>NC_138184.1:46429622-47029622 GCF_964194105.1 Spermophilus citellus | reverse complement strand
TATAATTAATTTACCTGCCTACCAGAACAAAGCCTAATATTCTTTAAAGCAAAGGAAAACAACAAAATTCAGACACTCAGAATGCCCAGCATCCAATAAATCATTACCAGGCATACCAAGAAGTTGAAAATGTGGGCTTATAACAAGATTAAGATAAATCAATGAAAACAAGTACAGAAGTAACAGGAATGCTAGAACTAGCAAATATGAATATTAAAACAGTTACCATAACAATGTAAACATACTTAAGTGAAAATGTCAACATAATGAGGAAAGAAATGAATGTACAAAAGAGGAGCAAATGGAATACCCAGAGATGTAATACAGTATCAGAATGAAAATGGAAATGAGTTGGACCACAGCATGGTGGTATCCCCAGCCCCATCCCAGCAACTCAGGAGGCTGAGGCAGGAGGATTGCAAGTTCAAGGCCAGTTTCAGTGACTTAGTGAGATTCTGGTTTTTTGTTTATGTTTGAGATGCAATCCACATAAGTATCAAAACAATTCACCATAAAGATAGATACAAACAATTATCAAAATGTATGTACAAAGACATTGTCTCAGTAGTCTTTATAATAAGAGAAATAAAATAAGAAACACTTCAAATATACAAAAATAAAGGAATAGTCAAAGTACATTGATAGCATGGAATGTTATTCAATATCATGTCAAAATTTAAAACCATGTTATAAAAAATTGTAATGCCTTGGGAAATCCCTAATGGAACATCTTTTTAAAAAAAATATTTATTTTTTTAGGTATAGATGGTCACAACACAATGCCTTTATTTTTATGTGGTGCTGAGGATCGAACCCGGGTCCCGCCTGTGCTAGGCAAGTGCTCTACCGCTGAGCCACAATCCCAGCCCCCCTAATGGAACATCTTAATTAACAAAAGTAGCATACAGAAAATGAGATCCTGTCTTAAAATTAAAAATATAAAGGGCTTGGATGTAGCTCAGTGATAGAATATCTAGTACCCCCACCCCACTACACCTGACCCCTGAAAAAAAAGAAAGAAGGAAGGCTCTTAGGAGGCTGAGGATCACAAATTAGAGGGCCAGCTGGGCAACTTACTAAGACCCTGTCTCAAAATAAAAAGGCTGGGGGATGTAGCTCAGTGGTGGAGTACTCCTGGGTTTAAACTCCAGTATGGCAAAAAAGAAAATGAAAATGAAGTTTTTCTCAAGGCATTAATATAATTAGACTGCTAAAAAATAAATCAGTGAACTTTAAGACATAGCAATAAAGTCTATTTTTAAGAAAGCAGAAATGTTAAAAAAAGATTTGGATGGAAGAAAAAAGAACAGAGCCTTAGTGAACTGTTTGAAAATATGGAGTGATCTAATAGAAGTGTTTCAAAAAGGGTAGTGTGCAAGGCTATTTTCGGAAATAAATAATGGCCTGTAATCTTCCAAGTTTTAAGAAAATTACAAGTTTGGAAATTCAGGAAACTCAGTAAGATAAATACACTCACACATACACAAACTACAATAAAGCACATCATAATCTTATCAGTGGAAACCAGTGATTAAGTTACAATCTTTAAGGCGGCCCCTCCCTATTCAAAAGACACATTATGCACAAAAGAACAAAGATAAGCATTTACAGGTGTTTCATGTTAGAAACTGCTAATCAGAAGACAATGCAATGACAGCGATAAGGTGCTGAAAGAACAAAAAACGAGAATAGTTTTTATTCTATGAAAATATCCTTCAAAAATTAAGGCACAATTCCTGGCATTACAAAGAAAATTTTTTTAAGTAGGGGAGAAAAAATTAAAATTAAAAAAATGCTTAAGGTAGGAAAAGAAAAGATCCTAGAAGCGGGGCACATATAGTATAAGAAAGATGATAGCCTTAAAATACATTATATTTTTAATTATATTGATTATAAAGGGGATAAAGCCTCTAATTGAAAGAGATTGTTGATGGGCATAGTGGCACATGCCTGTAATCCCAGCAGCTCAGGAGGCTGAGGCAGGATTTTGAGTTTCAAGTCAGGGTCTAGTAACACCCCACCTCCTACTATTATTATTTTTTTTTAAAGAGAGAGTGAGAGAGGAGAGAGAGAGAGAGAGAGAGAGAATTTTTAATATTTATTTTTTAGTTCTCGGCAGACACAACATCTTAGTTTTTGTATGTGGTGCTGAGGATCAAACCCGGGCCACACGCATGCTAGGCGAGCGCGCTACCGCTTGAGCCACATCCCCAGCCCCTCCTATTATTTTTTGTTTGAGGTAGAATCTCACTGTATTTCCCAGGCTGGCCTCAAACTTCTTGGCTCAAGTGATCCTCCTGCCTTACTTAGCCTCCCAAAGTTGGAACTCAGGTGCATGCCACCACACCTGGATTTTCTTTTTTAATTTGGTGAATTATGACTATTGCTTTTGGAATGTGAAATCAACCATTTGATATCATTTTCCTTCCAATTCAAGGATTTCTTATAGTACTAGTCTCCTGCTAATTCTTTCATATTTTTATATTTGAAAATAATTAATTTACTTTTTGTTGAAATGTACTTTCACTGAATATAGAATTTTGGGTTGAGTTATTGTTCTTTCAGTATATTAAAAATATTGCTCACAGTATTTTTGCCTTATTTCCAATTAAAAAATTTCTGTCATCCTTACCTTTATTCCTCTGTATGCAACATGTCTTTTTTCCTATGGCTGCTTTTTAAGATTTTTATCATTTGTTTTAAATAATTTAATTATGATATGCCTTGGTGGTTTCTTTTCTTCCCCCAGGACTGGGGATTGAACCCAGGGGTGCTCTACCACTGAGCCACATCCCCAGTCCTATTTTTATTTTATTTAGAGACAGGGTCTCACTGAGTTGCTCAGCACCTCACTTTTGCTGAGGCTGGCTTTGAACTCTTGATCCTCCTATCTCAGCCTCCCAAGCTGCTGGTGGTATTACAGGTGTGCACCCAACATCCACATCCCTTTTTATTTTTTGTTTTGAGACAGGGTATAGCTAAGTTGCCAAGAATGGCTTTGAATTTATGATCCTCCTGCCTCAGCCTCCCGAGTGACTGGGATTATGGCCATGTACCACTGTGCACAGTGGTGTATTTTTATTGTTTCTTGTGTTTGGGATTTATTGAACTTCTTGGATCTTCAGGTTTATAATACCCAACAAGTTTGGAAATTTTGGGGGGTAGGGGTGGTACCAGAGATTGAACTCAGGGGGACCCGACCTCTGAGCCCCATCCCCACCCTATTTTGTCTTTTATTTAGAGACAGAGTCTCACTGAGTTGCTTAGCCCCTCACAATTGCTGAGGCTGGCTTTGAACTTGAGATCCTCCTGTCTCAGCCTCCTGAGCCACTGGGATTACAGGTATGTGCCACAGCGCATGGTTGGAAATTTTATTATGTGCATTATTAGGGTGATTAAAGCTGTCTTCTAACTCACTAATGCTCTTTCCCCTTTTAAAAAATTATCTTCTTGGACTGGGGATGTGGCTCAAGTGGTAGCACGCTTGCCTAGCATGCATGAGGCACTGGGTTCGATTCTCAGCACCACATAAAAATAAAATAAAGATATTGTGTCCACCTAAAACTAAAAGATATTTTTTTAAAAATTGTCTTCTCTGTTTCAATAGTTTATAAGGCTATGTCTTTTTCACTAATGCTTTTTTCTACAATGTCCAATCTGTTCTTAATCCCATCTATTGTATTTTTCTCATTTATAGTTTTTATCTGTAGAAATCTTTCTTATCATTCATGTTTCTATTTAACATTAAAAATATTGAATCCAGGGGCTAGGGCTGTGGCTCAGTGGTGGTGTGCTTGCCTAGCATGTGTGAGGCACTGGGTTTGATTCTTAGCACCACATATAAACAAATAAATTAATAAAGGTCCATCAATAACTAATAAAAAATTTAAAATATTAAATACAGTTAAAACTGTTTTAATGCCTTTGTCTGATAATTCTAACATTTATATCAGTTATAAGTCTTTTCTCTCCATGGATTGCACTTTCCCACTTTACATGTCTGCAGTCTTTGATGAGCTTGCAGTTACTGTTAATTTTATCATTTAGTGCTGAATATTTTTGTATTACTATAAATATCCTTGAGCTTTGCTTTGGGGTGCCATTACTTGGAAAGAGTTTGATCTTTCTTTGTATTCCCTTAAGATTTGTTAGGTAGGATCAGAGTAGCATTTATTCTAGGGATAATTATTCTCCACTAATGAAACTGGAGCTTTCTTAGTATTTACCCATGCCCAGTAAATTATGATATTCTTCTAATTGGGTCTCTGGGAACATAAACTATTTTTGGTATTTTGTTCCCTCTAATCCTTTTGGATAGTTCTCCCCTAGGTTTGAGTGTATTCTTCAAATGTGCACTGGTCAATAAATACTCTTTGTGTACTTGAGAAGGACCCTCTACAGACCTCTGTTGTTCTCTCCATGCGATATGCTTCTTTCGGTACTGAAAACTGTAGTTGAACTCTCAGTTCCAACTCTTATACTCATAGGGTCCACTGGACCAGCACAGGTACCCCTTCCTCCATGTGTAGCTGTCTGAAAACCCTCAGACAGGCTATAAATTGTAACAATAGTAGGACTCATATAATTTGTTTCCCTTCTCTCAAGGTCATTATCCGTCATTGCTTATATTCAGTATCTTTCAAATCATAGTTTTACTCTATCATAGTTAGAACCAATCACTTTTTTTTTGTTTTTGTTTTTTGGTACTGGGGATTGAACCCCCAGGGGTATTTTTACTGAGTTACAGATCCAGTCTTTTTTTTTTTTTTTTAAGACCGGTCTCATTAAATTGCTGAAGTTGGTCTTGAATTTGTGATCCTCCTGTTTCAGCCTTCCAAGTGTGGAACCATATGGTATCATTTTCCTCCTATCCAAAAAAGGTATTGTTAACATTTCTTGTAATGGAGGTCTGCTGGTGATGAATTCTTTCAGTTTTGATATGTTTGGAAAAGTATTTTGCTTTCATTTTTGAAAGATAGTTTCTCTTCTCAGAAAAGAATCCATTACAATAATAACAAAAAACAGAAACACAAAATTCATCTTTGGTGATTCCAAATATCTTCATTTACCTTTGAATCACAACACGTGACAATGGAAAGTAGATGGTAGAATAATATTGATGATGATAAAAGCACACATATGTAATGTTTATTATGTCAGGCCTTAGTATTTGGCCAAACCAAATGGGATGTTGCAAGAAAGCCCATTGATAAAGTCCATACAGCTAGCACAGGCACCTAGGAGGGTGAATCAGGGTACCTGGTATATTTGGAGAGGTAAACCAAAAATACCTGACACAACACCATTCTAACTACTTTAGATATATTAGTACATTTAATCCCCCAACAGTCCCATGAGGTAGTATTATTATTCCCAGATAAACAGTGTTTGAAGAAAAAATGTTTACCCAAACTATGATACCCTCAGAAAGTTTATAGAAGACACTGTTTTCCCTAAAAAAGAAGAAAGATGCTCTAGTACAAGACTAATGAGAAAAAAAGAAAAAAAAATTAGCAAAAAAAAGGACCTGTGAGGGTAACCCTTTCCTCTAATTAATATAAGGGTTAAAAACAAAGGAGAGGAAACATTTCTGAAAGTAGAACAAAATATAAGGAAATTAAAAAAAAAAAAAAGCAAGAATAGCTCATTCACAGAGTGCTTGCCTACCATGTACAAGGCCCTGGGTTTAATCCCCAGTACTGTAAGGAAAAAAAAAAAAAGTTAAGAATAAAGAGATAGATATGCACATCTGTAATCCCAGAGGCTCTGGAGGCTGTGATAGGAGGATCACAAGTTCAAAGCCAGCCTCAGCAATGGTGAAGCACTAACCAACTCAGTGACACCATGTCTCTAAATAAAATACAAAATAGTGCTGGGGATGTGGCTCAGTGGTTGAGTGCCCTTGAGTTCAATCCCTGGTACCAAAAAATAAAAAAATAAAAATAAATAAATAAATAAATAAATAAAGAGATAAGGGGCTAGGGGTAGAGCACTTGCCTACCATGCTCAAGGCCCTGGGTGCTGTGGTACATGCCTGTAATTCCAGTGACTTGGGAGGCTAAAGCAGGAGGATTTCAAGTTGGAAGCCAAGCAACTTAGTGAGATTCTCAGCAACTTGGCTCAGCAACTTTGTGAGATCTGTCTCAAAATAAAAGAAAAAGGGCAAGGGGGATAGTAGCTCAGTGGTAGAGGGTACCTGGGTTCAGTCTCCAGTACTAAAAACAAAAACAAAATAACATTCAGATTCTTGCGATTGAAAAGGCTCCCCATGACACAGCATAATGAATGACAAAAGACTTGGACCACGGCCACACTTTTGAGAAATTCCACAACACACGATCAAATGTGATATTGTATAAAAGCAAGGAAAACTATTAGATTTTCATCATTTTTAAAGTGATTTTACATCTACAGTCTCACTCTTTAAATGGGCTGAGTTACATCCCAAGTCTTTTTTTTTTTTTTTAACATATATGGAAACAGACACTGAATAAAACATCTGAGGAGGGCATATTTCAAATCTTTCACAGGTGAGATAACACTGAGGTATGTTTGTGTGTGGACATGTATGCATAGTGGACAAGCTATTTGGAATGCATGTCCAATTTCCTGAAATGAATAATTAGCTTTCAAAAGATAGAGCTCACGGTACTAAATCCTTGCTATTCCCCTAGTCTGCTGATGAACTTCTTTGTCAGAGTAGGTCTGGGTAACTGATGATATGCTAACCATACCTGGAGAAATGAGACGGGATGTAATGAGCAGTGATGTTTTCTGTGAACTTGTTTGCCTAAATACCCTTGAGGTACAGTGAATACAGTCACCTCTTATCATTGTATGCTTATTCACATGGTCACAGTTTTATATCTTCATAATCTTCAGATTCCTACTGGTAGGTTTGGCTTTGGCGATCTCTCTCCCATTTCTCTTCCAATGTAGTTATTATAGAATTCTGTCAAGAAACAAGATAGCATGAATTAAACAAATCAACTATATCAACAAAAGAGGGCATTCACTACCTATTCCACAATGCCAGGAGGAGCTTGGCTGAGTAAACTGACCTGAGTGTGGCCATTCTCTTCATCAAATATTCCAGAGAGTCCTCAGGCTTTTGGAAAATTAGTCAGAAATAGACACGAATAGAAGAATATAAATGGAAAAGTGGAACCAAGATGGTTCACCAAGATGGTGGGCTGCAGCTTCCTGTAACCACAGTCTTTGCTGAAACAAGACTGTGGTTACAAAGAGGTTTGCATTCTTAGCTGCTGGAGATTATGCTGGGAATGGAAACCAAAGCAGTCGGTGGTGGTGACCACAGCCCAAAAGCTGAAACCACACTCTAACTTTGCACAACATGACTAGTTCTGGCTGTTTTCATTGCTTAAGACTGTTCATTTAGACTGTGAGGATTACATCTAGTTGTGTGTAAAATAACCCTCAGTCATTTGCACTAACTCACAAAATGTCAATGCAAGCATTTTCTAATATACTAGTAAAGACACATCCTCTAGTCACAATTGTGGGAGTGAGAAATGGAGGGAATATCCAAGATGGTACCAAAGAAGGACAAGAAGGACAAAAAAGAAGGAGGAGAACTTTTTTTTTTTAGAAAAAAATATGGACTTATTTATTTGACTTTCTTACAGAATCTGGGAATTAACAATTCGTTAAAGAAAATGGTATCATAAAGATAAATCTACCAGCCTTATTGGACCAATGTGCAATTGAGAACTGGCTACTAACAGCTTAAAACTGTCTATTTTTTTCATTTGAAAACTACCCTTTGTAGGAAATAAAACTAACCATTTCAATAAAAAAGTGGACTGAAATTCCAGTAAGAATTTCAAAGTGAAATTTGCCTTCTCTTATATTTAGCCCCAAGTTTATCAACAGTCACCTATGTTGGCAATAAGATTCAATATTTCCATAATAAGTGACTTTATACCTAATATGGATAAAGCCAGAGTTATTAAAATGAGTGAATAAATAAGTGAATGAATATAGAATGAAAAAATAGATCTTAGATATGTAAGTTCCAAAAAAGCTTTGCTAGGCTAAATCAAAGCATTTATTTCAGCTGTACACTGTTACGAGTTTGTATTTGGGAAAGATAAGCAAAAATTTCAGAAAGACCCTTCCTTCCCAAAAGGACAGTTGAAACTTGCTGGTTGTAAGGCAAACACTGGACAAAAGAAAGATGACATTTTTAATGTAATTTATTTGAAATGCTTCCAGAAAAGTTTAAGGCCATTATACAAAAACATTCATTTCATCAAGACATTCATTGACTTTCTTCTCTGGACAAACACTTGACAAATCTCTTCTCAATATGTTGCCCAAAGTGGCCCCACAGCTCTTTCTTTTCTTTCTTATCATCAAATGACTCTTCGGAGCTTCCCTCTGCTTCTTTCTATCTGCAGTAGGTTCATCCACCTGCTAACTCAATAACGACTTGAGAAACAAAGCAGTTTTAAATAAACTCGTAATAGAAAAAATTCACCATGTTTAAAATTTATAAATACAGAAATATGTTTTACAGGGTAAAATTGACCATAATATTTTTCTTTGTTTTTGAAAAATAATAATGTCATATACCTTATTTTTATATTGATAAATCTTGTCACATAGCTTTTTTGAATGCACATGATATATATACATAATAAAATGATATCATTGTATGTTCTGTTTTCTGTAAACTTGAAAGACACAGGAAGATTAAAAAAAAACTTTTGGCAATAATTTAGAATCATTACTACTAGTGCTGGTGTGGGTATACTTTTGCACAGTTCATCCTAAATATTTACACTCATAGGGAACTTCTCCATGTATTTTGTTAAGTTTTTTTTTTTTTTTTTTTTTTTTTTTTTTTTTTAAGGTGCACGCAACTTTGCTCTGTAAATCAGGGCCTGTGCAGGTTTTCCCAGGCCTTTTCTATTGAGTTTGGCTAGCTGATCCTAAGAGAGATAAAGAAATTGGCCTCTGGAGAATGTATACAATTCCAATTACAGTGCACAACCAGAGATGCAAAATGATGGCCCAAAAGCAGAGCAGGAAATCCAAGGCTCTGGCCTTTCTCAGAAGGCTCTGGACCATGCTTTTCTTTTTAAATGGTTCCCTCAGAAGGTCCCAATGAAGCACTTCTCACTCTCAATTCTCCCTCTCCTGGGACAAGGGAGCACTTCTCACTCCCAATTCTCCCTCTCCTGTGTTTTGTAAACAGAGTCATCCACACGCAGCTAAGGTCTCTTTTCTGCTGCTTCACACTCTAAAATAGGAGTGGCTTAGGCAGATTAAAACAAATGGAGTAATTATCCTGGCAGGTTTTCCCAGGCCTTTTCTATTCTGCAGTTTTAGGCTAGAGATGGCTTTCTACAGCAACCCACTAACCATGACAGCCACATCCTGGAGCTGCACACATTTCAGTTAAAGATTCAGAGCTGGCAGCTCTTTTGTCCCTTGCCCTTCCAAGGGCAGCCTCTATTTCATGTCCTCATAGATTACTGCATCGAATTTGCACTGGATGGAACTGCAAGGTTTAAACCATGATCTCTCCTTTGCAAAATAAGCCTTCAGAATCCCCAGGGATGTTTTCATGCTTTCTGTTTGAATAACAGAACCAAGCTCACTTCAAGGACTAGTCTTTTCTGGTTCTCCCTTAAAGCTGTCCTGATACCCTGTTGGCAAAGCCCTCTAAATTCCATGCCTTTGGCTACCATGTCAAAGAGCTAGACAAGCACTAGAGAAGCATGGGAGGAAGGACTCTGCAAGCAAGCTATGCAAAACAGTAGTTTAGAGTTTCTGTTCTTTCTACTTTTCAAAATCCAGCAGGACAATTGAAAGCAACTTGTTCAAGTACCTGCCCATCCATCCAGACACTTGTGAGATACAGTACAGGGTAACGGCTGCCACAGATTCCAGCTGACACAGACAGATTGACTGGAAGTTACAGTACTAGGAACAAAGATACAGATACAAGAGACTGGGCCAACACGTTCACAAAAGTATGAAAAAGTGCTTCTCCAAACTGTTCCATGTGTGGAATGCAAATACTGTACAGGTAGAACACAGGGCTACTTCCAGGAACATCAGCCCCTCTGTCAGACGTTGCTTTCCACATGCCTGCTGTTCCCACAGGAGGAATCTGTCTGTTCCATTCGCTCACAGTCAAGGCTGACCTCGCTTGTGTCCATACTGCAGTCTGACTCACTGTCCGACTGGTCCATCTGCTCGAGTTTTGTTTCTCCCTGTGGCGCTCTGCTTACAGTGGCGGGATTAAGGAATGGTTCCTCAGAGTCAAGCATCCCAGCCTGCCCGGTGGCACACAGGACTGTTTCCTTGGCTTGACGAATACAGTTGAGCCACTGCTGCTTGTTGAAAGTGTCATTGGCTTGTAGCGAGTGGGTCTGACTTTGGGATCCATTTTTGAAACTGACTCTGAAGAAGTTTTTAACTAGAAATTAAAAATATGTGGAAAAAAATGTCAACAGAAAAGTATTTCCCCAGGCCGACACTACCCTAGATACCATGGCAGACACTGCTGATTGTAAAATGTTTGCCACTGATGCGGCACATAGCTCAGCTCCACCTGATGCCACCATCTATCAATTGGAGTTGACACGAGCTGGCCTCTCAGTTACCCTTACTGCTCTCAGAAGCTAGCAAATGAATATCGGCTTGGAATACCTAAGTGTTACTTTTCAGGGGACCACCACAGTATTGGTTACCAAACTTGTCTCCAAAATCCCTTAGGGAGCTTGTTAAAAATACAGATCCCCAGGCCCTACCCTTAGAGATTCAATATGTCTAAAGCTGACCTTATAATGTACAGTTTCAATAAGTGCTCCAAGGAAGAACTTTTACCAGTTTAAGAAGCTCTTTGTAACATCAAAACATGCCCACAACCCTTCATATGAGAGTACCTGGATGCTTAGTATTCAGTGATTGAAAAGATATTTAAAGTCATAGAGCTGTTTCAATAAGTGCTCCAAGGAAGAGCTTTTACCAGTTTAAGAAGCTCTTTGTAACATCAAAACATGCCCACAACCCTTCATATGAGAGTACCTGGATGCTTAGTATTCAGTGATTGAAAAGATATTTAAAGTCATAGAGCTGTTATAAATTTTTGCTTAAAAAGGAAATTTTATTTTAATTATCTCATAGGCACAACATGCATTAGTTAATTCATGTATTTACAGTATTAGACATTGAAAATAGGAACACTTTAACACTGAGCTATATCCCCAGTCCTTTTTATTTTTTAAATTATTCCACGACAGGGTCTTGCTGAGTTGCTTAGGCTAGCCTTGAACCTGTGATCCTCCTTGCCTCAACTTTCCAACTTGCTGGGATTATATAGGTGCTCCACTGTGCCCAGCGGCAACTTGCATTTAAAAAATGCTAGTACATGATATGGAAGACCTTTATTCTAAAAACAACATTGACTAGCATGTAATGGGCCCTGTGTGCCACATGTAATGCTTGGTTCATAGAAATATCTATAGTTAGACACCTTGCACTTCCTGTGTGACCATCAGACTGGGAACTACCACTCCAGCCATTTAGTGGCTAAGCAATAAAGGTAGAGTAGGCCAAAATGTTTCATTGGTAGTTGCCTTTGGCTAGAAGCTAATCCTAGTCCCTTAAATTAAGGCTCCCCCTTTTGATTCTGTATTAGTGCCTCAACTCCTCTGTGATTCAGTTGCTTTATTTGTAAATGTGATAATTCATGTAAGTGCTTATACAATATCTGGCCCAAAGTCAGTACTCAAAAAATGAAAGATTTATTTCTACCATGGCTGCTGCTGCTACTACTACTACTACTGGGATACAGGAATTGTTGAGTAGCTAAGAGGCAGGACATAATAATTATCTTAACAACAGGATGTCTATGTTAACCCAGGAGATTCATATATTATTTTCTTTAAGAACTTCCTGACAATCTGTCCTATAACAAACCTCCTACTCTATCCCTCTCTCTCCCCTTACTGGGTTTCAGTTTTTAACCAGCACCATGAATGTTTGTTTATTGATCTCCTCTATGACAATGTAAGCTCCACAGGGACAAAGAATCTAACTGCCCAGTTCACCACTGTATGTACTAGTGCCAAGAACAGCACTTGACACATGGTAGGTACTTTCTAGACATTGCTGTTGTAGCTTCTCTTAGTTAATTCCTTTGTTAAGCCTCCAGTTAGAGAAGCCCATTGAGTAGTGTTTCAGATGAATGCTCATCTCAGCTGACCATTCTTAAGTCTCTTTAAGGACCATTCTGCCTGCTTAACCTCAAAAACCACCATTATATAACTGGTACCCAGATAGAGACCATCTGGTATTAAGTACACTTACATCCAACCGCAGGGATCAGGGACAGGGAGTGAAAGGTGCACCAGATATGTGCAAATGGCTCACTTCCATTATCTCTCTTAATTGTTAAAACAACTTTATGAAGGAGGTAGGCACGCATCGCTTTTGCAGATAGGAAACTTGCGGCAGTCTTGGCTGGCCACTCAAGCAGGAACAAAACTTTATTTTGAAAAAGCCGCCAAGACTCTGTAGGCGCCGGCAAGCCAAACCCGGTCCTCCCACGCGGGCCTCTACCGGAACCTCCCGTCTCCGAACAGGGGGTCCCCCGGACCTCCCCCGGAATTTCCTCCTACTATCCTTCCCCAACCAATGGGAACTCTCTATGAGTCCTGTAACATGAGTCCGGTAGCAGGCCAGGGTGAACAGCGGGAGTCCAATTTCCATATGAATGTAAATCTTAACATAATCATATCAGTGGCTAGCTGGCGTCACTTTACAACCAACGGTGCCATACATCGTATATTTGCTTGTGGCTCCTAGCAGAAACTGAGGCTCATGGAGGTTGAACAAGGTTACATAATCAGTAAGTGAAGAGACAGCACTGGAATGCAATTTAACTCTAAGGCTAGGGCTCTTCACTTTTCACCATCCAGGCATTCCTACTAAATTCTAACGACTAAAACTATTCACCAAATGAACAGAGTCTACCCCTGTACATACTTCTCTCATTGTTGCTGAAAGCCCCACGCAAAGAGCCACCTAGCCTCACTTCTCCGTCCTGCAGGTCTTCCAGCATAAGGTCCTTCACGGGGATTGGCTGACGGTACAACTGGTAGCAGAGCTGCTCGTTGTGGGTGACGGCTCGAGTGATCACAAGCACTTCTTGGAATAGGAAAACATGCAGTTTCTAGAAGAAAAGAATCCACAGATTTTCCTAAGCAACAATCTAAAGAGTGGTTCATGTGTAGATCTCTGTAGCAAGAGGTCCCAAGTTCTCACAAAAAAAAAAAAAAAAAAAAAAAAAAAAGAGGTCCCCAGGTACCAGGTTCACAATGGATTGTGGACTCTTAGGCTCAAATCTACCTCCAGGAGAGCAGAAGTTGGGCAGATTTAAAGCATTTCCATATATGAATAGCCTGCCTTTCATATAGATACCTTCCTAAGGACCCACTGGAGAAAGTCTTTCTGTTTGTTACAGATACGTAACGCCAGGGCTGTCAGCTCCAGGGGCCCTATCTACACTGGGATTCAAAACCTGTGCAGGCACACATAGCTTTCAGCTCCACTAAGAGAAAAATAAGAAAGGGGAATAGAATGAAAGGGGAAAAAGAACTCTCCTGGCTTTGGTGTATAATTGCCCCATATAATTACAAGAGATTGAAATTAACAATGGCATATAAAAAATGAGACTGTCATATCAAAGCCTAATAGTCATCTCTGCTTCCTAAACTCGTGAAAACGCTTGTTGCTTCAACCACAGAGCTGATTATCAGCTTCATCCAGTGATTGCAACGGGGGAACACTGCTCATTCTTGAGGGAACAGAGCACACTGCTGTAACCACAGGAAAGATGATCCAAATTTTCCTTCTCGGTTAAGTTCATCAGCACCTGAGTTTTCCGAAGAGGCTGTGCTTAAAAGGCACATTATGGGCAAAAAGAAAGTCTCAAAAATGAAGACTTTTCTAACCATATCATGAAAGAGTTTGCCAGGTGGAGCTGAGGAACATTTGCTCCATTCAATTCCTTTTTTTTTTTTTTTTTTTTTTTTTTTGGTACTGGGAGTTGAATCCAGAGATGCTCTATCACTGAGCCACACCCTCAGCCTTTTTATTTTTTATTGCTGAGGCTGTCCTTGAACTTAGAATCCTCCTGCTTCAGTTTCCTGAGTTGTGGGCATTACAGGCATGTGCCACCACGCCTGGCTGCTGCATTCAATTCTAAGTCCCAGACTCTTCTCACAGTTTGGAAATACTTTGGGGTTAAAGTAAAAAGATCCACAACCCTGCAGCTAGGTTCTAGCTTTCTGGGGGAAACATTTGGGAATGTATAACCAGGGATCTCAAAGGAGTGATCAGAAGGTAGAGGTGGAAACTCAGATTAGATTCTTGATTTGGAGGCAGGAGAAGCACACTGAGCGTTATCAAGTCATTTCTTCTTTGAGAAAAAAGTAATCTTGTCAGTCTCCCAACACACATACATAACACAAAGTGCAGAAACAAAAACTCCACCAAATCTCTGTTGATGAATATTAAAGGTATATTTTAAAAGTTTGGAAAACAGGGCTGGGGATGTGGCTCAAGCGGTAGCGCACTCGCCTGGCATGCGTGCGGCCCGGGTTCGATCCTCAGCACCACATACCAACAAAGATGTTGTGTCCACCGAGAACTAAAATAAATAAATAAATAAATTCTCTCTCTCTCTCTCCTCCCTCCCTCCCTCCCTCTCTCTCTCTCTCTCTCTCTCTCTCTCTCTCTCCCCCTTTCCTCTCTCTTAAAAAAAAAAAAAGGTTTGGAAAACAGAGTAAAACACAAAAGAACCAAGTTCAAGATTTTTTTGAGATGGTGGTAGAATGTATGAGGATTATTCTTTTGGACATGGGGGTAGAAAGGGATTGGTCATTATCTTATATACTTAATCAGATTATTATACTATTTTTTAAAAATAGTATACGAACCTTTATTTTATTTATTTATTTATATGTGATGCTGAGAATCAAACTCAATGCCTCACACATGCAAGCGCTCTACTACTGGGCCACAACCCCAGCCCCAGATTCTTATACTATTTCTACCTCAATCAATCTTGTAGTTGAGATATGTAGTTTGAATTCAGATCATCTGAGCAACCTTTAAAAAATATACTTCATTCATAAATATTCATGGAGAATTCCTCTTAGTTTCAGCTCCCTTTTGCCCTCAAGTTATCACTTTTTTTTTTTGACACAGGATTTTGTTCTCAATGACCTTCACAACTCTATCAAGGGCAAAATGCAACAAACTTTCCACCCCAGTTGCTATCTTTGTTCTCATAACTCTATCTGCCTAGGGTTCATCTTAAATGTTCCAGGCACATCAATCAGAAAGTTCTCAGGCCTTCAGTGAGAGACAAAAGAGAACAGGTCCACACCCTGTGGGGAAAATTCTCCCTATTTTGCACAGGGCTTCATAGAAAGCACATGCAAGTTGTTGAGTGTCAGATAATAGAAATCCACTAGCGCTTCTTGTGTCTTTCAGCAAGAAGCAGAACATGACTTTCTGGCCATTGTAACTCCTTAGAAAACAGACACAGGACTTCAGGAGTGGTCTTGCTGGGTCTTATTGCCCACATCAAACCATCAGCTGGCTAGATCCACAGCAGCCCTGATAACAACCATGACATGTACTCACTGATGTCAAATGACATTTCCAGGCTGCTCAGTCTTAGTTGAAAGGGTGTCCCTTGAATTCTCAAACTTTATCAATCTCTTCAAGATTGAAAAATTCCTTTTTTCTAAAAAAATTTTTTAGACAGAGACTTGCTAAGTTGCTGAGGCCTCAAATCCTCCTATCTTGGCCTCCTATGTTGCTGGGACTATAAACATGCACCTCTGTACCTGGTGTCTTTCCAAAGGTCATGATCAAACAAAATAAAAAATCTGACAAACCTGTTGGTTTCCAAAATTCTTTCTGAATATTTACTTGCCCATGATATTAAAAATTTAAAGGTAATACATAGTTCAGTGATGTAAAAGATACTAAAAAAACAATTTTTGTTTATAAAAATTCAACCCTAGACTGGGAAGGAATAATAAGAGGAGGCTCAGATCAAATGCATTAAGGATGGGGGTGGCCCAGGATGAGATTGGCAAGGAGAGTAGCCACTTACCACACCCCGGTTGTTCTTCAGTTCACCATGACAACACAGGACTCTTGAGCTGTCAATCAAAGAGTCTTTCTGGCCTTCTTCCAAATAAAGAAGCCGTTCTTTATAGTAACGGCATTCAGATTCCCCAGTCTTGATGTTGATTTCTGCCACAATTCCCTGAATGATGTTTATCTATGGCAACAAAAAGGAAAATAAGTATGGAGAAAGCAAGCAAACCATCCATACAAAGTAGTTTTAGGTCCAGCCTAGAGATCACCAAGATCCACTTGTATCTAATTCTGAGATTTATCTAAGTTACTGCTTTGGGAAAAGAGGAAAAATGCTTTTAATATACTGTTATCTATCCCTACATATCCTTAATGTGCACATACATATACATTTTATTTACAAAAATATACATATTTTTATATTGCATATAAACCTAAAAATATTGAGCCAGGTATGGTGGTGCACACCTGCAATCCCAGCAACTTGCAGGCTAAGGAAGGAGGATTTTAACTTCGAGGACAGCCTGGGCAACTTAGCAAGACCCTGGGGATTTAGCTCAGTGGTGGGGTGCTTACCTCTCATGCGTAAAGCCCTGGATTCAATTCCCAGCATCTCACACACACACACACACACACCAAAAAAAAAAAAAAAAAAAAAAAAGAAGGAAGGAAAGAAAGAAAGAAAGAAAGAAAGGAAGAGAGAGAAAAGAAAAAAGGACAGGAGTTGTAGCTTGGTGGTAGAGTGCCCCTGACTTCAATTCCCAGTACTGCAAATAAAACAAAACAAACCTAATATTGATGCATATTCTTATCTGAGAGAAAGAGATCAAAGGTGGTCTGATGTTTAAGATACCATTGATGAGCACATTTCTTAATAAAACACACTCATAATGTTGAAAATTTAGGCATATAAATAATTGGACCAAGGAAAAAAAAACAAATCTGAATGTAGATGTCCAAAAAAGAGGGTCTGTCTCTGGGATGTACAAGTTGGTTTTAAGGTCTCTCTACATGTGCCCAACCTAATGTCACAAACTATAATTGCAAATTGAATGTGAACAAATGGTTTGAATATATTTTTAATGAGAAAACATAAATGTTTTATAAAGGATGGAGGAAAAAAGAATGCAAAGACACTAGGAGTAATGAAGGGGAAATTTTGTACAAATGCATTTTGCACATATAAGGGAATTAGGGGCAAAGAAAATTCAAAGAGATAGTAGATTCAAGAAAAAAAAATGGCAAAACAAAACAAGACTCTGAGATGTAACCAGTGGGTACTTATTTGGATGTATTGTTATTTGATGACTTGGATAACATGTCCAAACATTAGAAAATATGGAAAACAAAGGATGAGAAATTAGCAGAACAAAATCAATTACACAGGGCTGGGATTGTGGCTCAGCAGCACAGTGCTTGCCTCCAACATATGAGGCACTGGATTTGAGCCTCGGGACTACATAAAAATAAATAAATAAAATAAAGGTATTGTGTCCATCTACAACTAAAAAAAATATTTAAAAAAATCAATACTACAAATCAAAGGCAAAACAATGACTTCCTCAGCAGGGTCCTCTGTTTCCTAAGAGTGTAAAGAAAAACAGTTCCACCTTTCTTATGGTAACTGAAGAAAACTTAACAGATGGGTTATACTGACTAGGCCTCTTCTTGGTTACATTTACTCAACAGAAAATACAGTTTGGTCAAAAGCAAGGTTCTAACTTTTATACTGTTGGTGGGATTGTAAATTAGTTCAACCACTATGGAAATTAGTATGGAGGTCCTCAAAAGAGTGTGCATGACACTACCATATCATCCATCTATACCACTCCTCAGTATTTACCCTGAGGAATTAAAGTCATCATACTTAGTGATATGACATACCCATGTTTATAGGAGCACAAGTCACAATAGCCAAACTATGGAACCAAGCCTAGAAAATGGGGTATATATACACGATGAAATTTTATTCAGCCACAAAACAGAATGAAATTATGTCATTTGCAGGAAAATGGATGGAACCTGAGATTATTATATTAAGTGAAATAAGCCAAACTCAAAAAGTCACAAGTCATATGTTTTCTCTCATATGTGGAAGCCAGAAAAAGATATGATGTGAGCTCATGAAAAACAAAGGAATATCAGTAAAATAGAGGAAAAGGACCAGTGGATAAGGAGGAGGGGAGAGAAGGGGAAAGTGCTGGGGAGTGATATTGGCCAAATCATATTGTTAAGTTGTGTGTATGTACAAATAGGTAACAACAAATCCCATCAACCATAATGCTCTAATTTAAAAAAATGTGGAGGAAAAAAAAAGCAGGGTTCTAAAAGGGGTCTTTATTTAGTCATCAGCTACCAGATCTGGTAATAAACATGGTAATGAATTCTTTCTAGATTTGCTAAGTGATCTTTTATCTATGCTAGTTAAATGATAACTTGTGTCCAAAGCAACCAGATAAAGACTACCACTCAGTTTTTGTTTTGTGGTTGTTGTTGTTTTTGTTTGGTACGGATTAAACTCATAGGCACTCAACCACTGAGCCACACCCCCAGACCTATTTTGTATTTTATTTGGAGACAGAATCTCCCTGAGTTGCTTAGTGCCTTGCCATTGCTGAGGCTGGCTTTGAACTCTTGATCCTCCTGTCTCAGCCTCCCAAGCTTCGGGGATTACAGGTGTGTGCTACTTCGCCCAGCTACCACTCAGTTTTAATGTTTGTATTTGACACATGTTTGGCAAATCTAACAGCTCTGAGTAGGTCTGGTGATTATGTCTAGAGGATAAATGCATAATCTGTACATTTTTGTAGCTATTATGAGATTCAAAGATGATTTACATCTTTTCTCTATTTCCTAAATTTTGGTGATAGCACGACTGATTAAAAATATATACTTTAGGGTCTGGGTTCAATCCTCAGCACCACATAAAAATAAATAAATAAAGTAAAGGTATTATGTCCATTTGCAACTAAAAAAAATACTTGAAAAATACAAGCTCCTTAGTGTCATATAAAAGCTTTTGGCCTTTGATGTCATCAGCCTAATATTAAATCCTCTAAAATTAGTCTGAATTTTATTAACACAAAGCAAATAATATTAGAGTACTTTGGTGTCTTTGATATACTAATTTTGTCTTTGTTTCTTTCTTCTCATCTTGGTTTTCCCCTCTTGATACTCATTGTTACTTTTTTTTTTTTTTTTTGGTACTGGGGATTGAACCCAGGGGCACTTAACCAGTGAGTCACATCTCCAGTGCATCCCCTTTTTTTTCTTTAGAAACAGGGTCTTGCTGAGTTGCTTAGGGCCTTGCTAAGTTGCTAAAGCTGGCTTTGAACTTGCGATTCTCCTCCTCGGCCTCCCAAGCTGCTGGGATTACAGGTGTGTGCCACTGTGCCTGGAGCATTGTTACTTTTGAAACTACACAAAATACACTAAAGCCCATGACTCATCTTTCAAATAAATTTAACTAATGTTTGTTGAGTACTGGTCCAGTGTTGGATTAGATACTTTCAAAGAAATGAGAGTGGGCTGGAGATGTGGCTCAAGCGGTAGTGCGCTAGCCTGGCATGCACGCAGAGCTGGGTTCGATCCTCAGCACCACATACAAATAAAGATGTTGAGTCTGCCGAAAACTAAAAAATAAATAATAAAAAAATTCTCTCTCTCTCTCTCTAAAAAAAAAAAAAAAAAGAAGAAGAAGAAGAAGAAGAAAAAGAAAAAGAAATGAGAGTGAGTCCCTGACCTTGAAAAGCTTAAAACATACAGGGAGGTATCTGAGCAATTGTTTTATGTCTACCTTATCATTTTGTCTTTCTTCGTCTTTATATGTTGTGGAATCCACACTTTCCCCTTGTTTTTAAAGAACTTAGCATAGCTGCCTATTACTAGGTGTACCAAGCCAGCTGGAACAAAAAAACACTTGAATCAATTTTCTGAGTTACCTACAAGTATTCAGGAAATCAGAAAGAAGACCAACCACAGCCATAATGATGTGCTCATTTCCTAATTAAACCTAGGAACTGAACAGCTGGCATGTCACGTGAAGATTCATGAACTCAATGCCACAGTGACTGTTCCTTAGGCAGCTATGACTACTTTCAAATTCTGCTTCTTTTTCTGGTATTGGAAAAAATATTGAGGCAAAACAATGGAAACAGTGTTATCATTCCATACTCTATATGTATACATTCATAAAAATAACTCCATATCTGCTTTTGTTTATTAAGAATGTTTTGTACTTTTATCCACCTGATCATGACATCACAAGGGTCTTTTCCTTTCCTTTTTCTTTTTTCCTTTTTGTGGTACTAGGGATTGAACCTAGGGGCTCTCTACCACTCAGCTATATCCCCAGCCCTGCAGTGGGACTTGAAGGAGATTTACTCTGCAGGATTTCAGGCACTAATAAAGTTACATGTAGCAGTTTGCCAGTAATAGTCGTGATAACTGTATATTTAAATTAAATTTATTATTGCATGTCCCATCAAGGACTGGAAAGAGAAGATAATGAGAAACACAACAGAACAGGGTTGGGCCCACACATTCTGGAATCATCATCCTCAGAGTGGTATCTGAAAGCCCTGGCCATCTAGTCCCTTGTATCACAATGTCATCTACTCATCAGCTCCTGACAAGAATAGCAGTCTTCATTGCAGTTGCCTCAGAAGCAGGATTGTTCTTCCTATTTATTTATTTATTTATTTATAGGAGTAAATAAGGAAGAGAAAGTTTTTTTTTTTGGGGGGGGAGTAAATAAGGAAGAGTAAGGATGGGGGGTAGGGATTAGACTGCAGAATCATTTTCTTACTGAAACAATCCCTAGAATTTAAAAGATTAAACAACCAATTCTCTGGAATATCTGAATATCCAAAGTTCTATTTTAAAAAGTTCCCTTTGGAGGGAAATATCTATCACCCCTCAAAACACTATTGATTCCTTTCATACTGGAAACAATCATATTTTTATCTGTTTTTAAATTCAAGCTTTAGCTCATTTTCTTAAAAAAAGAATGGTATTCTTGTGCTACATATTTAAAAGAAATCTTTACAGTACAACTCAGAACAGGATTGTGTGCTTCACCAAAGTAATTATTTAGAGTAGCTGGGAGCTCACTGTTGTTTCTATTCAGGCAGACCACACACTTGCTGGGATGAAATATGGAGGGGAGGCAACATGATCAGACACTTTCCAGTAATAAAAACAGACATGATGAAGTGAGATAGGCCTTATCCTCAGAGCCTGCATCCCTATCCATGCTGGACTGGGAGCCTGGTCTGTGTGTTGGGTCTGCCAATATACTGAACACCTCAAGGATCAGGAAAGTCTTTCCTTGTTCTTCTCTATTCCATGTGGAGACACTCAGCCCAGCTTTGCATCATCAAAGCCTTGCCACAAAGTCCGTCTGGTGACCAAACAGCTCTCTGCAATTTCAAAGGCAACACAGGTTCAAAGAAGTGGCCACCTTTCTGCACTAATGTACAGCATCATAACGAAGAATAAGGGTCCCAGCAGCTCAGGAGGCTGAGGCAAGAGGATTACAAGTTCAGAGCCAGCCTCAGCAATGTAGAGGCCCTAAGCAACTCAGTGAGACCTTGTCTCTAAATAAAATACAAAATAGGACTGGGGATGTGGCTCAGTGGTTGAGTGCCCCTGAGTTCAATGCCTGGCATTCCCCCAACCCCACAAAAAAAAAAAAAAAAAAAAAAAAAAAGGCATAAGGGCACAGTATTTGGAGTCTACATTGACAGGGTTTGAACATCAACTACTACTTGATAGCTCTGGACCTGAGCAAGCTATTTAACTATAATAAACTTTATATAGACAATGATCCCAATAAGAAAGCTATTTTGGGCCAAGGTTGTGGCTCAGTTGGTAGAGTGCTTGCCTACCATGTATGAGACACTGGGTTAGATCCTCAGCACTACATGAAAAAGAAATAAATATTAATAAAGGTATTGTGTCCATCTACAACTAAAACTATTTTTTTAAAAAAGCTACCTCATAGGTTATTATGAGTGTTAAAGAAATACACAATCTATAAGGCAATTATATAAAGTTGATTTACTAGATATTTGATAAATAACAGGAATTATTATTATTGGTGGTATTGGTACTGTTTATTATTATTAAATTACTCTCTGGGAGGAGACAGGCAGTTTGCTCAGCAGGTTCAAGAGTTCTGATTTTCAAATCACTTCTGCATATCCTTATGTTATTGTGCTGGATTAAATCAGTGAATGAGCTTTGTGTGTGTGTGTGTGTGTGTGTGTGTGTGTGTGTGTGTGTGTTTTGTGGGATTCAACCCAGGGCCTGATGCATGTGAGGCAAGCACTCTATCAACTAAGCTATATCCCCAGCCCAGGGAACGAACGCTTTGAATATGTCCATTAGCCTCTATCCTCCTACCCCAAATCAGGTTTTCATGACTTCACACCTACACCACTGTGCATCATCCCCACCAGCTTCTCTGTCTCTTCCTCCTCAGTTCCCTATTCTACAAAGAGTAATGTACCCAAGGTCCCACAGCTTATTAGTGATAGAGATGGGATTTGAACCCTGAATCCCAACTATTTAGGAAATAGAATAAATTACACAACACAGGAAACAGAATTAATTACACAACACAGGAACATTTCTCAAATTTAAACCATTTAAAACTTTCTATAACCAGATTGGAGCCCACATCCTGTGCCTCACCTTTTGCTCCTCAGAGTATCCTCAACCTGTGGTAGACTGATTCATGGTTTTCCCCAGGTGTGACCTGGCCTATTTCCTTACACCTGTGCCCTGCCTCCACCCCAGCCTGCCATCTGTTCCACCCTGCCCCACAGAGTTAGAACCCAGATCTCCAAATAGAATGCTCATAGTTCACAAGATTTTAATGATCTGGACTTCATTTTCCCTTGTTTTCTCTTGCTACCAGGGAAAGAAAAATCTATATCTGCTATATTGGGTCCAGCCCATACTTAATAAACATTTGCAGGAGGTTTGACTAGTCTAGTCACCCCATTGCAGTTGGGGCTGAGAGGAGCTAGATGTTCAACAGGAGGTTGCCTTTACAAATAGGTTTTGGGCCTAAGCTAACAGACAACTAAAAATCTCCACAAAGATCTTAATCCTCACAGCCAGCAATTGTAACACCACATTAGAACCACTGAAACAAAACCGAGAAATTTTAAAACCAAAGGAAACTTAAACTTCATGCAACAGTGTGTCTTACAGGTAGGAAACTGCTCAGAGAGAGGAAAAGTGACTGGCAATATAAAAAACTAGACTTAGATTTCTGTGTACATGGGACCCCAACTCCTAGCCATTATGGAAAAAGAAAAGGGAAGAGAGAAGAAAACAGGCACACTTACAGCTTCTTCCAAGTGCTGCTGATCTGGGTTATCATTTGGTGTGTGCCTCAAGATTTCTCGAAGAAGCAGAGGGTATTTCACCAAACGGCTTCTTGGAATATCAAGGAAATTCCAGAGATCTAGTTTGCGGCTAAAGGGGGACTCTAAACATCGTTGAAGAAAGTCCTGGACTCGGTGATCCTGTTTTTTATGATCTAGCAGAGCTTTGGCGGCCACTTGATTGCTGCAGTAGCTGTCATAGGAGCTGAGACAAGGAAGCTAAGGAGGAAACAGAAAAAGATTGGGGTGTCAACATCCTTAAGCTTTGAAGTCACAAATCTTCATTCATTGGGATTGAATGAACACTGAACTGGGCTGTAGGCCTGGCCAACATTTCTTTATTTGCATGGCTGGAGGAAACCAGTGGAATCTTCAAAATGGCATGCAATAGACAGGTTCCGCTTATTTTCACAAGGTACTTTTCTTAGTTGCACATTTACTTTCTTGATTTTAAGAGCCCTATCTCAATTTCTCTGCACTTCCTACCAATGCAAGCTAGGGACAAAAGCACCTGAATTCTTACATATGCAAACAGTTCAGAATTTTTCCTAACTTTTTAAAAAGTATCCAGTATGTCAAAAGTTACCTTGTAAGGATGTCTTCAAAAATTATTCATAAAAAACCATGAAGAAGACTTAACTAGCATACACAAAAAACAAGGGGCCAGTGCAGCCCTTTGTATTACATTACACAGCCCTTTTTGTGTGGCTTTGTGCAAACACCTCTATATTAGTCTAAGATTACCTGATTCTAAGGCAGACCAATTATAAAGGCCTTAAGAAGTTAACACAAAAGTATGATTAGTTAAAAAAGAAAATCAGGTGCAGGAAGCATTTAAAAAAAAAAAATCTCTTAAATTAGTTCTGACAGGCCAGCAAAGATTTTTGGTTATATCGTATGGTTCACATCACAGCCCAAGCAAGGAACAATGTAAGTTTAAAGACTTTAGAATGTTTTAAGTTCACTGCCTTCATTCCAGCAAAACACTCATCTCTCTGACATGTTCTATCAATCACAATGTGCAAACACCACATCAGAGACTCAAAGGAAAAGCTTCTCATCCTATTTTTTCTATTTCTCCCTCTTAATGGTACCTGAGATTCAGCATCTCAATGCAATGCTACTGGCCTCCAGAAAGTTTCAAGAGGCAATAAAATGCCTTAGAGCACTTCTCATTATTTTACACTAGGAAGCTACATTGTTTACCATGACACCTCTGTAGAGGACTCAATAAGTCAGTGACAAGAAGGTGTCTTTCATTTCTGCATCCTCAGTACCCTGCATTGTGCTTCCTATACAGCCCACAGTCAAAGTTTGTGTTCTGGGAGAACAAATAAATGAATGCTTATTTGTAATAATGGATCATAAAATTGGGCAATATTTGATGGTTTGGGAACATCCCTTAAAAATAAAGTGTAGTGGCATCTGAAAACTTAAATATTCTTATATTTCTTTTACACCTTTTATTAAAATTATTTTCTCATTAACCAAAATAAAAAAAAATTACTAGGGAAGTAGTATTTAAAAGGCTCAATACTAAGCTTAACAATCTTGGAAATGTCCACCTTCTTTCCATGTTATTAAAAATAAAACAACATCCAAAATAAAAAAAAAACCCCTCTATTGTGTTCAAAAGAGCTGAAAAAATTCCTTCCTCAACCTTACATTTGAAAGTAATGATAACCAGTACACACATATCCATACACACATCCATGCTCTCCCCATCCCGCCCCTGCCCAATAACAGATGTGGTACTTATAATCTAGATTTTAAGAGTTAATTAAAAGCACCTCAGGCCCTCTTAATTTCATTTCCACTTCCTTGCCTTTTAAAATACCTGGAAATGACCAATGTTTTGATTATGGAGAAACAAATCAGCAGTAACCATCGGATGTAAATTAGTGAGGAAACCCAGCTGCACGGCTGCTCACTATCCATTGGACTATTACTTTCACAAATCCTGACACCTGCTACCATGGCAACAAAGTTAAGCTCTGGCTCTGTGTTCACACCTGATGGGGTGCTCATTTCCTGGAAAGGCTACCACATTTAGCCACTGGTTAGAAAAGGTCACAAATGATAGGAGAAGACAAATGTACACATCTTGGTTCCCAAATAAAAATAAATACACTTTTTATTTAAAATATGAGAGGTGAAAATTCAGTGGTGAAGAGGGAAGACTTTGGAATCAAGGAGAATCAGGTTCAAAGCTCAAGTTAGACAGCTGCTCATGAATGACTCCTGTGAGACTCAGTTTTTCCAATTAAAATACACATACTAACATTTTCCTTTCCCTTAGTGAATGAGAAATATAACATGTGTATCATAGAGCTTGGTCCCTGTTGAGAATCAGTAAGTACTAGCTGTTAATTTTTGTTCCTAGAATACTTTATTCAAGAAACTGGTTTAAAGAAGCAAAGCTACTTGCTCAGCAGGACTCTGAAGCCTGTTCTTATCTATTTTCCCCTGCAAAGCTCTGAACTACTTGATATCTCTTTTATTTTTTTATTTTTATTTTTTTTAAAGAGAGAGAGAGAGAGAGAGAGAGAGAGAGAGAGAGAGAGAGAGAGAACTTTTAATATTTATTTTTTAGTTCTCGGCGGACACAACATCTTTGTTGGTACGTGGTGCTGAGGATCGAACCCGGGCCGCACGCATGCCAGGCGAGCGCGCTACCGCTTGAGCCACATCCCCAGCCCTTGATATCTCTTTTAAATAGACTATCAAGAACTTTTATAAGGGAGGACAAAGAATTTATAAAGGAAACTCTCCCTTGCGCCGCCCCCCGCCCTTTTTTTTAGAAATTCTTATCTCCCTAACATTGTAAAAAGTGATAGAACAAACATATATATATATATATTGGCTTCCAGGTGCCCTGCCTTTCTTTTTGGAATTAAATTTTAATTAGAACCCAAATTAACATGAGGACTGGCTGTCTTGGAGAGCTTATAAATTATTTTATTACTTAGATAAGTCACTTGGGAAATTGATTCTTTGTGATAGGGAAGGCTTGCTCCAACAGGGTGACCTACTGGGGAGGGGGAAACGGATCCTCAGTAACCAGGGTGGTTCCCTGAAAAAAAACCAAAAAAACCAAAACAAAAACTGCAACCACCCTGTTTAAGGTCTTCAAAGTAAAAGTAATTTATTCATTCTAAGGTCAAAAGGAATGGTCAATGCTGTCCCACTTGGGCAGCTTACTTGTTTAAAAGGCTTTTTCATGTTTTTTCTTCGGGGGAGAAATAAATCAATTTTTCATGGGTTGAATGGGCTCTGACTTTTCTCATTCAAAGTCCACCAAGATGTTTATTTTGTTCTGTTAAAAAGACCAGAGCTCAAACAGATGTACCCTTTGGTTTACAGTTCCCACTCGGGCACGGACACATCTGCAGTTAAAAGAGGGAAAACATTTAACAGCTCGTTGGGCCTGTTAAATAAGGCCATTTCTCATGAAGTCTGGTAACAACAGGCCAGTTGTTTAATTTGAGGCTGCTCTTGAAGCTGCAAGTCCTTTGGCCTGAAGGATCCAGATAGCAATGGACCAGCATGGTCACTCCTCTCTTCCTTTGGATACCCAAAATGACTGTAAAATCTGCCCCTAGATCAAACTAATTTCCTAACAAAAGTGATAAATATTTATTTCAAAAATAAAGTTAATAACTAGACAGATTTCTACAATTTTGTTTCTGGAACAAATTCACAATTTGCACAAGATGTTTAAGGAAACTATGTATTTTTTATTGCTATCACAGCAAACACAAAGCAATCATCCTGCTAACTCTAGAGTGTGGCCTTATTGCCCCCTTTATTCCCTCAAAGCAGTCTGCAGACTAAGGAAATTTAAGAAATACTGAAACAGACCCTCTCTTCTCATTACACCTTCTGTGACTCTAGTTGGCTGGCTCTCTTTAGAAGATTTTTTTTTTTTTTTTTTTTTGCTAAAAGAAGTTAATAAAAGGAAAGTTGAAAGTGTAAGATGAACAATCTCTCCTGAAATATTAATGCTCATTTTTTAAATTATTCATCTTAGAACATTACTTGTCTTTCAGATACCCTTGGGATATTTCAGCCTTGGTACTAAAACAGACTCCTGAACTAAATCTAGCTAAGTCGTGAATCCTCAAAAGTTCTGCATTAAGGCAGTAATGCACTAGAAATGCTAATAATTTCAAGAGCAATTGGTCTGGATGCCATATTACCTAGTTTTGTTTTATTTGATGTGAAACTAATAGTTTCATGTGTACCTGTACTTATTTTACTTATTTTAATGCCACATTATCTTAAATGCAGTAAATGTGTAGCAAGAATTGTTTTCATGCTTTAAAAAGATAAGTCCTAAATATAATTACAAATTTTATTAGGAATTGAATTTTTATTTTTCTGATATAAAACCAATATTTGCCAATAAGAAAAGTCTAGGTATAATGAAACTCCATCTAAATTATGGAAATCTTGCCTAGCATGTGTGAGGCCCTGAGTTCAATCCATAGCACTTCTCCCCTCCCCACTCCACAAGAAAATTAAAATTAAAATTAAAAAAAAAAAAAAGGAAATCTGTCTTCAACTAAGTCCACAGAACTTTTCTTACCCAGCCCACGAGGATGGGACCAACGTGTTCTGTTGAGCCATCAGGCTTCCGAACATCCCGAAGCTGACTAAGAAGCTCTGGCAAAAAATAAACAGAATGCTTATTTCGTTAGGCATTCAAATATGAACACGGCTGGAAGCAGTTCTGGGTTATTCACATTATTACACAATCACTGACTTGTTGTAAGACAAGTCAACTAAGCTACAAGTCACAACTCATCCCAGGAACAAAACGATACCTTCGTGTAGAGGAATTAGAGAGTCCAGTGTTCCAAAAATTTGGTTCAACTCTTGTTCTGTCATGATGGAGAGTTTCAGCATAGGGTCATGATAGGCCTGCATAAGAAGGACAAGAGATGGACACAAACATTTAAATTCAGAGGAACTAGCATCTAAGAGGTGCTATGCGATTAACAACAACAACAACAAAAATCTGGTTCTCCCAACAACTTCTCCCATAGTGCTGCAGAAACAGCAGACAGGAGTAGCTGGAGGAGAGGAGAATCCAGGACTCCTTGAGCCTTTTGTGGTCACTGATAAATCAAAGTAGAAGGAGCATAAGTCCTTGATATAGATTTGGTTATTATAATGTTTTCAAAATCACCAAGATCCTACAACTTGAAAAACTCCCACTTTATTCAAAATTAGCTACCAGATGCTCTTTTGCAAATCAGTACATAGTTAAAAGAAAGATAAAAAAATGATTGGCACATTTTTTTTTTGTACTGGGGATTGAGCCCAAGGACATCTTACCACTGAGCAATATTCCCAGCCCTTTTATTATTTATTTTAGGATAGGGTCTCACTAAGTGCTTAGGGCTTCACTAAGTTGCTGAGGCTGGCTTCAAACTTGTGATCCTCCCACCTGTGCCTCCCAAGTCACTGGGATTACAGGTGTGTACCATTACACCCATCTGGAAAGATTTTTTTTTAAATGCATGGAAAATTAAATATATGTTTAAAAATCTATTCAAGCCAGGCATGGTGGAACACATCTGTAATCACAGTGGCTCAGGAGGCTGAAGCAGGAAGACTGAGTTCAAAGCCAGCCTCAGCAAAAGTGAGGCACTAAGCAACTCAGTGAGACCCTGTCTCTAAATAAAATACAAAACAAGAGTGGGAATGTGGCTCGGTGGACAAATGTTCCTGAGTTAAGTCCCTGGTACCAAAAACAAACAAAACAACAACAACAACAACAACAACAACAAAACTACTCAAGATTAACAATGGGAGAGATGTTTATATGACAAGAAAGAAGATCAAGTTGTAAGTGCTCTAGACGCCAGAAGATTAAAGGTGCACTGACAAAGGAAAGTTTTAAAGATGAGCCACTTGGCTCAAAGAAGGAGGTAATAAATATTATAGAAGAAAGAATTGAGATTTGTGGTGGTGCCCAGAAGACGGGTAGATAAAGAGGGTTGAAAGGAAGAGAAGTGTTGCCAGGAAGACGCTAGCATCTGGGAGAACTTGATCCAGGTGAGATGAGTTGAACATAGAATCAGCACAATGTCTCTTAGAGTGAAGAGCCTTTTTGGTCCTCTCTGATCTGCTCCCCTTCCTCCAGCCCTGACTGAAACTCTGTTTCTTGGCTGTATCCAAGTATAGCTTGGATGGCCATATCAGGAATGCTGGAGGTAGGGGTTCACATTAGCAGAAAGCTGTACTAATGACCCCTCAAAGAAGGGAAACATCCTTCCTTCCCAATAATTATTTGAGGATGCCATGAATATCAGGATGAAGGAGTCTGGATTAATTTCCAAGCTATGGGAATGGAATGTGGTGCAGTGGCCTGGTATTGCTGGAATGGAAAAAATTTTGAAGGAAAGCTCATTGTCAAGAATGTACATTCTACAAGGCCAGGGTATTCCCCCCCTGCTCCTCCCACACAATGTTAATTAAAAAATAAGTTTCTGGCTAGAGCATGGTTCAGTGGTAGTGTATGTGTGTGTAGCATGCTCAAGGTCCTGAATCCAATTCCCAGCACTAAATCAACAAAGCAAAACAAACAAACAAAAACCCCAATCCAGTTTCCATAGAAAAAACCCTAACTTACAACAGTTATACAATTGCCTCATTTCAGTACTTCATCCACTTTTGAGATTCATATGTCCTCCTTCCCCTTATACTAGGAATTGAACCCAGTGGTGCTTTATCATTACGGTTCATTCCCAGTCCTTTTTATTTTTTTTTATTTCATTTTAAGATAGGGTCTCACTAAGTTACCAGGTTGGCCTTAAACTTCTGCTTCAGCCTAAGTCACTGGGATAACAGGCATGCACCACCATGCCCAGCTTCAAATGCCTTTTTTCTAAGATATAGTTCCTGTTTAAGACATCCATTCTCTTCCACAAAGAGGCCCTGCATGTGAGACTTCTAGGACAGGCATCCACGGACACTTTCTGATTTAAACTGATATGTTCTTTGAGGTACACCAGAGACATGAAGAGGTGAACTCCTACATGTGCCAGGTGCAAAGAGCTATTCTACCTTTTTCTTTGAACCATTTCCCACTGCTTGGTTTGTGGTCACAGGTTCTTCTCAATTTCTGATGACCTGTCTTAGTCATGAAGAAGGTGTTCATAAAGTATCATCTGAGTATTATGAAATTATTCAGAGGGGAAAAATATGAAGTGACTAAAATGAGTACTTCATCCACTTTTGAGATTCTTCTGAGCTCCACCAGGTACACTAAATAAAACTATTGGCTTTTAGTTTACCTTTTTTGCTAATTTCAAGTCCTCTATCAAGTCTTCTTCTCCTTGAGAAAGTTCAAAGATTGCCTGAAAAAAAAAGGAGGAAATATATTTAATGAATTTTCCCTTCCTTTATGAGACCAAATTCAAACAGTGCCAGTTCTAGTACTCAAAAATCCATCTCTACTTTATTTAAAAAGGATTCTCGAAAAGTTAAATCAATCTAAAGAAAATGTACCTACTAGCTAAAACCTGCAAAGAAAAGATATTACAGTATTTCTGCATAATGGACTTCTCTGTGGGAGAAAGTATTGCCACAAATTTACAATTTAACAGTCATCTTCCATGTTTCAGTTTGAGCCATGGATTCTGCATCTTTGTTATCAATGTTAATCCTAAGAAAGGATTTAGGGTCTGTTCTCAGTAATGGACCTGGCAACATTATTGGCTGGCCCTTCACAGTTTGCCTCCCTCTTACTCAACAAAAGATGAATCTTAGTAGAAAGCTTTATTCCTATCACCGATTTGTCAGATGAGCGCAGGGGCGCATGCCTGTAATCCCAGCAACTCAGGAGGCTGAGGCAGGACAGTTGTAAATTCGAGGCCAGCCTTGGCAACTTAGTGAGATCCTGCCTCAAAAATAAAATAAAAAAGTCTGGGGATATAGCTCAGTGGTAGAACACCCCAGGTTCAAACCCTATTAAAAAAAAATCCTATCCTCCTCTTAGCTTCTAGTTGTTTGGTTTTGAGATTGGGATTGTACAAAGAATCCAAAACTTCATCACTCTAAATAAAAACTGGTGAAGTTAATTCATTCTAAAGTACTTCTGAGCTCCACCAGGTACACTAAATAAAACTATAGGAGCAGGCTGTGTGCAAGAGTGTATAAATGGGTCATTTCTAATTTGGCTCTATTAAGCCATCATAATTTAGAGAGCTATGATGCACAGAACATTTACATCAGAGGATCTAAATCCTTGGCAAACATTATGTTATTAAAGGACAAGTCTGTGACAATAGGTCAAGGACTACTGCAGGGCAGGACAGTGAATGTGGGGGCAGGAGAGTAGCCCAAGGGCCCAACCCCTCTGAGTTCCAGAAAACTCCATGGCTTTTTATTCTACTTTATTTACCTTTTTATTTTTAAATAATTATAGATTCACATGAAAAGTTACAAAAAATAGGCCAGGCAAGGTGGTGCAGGCCTGTAATCCCAGTGACTTGGGAGACTGGGGCAGGAGTGTAGAAAGTTCTAGGCCAGCCTTAGCAACTCAGCAAGTGTCTAGGTCAAAATAAAACAAAAAGGGCTGGGGGTGTAGCTCAGTGGTAGAGTGTTCCTGAATTTAATCCCCAGTATCACATCTACCCACATCCTACTATCCTCCCCCCCAAAAAATGAAAAAAGTGACAGAAATAGTCAGGAAGTCCTGTGCTGTGCACCCATCAACTGTGGTACATAACTCTAGGAAAATGATGGGCTCAAAATAACTGATTAGCCTTAATGTGGATCTTCGTCAGATCTCCTTGTCCATCTGTTTTACCAGAGCTCACTTATACAGACTGGCCAAATGTGGCCTCTAAGAGAGGCAAACCATAGACCTCCACACTAGGAAATACACCATGGGATTTGGTGCAGAAAAGGAGCCAAGTTTGAATCCTGACTCTGTAATATACTAGGTGGTGACCTCCTGCTCACCATGCCTTAATAATGTCCTCATCTATGGAATCCATCCTTCTTTTCTTCCCTTCCTTCCCCTTTCTCAATGTCAGATTGTACAAATTGTATATGTAACCTATTAACTTTTGGGAAAATATAGAGAAGCATAAAGAATAAAAACTTCAAATAATCCATAATAGCATCTTGTTAACTCTTGAGAACACAAGAATAACAAATTCAGTTTCTCCCATACTCTCACAACACATATCACTTCTGATATCCAGTATGTGGGGCTTTCCCCCACATACTGAACAAGCCATCAGTTTTGCAGTGGACATCAGTTGGGCCTCTCCTAATTCAATTTTGACACTATGTACCTGGGGACAGCATCAGATCCCACAAGTTGAGAACTCAGTCCCCAAGACTACTCCCCTGTCAGATGCCAATCCAGAATCCAATCTGCTATAAATCAGGGTTCCCATTACCCTCTCCTCAGGTTTGATTAATTTGCCAGAGGGGCTCACCAGACTCAGGGAAGCACTTAGGTTTACCAGTTTATTTTAAAGGATATTACAAAGGATATCAATGAACACCAGATGAAGAGATGAACATGCTGGAGTACAGGGGAAAGGGTGTGGAGCTTCCATGCCTCATCCAGGCACATACCCTCCAAGAACCTCCATATGTTCAGCAATCTGGATGCTTTCCAAACCTTATTATTATTATTTTTTTTAATGGAGGCTTCACTAAATCACTGGCCATTAGTTATCAACTTAACCTTCAACCTTTTCCCTTCCCCAGAGGTTAGACTTTCAGTCACAACCATCTATCTTGCCTTGGTCTCATTGGTAACCAGCCTCCATCTGGATTCTACCAAAGCTTGGTCAATCTATCAACAAACAAAATGCCACTCTGAAGATATGAGTTATATGCCAGGAAATGGGGATGAAGACCAAATACATCACAATATCACATTAACCAGATATTTCTTCACAGGACTTTTTTCAGTGCATGTATTATTTTCAAAGCCTTCATTTATTAATTGTTGAATAGGTAATACATTTACATGGCATAAAATTTATAGTGCACAAATGGGCACATGGTAAAAACTGTCCTTCTCACTTCCTTCCAGCCACCCCAGGAGGCAACACTGTTGACAGTTCCTTGAGTAGTCTTCCAGAAATATTTTATGGCTCTACAAGCAAATACATAAATATATTAATTTTTCTATTTTTATATACATGGTAGTATAGTCTACATCCTATTTTGTTACTTGCCTTATCCACTTAGCCAAACATACATATCAGCACTTCTTCATGTGTCTCTACAGTCGCATAGTATTTTATTTATTTATTTGGTACCAGGGATTGAACTCAAGAACACTTGACCACTGAGCCACATCCCCAGCCATATTTTGTATTTTATTTAGAGACGAGGTCTCACTGAATTGCTTAGCACCTCACTTTTGCTGAGGCTGGTTTTGAACTCTTAATTCTTCTGCCTCAAGCTCCCGAGCAGCTGGGATTAGAGGCATGTGCCATTGAGGGAAGCATTATTTCATTTATTTAGACTGGTTTCTAATAATAGTTGTTTAGGCTCCTTCCAAATTAGTACAATTATAAATATTACTGTAACAAGTAATCTTGTACATATATCTTTTCACCTATATACAAGCAGTCCTGGCAGATTTCCTAGAAAGGAACTGCTTAGTCAAAGAACCAGACAATTTTCAAGTTCCCCTTTTGCCAATGTCAAGTTCTCCACAAAAAAATAGAAATTGCAGCAGAGATCTCATTAGAGGATGCACAATGCAAAGTGCTTAGCATAGCCTGGCGTATGACAAACCTCCTAAAAAGTATAATGTCATCGCAGCCAATTATTAGGGTAATTGATACAGAAAGCTCATAAAGAATGGAATTAACTATGCACTAGAAAGAAGTTTTCTGCAAAGCTGAATCAAAGTTCTATAATCTGAATTTTTAAATTTTAAATTTTATCTTTTTGCATTGCTAGGAATTAAACTCCGGTTCATGCATGCTAAGCAAGTGGTCTACCACTGAGCTATACCCAGGCCTATAAACTAAATATTATAAAATATTCTAGAGGCTGCTCTCAAAATATAATGGAAAGGATTGTTTTTGTGAACTTCAGAATCTTAAATAGGCACTTGGTTTTAACATCCTGTAAACTCTAGATTTGCACATCAGTGTCTTTTTTTTTTTGTTTTAAAGAGAGAGTGAGAGAGAGAGAGAGAGAATTTTTAAAATATTTATTTATTTATTTTTAGTTATTGGCGGACACAACATCTTTGTTTGTATGTGGTGCTGAGGATCGAACCCTGGGCCACACGCATGCCAGGCGAGTGCGCTACTGCTTGAGCCATATCCCCAGCCCACATCAGTGTCTTTTTGAAGTGGGGGGCCACACCCACCCAGCTGGACACAGGTATTTTTCAGTTCCTTCCACTAGATTTGGAGACTGCGGTGCAGACCCTGCAAGATGCTCCCCTGCAGGGCACCTCCCTGGCAGATACAGGAACATACCTCCTGCCGTTTGATCTCCTTAGATGTAAGCATTTGATTGACACACACATCGAAGGTCTCGCTCCACAGCTTGCTGTCTCTCCGCTTGGTGCTTGAGGAAGAGGCATTTCTGGACCAGGGTCGGGGGGCAAGGATGTCAGGGCGGCTCTCGCTGCGGAAGCTAATGGAACGCTAAACAATGAGAAGAACAAGCCATCATGGGGTCAGCAGCAGAACTAGGTGGATCCTTTGAGCAGCTTCCTGTTGCTGATGGAACATAAATCATATATTTGCAAAAAAGAAAGGACGGGACCACAGGGCCTTTAGGAAGCAGGGCATTGTCTTGAGTCTACGTGCTAAGTAAAACTGGACATGTTCTACACGTGTACTACAACACCAAAACACGTCAGGCCAAACTCCTGGGCAACAGTAGCTCCCAGAAGAATGGTGAGCTCTACTTGTTTCCAAAGGCCACTTCCCCTCTTCAGAAGGACAAGGGATGATGGGCTGAGGTTGTGGTAGAGCACTTGCCTTGCTCAGGTAAGGCACTGGGTTTCATCCTCAGTACCACATTTTTTTTTTTAAAAACAAAGTTAAGGGGCTGGGGATATGCCTCAAGCGGTAGCGCACTCGCCTGGCATGTGTGCAGCCCGGGTTCGATCCTCAGCACCACATACAAACAAAGATGTTGTGTCCGCCAATAACTAAAAATAAATAAATAAATATTTAAAAAATTCTCTCTCTCTCTCTCTTAAAAAAAAAAACAAAGTTAAAAAGAAGTCTTAAAAAAGAGAGGCAGGGTGCTGGGTTTGTAACTCAGGGGTAGCACACTTGCCTAGCATGTGTGAGGCACTAGGTTTGACCCTCAGCACCACATAAAAATAAATCTATAAAATAAAGGTATTATGTCCATTTACAACTAAAAGAAAATATTAAAAAAACAAGACAACAAAAAACATCAGGCCTCACACCTACTCCCCTCCTCCTACCAACAGCACTTCCACTATCCCTGGGCATTCCACTGCACTTAGTTTGGGTGGACTCCACCAGACTTGACCAGTTAGAGTATTCCAACCCTGCTTCAGGGTCGGGCACTGAGTCCTGGAAATTTGCTACATGGTTTATAAAAAAGGGGGGTGGGGCGGCTGAGGTTGTGGCTCAGTGGTAGAGCGCTCGCCTCACACGTGAGAGACTCTGAGTTTGATCCTCAGCACCATATAAAAATAAGTAAACAAAATAAAGAGGGGCTGGGGATGTGGCTCAAGCGGTAGCGCGCTCGCCTGGCGTGCGTGCGACCCAGGTTCGATCCTCAGCACCACATACCAACAAAGATGTTGTGTCCGCCGAGAACTAAAAAATAAATATTAAAAATTCTCTCTCTCTCTCTCTCTCTCTCTCTCCCCCCCTTCTCTCCCCTCTCTCACTCTCTCTTTAAAAAAAAAAAAATAAAGATACTGTGTCCATGTATAACTGAAAAAAATTATTAAAAAATAAAAGAAAAGGGGAATTGTGATCTCAGGAGATAACTTCGGCAGGGGTTTCTTATAGTAACTCTCCCATGTCACAAAGGAGAATCTATCTGCTACAGGAGAAAAGGAAGGGACACACTGAATAAAGGATGGAGAGACTGACTGATAGAAGCAGCAGAAATGTAATGAGCTTTGCCAACACTAGTGTTTTGAACCCCTGGATTCCACTATGCCTGAAGCCAGGAAGAGCCACCTTTGGATATTTTAGTTACATGGGCTAATACATTACCCCTATTTACATTGATCTCAGCTGGAGTTCTGTCAACTCAAAAAGTCCCAATTAACATACATAATAAATACTATTTTAGCAGCAAATGATGATGGAATGGTCTAACCACCCAAAGTCCAACCCTGTGGCAGAAATATGCTACCATGGTGCTTTCTCATGACAGAAACAAATCATCAGGAAGGAAGTTAAATGCATCATCTTTAGTCCTCATCCTACAAGATTTCAACACACTCACTGGAAACTTTGCCAAAGCAATGAGGTATGACTGTGCTCAAAAACCATATTGTTATTTAACAAGTGTTCCCTGCCACCATTCCCTGTGGCCTTCTATGTCAAGTTCCAACTCCTTAGCTTGTCACAGAAGGCCTCTTGTAATCTGACTATAGGCTGCGTACTTAGGATCACATCCTGCCACTCACCCACAATCCCCCTATTCTTCAGCCATACTAGGCTATTTGCCATTCCCTCAGTGTGACATGCTTTGCCATCTCTTCGTGCTCCCTTCAAATCTTCTGTTTCTAGAATGCATTTCTTATATTTTACAGTTAATTCAGAATATAAGTCAAATACCATCTCCTCTAGGAAACCTTCACTAATGTTCGCTTGTCCTCCTCTCCCAGAGCAATTTGGACATACCTCTGATATAGCAATGATCACTTTTTACTATATATACTGGTCACCTGTTTTAAACTATAAACTTCCCAAGGGCAGGAACTGATTTTGCATGTGACATATGAGCCAAGATCACTAAGACGTTCTAAGGTAAGGTAGCTCAATTATTTTGAAATTCAACAATAAAATCCAATAAAGTAGAGTTTTTATTTGTTTGTTTTTTATGGTTTTTTTTTAAAGTGAGTGTGTGTGAGAGAGAGAGAGAGAGAATTTTTTATTATTTATTTTTTCGTTATTGGTGGACACAACATCTTTGTTTGTATGTGGTGCTGAGGATCGAACCCGGGCCGCACGCATGCCAGGTGAGCGCGCTACCGTTTGAGCCACATCCCCAGCCCTTTATGGTTGTTTTTTAATATGGTATTGCTCTGTTGCTCAGGCTGACCCCTGGGCTCCTGGGCTCAAGTAATCCTCCTACCTCAGCCTCTCAAGGAGCTGGGACTACAGATGTGCACCAATGCACCTGGCTAAGAGAATATTTTTTAAAGGAACCATCCAATGTAAGGTTTTTTTAAATAAGTTACTTGTTTAATGGAATATTATTCTAGCCAATAAAAGAATTCTGAGATAATTTAAAATCTGCATATGAATACTGTTTAATAATTATGCAAAAGTCCATAAGAGAAAAGATAAAATGGGAGTGCCACAAAATTCTATTTTTTTTCATCAGAGGTGATTTCTGATTTTCCTACTTTTTAATTTTTTATGACCTAAGAAAAAAATGAATAAACGAAAAATGTAAGGAGAAGCTTCCAAGGAGCTTCAAGGTATTACCAGAGCCTTCTGGAAGCTGGGAGTTAGCCATTTGCCAGTAGCAATACAAGCTCCTTGGGCTGGCACAAGCCTCTGTGAGCACCAAGAGCTTAGGATTGCTGGAGCAGACCTGGGCAGGAGATCAAGAAAACATGTGCACCCAATACACAGTTCGCTAATGGCATCTTGCAAATCCTTATGATCTCTTAAAACAGTTCCTTATAAACAATAACCAGATTAAATGAATTTAGATCCCCTGTGCTCAGAATCAATTAACCATAGTTGCTGAAAGGTCAAAACATGCATAGTGTGTCACCAAGTAACTCCATTTGCTGTTTTGAAGGCATCCCAGACAGGCATTAAAGCCCAGAACCAAAGAAAAACACACACAAAAAGAAAATTCAAAATGAAACACAGTTTCCACTTTTACTTAAAAGAATCACCCTCCTACCTCCTTACATTTTCAGTCCCTAACCAACTTCAGACTTTCTCCCCCAGTTTGGAAGTAATTTATGTTAATTTTAAAATTTCAGATAATACAGACATCTCAGACATTTAATATTAAGTAGCAATTCCCTCCTTTCCCCAAGGCTTCCTAAAAGGAACCACTGTTGAGTCTGTTCTATATCTTTCCAAACTTCCCCCTTACATTTGCTAACATTCACGAAAAACAATGTTATCTTCTTCTTTGAAATATCTTCATGTTGGGGCTGGGGATGTGGCTCAAGTGGTAGCGCGCTCGCCTGGCATGCATGCGGCACCACATACCAACAAAGATGTTGTGTCCGCTGAGAACTAAAAAATAAATATTAAAAATTCTCTCTCTCTCTCTCTCTCTCTCTCTCTCTATCCCCTCTCTCACTCTCTCTTTAAAAAAAAATATATATATATCTTCATGTTATGGTGTAAGACTCAAAATCAATCTCTCTCTCTCTCTCTCTCTCTCTCTCTCTCTCTCTCTCTCTCTCTCTCTCCACATTTATAGACGGACATAATACCTTTATTTTATTTATTTTTCTGTGGTGTTGAGGATGAAACCTACCACTGAGCCACAACCCCAGCCCTGTAAGACTTAATCTTTACAAAAACAGAGGTGAAATGCACAGAGCATAATCATTTTTAAAGTGAACAAGTCAGTAGCATTTAATAAGCTCACAGTGTTATACAACTTCTACCTCTACTTCTAAAACATTTCTCATCACCCTAAGGTTACTCATTTTTTTCAGTGACTGCAGTTAGTTATCTTATGGTCGAAGCAGACTACACTATTTTAATTAATTCCCAACTAATGGACATTAAAATTACTCCCAGTATCTGTATCTGGCTATTATAAAAAGTGAACATCCTTCATGTAGTCATGTTAGTATATCTGTAAGGCAGATTCCTTAGGTAAAATTCCTTAAGTCTAAAATATTTCAACATTCTATTTATTTATTCTCTTAATTAATTAATTAATTTATTTATTTATTCTCTTAACAGAGCTGGGATTGAACCTGGGCCTCAAGCACACTAGGCAAGTGCTCCACCACTGAGCCATATTCCCAGCCTTCATATAACATTTCAAGGCTTGGTATGTGCTGTCAAATTGACCTTCAAATAAACTGGTTCAACTGTATATCTCCCAGATAGTCATGGGTAGCATACTTTATTTATACTCTCATCAACAAGGTATTATTATCAGTCTGATGGGCAAAACTATATCCGAATTTCAGTTTCACGTTTTGAATATAAGAAAAATATATACATATATATTAAATATATATATATATATATTTGGCGGGGGGAGTATTGGAGATTGAATTCAGAGACACTCAACCAATGAGCCCTCCTACACCTCCACATCCCTGGCCCTATTTTGTATTTTATTTAGAAACAGGGTTTCATTGAATTGCTTAGCACCTCGCTTTTATTGAGGCTGGCTTTGAACCCACGATCCTCCTGCCTCATTCCCAAACTGCTAGGATTATAGGAGTGTGCCACTGTGCCAGGCAAGCATATTTTTTTTTTTTTAAAGAGAGTGAGAGAGGAGAGAGAGAGAATTTTTTAATATTTATTTTTAGTTCTCGGCGGACACAACATCTTTGTTGGTATGTGGTGCTGAGGATCGAACCCGGGCCGCACGCATGCCAGGCGAGTGCGCTACCACTTGAGCCACATCCCCAGCCCAGGCAAGCATATTTTTATATATGTATTGAAATATTCCCCAGAGAGCTGGAGATTTTCTTCTGAGGCAACTTGGGGAAAATGAGAGAGGTGGGCTATACTAGGTGAACTCCATCATCAAGAATTCCTCATTTTGGTTGGGCACAGTGGTGTACTCCTGTAATCCCAGCAGCTTGGAAGGTCAAAGCAAGAGGATCATGAGTTCAAAACCAGTCTCAGCAAAAGAGAGGTGTTAAGTAACCCAGTGAGACTTGTCTCTAAATAAAATAAATAATAGGGCTGGGGGTGTGGCTTAGTGGTCCAGTGCTCCTGAGTTCAATCCCCAGTACCCCACCCCCCAAAAAAAATAATTCCTCATTTTGTGTTTGCTCAGTGATTTCTGGGCTCCAAGTCCCATGGGGGTATTATCACTGAAGTCCTTTATGTGCCTGCCTGTGCTTAGACCTTCTGATTCAATCTCTCCAATCCTTGCCCCTACCCTGCAAGGTGGGATTTGTTTTCATTTTACCTGTGAGGAAACTTGAGGCCGAGAGAAGTTAAGGCAATTGCCAAGGCAGGATCCAAAAATCAGATATGTTTGTTCCAAAGCCTGAGTATTTTCTGCTCTTGGGGGCTACATATGCAGTTTCCATACAAGTCATGCACTGTGGGGAGGTTTCAATGAGAGGAGATACAGTTCCTGCCTTCTAGGAGTTGAAATCAAGTAAGGAGAGAAAATGCATTTGTTCTGTTTTAGGAATAATGAGTGATCACTGACCAATCAAACTTCAGTTTTTTGAATGAGGGGTTGTCTTGGACACTAGGATATTTAGCAATCTGACCACTAGATGCTAGTAGCACTCCACCCCAGTTGTACCAACCAAAACATCGGTAGACACTGCCAAATATCCTCTGGGTTGAGAAACACTGGTCCATGGTACCTATGTCCACGGTAACAAGGTCCACCTTGAAGGGAGAAACCCACACTTGGGAGGGACCACCTAAAAACAGAAACATATACATAGATCTATTTCCAGGGGTATGGGGATTCTGGGACTGAAATGAGAAAATGTTCCATCCAGGACAAGCAAGAGTTTCCATGAGGAAATCTGGCCTAGCAAATAAGCTGAAAACCCAGACCTCATAATTACTGGCAGCTAAAACAATGGCCACAAGAGACACAGGTAAAGCAGATTTAGGAAATGGGTGTTCACATTTATGCCCAAGCTGGGTATGTGGAAAAAACACTGCACATGCAAAGGGGACTGTCCGGGTGGAAAGTGGAGGCCCTTTACACATGTCAGAGGAAATGTACACCCAGCAGGTAGACATGGTGGGACAGATTTGATTTATTAATGCTGTCTGTTCAGCTGGGTGCTCCCTATCCTTTTTCAAAAACAGAAAAGTTTCCACAGCCAGAGATAACATGCTCCAGTGAAGAGAGGTCAAGATGGGTAAACCCTCCATAAGTTCCCTCCTAACTGTATTTCTATTTGGTAGCAAAGGGTTCGTTATTAAATGGAATGTGAAATGTTCTCCCATCACATTCTGGAGGACTCTTCTAAAAGCTTGATTAGAGAAATTAGCTGAAAGTTAGAAAAGAAAACTTCTCTGTTGTGTAGCCATGTCACATTTGCCCCTCATGCCAGCCCCTGGAGAGGCATTGGCAGGCTCTTCCACTTTTAACAGATGAGAAATTAAAGGACCAGAGGATTAAGTAACTGGCACACGATAGTGTTGGAATAGGAATGGAGTCCAGATGTTGAACTCCAGAACACAGATTTCGGTTAAGAACAAAAGCTCTGGAGTAAAGTAAACATGGTTTCAAGTCAACTCAATGGTTGAGGGACCTTGGAAAACTTCCTTTCTCTTTCTGGAACTCAGCTTCTTCATCTTTAAAATTGGCATTTGAACATGATACTTTTTTTTTTTTTTGTGGTACTGTGGATTCAACCCAAGGCCTTGTACAGGTTAGGCAAGAGCTCTATCACTGAACTGCACTTAAAAAAAATTATTACCTTAATTATTGCTTTAAGACAGGTTCTCAATAAATTTCCCAGGTTATCATTGAACTTGCAACCCCTCTGCCTCAATCTCCCAAGCAAACTGGGATTAAGGGTATGTGCTGCCATACCTCGCTGGGGCATGATAATAAGTATCACACAAAGTTGTAATGTTATAGTGAGGACTGGATATGATATAGAGTGTCAGAGGCTTAGCTAAATGCCTGGAGTTCAGCAAGCAGGAGGTGGTTGGTAACTATCACTATTAGATTTTTTTTTGTTTTAAAGAGAGAGAGGGGGGGGAGGGGGAGAGAGAGGGAGAGAGGAGAGAGGAGAGAGAGAGAAAATTTTAATATTTATTTCTTTTAGTTTTCGGCGGACACAACATCTTTGTTTGTATGTGGTGCTGAGGATCGAACCCGGGCCGCACACATGCCAGGCGAGCACACTACCGCTTGAGCCATATCCCCAGCCCCACTGTTAGATTTTTGACTGCACTGCTACCATTAGTGCTGGTTTATATACAGTAGTCTCTCCTTATCCCTGGGAATATGTCCCAAGAGCCCCAGTGGATGTCTGAAACCACAGAGAGTACTGAACCTAATATTCACCATGCTTTTTCCTATATATACCTATCACAGGTATCATCATAAAGTTTAATTCATAAATGAGGTATAGTAAGAGTTTAAGTATAACAAAAATGGAGTAATTTTAATATTATAATAAAAGTTATTTAAAACTTATGAACTATTTATTTCTGGATTTTTCCATGTAATATTTTCAGATCACTATTGACTACAAAGTAATAAACTGGGAAAAGTGATATCATAGGTAAAGGGACTACAGTATGTTTTCATCTGTTAGCAAACAGCAGACACACCTCAGAGCTTCTTGGACCAAACAGCTCCTTGAAGGATCTTCACTAAGAATAACTTAAAGAGTGAGAAAAACCATTAGAAGGATAGTGCTATTTATAAGAGATCTGGGAAGAGCCAAAAGTGCCTAACAACAATGATTAGTTAAATAAGTCACAGTGTAACCATAAAATGGAATATTCCATGGTTGTTCAAAAAAACATTCTTTTTCAGAAAAGCTTAATGATGAGTGGCAAACCTTACAGACAGACATAGGCAAGAGAAGAAAGCTCTTGATTTACAATAACACTAAACATCAACAGGGGTTACACCCTTGGATAATGAGATTTTAATCTTCCGCTTCGTAATTTTCTACATTTATCTTTTACACTTCTTGTAATGAACAGATATTAACTAAAAAAAACCCCAAAATCAGTTGACATATATGCAAGAATAAGAACACTGAGTGAGAAGTGACACTATAAAAATAAAATCAAATATCTAGAATTTGGTTCAGATTAATGCCCAATAAAAACATAGTAAAAGGTCACTCAATCATTTGAAAATCAATACATTTCAAAACCCAAAGAACCAATGCAAAGAGAAACCTTTTGTAGCTTAGAGAAATTCTAAGTTAAATAAATGAAAAGCTGAAAACAATATTTGGTGTCGGTATGGAAAAAATATACAACTTGCTTTGAGCCAGCCCAAAATGATGAAGCCTTCTAGAAGCCTGGGGCAGCTACCCAACCAATGTTATAGGGTACCATCAACAGGCCCTTGTATGCTAATGTTAATGACAAAATATTCCCCTCACTGAAAACAATGACTCTCCCCACCGCCCCCAAGCAAAGTAAGGGACATCTGAGAGGTAAGATGTTCCAGCTCCAAAGTGTGGTGGTTATTTTTAGATTCTGACAAATTGTAGGCTTTTTCTTTTTAATTTTTTTTTCAGTTGTAGATGGACATAATTCCTTTATTTATTTAACTTTATGTGGTGCTGAGGATTGAACCTACTGCCTCACACGTGAAAGGCAAGTGCTCTACCACTGAGTCATAACCCTAGTCACAAATTGCAGGCTTTATTATGACCAACTTTTTAACTTTTTTTGCAGAGCCTGCCATGAGAAAGGCACCCTGAACACCCTGTAGAGTCCCAGCTCCACCACTTACCAGCTGTGTGACTCTGGGCACATGTTTAAACATTCAGGTTTTTACCCTGTAAAGTGGTAATGAAGCCCACCTTGCAGAGACTGGGAGGTACTGATATGAGGTCATGAACATAAAGTGCTTTGTATGGAACCAAGATCATAGTAGCTAATCAACTAGTGAGAGTTCTTATTAAAAATAAGAAACAGCAAGCTTTAAATTACAAGTCAACTATTTACAGTGGTTTGCTATTACTCCAGGAATAATGAAGAACAGCAGAAAACTAGAAGTTCTTCCTCATACAGAATTCAGGTTCCTTCTCAGCTATACCATTTCCTCGTAACAGCAAGGTAGATCTGGTTGCTGGTTATTTCCCACAACACACATATATACACACAAACCCCAAGTTCATCTCCACATCTGCCAAGCAACTAGGGGCCAAGGACTTATGACATCAAACCAAGGGACTAAGTTGCAGGTCCTTAAAGAAGAAAATCATGGCTGCCAAATGTACAGAACAGCACGTATCCTTGTGAGATCATTTATTTCTCATATCTAGATGGTATCCGTTTGTGTGCTCCTATCTCAACCCTGAAATGCCCTTTCTCCCCTTCATCCTTATCAGCTCTGAGCCATCCCAGACAAATCCCTCCCTCTTTGCAAGGCAGCCTTTCTTGATGTCTTCCATCCCTAAGCCACTACTAAACTCTCTCTCTCCCTCAAATACTTTATTACGTAAGATTTTCAAGTCTTAGTTGAGTACATGGCTGTGGTTATCAGGAACCATTCTAAAACCAAGCAATTCTCCCTGGAGGGGCCAGAGTTGGGAAGGAGTACTGTGGGGAGCCACTTGGAATGACTCATGCCTTCCAGTCCTGAAGCAAGAGGCTCTGACCAATCACTATATTTCGAGGTGACTTGGGCGTTGTCCCAGCCCAGGAAGTCAAAGGCTGTCACCCTGGAGTTGAGCTACACTCACCTATTCCTTTGTAATCCTACCCCTTTTTCCTGTTTGGGATAGAATGTTCCATGGAAGTTCCCTTTGTGTGTCCCCTTCTCTTGCTCTGCCTTTGGGTGTGGCCTTCCTAGAGGTCAGTCAATCTGCTGACAGCAGACATCATGAGGCTAGATTCAACCTTCTGAAACCTGACCCCTTGCCTCATTTGAATGGTTTCTCCCCAATGAAAGGGTTCAGCGCTTGCTCCTCTCTCTTTCCTCGAACCCCTAAGGTCAGAGGAGCTTCACAGGACCCAAAGAAAAAGGTATCTCTGTCTCTTGTGCGATTATTTCACACAGCCCAGTTCACCTGGAGTCACCCTGAGTGTTTTAGTCATGAGGAATGCGACAGAATACATGTTCTGATGTGTTGGTTAAAGAAGAAGGGCAGGGCCCCATCACTAGGCAAGTACCCACTGTCAGCCCCTGGGGAGACCCTAGGAGTAGCAATGGCCACTGTTTCTAATAATAACAGTGATAATAATGGCAACTACCAATATTTTTTTTTATCACATTTTAAGTAATGTGTAGTTTTAGGCACTATTGACACAGATAAATAACTTTGGGGGCTGCGTGTAATGGCATGTGCCTGTAATCCCAGCAGCTTGAGAGGTCAAAGCAGGAGGATCCTAAGTTCGAAGCCAACCTTGGCAACTTAACAAGACCCTATCTCAAAATAAAAAAAATAAAAAGAGCTGGGGATATAGCTCAGTGGCAGAGCACTTTTCTAGCATGCACAAGGCCCCAGGTTCAAAAACAAAAATATAAACAAAAAATTTTTTACCTTTTTATGTTCATAACCTTTGGTTGGAATTACACTCTAGGAATATAATTGAAGGAAAGAAAAAAAATTACAGGCACACACAAGAACGCACAAAATCTGTGATCAGGATGTTTAAAGCAATATTATCTACAAAGATTAAAAGAAAAAAAGGGGGGGCACCATTTAAATGTTCAACAATATGAGTGTGATTAAATAAACTGCCATATCCTTTGGGCAAAACTCTATGAACCCATTAAGAACTGGGTCCATGAGCTGGGTGAAGTGGCACATGTTTACAATCACAGCTACTTGGCAACTGAGGCAAGAAGACTGAGGCTAGTCTTCTAGGCAACTTAGTGAGACACTGTCTCAAAAATAAAAAATAAAAATGACTGGGTATGTAGCTCAGTGGTAAAGCATTCCTGGGTTCAATGCATGGAACCAAAAAAAAAAAAGCAGTATGATTATGAAGTTGGTTTTAAAAAATATGCATGTTGCTGGGGATGTAGCTCAGTGGTAGAGTGCCTTCCTAGCATGTACAAGGGCCTATGTTCACTTCTAACACAGGAAAAAAAAATGCATGCCGCTATATATACAGTAAAAGAACAACTGCCTGAGTACATACTGAAAGGCTAATGTAAGCTTTTTTGGTGATATGGAGGAAGGATTACAAGTGACTCTTACTCCCTTTTTTGTATATCACTGTAGTTTTAAATTTTATGTTATATAATCAAAAGAAAGCACAATAGATGGTACTTTTTTAAAAAATAGGACAAATATCTTCAAATGATATTCAACATAGTTAGCAATACAAAAATATCCACATCCTAAATATTCACCAGTAGGCCAATTGTGTAAAATAAATCATATCAACACATTGAAATAATATATACATAGTCCATAAAGATCAGATTTTTCCAAGAACAACGGGGATATAATACTTCTTCTCCTACATAAAAACTTCTCATCCAGGTAAATGACAAGAGGAGGATGAAAATAGATGAAACAAAACATACTAAGCCAAAAACAAACAAAGAAAAAAAAAAGCATTAAAAGAAATAAATAGGGATATTTAAGTTGGTTTTTTTTTTATATGATATTGGGGAGTGAACCTAGGTTTGCTCTACCATAAAGCCACAACCCCAGCCCTTTTTATTATTTTGAAACAGAGTCTCACTAAGTTGCTGAGGCTGGTCTCAAATTTGTGATCCTCCTGCCTCAGCCTCCCAAGTTGCTGGGATTATAGGCATGTGCCACTGCACCCAGCTAGGGCTATTTAACTTTAACGAAAGGCCCAATGCACACAAGAAACTGTAACAGTAACAAATATGAACATTTTTGCACCTAAATGCAGAGCTTGGAAACACATGAGACCAACACGGATGCCACAGATCATCTGTGGTCACCTCGAAGGCAATAACCCCAAAGGCAGCCAATCACACAGACAGTGATGAAGGTGGAGAGACTCTGAGTGACCCCAAAGTAGGCTCAGGGGATGTAAACTATGTACTTATACCCCAAATAACACTGGGAGAAAATTATTAAAATACGAACAGGAGGTAGTTTTGGAGTAGAAGGCTATCCATGTTCTTTTCTCTTTCTTTTCTGTATTTTTTCCATAATGAACATACTTTCATAACAGAAGAGAAAAAAGTTGCTGTCCAAAGAGAATAAAGGGCTACATCACAGAGCAATGAGCACAGCATTCTGTCACATGTGCTGGACTCAGTGCAAATGAGTCCTGCAGCTGTGCACAGCAGTCACAGGAGAGGCAGGGAGAATCAAGCTGCCAGCCCACAGGAAGCTCACCTTCCCACTCCACACCAGGGGAGTACGCTCTGGCCCCTTTCGAACCTGGGCCAGGTTTTCCTCTCCTGCAGTCCAGGGAGGGAATTTATAGGCCCAGAGGGATTCAGACATCTGTGCTCCAGTCTACAGACCCACTAACCTTCCTGGAAAGAAAGCAGACAGAGCGCCATGCAGACGTCGGCCTGTCCCTTCCCGACATCCACAAATGCAGCCTTTGTGCTGTGGCCCAAGCCCCCAGCCCATATGGGTTCAGGGAGGCAAGAGAGAACAAATCCTGCTGTATGCTCCAAGGACCACTCACATTTGTGACGGGGCTTTTAGTCTTTTGAGGGAGGCTGCCAGCCCAAAGCTCTCCTGATATCCTCCTGGGATAACTGCTCTCCCAAGGAACCAGAGGAAGACCTACTAAGTGATCCTGTATTGATGAAAGCATTGTGTTCAGGCCTCAGTCATCTCTTAGCCTACAATGAAAAGGAACCTGACTTGAGAGATATAATTGGATATCCAAAGGGATCCATACACATCTAAGATGCCAGGAGCCAGGGAAAAGGAATTCTACAACAGAAAATCAAGCTGCTCCATGACAGCCCCAAGTCATTTTTGGAAGAGAAAAGGCATAAATAATATATACATGTGGGTGAGGATGAATGGCTGCTTAGAGGCTCAGGCAGCCCAGACTTTCCTGATTTCTCTTTCTTCCCTATTAGAAATGTCCTGGAGCTCCAGACAAACTGCGGAAGGATATGAAATTGGTTTACTGAACATCCCTGTGAGGCCTGCTTGTCCTCCTTATCCTTCCTGTTCCTCAAGCTATGTTAGCATCTACACCCAGTCTAGCCGCTGAGGGAAACAGTAAAGTCAGGGAGCAGTTACTGGGATGCTAGGACTGAAAATAATGCTGCAGAATGCAGAATGGAAATAATGTTGGACTGCGTGCTCCAAGGTGAGCTGCAGAGATACCTAGTGGGCAAGATGGCATTCTCCACGCTTCATGGATCATTTGTGGACATGCTGTGTAAGGCTGACTACAACCCACAGGGCGCATTTTCTATTCACTGACCTCTCCACCCCCACCAGGACACACTTGAGAATAAACATGTTACTCAAGTACTTTTTGTGTCTTTATGCATAACTATATGAATAACTGTTCTATTTCTGCCAGGTTGTTTCTGTCCCATATGTACAGCTAGAGTCAGCAATTCATCATATTTGAAAAAAGTAAATAGAAAAATTCCTTTGCCAAAAAGGAAAAAGAAAAAAAAAAGACTTTGAAGCTTTGAAAACCAATTTTTACATTTCAGTTTTCCCTCGGGTCTGGCTTTCTCATCCTTGCTTGGTCTTAGTCTACTAGATTTCAGACATGATTTCTTTCTTTCCCAATTCTCCAGGTCAATGCAAATTTCCAAGGTGATCAAATATTTTCTCTAGTGTTTCCTGAGTAGGATCTCCAAAAACAGGAGAAAAGAAATGAAGATTTCCTGAGAAGCCAAAAGAAAGACAGTGAGGGCAAGATCATGGAGGATCTCAAAGCAATGTATCATCAGAGCTGGGCTGCAGTGAGAGACACAGAAGCTGCTTTTCCTAGGAGCATGAATACAAAAGTCTATAGTTCAGGCAAAGCAATGATAGCAAGTGAAGCAAAGGGACCAGTGTTAGAAGGAGAGTGGGGGAACATCCGTAGGTGACAGGTGGCTAGTTACTCTAGTCCAACTCATTATTGCCACATGGGAACCTAAGCCCATCTCTGCCATGAATCTACAAGAAAGCAACTCCATACAGAACAGAGCAACAGGAAGGCAGGAAGAAGAATATAGTGCTTGGTGAGGTCTTATTCGGTGCCTGTGGAATGAATGAGGACCTCCTGGGCACAGGGTGGGACATTCTGGGGGAAAACAACAGGAAGAGATGGCCAGTGATGGGGGTGTTCCATAATCAAGAGAAGAAATTGCTACAGAGTGAACCTGAATCACAGTCACTAGGATGCAGAAGAAATAGTCAAATGCAGAAGAAGGCTAAAGAATTACCAAAAAGCAGAACTCAGTGAAAGACCAGACATGAATCAGGTGGTGATGATTCTTCCAGGGGAAGCTGATGGCAATGAGCTTGTCCAGTGGGGCTCAGAACTGGTCATAAAAGAGCAGGTAAAGACATCCTTCTTCACTAGTTTTGCAGTCCTTCATCTGGCTCCCCAGTTGACCTTATTCTCTTTTTCTCTGTTCTTCCATAAAAAAAGATCAGGGTGTAACTAGGGGCCCAGGGGACTAACCACTGAGAGAAACAGAGCCAAACCTACAGCAAATTAGGTGATGAGGGATTCATTTGGGAGCAACTGTTGGCACAGTTAACAGAGGAATGGGCACCAAGGGGATGAACTCTGGAGAGGGATAGCATCTATAGGAAAGTGGCAGGAACAGAATGGGCTCTGTGGAGTCATGGTATATTGGCTAAACTGTGAAAAAGCACAGACAGAAATTGGGTAAGGAAGAACCCCAAAGAGTTCTCAAGTCATGGATTTTTGTCACATGAGACATGTCTGGTGTTCTGGTTCACAATTTTCTTAAGGATGCAGAAAGCAAGGATAATATTGCCAAGCCAAAGTATTTCGGAAAAAAAGAATGGCTCACTTGAAATGGTTCAGCTATATTGGGTGAGCCTTTTCATGGCATGATTTCTGTGGGCTTGAGTTTAAAAGAGGACACTTGGGTCTAAGGCCTTAGATAAATCTCAATTTTCACTTTAAAAAATAAACTTCATCAGGAGTTTAAGAATAACTACAGCTGGGCATGGTGGCACATGCCTACAATCCCAGCAGCTCAGGAGATGGAGGCAGGAGGATAGAAAGTTCAAAGCCAAACTCAGCAACTTAGAAAGGTCCTAAGCAAGTTAGTAAGACCCTGTCTCAAAAGATAAAAGAAACCTGGGCTAAGGATGTGGCTAGTGGTTAAGCACCCTTGGGTTCAATCCCCAGTACAGAGAGAGAGAGAGAGAAATAACTACAAACACTCATTAACTAAAAAATTACTATAGTAACCAATATTTACTACTGAATTAATTAGTAAATTATTATTATTATTATTAAAGAGAGAGAAAGAAATTTTAAAAAATATTTATTTTTTAGTTTTCGGTGGACACAACATCTTTATTTTATTTTTATGTGGTGCTGAGGTTTGAACCCAGCGCCCTGTGCATGCCAGGCGAGCATGATACTGCTTGAGCCACATCCCCAGCCCCTAATTAGTAAATTATTGATGGCTAACAAAGGGCCAAAGCACTATAGGAGACCCTTTGAATATACTGTCACATAAATCTTTACAACTATTTTACAAAGGAGCTGGTGACATTGTGGCAAAATTTATCCATAAGGAATAAAAGCGAGAACTAGAGATGTTAAATTACTAGCCCACGGTGACAGTCTTTCAGTGAGGCAACTAAGATTGGAGCCAAGGTACTTCCACTCCAGGGTCTAACCCAGGGATCAGCAAACATTTTCTGTGAAGGGCCAGATGGTAATTATTTTTGGCTTTGTGGGCAATATGGTCTCTGTCACAACTATTCAACTCTGCCATTGGGGTGCAAAGGCAATCACTGAAAAAGTACAGATGGGCATGACTGGGTTCCAACAAAACTTTACTTATAGATAATGAAATCTGAATTTCATATAGTTTTCATATATCAAGAAATACCATTATTCTTTCCTGCTCCTCTCCAAACATTTTAAAAATAAAGCCACCCTTACCTCATAGGCCATAAAAACAAAACCCAGGTGGCAGGCTACATTTTTTCCACATGCTGCAGTTTGCTGACCCTGCCACCAGGTTCTGTTATGCGTCACCCACCCCCCCTCCCCAGCTCATATCATGTGCTGGGTTTCTTTTGAGCATATACATATACAAAACCTGTAAGAGAACATCTAGATGCAGCATATGCCTTGGAAATATAATCGTGAGGAAAAATACAAGACAAATGGTTCTGACTCTGCCTGACTTTAGATTGCAACTTGAAAACACTTTTCTTCCTTTTTGCCCTCTCATCTGTACTCTTCTATTGAGACAAGCATTGAATTTGGTCAGAATGAAAGCAGGGGAAAATCTGGGTAGTATAAGGATGCCCCTTTCTACAGAAAACCACTGTGTCCATCTTACCTGCAGAGTTTGGCTGAAGCGTTTTAATGGGGTGGCCTTCACGGGTGGGATGAGGTTTGCCAGAGATGTGACTCTGGAAAGGGGCTTGACCCGTTTATTACTAGGTTCCTGTAAGGGGAAAAAAAAGGAAAATGTCAAGGTCAATTCTGAAGACAACCTTATTCTATCACACAATCATGTCCTTCTTCATAAGCTGCTGGTTGCACACTAAATTGTGGAACATCAAAAATGCCCTGTCTTACTCCAGATCTGCAGAGGTGACCTAGCTTAGGAGCCAGGAAAGGATAAATGACAGGGGATGTCAACAGAGGCAGCTTCTGAGAGAAAAGCACAGGGCAGGGATCTCCTTTTTCCTCACCCACAGTATCTGCCAGCTTTTTATTTGGAAGCCTCCACTTTGTAAAATCATCTTTCCTACTCCTGTAGAGAAAAGTGACCTCTGATTTCCCATTAAATGACCTTGTTAGGCAGGTGTCTTTTGTTGCTTGTGGTTTCATCTTTTTTATAAACCATCTCTCCAATTCCCCTAAAGCTCCTCTTCTTTTTCAAAGTGGTCTTTCAAAAGCACAAAGATTGCTTTTCTTAATTCACTAAGTTAAAAATCTCTTTTTTAAAAGAAAGGAAGTTTTATTGCTGGGATCTTATGAAAAGTATCTTTATATTTACAATGTATTTTAAATGCATTATTTAAATATTAATACTCATAAATATAAATACTCATAAATATAAACCTAATTGCAAAAAAATATGTACAAGGAGAAAATTGTACCATGGGCATTCCTTTCTATACTATTTATAGCCACAAATTTTGAACATCCCTCCACAGAAAATGCTATTTGCAAATCTGCAAGTTACTCCCAAACTGGACGATGGGCGAGAGACAGCCTACCCATCCCAATGACTTTAAAGACAAGAATTACATAAATAAAAACAGCAGGCTGTGGGGAACAGAGAGATGAAAGACAAAGAGAACAGTTTACCCTTGTCTTCCTAAGCTCCATCTGACCTGCAGTAGATGCTGGACAGCACATGAAGACACCAGATTTTGATGGAAAAAGCCAAAGTAGCCAATTGTGGCAGACCTCAGTCATTTGCAGAGGGAGCCCCCAGGTGCTCATCTTTCCTTTTCAGCCATTGCTTTCAAAGTTTTTAGGGGTTAAATCAGAACTTCTGATTCTTCAGGACATCCCTGCAGAATATTCTGAACATAGCAGGTGCTTGGAAAAATCCTTTGTAAATCTGGAATTCTGCTGAGAAGCTCTCCTGTCATTTTATGCCCTTGCCAGCCTCAAAAAATTGTAAGTCTTCTCTGAAATAGACTGTCCCTGAGTTCTATGGTATTTAAATAGAAAAATTCAAAATTTTAACCCCCTCAAAAGTTCAAAACACTTCCACACTGTGACTAAGAATGACTTCATAATTTCTCAAAGCAGTCAGATACTTTTCTAAGAGACAATGAATCCGCGCTGCCGGGGACCTCCCTGGTTTCTTGGCATGCAAAGTTGAACAGGCAGTAGAAAACTCTCAGACCACCAAGAAGGCTTAATTCCAAAATGTGACAGAGGAATCTTCCAACATAAGAGACACTGTGTTACAAAGATGTAAGTATTGAAGAGAAAGGTCTAACAGTCTTTCTTTCAGCTGACAGTGCCCTTCAGGATGCTCTCTGTCTGGTGTCTGGCTCCTGAGCATCTGCGCCTAAAAGAGGACTTTTTTTTTTTTTTTTTTTTTTTACGTCAGAGCTGCACCACCAGCATTGAATCCACGCATGCGTGCACGTGCACACACACACACACACACACACACACACAGCCTCTTAAGCATCCCCTGAATTTCTCTAAATGGCTCCTATTTTGGTTTGGAAATGCTAAGATCATGATATCTCTACCTTTGGTGGCATAAACTGCATTGCAGCAATTGAGAAGGCAGAGGATTCCCTGGGGTAGCGGGACTTGGTCTCAGATAATCCTATATGTACTTCAGAGTCTAGAGCCTCTGGTTCTCATTTTTGTGGCTGAAGTTGTTGGGTCACAAATTCAGTATCAGAATGGAGAGGTTGAAAGGCAAATAGCAGCTAGTTTTTTTTCTTTAAAAGGGGACAAGAAGACGCTGCATACTTGGCAGGTTGAGGGATGATCCAGTTCTGTTCCACCTGCTGTGTCATCTTTTCTAAGGTTCTGCTGACTTTGCTGCCCATTTCACAAAACCCAGTCAGATGGGCATTAGCTATGTAGCTATAAAGATATATGTATGATGCAACTGTGGGCTCCTCTGAAGGTTCAGCACAGTGCTGCTACACAAGATTCTAAACTAAAACTGCTTTCCTGAGGCATTGCCCATTTGCAAGTGAACATCAGGCTGCTATCTGGTAATCTTAAATTCTCAAGTAAAGAAGGACTGAACCAGAATCCATTGCTATCATCCAGCAATACAGGCAGGTGTAAGTTCAAAAACAGAACACTTACAGGTTATTGGATCTTTGTAGGGGGAGCTTTTTGCCTGACCCACGAGTGAAGTATGAATTATGGTGTTCTCCTTGAGGGCTTCTGTGAAAATAGGAGATTAAGAGAAATTCTTGGCCTAATTTGATTTTTCTTTTCCATTTACTCAGTATGTCTCCAGCTACATTTTACTGCTGTCTAAAGAGAGCCTTCAGGGAAAATGTTTCCAGATTCTAGATAAATAGCTCTACTGAGAACTAGCAAATGCAATACCAGGGATGTTTTCAGGCTTTGCAGAGAGACAACAGAACAAAACCTACAGAGAGGCTTCCTAGTCCAACAACTAAAGCTACCAGATCAAATTGGGCAAGGTCAATGCCTATCCTAGGAACAAGATGTCCTGTTTCAAGGGCACACACCAGCTCGACCACATTATTTTAAGAGAGGGCAGGAGGGCATATCACTAAAGAGGTTAAAGAAAAAAGATAAAAAAAGCAATGAATATTCTCTGTAGGCATTATTTCATGAATAACAATAGTTTTGTTTCATATTTTCTAGATTTTAAGACATTTGTTTTTCTTATCTTATTGCACTGGCTAGAGCCACCTGTATGTTATTGATTATAAGGCAAGATAATGAGTGTACTACTCTAATTTCTAATACTAAAGTGATTATTCTTAAGATTTCATCATTATATATTATGTTTGCTGAAAGAATGGAAGAGTCATTGTTTATTGAGAAGGGATAATTCTCTCTGTACCAAGTTTGCCATGAATTTCTATTATAAATTGGCATTGACTTTTTTTTTTTTTTTTTTTGGTGGTGCTGGAGATTGAACCCAGGGCCTTATGCATGTGAGGCAAGCACTCTACTAACAGAGCTATATCACCAGCAGGGCCTGGCATTTGACATTTATCCAAAAAAAAAAAAAAAAGTTTTTTTTTTTTTTTTTTTTTTGTCTATTCAGAGAGCAGGGAAGCTGGGAAAAGGAGGAAGAAACTAAAAGAAGGGAAATGTGGCAAAAAGGGAAAGAGAATGAAGAAAGGCATACAGGTAGAACTGATCCAGCAATTTAAAATACATCTTAGGGTTCAAACAAAATGGATTTTGATATTCCTTCTGAGAAACAATGATTTTTATATTTTCCTCCCAAGAGGTAAAAACCAAAACAAATTGATTGTAACATAAGAAAATGTCTACCACATGCATATGACCTGGCATATTTCTTCCTTCAAAAATAGTTTCAATGAAATAACTATGATATTAATGAGGAAACCCTCACTAATATCCTTTGTTTTTTTTGCAGCCATAGTGGGGTTGGAATACTAGGAAGATGATCCATGTTATGTCTGCAGCTGCCCTGAGACTCTACCTTCACTGGGCTACAGATACGGCCCAGGAGGGGCTGGAAACGCAATCATGTGCATAGGGAATTAAACTGCTGTACTGCAAGGAAGAAGTGAGAACTGACTGAGTCAGTAGACATTTTACCCATGAGTTGATGGAGTCATATAAAATAGCCTTTCAAACACTTGGAAATATTAGGGAATCCTTTATAGGATTCTGTGTAGGCTGGAAACTACTCTCCCAAGGGTTTGTCTAATGTACCTCGTCACCCTATAGGTGGCTTTCACTATCTTCATATGAAATAAGAAGTTATAGTCTCACAGTGACTGAGAAACTTTAGCTTAAATAAATAATAATAATTTAATACTGGTCATAGTAACTTATCTCAGTGCTTGACATATAAAATATATTAGTTTACTCTTACCATTATCCCTACAATTTAACTACTATTATGATTCCCATTCTCAAGATGAAGAAACTGACGCATGGAGTGGTCAACTTGCTTAAAGTCATTAAGCTTAAAAAAAAAAAAAAAAAAAAAAAGGTACTCCAGAGCCTATGTCCTACACCAGGCCTAGCTTTTTCTGTGAGGGGCCAGAAAGTAAGTAATTCAGACTTTGTGGGACATCCAGCCTGTCACAACTACTCATCTGTGCTGTCAGTCATAAACAATAGGTACAATTATGAATGTGGCTATAGCCCATTATACCTTTATTTATGGACATGCAAATCAAATTTCAGAATATTTTCATGTCAAAAATATGTATCCTTCTTTTTCACCTATTTAAAAACAGAAACTCTTAGTTTAAGGCCCATAGGATGTATGCTGTATTTGGCTTGGGGTCACCCAAAGACAATATATATAGAAGCCTCACTCTCACACATAAGCTAGATTTGCATATTCTCCCTGGGGCTGGGCATGCAGGCTCCTCTCCTGATGATCAGGGGATATATATGACTTTACTTTTTGTATGAGTGAACCTTATCCTCCTGCATTTTATTCTCTTAATTTTCTAAGCAAACCAGTTCAAACAAAACACCAACGTTCCCTGATCATTAACATGTACAAATAGAACACATTAAGAAATGACATGATGCCTGGGATTTACTTTAAAATAAAACAAAGTTGGGGTAAGGGGATAGGGATTGATTACAGGTCGACAGATGTCAAAACCAGGTGTACCACACAGAGGACTCAGTAAGCAATCCCACCTATGGTACAAGCCAAAATTCTCCATGGTAGGAAGTATTTTCAAAATTTTTGTGGTACTGGGTATTGAACTGAGAAGCACCCTACCACTGAGCTAACTTCCAGCCCTTTTATTTGTTTATTTATTTATCTATTTATTTATTTATAGATAGTATCTCACTAAGTTGTTAAGACTGGCCTTGAATTTGAAATCCTCTTGCCTCAGCCTCCAGAGTCATTGTGATTACAGGCATGTGCCACTGTGCCTGGCACATGGTTATTTTTTCCCACTTTTTTTTTTTTTTTTTTTTTTTAGAGAGAGAGAGAGAGAGAGAGAGAGAGACAGAGAGAGAGAGAGAATTTTTTTAATATTTATTTTTTAGTTTTCGGCGGACACAACATCTTTATTTGTATGTGGTGCTGAAGATTGAGCCCAGTGTCACGCACATGCCAGGCGAGCGCGCTACCACTTGAGACACATCCCCAGCCCCCACTTTTTTTTCTTTATTGTGCTTATTTATTTTTACGTGGTGCTGAGGCTCAAACCCAGTGCCTCTCATGTGCCAGGCAAGCACTCTGCCACTGAACCACAACTCCAGCCCTTTTCCCACATTTTTTAGAAAGTATTTTTTTTTAACGTACACAAAATGGTTTTGCAAATGTACCAACAAACACTGTAACTAGAAATAAACAGATGTCACCCAAGCATTTTATGTCATTTGTTAGTACAGGCCTAGTGAAGGAGGACACCAGAGAGATAGATGTCCAAAACAGAAATCTGGTAAAATGAAAACAACAACAACAACAAAAACCTGCTGAATTTTAGTACTTCTTAACCAATACAGACTGGACTAGGAAAAGGCCCTCAATGCTTGGATAGTGGAAGCTGGGAGAACTACTTCACAACATTTAAATTCCAGGGCAGGCATCTTGATGAAGAAGCAAGCACCAGCCCAGCTGTCAGACTCCCTGAAGTCTGTCTTATTCTATTGACTTGTTTATTTATTCCCTCTCATTAAGAAATCCATCAACAGGCTCCTGATCACTTAACTCCATAGCATAAAGCAATCTAATGGAGGTCAACTCTGATTTATTTTGGAAACAGAGAAAACAGAGGGCCCTTCAAGGTCAGACTGCCCATGGACAGGAGTCCTCTGATCCTGTTGTATTTATTTAAATTTACGGACATGGTTTGCTTTCTCCCACCCCAATCTTTTCTGTCTCCCAAATTCATGCTTTTCTCTTCATTCTTACAATAACACTGTCTTCTACTTAAGAGGCTGAGACTTCTTATCAGGGCTAGAGTCTCATTTCCCCTCTGCCTCTCTCCAATCAAATAAGTTTAAAGTTTAAATTAGTGTACCATTGCCTTGACTTTATCACCCCATTCCCCAGGGCCAAACAGCAGTTCACACTGTTCTACAGCTTATGGGCAAGATTCTCACCCTTCAAAACATCTAGGTCACCACAAATACCCTTGCGTTCTCACTTCCTTTGACATCTCCCATTGCCAAGTCCTTCCTTATCCTTCCAGAGGCTCTCATTTACCACTGGCCAATACCTCTCCTGCCTCTGCTTCCTTCCAAGACACAAACTGTACTTCAGATAGCCCTATCCCTCCTCTCCGGGGGACATGACAGCTTGCTGTGTAGCCTGTCCTTCAAAAAAATTTCTACAGATTCTCCCTCTTGTGTTAATGGCATTGGGAGGAATCGGCTGAGAATAAGCCATCTTATTTTTAAAACATTCCAAGAGAGAGCTAATATTATTGTCCCCATTTCACAAGGGAATATGCTGAGGTTCAAGGAGCACAAGTACTTCCACAAGGTCACATACCTAAGGTGGCAGAGACAAAATATGGACCAAATGTTTGATTATATGCCTCTGCTAAGCTAATTTGCCCAATGGCTAATGATGAGGAGCACATGGCACAGTCGCTTTATGAACAGTGAACTCTCAAGTGAACAGGACCCGGAACAAGATGGACAAACCTACATGTATTTTACTAAAGATGATTTCCCCTCTAAATTCTTTGCCTCTATATTCAAGTAAACTTATCTAATTACTCAATATATGCATAATCTTTCAAAAAATTGATTTAGAAATGATTTTAGATTTACAAAAGAGTTGCAAAAATAGTACAAAGTGTTCCCCTACACACTTTTACCCCACTTCCTCCAATTTTAACAGTTTATATATCCAAGGAACATTTATCAAAACTAAGAAATTAACATCAACACAAAATTTAACTATAAAAGGAGTCATTGGGATTTCAACAGGTGCCTGGCTAATATCCTTTTTCTTTCCAGGATCTGATCTGAAATCCATATTATATTTAATTATCTTATCTCCATAGTTTGTTCCAATCTGTGAGAGTTCCTTAGTTTTCTTGTCTATCAGGATGTTACAGCTATCTGACACTTTTTTTTTTTAATGTGTGTGGCACTGAGGATGGAATCAGAGGTGCGTTGTACCACTGAGCTATACTCCTAGCCTTCTTTACTTTTTATTCTGAGGCAGGTTCTCACTAAATTCCCCAGACTGATCTCAAACTAGCAATCCTCCTGCCTCAGTCTCCCATGTGGCTGGGATTATGGGCATTCAGCTCAATGCCCAGCTCTCTGACACTTTTGAGGAGATTGGTTGGTTATTTATAGAATAACTCTTGATTTAGATTTGGCTGATGGTTTCTCATGATTAAGTTTGGTTTATACATGTTTTGACAATTTGACGGAAGGATGTGACCTTCTCCAAACATCTTCCAAACATCAGAGAGGTACATGAAGTTGCTACATCTTATACTGATGATATTAACTTTGACACTTGTTCAAGATGGTGTTATAAGTGAACTATGTCCCCACAAGAAGATATGTGCAAATTCTAAGCCTGGATACTAAGAATATGACTTTATGTAGAAATAGAATTTTGGACATATAGTTAAGTTCAGATGAGTTCACGCTAGGTTAGAGTAGGCCCTAAATCTATTTGCTGGTCTTCTCATACGAAGGAAGAAATTTAGGCAGAAATGCACAGGGAGAAGATGACCATGCAGTGAAAGGAAGGCCAAGATCAGAGTCATGCATCTGCAAGTCAAAGAATACCAAGGATTGCCAGCAAACTCCAGAAACTAGCATGAGGTAAGGAGGGATGCCCCTGTAGGTTTCAGAGGGACCAAGGCTGTGTTTACAACAGACTTTTAGCCTCTAGAACAGTAACAACAACTTTCTGTCCTTTTACATCAGTTGGCTTGTGATACTCTGTTATAGCAGCCCTAGGAAACTAACACAGGTAGCATCTGAGGGTTTCTCCATGGTAAAGTTACTACAGTGCTCTTTGTAATTAATACATAAGTTGGAGGAGACACTCTGTGACTATGTGTATCATTTTTAATCCAACTCAGTAGTGTTTACACAGTTTTTGCAAACTGGGCTTCACTGAAGAGTACATATATCAGCCTTGGGTGAAGCATTTCCTCCTGGTGGCACAGGGAAAACCAGAATATGGATCCAGAGTAAGTGTTGGCTGCAGCTGTCAGGGAAGTGGGCAGGGGTGAGGTGATGATCAGGCAGGGCAATTTGGATGATCCACACAGGCAGTCATAAAGGGTCTAGACAAGAAAGAAATAGTGTTGGTGGGGATGTAGCTCAGTGATAGTATTCTTGCCTAGCATGTGAGAAGCCCTGAGCCCAATCACTGGTTCTATAAAAGGAAAGACAGGGAAAAAAAAAGAGGAGTGGGATTGTAGAGATAGGAAAGGGAACTTCCTTACAGCTCACAAGTGTCTATTCATCTTATTTATGGGGTTGGGGGAGACAATAATGAAGTGATTGTTCTAATTCCAAATTTTCCACTATTTTTTTTCCTGTTCTCTTTCCCCTGGCACAGTTAATTAACCTGATATCATCTGTTACCAGAAGATGAAAGGCAAATAATGAGGCCCAAATTCCAACGGAAACCTGGGTTCATTGATTAAGCCTCATGTGTTTCAGAATTATTGATTTCTAACTCACAAGGTGAGTAGAAGGTCCTCCAACTCAACACTATAAATTTCCTCTACAGACCCTTATCAGTGATTTTAATAAGGAATGACAGGTTTTGTGGTTTTTGACAAACCACCAGGAACTGCTTCTGGAGGGATCCCCCATACCAACTGTGGAGGCTGGTCTCAAATATGGAGGCCATGCCCCTGTGTTTGTTTTTGCCAGCTGTCTGGCTGCCCTTGACCTTGCACTAGGCATCCAAGGGGAACTAGATTTCCTTTTTGATGGAAGGGCTCAACTCCCCCTACACATCAGGTGCTATGAGGAAAACGCTCTAATTTCCTTCCTTAAATGAGAAAAGAAAAAACAAAAGCTAGGGTTTATTTGTTTTGTTTTTGCTAACAGGGAACAAGAAGAACTTGGATAAATAAAGTCCAGGGAACACCTTGAGTTAGTTTAGACTCATGCCCAAGCGACAGACAGACTGTCACACTGCTGGGTGGAAGCTCTGATGACTTCTCCATCCTTGGCTCATGGAAGTGCAAAAGCAGATGATGAAGTTGCCCCAGGATGTTGTGAGTAAATCTACAAATTAAACCATCAACTCTAAGGGCTATAAGATTGAAAGTACTGGGGCTGGGCGTGTAGCTCACTGGTAAAGCATGTGCTCAGCATTCATGAGGATTTAGGTTCAATCCTGGGCACCAAAACAAAATCCTGAACATATTAACGTTAGAGAGCTGACATTTATTCCCTGTATATCAAGCTTTCAGATAACATGGCGGGCAGAAATGTATAGCATTTCTGGACCCAAACCCTGTCTTTGAGCCAGTGGGCATCAGAAACCAAGTGAGCAGCTGGGGCTTCTAGGCCAAAGTGGCTGCTTTTATGGGAGTGCTGGTTAAGGGACAGACATCAGGAGGATAGCTGGCTGAGCTCAGATGATGCTGGCATGAGTCTCTGAAGCCACAACCAGGGTCTCCGCCCCAAATACAGCTTCCCATACAATGCAACAAAACAATGGGCTAGAAAGAACTCATTCTTATGACCATTTCTGGAGCCCTCTTGACTCCCTTTTCTTCAAGTCTCCCCTGTGTCCTTCAAGTCCACAATACACCCTGGTGAAATACTACAGCTCTCTCAAGTTTACACAAATTAAATGGCAAAATGAAGGGAAGATGGGGGTGTGGGGCAAATGAGATGAATTTCATCCAGTACCCCTTGGAGAAGCCATGCATTTTACCACTGTGGTGAAATGAGGACTCATGTCCATGGCATACCATTTTGTTTCTGAGAGAAGACTTAAGCAAGGGATTGCCTTTATTCTTCTCATGATCACTGAATTTTTTTTTTTGCCCCCACCTTGAAAAAAGGATCTTGTCCTACTTGCTTGACTAGAGGGAAATCGTTTTTTTATTTTTATTTTTTGCCAAATGAAGGTTTATGGGCTGGAATGGGAGGGAAAAAATAAAGAACTTTGGGAAATCATTTAGGAAAACATGGGGCTCTCAGAGTGGGAGCAGTAGCAGCCTCGGTTATGAATACAATCTCTCAGCAGTGCCAGTAAAATAAAACAGAACCACTGTTTCAGACTGTAGTTTTGGCTAAGGTTTCACTCCTCAATTACTTTCAAAGTTATTCATTTTTGTCAACATTATAAGGGTAAGTCAACATTTGTCCTGGCAGCAAGCCCATATTGTCATTTTATTAGTCTGCTACTGGTTAAACTGGCCCAAGATTAAACTCATCTAAAGATTAAACTCATCTAAAATAATGGAGTTTAGCAGAAAACCACGTCAGAGTTCTCTTACCCAGAATGTTACTATTACTTAACCTTAGGCAGAAGGAGAAACACACACCCCGGGTAAGTTCCTTTTAGCAAATGCCGTCCCCATTGCCTCAAGCTCATCTTGGTCATGCCCAGCCATGGTGCCACAGACATTCAGAGAAAGAGGAAGGTCTTTCTGCGGTCCTTGGCTCCACACCTGCCTTTCAAACTTCAAGCAAAGCTTTTACTCTGACGAGGCAGAAAAGATCAGCTGCTCAGGGTTGAGGCACTTTCAAAGTTTGACCTTCTGAAGAAGCAGGTGGGCTGCTAGCAGAGTTGCATCTCAGTGACTCTTTCAGGAAGGCCAACCTTAGGTCTAGAAATGCTATAGCTTTCTGTCTACCATTCTGCACTCATCTCCAGGTCTGGAAAAAGGGGCTACAGCTAGACATCCCTGGTTGGATGATGCCAACAAGGCTAAGGAAGCTCTCTGTGGCTTTGGTGTTACTCAATCAGTCACTTCCTACTGATTTCTTAGAAACCCCTGGGTGGGATATAAGCTCTGCCCATGTTTATCTCTGTCAAAGAGATATCCTGACTCAACCCTTGGTCTGGGGTGGAGGGGAAGGGAGAAAAGGATGCCACTGGAGGATTCCATCCCTGCCTTAGGGTTCACTGATACATACAGACCCCAAGAGTATTTTAAGGACATTTTCTGGGTTTGCTCAGAGCTAGGAATGAGTCAAAGGCCTCTGCAGCCAATGACAAAGCACTTACCACTATAGCCTAAAGAATGTGTCAATTCTTTGCAGAGGCTCTAAGGATAAAATATGAACCAACTTCCTGTCCAGAGACCAATATTCTAAAACTCTGAGCGAACAATGTAACCTCTATGAGCACAGTTTCCTCTGCTGTGAAGTGAGGATGACACTCTTACCTCCACACCATTGCCACGAGGAGCACATTAGAGTACATGTGGAGTGTGTTTGGCACAGGCTTGCCCCATAGGAAGCCACCGGAAATTATCAGAACACTGCCCTTATTTCTAATGTCCAAGAAGAGGTCTGGTCTCTCCTCCAGGCAGCTCTCCTGCCCATCTCTGCTCCCTGCAGCACTGGATTTTTGCCTTAGGCTTCCTAAGTCAAATTGTTACAAGCATACCCTGGCACTGTGTGGCCACTGAGACTGCTATGAGACTGTGTATTTTGATTCCACATTCCTGCTTTCTCTTTCTTCCAGTGGCTTTATCATCTGTTTAGTCAAGCTCTGGCTGGAAAGAGCAAAGGTGGGAGTGGCTTGGCAGGATCCAAGGCTGTGTTGGAGGAGAGGAAAAGGTCAGTGGTGAAATCCCAAGATAAGGACATGAGTGGGAGGAGAGAGCCTAGTAGATGGGTTTTGAGGTCTGCATGGAAATATCACCCCATCAACAGATGCACTGATTATGGACTAGTAGAGTGGGTGTACAGTATTTTTTAATTTTTAACTTTGGTACTAGGAATTGAACCCATTGGTGCTTAACCACTGAGCCACATGCCGGAGACCTTTTTATTTTTTATTTTAGGCAGGGTCTCACTAAATTGCTTAAGGCCTCACTAAATTGCTGAGGCTGGCTTTGAATTTGAGATCCTCTTGCTTCAGTTTCCCGAGATTGGGATTATAGGCCTGCAGCACCACATCCTGCTGGCTTCTAGAAAGGACCACCCAGAGCTTCACACATATTCTTGTTTTCATCCAACTGTCATCTTTTGAAGCTCAGCTTTATCTTAGTATCTCAGAAGAGAAAAAAGAAGTACAGAGATAAAAAGGGATAGATCAATGTCCCAAAGAAAGGACAGATTGTTCTAGCTCAATCTGGAATGATCAAACACATCCCAGGAAAGCAAAGTTGACAGGTCTGACATCAAACAGAAGATGTGGCAGGGACTTAGATTAGGTATAACCTACAGAGACAATCAACCAAAGGCACCAGGTGTGCAGGAGGAGATGGATCCCTTTCTTTTGCTGCCCAGTTGGTTTCTGTTTATGACAAGAACAATGATTTTGAGCAGACAAACCTTGCAGTGCTGTGAACTCCAGAGAGGAACACAAAACACGTTCACAACTACAACCCCTAACTATTCTCCTAGCACCAATATTTTTTTTTTTAAGAGAGAGTGAGAGAGGGGAGAGAGAGAGAGAGAGAGAGAATTTTTAATATTTATTTTTCAGTTCTCGGCGGACACAATATCTTTGTTGATATGTGGTGCTGAGGATCGAACCCGGGCCGCACGCATGCCAGGCGAGCGCGCTACCGCTTGAGCCACATCCCCAGCCCTCCTAGCACCAATATTCCTTCAGATGTTTAGCCCATGTGTGTCCTCAGCAACATATGCCCACACTTAGAACCAGGGAACATGGCATTGGGTGTTTTAGAACATTCTGCTCCTAACTGAGAACAAAATATATCAAATCTGATGATTCTAAATTAAAAAAAAAATCTACTAAACAACCACTTGGGATTGATTGGATTGGGAATACATTTTTTTTTTAATTTAAAATTTCCTATTTGGGATTTCAGACATTTTACCACCCACTAAGCAACAGTATGCAGAAAAACAGGGTACAAAGCATGCTGTTCAAGAAACAGGTAGGTAATTCACAATGGATTCACATGGCCCTTCTGTTGTCCTCCACTCCCTGAAAGATGAACAGATGAAGAGCTTCAAAACGCTATTTCTTGAGAGGGGTACTCAAGCAGAACATAAGACTGATTGACTATGTTGAGACAGTTTTAATTTTGTAGTGCATTTTTAATGACAGGAATTTAAAAATGCCCACTAACAATGGATTTTTCCACAGGCTCATGACAAACACTGCTCTCAGTGCCACATATTTGCAACCCTGAAACATAGTAATTATGTGTTATTTCTAAGTCTCAGCAATTAATATGCAGCCAGATGTATCATTATCTACAGCCTATTAAAATTTAGAAGCTTGTGAATATGAAAAAGAAGGTATCAGATGACAAAGGTGACAAGGAGCCTTGGAGACCTGCCTCTGCACCCCTCATCACTTTCAGCTCATTTCAATAATGCAGTGATAATCAAGAATATGGGTAGACAATGGCAACTGACTTAAAATACAGAAGTAAATACAAATCTGTGACTTAACTACTGGGTTTGGTAAAGAAATGTTGGCTTAGCTGCCAGAGAGGAAGAAGTAAGGGGTGCTAACAAAAATTTCCAGAAGAGACAAGGACAGTTTTGTTGAAAATTCCTATGTGTGGAGAAGGGCAACGTTTGTTCTCATGTGTTTTCCAGTAAGGGCCATCTACAGGGGGAAGGATTCCTTTAGGAAGCTGCAGGGTATCTCACCTGGCAAATGTCTCCCTGGTAAAGGTTCCTGAGCATCTGCAGATGGCAAAGAGTAAGGGGAAGGAGTGAGGGACACTCCTGAGTGTACAGAGAAGAGATGTTTCCAGGGGCAGCAAGGGCCTCCTGACCCTGCAGAACCTCAGTGAATTGTTACTAAATAAATTATATGGTGACAGAGCCCCTGTCTACTCACAGATTCAAGCAGTTTTCTAGAAACAGAGAAACCATCTCACACTTGCTCCTGGTGTGAGTCTTCTAGTTCTGAAGCACTATGTCAACAGCAAGGACCTATGGGGAGGGTAGGAAGAGGAACCAAGAAAAACAGAGCCAGCCACCATCACCAGTACCAGGTGCTGGCATGCACTCTCTCATCTATTCTATGCAGCCACCCTATCACTCCATTTTATAGAAGAGGAAGCAGGTTCAGAGAAGTGAAATCTTGCTCCAAATCATTCCTAGTAATTATCTGGCAGAACTACAATTTGAATCCAGATCTACCTGACATGAAAGCCTTTCCTGCCAGGATACATAATTTCCTCTTATTAATAACGTAATAGTAATACACATGGCAACTTTGTGCCAGGCAGAGTCAAAGTGCTTTCTGTGAATGGTATCCTTAACTTCTCTTTAGTGCGATTAATATACCCATTTCACAAAGCAGATGACTGAGACCCAGAGGTGTTAAGAATTTGTCTAGGGTCACACAGCCAGGACCGAGCCCAAGGCTACTACTCAGCCAGCCTGGGTTCTCAACCACAGCATGGCTCTTAGTTTCCTAATTCATATGGGAACCTTGAAGGAAACAAAGGCTAGAGGCAGTGGGGAGGTGGAGACTGAGGCAGAAAGTGTTCAAGTAGAAGCGGATGATTCAACATTCAAGCCCTATAACTCTGGCATCTGCAGTCCCTCTTGGTTCCTCTGGAGCATCTCAGAGAGCTTGGCCAGGTACACAGGTGTCTGCTTATGCCCCCAGCAGGGGTACTCTGCTAAGCGCACACCTGGGGACTGGTGGGTGGCATACAGCAACAGGTCCACTCTGCCAAGCTCCCCAGTGAGATGGCCTGCTTCTCTACTTGCCTTTTCCCAGGTTGATGGTCACTACCCATATGTTAGTTTTGCTAATGACTCAAACTCAAGTAGAGATTCTTTGAAGGCAGAGAGTGTGCCTTTTGTTTTCTAAACATGGGGGGAAATGACATATACTGTCAGGTCTCAATACATATTTAGTGACAACTAAAGAATAGTAGGAGTCATTTTTTATTTGTCCAACTCTTTACCAGCTCATAGCCATCATGCTATGGAGTTTTCCCACATTTCCAACAAAGGATTTATTTATAAGTAAAGCTCCCTGCTAATGAACAGGGCATGAAGAATTCAAGCAACCTAATCCACCCCATCTCCTTGTCTTGGGTCTGTGTCTGTGGTTGGCCCTTAGCTAAGATTCTCAGATGAGGCATGTCAGGCAGAAGGTGCCCCCATGGCCAGGGTGCTTCTCTATCCAAAGGTCACATACCAATTCCTGTTTAAAACGTATTCTGGGAACAACTAGAAAAACCACACAAGATTTTTTTTTTTTTTTTTAATTCTACCTGGCAGGAATGAATGTGAAGCTTGCCAATGTTCTTGGGACATCTTTTGTTAAAAATAACTAACATCCATTGCCAGCTCAGATTCCTGGGAAACTGAGTGGTTATTTCCTACAAAGGAAAAGAGTGACCTGAGAGCAGACCCCTTGATAGGGATTGCCAGCCACAGCATCTACTAAACTGATCTACATTCAAAACACACTACTGTTGCTGCTGCTGATGCTCTATTGAACACTTGCTCCACGGAAGCCCTTTGCATGCCCACTTGATCTTCACAATTCCCTTGGAAATTCTCACTTTACAGATGAGGAAACTGAGGTGTAGAGGACCGATGGGTCCAAAGCTCTCCAGTGGCCAAGGGGGGATTTGAATTCAGCTTACTCTGGTCCTGAAATTCAAGTTCCTCAACACTACACTCAGGCCCAAAGTGAAATATAATCTTGCCCAATCCTTCCCCCTCAGGGCGAAGGAAAAAAGGAAGAGGATAGGTAAAATGATTGCAGCTGGAATTAGGGACCTATCTTAGAACCTTTGAAAAGAAAAAGTAATTAATGTCCTTAGGGCAGAAACTTTTTTTTTTTTTTAATGTTGGCTAACAACTAGTCCAGGATCCTCCCCTTACCCTTCCCTCCCTCCTGCTTTTCTTCTTTCCTTCCCTCTCTCCTTCTTCCTTCCTTTTTTTTCTGTACTGGGAATTGAACCCAGAGGTGCTTTAGCTCTGAGTTATAGCCCCAGTCCATTTTTTTTTAAATTTTTAAAACAGGGTCTCACTAAGGTTCCAAGACTAGCCCCAAACTCACAATCCTCCTATCTCAGCCTCCCAAGTCACTAGGAATATAAGAGTGCACCACCACACCTGGCTCAAAATAATTTTCAGTGACACATAAAAGACACTATTTATCTACTTAAAAGTCTTAAATCTGAAATCTAGGTCCTATATATAATATCCAAATTTTAAGTTTAGTCTGTGACCAATCCTTTTAGAGCTTGCAGAACATGCCTATTGCAGTTTCTGAACTCTAGGTACCACTTAGTATTCCCCTTCCGCCACAAGTACAGATTACCTGAGCTATTGTGTATTTGATGTTTCCTCGAGTTACTTTTTATTTAGGTAAACTTATAAAAATAAACAATATCACTACTTACTTGGAAAACTATCACCTGCTAAAACAGAAACTTTAAAAAATGAACACTATTAAGTTTTTGTCAGATACTCTTGTTTGCCTGAAGCTTCTGAGCCTAAGGCCTGTACTTTGTTAAGAAGGAAAATTAGCAAGTGATAGAGAGGTGTTAAAGACATACTAGCTCCAAACTGAGCTTGACATAATTAGGACAGGAAGAGAATGGGGAAATGATTCAAAATTATTTTGTGCCTCAGCAATTTAGAAGGACCCAATCAACTTATCAAGACTCTGTCTCAAAATATAAAATAAAAAGGACAGATGTAGCTTGGTGGTTAAGTGCCCTAGGCTCAGTACCAAAAAATAAAAAAAATTGTGTCTTGTCTCCATATCATTTGAGCTGCCACAAGAGTATGAATCCCACCTTCTGGGAAATAATGATCTAATCTAATCTTTTCATTCCAGAAGCAAAGATTCCTGAGAGACTGAGCCTACTTATGCACTGTCACCAGCTAGTAGGGGAACTCTTGTTAAGAGCAAGCTCTTGTTAAGAATCAGCTTAGAAATAAATGCTACATTTACACAACCTTCCAGGCAAGCTCCTGCTCCTTGATGTAGGTCCCAGAACGGAGCATGTACATAAAGCATTCAGAGACTAATAAGAGAAAACAAGTCTCTTCTCAATGTTTCCGCCTTCAAAGTTTTCAGATAAGTCACCATTCAACAGCTGAGGCAGAGGGAGGTGATGTCTCACCATGTCTGTGGCTTACATGTAAACCACCATCAGTTGTTCCAGCTTCTAACAGTTCATTTCCTTCTTTACAGTGGTTTCCAAACCCTCGTGCAAGATCACATCCAAAAGTCCCCAAGAAAATCAACAACCAGCAAGGAAGATGGCTGGCAAGGTATGTGAAAATGAACCAAGACCTCTTAAACCAAACAGGATGTCGAAGACTCACCCACACCCCTCCCCCACCAGGTGAGGTCAGGAATTAAGAATGAGCTGGGTGTATGTAGAGCATACAGGAGGCCCAGGGTTCTATCCCCACCACTGCCATGGGGGCAGGGGGAGTCTACACCAGTGACCTCTAGTTACCTTCTCTGTATCTGCCCTTGGTCATTCTTAGCATGCCTGCATTGCTTAGGGATTAGAAAAGGTTAGCTTGTCAATTTAAGATAACACACTAGAGAAGGGATCTTGCACTGGCCTTGGGTTCAGACCAGAAAGCAGGCAGAGGGAAGATTTACCACTTAGGCCCCTTGGTCATCAGGCCCAGCTCCATCTCTTTCCAACCACTGGCCTATTCCCTTTTCCTTCTATGGCTTCTTCCTCTGGAAATACTGTGAACTTCCAAATCTAACAACAAGTGGCAAGTGCTAAGTATTTACCATTATATATATTTTAAGGTCCTGACAAGTGCTTTCAGTTTTATTTAACTCAATTAGGTTGTCAACCTCTAGTGGTATCTATGAAAGAGAACCTTCAGGAAGTGCTGTAGTTTGCCTGTTTTTCACCTCCTCTGCACACATTACAGTTTAGAAAGATATCACGTAAAGATATGCCACCTCAAGGGGGAGGGAAAAAAAAGGGAGAGAATTGAACAACAGCAGGGGAGGTAGAGAGGGAAGATGGGAGGGGAGGGGAGGGGAGGGGGGATAGTAGGGGATAGGAAAGGTAGCAGAATACAACAGTCACTAATATGGCATTATGTAAAAATGTGAATATGTAACAGATATGATTCTGCAATCTGTATTTGGGGTGAAAATGGGAGTTCAAAACACAATTTGAGTCAAATGTATGAAAGATGATATATCATGAGCTATGTAATGCTTTAAATAATCAATAAAAAAAAAGATATGCCACCTCATGTAGAAAAGGTTGTGGCCTCCTTCTTTGTGGGCTTTTATTCCTTTTTCTTTTTAAATTCTAACATTTATCTCATTTCAAATATAAAGCAAGGGCTTGCTTGTGGTTGGATCTTTTGGAATGTAGACCAAAGTCAAGGCCACCTGTCTACAGGCCTGAAGATGAAGTCACTCTGTGCAACTTTAATGGGGTTCACTTTGAATGCCTTCCAAATAGCCAGTGCTGCTTACAACCCCACTCAGGAACATGACTATCTTGAGTCAACAATGTGGCATGCCAAGAGGTCAAGGCTGGGCAAAGAGGGAACTGTCATCTTGCCGGGACTCCTAATCTCTCTAAAACTCTGTTTCTTTGGTTGATAAAGAGGATAGCGTTTGCCTTACCAACCTCCCTCAGCTGATGTAAGGTCCAAAGGGGATAAAACATATGAAATTTGAACAAGGGGTAGCACTGCTATTACTTTAGTGAACACAATGAAAAGGAGAGGGGATTCTCTGATTGTAACATCCCTTCCCCCATTCTCTACATCCCAAAATGCCATATACATACAAACAGGTTTACACTGGTTCCGTCATATATATATATATATATATATATATATATATATATATATATATATATATATAGTTATGCTCAACTTTTCTTCCTCTTTATTTCTGGGACACTAGGGTATTTCTATTTGCTAGTTGGTAATGACTGCAAATGATGCCACTGCAACCTGTGCCAGAGACCATGGTCCATGGTCCGTAGAACTATTTTATTCCCCTATTACTGGGCAGAAAGGCTGATGATTTTTCTGGTTACTATAAATAAGCAGGAAAGGATACTAGGCTGGAATTAGACAATTGGATGTCGAACTCCAGCTCTGCAATGCCCAACTGTGCAATCCTGGGCAAATCACAGAGACTCTCTAACCCTGGAATCCTCATTTTTAAAATGAGAATAATTAAGAGTCAAAGAATATAAAAGTGCTCTGAAACATAATAAAATGCAAAAATATAAAGTATGAAACTATGCAAGTAACGTCATTAAGAACAATTTGGACACAGTTTTCACCCCAAAAGCTGGAACAATGGGTCCAGAGATTTGAAGCCTTTTTGTCCTTCAATATGCAAAAGAAGTGCATTATTTTGCAAAACCCACAGCATTGGGTTTTACCATGTCCATCAAACATTTGCAACATCAATTAAGTAAGAATTAGCAGTGATTACTAGTTGCCTTTTTCATTTATATATAATTCTATTAAAGTGGACATTTTAAATAACCTTTATTTTCAGAGTTCCTTGAATGTGAACTGTCTTTTGCCCATTTGACAGGGGACATCCTGGGGTATTCTTCTATATCTGTATAAATTACTTATATGACAAAGACATTAATCTTAAGTCTGTCATCATTATTATAAATGATTATATAATTATATAATTTTATAATCATTATTAAAAAATATATACATATATGTCTAAGGAAGCATATTAAAGAAAAAAATTTTGTTTGTTGATATGGCACCATCAGTATCTCTGGGCTGATCAATACTCATGATTTCCTGGTACACTGAGGATGCCCAGAAGAAATAAGCAAAGACAAGAAAGAGAACAGTATATCACATTTGCAAAAGTAATGAGGAGAAGGAAAGCTGCTGGGGTGGGGTGGGGGGAATACATTCAACTGTGCAGTGGGAGAGATGCGGGGAGGGATGGCAGTTTTCAAACATTGAAGGCAATGATACACAAGAGAGAATTACTAAATAAGGTGAGCTCCAGAAAGCAATGTTACAATTAAGGAAGGGTTTTCTTATGATCCATAATGAACAAGGACAAAGCATATAGCCTTGGAAGGTTATGAGCTCTCTGTTCCTGGAGGTGTTTAAGCAGAGATCGAATAGATCCAGCAATGGGATAAGAACTGGGCTACAGGTCTGCAACAGATCTTGCCCATTCTGAGGTTCTCTGATGCAATGACCCTAGGTCATTTCCTGGAGTCTGCTCTTGTTTGTTTCATAAATCCCTGGAGGGAGGAGGGGAGGCTGTTTTGCTACTCCTTTCCTTCTCATCTTAGGAGCCAGAAAGGAAGAAGAAAAAAAAAAAAAGCCAACAAATTTACCGTTAAGGTTTCTGGTTCAGCTCCAATTAATTGAAGTGTACTAATAATCAGGGTCACCCTTTGCAAAAGGACACAATGGCCCAAACATAGAAGGTCCAGGCACAAGTATTGCTAGACTTGAAAAAAAAAAAAAAACCTACTCCTTTCCTAGTGGAAGGTTCACAAGCCTTTCCTGATTAAATTGTGACAGCCTCTTCTAAGCCAGTAACTGATATCAATTTATTAATTTAAAATAATAAGGAAAGCATTAGAAACCACTGGCTCTCGCTCCTGACAGCCCATGAGCCAATACAACAAGAAAAAATGGCAATAGGATTGCAGCAATTTCCTTATTTTGTGTGTGACCTCTATCCATTACCAATGCTGACAAATTAGGTGAGGCAACTGCACACATACATCACAAATGAAGCAGCCATAACACACACACACACCACTAATAACAATTACAATTACATAAGGCTTTGCAAAATTAAGATATATCAGTAAATATTAAGATATAATATATGATCAGTAATTCAGCAGTTATGAAAACAGTGGCACTGATCCAGGATTTTATAGGCAATCACAGGGTGTCTTAAGAAGAAATGACACAATTTGCAATACCCAGACGTTAGTTGGGCCTTCCAGTTACTGGTTTACTTGGAAGGCTGGTGGTTCATGTAGATAAGCAAAATGACTAATAAAAGAACTAACAGTGTCACCTCCACAGAGCTGAGCATGCAGAATTCTGCCAAAACTCAGCTGCCTGGTCTTAAGAAACACAAAATGGAAATTACCAAAACCCTCCCAAACAGGCTTGAAAACCCCACTACCATAGGTCACAGCTATTCAATGAAGTGGGCTGTAGGAAGCATTGACCTCTGGTGGGGTCTCCTACCCATATAATCAGAAAAAAAATGGCCCTTCCATTGTCAGGCAATTAGCTTGAGCAGGCAGGTTCACCCTTCATGTGTTATGTGGTGAGACCTATGATTTAGTCATTACAGGCGATGTGATGTGGTTGGGAAAGTACAGACTTCAGGGTCACACTGGGCTGTGAATCTTGGCTTCTCCACCCAGTAGCTTATCACCCTGGCAAGTCACTGTCCTGTTCAGAGCCTCAGTTTTTCCTTCTACGAAAGGGGACAATAATACCAGCGTCCTAGGATTGTTATGATGATAATTAAAGTGAAGAATGTAAGTAAAGCTCCCCAAATACACTGCTATATCTAAAACAGCATTCAGGAAATCAGGATGGTGATCATAATACCACTGTAGGGATTTTTAAGATGCCAAAGTACTGATGATTTTATTCAGCACTTACTATGTGTCAGGCACTATGCTAAGCAGTGCACAAGATTTCTCTCATTTGAACCTCACTGTTGTCTTAGGAGGTAGAACTATCATCACCTCCATTTTACCACTGAAGAAATTGGGGCTTTGAGAGGCATGGTGGATTGTTCAAGGTTGTACTCCTGACAGGTGATAGAGATGGCTTTGGGACCCAGACAATATTGTTCCAGAGTTGATGCCACGAACAGATTTAAAGTCAACTTGTATAAAGCTAATCCATTTTTCTTTAGTAAACCTGCTCTTAGTTTATGTGCATCCTGGATGTCCATGATCCCCAAGATACTTTTCCATGTGAATGAGCTTTCAGAGTTATGACCCAATGAGCACAACCAGATCCTATTAACAGTAGCCTTTTCCTGTGTAACTTTGCATGGCTCTCTACCCAGCAAGATCTCTGAGGTCACATGGTTGATTCATGGGGATTATTTATGTAGTCATCTGAAGAAATCCATTTCCATGCATCTGGTCATATATACCAACAGTATATATGATGCAGATTCCAAGGAAAGTATATATTACTGGAAACCAATAACCCTTTAGCTCTCCAGCTGCCGTTCAAGGAACAGAGAGAGCCTCAGGTGTGTAAAATTTCCAAATACACATGTTGACTGATGAGGCATAAATCATGGCAGAGTTCACTGTGTTCTTCAGCTGAGGCTTAAAAAAATACATTCTTAGGTACTCAAGATAATGCATCTAAAAGGTAATATTTAAAAAATGTTTTTGTAGTTGTAAATGGACAGAATGCCTTTATTTTATTTGTTTATTTTTATATGGTGCTGAGGATAAAACCTAGTGCCTCATGCATGCTAGGCAAGCGCTCTACCACTGAGCTATAGCTCCAGCCCTAAAAAGGTAATATTTTAAAGTATTTTATATATCTGTTAAGCTTTGTCTCTCTCTCCTTTCCCCCCCTAGAAATAAATACCCTTAGATGCTACAAGGGATGCCGGATATTGAAGGTTGAACTAAATCCATCAGGAAGTCTGGCATTGGATCTTGGCTTAAGATGCTGATTTTCTTTGTGTACTTCTGCAAGTTACCTTCCCTCAGTGTCCTTATTCATAAAGTGGGGAGAATAATCCATGCTTTATGTTAACCTTATAACATAATTGGGGTCTCAAGAGAAACACTAGACATGACAGACTTTGAAAAGAGGTAGAACTTTGTTATTTCTAGATGCATGTCATTATTCCCAGGGTCATGCAAAGCCACTGGCTGAGGCAAAGTCAGAATCTATACCTTTGAGACCCAAGGCAATACTCAACTATTCACAAGACAGGCATATGGTTTACATGTTCCAACCTTTTACAACCACTGAGAGACAAAGGCAATACAAATACCACCCACCAAATCAGGCCTAATCCTGACCAATATCTAAGACGGTAAATCTTAACCCCCAAAGTAAGTTGTCCACCAAATTATCAGATATATTCTTAGAAATAACAGAAAATCCTTCTTTGTATTTTTTATTAAAAATGAAATGGAGGCTGGGCATGGTGGCACATAACTGTAATCCCAGAGATTCAGAAGGCTGAGGCAACTCAGCAAGACCCTGTCTCTAAATAAAATATAAAAAGGACTGGGGATGTGGCTCAGTGGTTAAACATCCTTGGGTTCATTCTCTGGTATCAAAGAAAAAGAAAAAGAAAGAAAGAAAGAAAAATGAAATGGAGGGGCTGGGGTTATAGCTCAGTGGTAGAGCCTTGTCTAGCATGTGTGAGGCACCAGGTTCAATCCTCAGCACTGCATAAAAGTAAACAAATAAAATAAAGATATGCTGTCTATCTACAACTACTTAAAAAAATTAAAAGAATTGAAATGGAGCCAGGTGCAGTAGCACACATCTGTAATTCTAGTGACATAGAAGACTGAGGCAGGAGGAATGCAAAAGACCAGCCTGGGCAACATAGCAAGACATATCAAAAAATAAATAGGGCTGAGGGTGTAGCTCAGTGAAAGTGTGCTTGCCCAGCACGCATAAAACCCTGTTTAAAAAAAAAAAGTTTTTAAGACTCTTAAAATTCTAGCTTTCTTAGCCAATATGTCCATTCACCTAAGCTTTCTTCATTTAAAAGCAAACCTACTGTGAGGAAGTAGAATTTTTAACTTACAGAGTATAATAGTTTTCTTTTAGTGAATTGATAAGGTGTTCAAAACACCTAAGCTGTCTAGAATGAACAGTCCCTTCTGGCATGGGAAGTGGCATGGGAATAAAAATGAAAACAGATAAATTGAGCAAGACCATATCAAGATCAGAAAAAATATACAGAACAATGCTTATATCATACCATGCTTCTCTATGAAAATCCAGAGCCATGTCCTAAGCTCCTTAGATTTCACAGTTAATGATTAGAGCTGGAAGGATCTAGCTGGTTATGGGTATTAAAATTGAACATTTGTAACTCAGCTCATATACTCATGTTATAAGAAATACCAGATTAAGAAGCAGCATTATATTAACAGTCATAAAATAGCAGACAAGCAACATCACAATCCATAGTTTAATAGATCTTTCTTTAAAGAAAAATAAAATTTAAACGTTATCACATTTTGTTCTCACTAGAAACTACCACTGGTATTTAAAAAAATTACAAAGCATTTTAATTAAATCTCAACAGAATTTTTATTATTTGCGTTCAAGAGAACTTTATTTTGCACCATTTTTTACTCAAGTGTACGGTGTCAAATGCACATAAAGGCTTGCTCCCCACAAGGTTTTTCATGAGTGACCTTCCCTAACACACTTGCTGCAAACAGGATCCAGTGCTGGAAAGCACCGAGAAGGCCACACACTGTCCTCCCTGTAGCAAACTCAGAACACCACTGTGAATCTACAGGGCACAGGTGCTCTGCTGTAAGTGCCTTTGAAGGTCAATGAGTCCTAATATTCTGGAAAAGACCTTTGGAAAGACCCCCTTTTTTCTTTTTATGACAGCCATATTCTTTCTACAAAGAAAATGATCAATATTAAAAACAAAACAAATAAGCCTTTTAGAGGCATTAAGAGCCAATGTCTACTTTATGAATAATTATATAACTATGTTTTTTAAAAGGCAGATAAGTGAATACTGTTTTTTTAAACATCTACAAATACTGACGACACCTACTGGTAGAAAATAGATCTAGTTAACTGCTTATGGAGAGGCTATCCCTACCAAGATTGGTTGTCTTTTGTGCTAACAATGAAACCAGAAAACTTTCCCTTAAACTGACTTGGGCTTCTTTCTCCAATTTTGCTTATTGCCATTATTAGTCATTGATGTGTCAGATTAATGAAGCTAAAAGGCATCTCTTCCCTGAAGTTGCATTAAATATACTTTTACTCTGGTTTAAAACAACAACAACAAGAAAACTCAATGAGGGTGATACCTGAAGAATATCTACCAACTATTTCCAAAAAATCACTAATTTACCCATCCATACTCTCTCTCATACCTGACATCTTCAGAAAAGGAAAATAAGTCATATTTTAACATTTGGATCCAGTTACCAAAGAAGAAAATTAATATTTGACATCTGACGATACATTTCTTTCAGCATATTTGTGAACTACAGACATACCTATATTCTCTGCATAGGAATAAGATTAAAGAGATAAATTGCACTGTTCCTCCATTCATTAAATTATAAAGTTACCATTGAAAAGTATACTGTATCCATTCCAAGCCTGAACAACTTGAATTCTATGTAGGTGCCATCTTGACAAAACTTAAAAAAGAATCCAAATGCCACTAGGGCCACCACATTTTCACAGCTGTTGGGAACAAAAACTCTGAAAATATTCAACTGAGCTGGAGTATGGAGTGTGGAGTGGGGGCAAAAAAGAGAAGTTAATTTTGCTCTCAGTCTACTGAAAGCTGTTGGGAGCCTTGCCAGCCTGGAGCAGATCCTGATAAAGTCAATGAATCTTTGATGCCACTCTTCCAAATACACATAATTCAGCAAGAAAAGTGCACACACTGAGCAGTAGTGGGTGATGTGGAACTCCAAGAAGGCTGTGATGGGGCCACGGCACACCTGCCTTCAGTCTCCCCCACCTGACCTTTGCAATGGTTGTATTCTCAGAGTGAGGCCGGGGAGAGTGGAAATAGAAACCACAGAGTGTGTGTTGGGTCCTATGGCTCCAGCATAGCTTGGGCCACAGCAAAGCTGTGGTCTAATGAAAGCAACTGTTTTCCTTAAGGCCCTTTCAAAAGTTAGGACTGTTTTGTCCTCCAGCTGAGCCCAACTTTTAAGGCCAGTAAGCCATTTGCCAGAGAAATAGAACATGGGAGGAAGAGGAGGACTAAATACAAGCCCTAGGACTCCCACTCATTACCCCCAAGGCACAGGAAAATTCCAGAAAGGGAAATGTTTTCAGTCCTCCAAGGCAGCTTTTTATCAACAGAAGGAGTTTAATTCATTTTCAAGATCCATGTGAGGAGACAAAGTACTCTTTTAGCTCCAGACCCTTAGATAAATGACCCCCTTCTGGCCAAAGGTGACAAATAGAAGCACTGTGTCCTATCTTTGCTGCCAAAAGCTGCAAGGCCAAGTCTGACAGGTGAGATGTAGGGGAGATCCTAAGAACCTTCTTCTGCTCTCCCAACCCTGTCAAAAGGAAACACCCGGTTAATGGATAGCTCTTCCCTGACATCTGTCTTCTGATGCAGTTGGAGAAAAGTCCGTTGGCCAGGTCTACAAAGAAGATCATAATCCCCAGAGCCCTGCAGTTAATGCTCCAGCAAGAGAGGCCAGAGCAAAAGGCAGGGAGAGGGACTGGGGCAGAGGAGGCAGCTCATGCTTGACTCACAGAGAAGGGGTGAGAAAGGAAACAGTGTAAGATATGGCCATAGAGAGACTCAGACAGAGCGTGTGAGAGAGAGAAAGCGAGCGACAGTGTGAGATGGGAAGAAAGACAGGCAGAGGGAGGGTGCCAAGACAGTGAGAGAGGAGGAGGGAGAAAGGCAGGCAGATGGAGTCCAAGAGGTCCAGGTGGAGCACGCCCTACCTCGGCGTCCTTGGCCAGACCGCTGGCCGGGGGCACCTCCAGGCTGCAGTTCGCTCTCTTGACAGTGAGGTAGAAGGGGTAATCCTTGGCCACCATGGCGGCTGCCGGGCCTGCCCTTTGGGATGTCACTGCTGACCCGAGGCGACCATAAAACTCCCAGGCGAAAGGGGGCCCCAGCTCCACGGTGCCGGGTGGGAGCGGCTACGCGGAGACCAACAGCCGGCTGCTAGCCTGGCGGGACTGATCCGGCTCTCCTGCTGAAAGCGGGGCGGAGCCGCAGCGGACACGCCCAGCGCGGGCGGGGCAATGCCGGCTCCGCCCGCCCCACGCTTCCTGGAGCCCGGGTGCTGCTCTGCCCACACCCTAAGCAGGTGAGACGCTAGGGGCCGTCCGGGGCGGGAAGGGATCTCTCTCTCCTGCCCCGGTAAGACGACGCAACAGCAGGGTCGCTCGACCCAGTGACAGCTCCACTTGTGCTCCCTGGCACTCTCGGCGAGGAGGAGGGGGCGGGTAGAAAGGAGGCAGGGTAGTAGGAAGAGGCCTTTAGGGGTGGGGAGCGACCGTTTTAAAAGCCCACATTTAAAAAAAGGTGGTTTTCTGTCTTGCCTTTTTTTCCAGGCCGGTCTCCCAGCACCCTCCCTCCCTCCACAGTATTGGGAATTGAACCCAGGGGCACCGCACCACTAAGCTACATCCCTAGGTTTTTCTTTTAAGACAGGGTCTAAATTGCCCAGGATGACCTTGAACTTGCTATCTTCCTGCCTCAGCCTCCTGACTAGCTTGGTGTTAGAGGTTTGTGCTACCGCCCCTGCCCCCACCCCCTTAAACATCACTGGAATAAAAACAGTACAAACTGTAAAATGCACCTGTTTTAAGTGTGCAATTTGCTGAGTTCTGACATATGTAAATACCCTTGTAACTACCTCCACAATCAAGATACAAAACATTTCACCACCCTTGGAGAGTCTCTTGGAGCCCTTTCCCCCATCCACTCTAAAATATGACCAGAAGGGTAAAGAGGCTGCCTGCCATTCAGAAGAGCAATCTGACAAAAGTCTGTTTCCAGTCCAAAGCTGTGCAGCAGTGACCTTGCCCTGCCATGCCTTTTTTGGACCCTTTTTTTTTTTTGAGAAATCATAACATTGTAAATGCCCAAGGAAGCAATTATGAAGTCCTTTACTGCAGCCCTGTCTGGAGCAGTAAGAAACAAACTGGCAACAATGGTAATATATAAATATGGAGAGCTTAAATAAACTTTCTTTATTATGGAATACCTCTCATAGCAGCAGTCAAAAAAGGAGATGGAACTATGGGTATGGCATGGTAAGATCTCCAAATAATAGGCTCAGTTGAAAGACAATCAAGATTATAGCACAGTATAATACCATCTGTGTTAAAAACACATCTACAAAAGAATACCATATATTTTTCACAGAGATATATTTGTAGGTAAATAGTATTGAATACTGTCTGGAAGAATCCATAGCAAATCTTTTTCTATTCCCTGTGGATGGAGGGAGGGACCTGGAATAAAGAGATTAAAGCTAGTGGACATAGGGGATTTATGGCTACATTAAAAAATGTTTACAAGAAAAATGTTCTCATGTATCACTTAGCAAATTAAAAATTAATTTAAAAATATTAAAATTATTATCGCCAAAGTTATTTTATAGGCTGTACTGTTGACTCTTTTCTTCCTTCATATGAAAGTCGTGGCTACATCAGGTGTTGGTTTGGGGAGACAGTGACTCTTGTTTTTACTTCTTGGGTGTGGGATAGGTACTGGGAATGGAGACATACATCCCTATTTCATGTTTTCTGAGTCCAACGGAGGATGGAGCTCAGCACTTTCTACTTTCCAGGCAGGAAACCTCACAATACATAGTCTTTGATTCCAAGTATCAAATCCATGCCCAGGCATTAAATCCACCCACTGCCTTGCCCTGCTTCCCACAAACTGCCTTTGGAAGCAAGAAGAATCTGAACCAATTAGCAGTCTGCTATTGCCACACATGTAAAGGGGGCTCCTGAATGAATGGGTGTCAACTGAGACTGAAGAGAGTGCCTGAGGGTTTCCCCCCCTTGAATGCACAAGATAAAGGGAGGAAAGTGGCTAAAGAAGATGTGCAGTGAGAATGAACACCTCAGAACCATTGGGAATTCCTATTAATACTCCAGAACATAGCCTAATCCTTTTAGCCTGAGCTGTGCTGAGGGTAAGCTCACACAAGTGCACCTCCATCCCATCCCACACACTTTACCAAGAATTGAGCATCATGCAGGAGATGGGGAACAGAACAGGAAGACCATCTCCAAGGACACCCAACCAAAGCACCCTCTGATTAACTGTGCAGCCAAAGCCAGGCTGGGAGGCTTGCCTGGTCACTCAGGATCTGAGCAAAAGTACCCAGAGCCACTCCTTATTCTCCTCCTTTCCCTGCTCCTGGCCTCACAGACCTACTATCTCAACTAGAAGACTCTGGCCTTTAACAACTGATTCCCGGTAGAGCTTGCTGGGCCTTGTTCTCCAGCTAGCAAATGTACTTAAAGCACTTAGTGAAGAAAAGAATTATCCTGGTAAATTCTCATAACCCTGAAACTGGGCTACTCACTGTGGTGATCCTCAGGACTGAGCAGAGAATGTGACAAGCCATTAGTCCAGAATAATCATAGATTGACCCAAGAAATGGTGGAGAGAGGGGCTTTAACATCAAGTTTAAAACAATTATTGCCACGAAAAGAATTTTCATACTGATTGCAAGAAAGCTGCCAAACACATTTTTGGGGTGGTGTTGGGGCTCCTCCAGAGATAATGGAATTGATCTCAGCAGCACAAAACAAAACAAAACAAGATATTGTAGGACTGGGATATAGCTCAGTGGCAAAGCACTTGCCTTGTACACACTAAGCTCTGGACTCCATCCCTAGTTCCATAAAAAAAGACAGCCCCCCACAAAAAAATGGAACCATGAAAACCAGTGAATATATACAATGACTCAATATATGTACACCAAACTTATGTCTTTCCCCTGTGCATCTAGGCAGGGAGATTGCTAATGGCCCATAACAATTTAAATAGTGCTACAAAAAGGCATAAGTTTCAAAATGAATATGAAAGGAAAGAAGGGGACCCTTGGGGTGGTCTGATTCTTCCCAGCTTCTCAAAACCTGAATACCTCATCCCTATATAGGATTCTGGTATTTAAGGACATACATTTTTGGTATAATAGAGCCTATAAACCCAAACAGGCAATTTGGATCCACACAAGCCCTGTATGTGATCCTTGAGACATTTAAAGAATTTTAAGGGTACTTTTGACCCTATGTGTTTTTTAACTTGTGCCCAGACCTCTACCCTGTGGGATGTGCTGCTCCACTATTAGCTGATTTGGAGTTTGGGCAATCTGCCTTGGACTCTAACCAGGGATGTGCATAACCAAAGACTGTCAGAAAACAGGCTGCCCTATAGAAGGAATCCCAGGCACATGCCCAAGGTTAGTGTCATAGTTGAAAGAAGCTGGTCCAGCCTATCGTGTCACCCAGCCAAACAGCCCCAGCAGCTCAGGGTTCCCTATCCTGCTTGTGTCTGTATGTGTTTACAGGCTTAGGAACAACACTGCCCTAACAGGCAGCTTCACTGAAAGCAACAGCACAAAGTGCTTTTCAGAACTCGCCTTTGGCGCAACCAGTTATAATCTTATAAGACGCTTCACAGCCAGGCAGTGTTCCTTAGGAGCCAGAAGCCTGGAGACTGGAATAAAGAAGGTTGTTCTGCATTTGCAGGAGTGGTGCCAAGCACAGGGCCATGGGCTTGCCAGTTCCAGGTGGGGGTCATTTGTGCTGCTAGTGGAGTGGTAGGCCGCCTCACACAAGCCCACTGCTTGGGATTAGCTCCTTTTTGATTAGCAGATGAGCAGGCATGGCAAGGAGACCATCTACTGATTCCTCAAAGCCAAGCACTGTGACCGTGAGCAGAACAGGCCCAGTATGAGGCTAAAACTTCAGAAGCTAAAGTGGCCGTGATAATCTCAGCCAGCACGGTGCTCTGCCCTATAGTGTTATTTTTAATTAATATCAGGGCAGGGGGGGGCTCCTTTTTTTTCTTAAAGTCTGTTTTCTCATTCATTCACCAAATATATACCAAGTACTTACTACCAGTCAGATGTTTAGTTCGATATCTTTCTCCCATCCTCTTCTCAGCATTCCTGAACCTCCATGCCAGGCAGGTGTTGTGGTTGATGCTTTTTGTTTTTGTTATTTGGTACTGGGGATTGAACTCAGGGGTACTTAACCACTGAACCACATCCCCAGCCCTATTTTGTATTTTGTTTAGAGATAGGGTCTCACTGAGTTGCTTAGCGCCTCGCCATTGCTGAGGCTGGCTTTGAACTTGTGATTCTCCTCAGAGTCCTGAGCTGCTGGGATTACAGGTGTGCACCACTGCGCCTGGCAGACAGATGTTTAATACATACCTGCTCAAGGAATATTGTCCATTTTAAAACATGGCCTTTCAGCTGTAACCTCTGCAATGAGGTTTGTGTTTGCAGAAGTTCAAGTGACATTAGCAGATCCCCAAGGCCCAGCTTTCAAACATGTATACCTCCATTTGCTTCCTTGGCATCTGAAGTCATCTCTTCTTCCTGTTAATTTGGCGTAGGCATGTAGGTACATGTTGGGCACATATGTGTTTCAACCCCTCTCCCCTTCACTTCCATTTGGGTAACATTCCTAGTTAATGATCAAGCTCCCTCTTCCCTCTGCAACTTCAGTCTTGATGAGGAGGGGTCAAAAAACCTGAAGTTGTTTTGGCAAGAATTTGGAGAGATCAGGACTTACTATTAGGTAAATGTGGCACAAATGGTGTACTGATAATATCCAAATCACATACTATTATAACACTTTCCCTGCCTGAGGATGTGACCACTGGCTTCAGGTTAGAGTTATGAAAATATTTTATTGGATACTCTACAACTAGAAGATTTAATTCTTGCATTTTTTTTTAAAAGCTCATTTTCTGAAACAAGTCTTAAAAAAAACAGTTATGGGATAAAATCTTTCTCTTCCACCAGATTAACCTAATTCTTTGGATTATTAGTTGCAATGCCAAAATAAAAAGTTATAAAAAAAATTAGATATAAAAATTATATTGTCGGTGATCAGGTACATTTCCTACCCTCTTGTTCATTACAGCATGGATTCTCAACCAGGGGTGACTTTGTTCTTCAGGGTACATTTGGCAATATCTGGATATGTGTGTGTATGTATGTGTATATAATTTTTTGTTTTATTTTTTTTGGTAGTACTGGGGATTAAATCCAGGGCCTCATGCACGCTAGGCAGGCACTCTGAGCTATATCTTTATACCACTGATCTATATCTTTAGCTCCTATTAATATCTGGATACATTTTTTATTGTCACTGGCAGGCACCAGGGGACCACTGCATCTACTGGGTACAGGCCAGGATGCAAGTAGACTTAACACACAGGACAGTCTCCCACCACACACAGAGAAAATGAACAGGTCCAAAATTCCAACAATGCCACTTGAGAAACTTCATTAGAGAGAGTAGAACTGAAAAATGGCATTGGAGCCAAGAGAATCTGTTGGTTTTTTACTTCAAGAATCTTTTTTATTTCAGACCTTGATCATTTATTAGTGTCATATGATAGTTTAGGCTAAATAGAGCAAAGAAATGCTGGAGTGCTAAGAAGCCCCAGACCACAGTCATACCTCAAAATCTTCCCTGATGCCCAAGCCTGACCCTTAACCAAATAACAGGTCCCATAAAACACAAACAGGACAAGAAAACAAAAAGGAAAGTAGGAACAAGAGGGTGAGGAAACAGAAATTTTTCTTAAACTGCTTCAAATACAAAAACACAACTTCAATAGACCAGTGAGACTTAGTTTCAATGAGATATAATTAAGGGTAACCAGGGGAGGGCAAAGAAAATTTTCTAATTTTGTTCTTTCCCATGATACCCATATTCTACTGTTTTTTCTGCTATCATATTTTACTGTTTAGGGGGCAGAAATGCAAACCCAGTAATTAAGTAAGAACCCCAAAGAGTTTAATTGTCTTCTTAAAAGTATTTCTGTCTTCATAACAGGTGTGATCAAAAACCAGTTTTACAATAAGAATCTTGAACTTTTCCAATTTGAATGGATGACTACCAAGTAGGCTTAATTTACTCATAGAAAAAAGCCAGTCAGGACCCCTAAAGCTCAGGAAATAACACCAAGAGTTAATAAATGGGATGGTATCAAATTTAAAAAGCTACTGCACAGCAAAGAAAACAATTAGGAATGTGAAGAGAGAACCAATAGAATGGGAGAAAAATATTTGTTAGCTACTCTTCTGACAGAGGATTAATATATAGAATATACAAAGAATTCACAAAACTTAACACCAAAAAAAATCAAATAATCCAATTAATAAATGGGAAAATGAAGTAAACAGTCACTTCTCAAAATAAGAAATACAAAGGGCCAACAAACATGAAAAAGTGTCCAATATCAATAGCAATTAGGGAAATGCCAATCAAAACTACACTGAGATTTCATCTCACACCAGTCAGAATGGCAGTCATCAAGAATACAAATAATAGGGCTGGGCTCAGTGGTACAGCATTTGCCTAGCGTGTGTGAGGCACTGGGTTTGAGCCTCAGTACCACACAAAAATAAATATAGATATTTGTGTCTATCTACAATTTTAAAAAAAGGAAAGAAAAAGCAGGCTTAAAAAAAATAACAATAAATACTGAAAGTATGTAGAGAGAAAGGAACACTTTTCCACTGTTGGTAGGATTTTAAATTAGTACAATCACTATGGAAATAAATATGGAGCGTCCTCAAAAGAGGAAGCTATACCACTCCTCAGTATTTATCCTAAAGAATTAAAGCCATACTACAATGATACATGCATACCCATGTTTATACTAGCACAACTCATAATAACCAAACTGTAGAACCAGCCTTGATGTCCATCAATGGGTGAATGGATAAAGAAAATGTGGTATATACACATGATGGAATTTTATTCAGCTATAAAGAAAAATGAAATTATGTCATTTGCAGGAAAATGGATGAAACTAGAGACCATCATCTTAACTGAAATAAGCCAAAATCAGAAGATCAAGGTTCAAATGTTTTCTCTCATATGTGGAAATTAGAGAAGAAAAAGGAAAAGAAAGGTTGGGGGATGGGATCTCATGAAAATCAAAGGGAGATCACTAGGGGAAAGGGATCATGGGGTAGGATCTGGGGAGGGAGGGGTAAGTGCTCTGGTGTGATATTGGCCAAATTATATTGCTATATTATACACACATACGAATATATAACGACAAATTGCAGCATTATGTACAACTAAAATGCACCAATAAAAAATGTGGAAAGAGAAAAAAGAAATAAGCTAGCCCTTAAAACAGTTTCTGTATAGCACTAGTGAGGCTTTAACCTTATGGAGAGTCTCCATTTGTTTGCAAGTGTTTCCTACTTTGGGCTAAGAATTCAACAACTTTTCTATTTTCCAGGATTTTTAAAAAATTCTTCTCAGACTATAGCTAATTCATGCATTTATGTGGGCTTTTTATGTACTAGGCATTACATGGAAAAATTAGAACCTAAAATGTTCCTTCTCATAAATGCTGTCACCATGGATCTTCAGGCCAGAGGTGCCCAGGGGAAATTAAGTCTAGTGGTTGTAGCATCAAAATCTAGAATGTGCATAGGGAGCTCTTTATCTTATTTGTTCCTCCAAACCAGTATGTGCTGAGGAACCATGGTGTGCCAGGCCACATGCTGTAAACATGGGTACGTGAAAAATAAATAACCAAGTCCATACTCTGAGTAAACTGCCAACTAAGCCACATACCTGGAGATGTGTTCTGGCATTTGGGCCTAGATTTACAATCTGGAGTCCACAGCTCCAATTAAAAACATGCTTATTATAGGAGTAAACAGTAACTCATCAGTCAAACAGAACAAGAAGTAACATGAGCAGCTTCAAAAAGCAAGGAAGAAAAGGAGTACAAACAATGCAGGACAGCCTAAATATTCAGGAGGACCTAGAGTCATCAGAAAAATGGTCATATAAAGAACTCAAGGAACACCTTAGACAGATGGAATGGAACCTTAAAGAGGATACAAGACAGCAAATTCAAGCAGCGAAAGAACACATTGAGAATGAATTACATAAACAGATAAAAGAAGAAGTTAAGCATCTTTATCAGGAGATAGAGATTATAAAAAATAATCAAACAATAATTCTAGAAATGAAGGAAACGATAAACCAAATTAAAAACTCAATTGAGAGTATCACTAACAGAGTGGAGCAAGTAGAAGCCAGAATGTCAGATAATGAAGACAAAATATATCATCTTGAAAACAGTCTAGCCAACTCAGAGAGGCTGGTAAAAAATCATGAGAAAAACATCCAAGAGTTATGGGATAACATAAAAAAAACCAAACTTACGAGTCATCGGGATAGAAGAAGGTACAGAGATTCAAACCAAGGGATTGAGTAACCTGCTGAATGAAATAATTACACAAAACTTTCCAGAAATAAAAAAGGAAACAGATATACAAATTGAAGATGCATACAGGACACCGAGCACACAAAATCACAGTAGACCAACGCCAAGACACATTGTTATGAAGATATCCAATATACAGAACAAAGAGAAAATATTAAAAGCTACAAGAGAAAGGAGACAGATTACATTCAGGGGTAAACCAATAAGGTTAACAAGGGATTTTTCATCACAGACACTGAAAGCAAGAAAGTCATGGAACAATGTATTTCAAACACTGAAAGACAATGGATGCCAACCAAGAATTCTGTATCCAGCAAAATTAAGCTTCAGGTATGACAACGAAATAAAAATCTTTCATGATAAACAAAAGTTAAAAGAATTTGCAGCCAGAAAACCAGCATTGCAAAGCATTTTGAGCAAAACACTACACGAGGAAGAAATGAAAAACAATAACCAAAACCATCAGTAGGAAGTGCCTCGGTAAAGACAGAGGGCGAGGGGAAAGATAATCATGGAGAAACAAACTAAATTTTTTTAAAAAAGGATAAATGATCAAACACGGATAGAAGTACAAACCATATATCAATAGTAACTCTGAATGTTAATGGCTTAAACTCTCCAATAAAGCGACATAGGCTGGTATCATGGATTAAAAAAACAAATCCAACAATATGCTGCCTCCAGGAGACACATCTGATTGGAAAAGACATACACAGGCTGAAGGTGAAAGGATGGGAAAAAATATACCATGCACACGGTCCTCGTAAGCAAGCAGGGGTGGCCATCCTCATATCGAATCAAATCGACTTCAAGACTAAGTTAATCAAAAGGGATAAAGAAGGACATTATATACTGTTAAAAGGAACCATTCACCAACAAGACATAACAATTATCAATATTTATGCACCAAATAATGGTGCTGCGACATTCATAAAACAAATTCTCCTCAAGTTCAAGAATCAAATAGACCACAACACAATAATTATGGGTGACTTCAACACACCTCTCTCACCATTGGACAGATCCTCCAAACAAAAGTTGAATAAAGAAACTATAGAACTCAATATCACAATCAATAACCTAGACTTAACTGACATATATAGAATATATCAACCATCATCAAATGGGTATACTTTTTTCTCAGCAGCACATGGATCCTTCTCAAAAATAGACCATATATTATGCCACAGGGCAACCCTCAGTAAATATAAAGGGGTGGAGATAATACCTTGCATTTTATCTGATCATAATGGAATGAAACTGGAAATCAATGATAAAAGAAGGAAGGAAAAATCCTACATCACATGGAAAATGAACAATATGTTACTGAATGATCAATGGGTTACAGAAGACATAAAGGAGGAAATCAAAAAATTCTTAGAGATAAAGGAAAATACAGACACAACATATCGGAATCTATGGGACACAGTGAAAGCAGTTTTAAGAGGGAAATTCATCGCCTTGTGGTCATTCCTCAAAAAAAGAAAAAAACCAACAAATAAATGAGCTCACACTTCATCTCAAAGCCCTAGAAAAGGAAGAGCAAAACAACAGCAAATGTAGCAGAAGGCAAGAAATAATTAAAATCAGAGCGGAAATCAATGAAATTGAAACAAAAGAAACTATTGAAAAAATTAACAAAACTAAAAGTTGGTTCTTCGAAAAAATAAATAAGATCAACAGACCTTTAGTCATGCTAACGAAGAGAAGAAGAGAGAGAACTCAAATTACTAACATACGGGATGAAAAAGGCAATATCACAACAGATGCTACAGAAATACAGAAGACAATTAGAAATTATTTTGAAAACCTATATTCCAATAAAATAGAAGATAGTGAAGACATTGATAAATTTCTTCAGTCATATGATTTGCCCAGACTGAGTCAGGAGGATACACACAATTTGAACAGACCAATATCAATGGATGAAACTGAAGAAGCCATCAAAAGACTACCAACCAAGAAAAGCCCAGGACCGGATGGGTATACAGCGGAGTTTTACAAAACCTTTAAAGAAGAATTAATACCAATACTTTTCAAGTTTTTTCAGGAAATAGAAAAAGAGGGAGCTCTTCCAAATTCATTCTATGAGGCCAACATCGCCCTGATTCCGCAACCAGACAAAGACACCTCAAAGAAAGAAAACTACAGACCAATATCTCTGATGAACCTAGATGCAAAAATCCTCAATAAAATTCTGGTGAATCGAATACAAAAACACATCAAAAAAATTGTGCACTATGATCAAGTAGGATTCATCCCTGGGATGCAAGGATGGTTCAATATACGGAAATCAATAAATGTTATTCACCACATCAATAGACTTAAAGATAAGAACCATATGATCATCTTGATAGATGCAGAGAAAGCATTCGACAAAGTACAGCATCCCTTTATGTTCAAAACATTAGAAAAACTAGGGATAACAGGAACTTACCTCGACATTGTAAAAGCTATCTATGCTAAGCCTCAGGCTAGCATCATTCTGAATGGACAAAAGTTAAAGGCCTTCCCTCTAAAATCTGGAACAAGACAGGGATGCCCTCTATCACCACTTCTATTCAATATAGTTCTCGAAACACTGGCCAGAGCAATTAGACAGACGAAAGAAATTAAAGGCATAAAAATAGGAAAAGAAGAACTTAAATTATCACTATTTGCAAATGACATGATTCTATACCTAGAAGACCCAAAAGGGTCTACAAAGAAACTACTAGAACTAATAAATGAATTCAGCAAAGTGGCAGGATATAAAATCAACATGCATAAATCAAAGGCATTTCTGTATATCAGCAACAAAACTTCTGAAACGGAAATGAGGAAAAACACTCCATTCACAATATCCTCAAAAAAAAAAAAATAAAATACTTGGGAATCAACCTAACAAAAGAGGTGAAAGATTTATACAATGAAAACTAAAGAACCCTAAAGAGAGAAGTAGAAGAAGATCTTAGAAGATGGAAAAATATACCCTGTTCATGGATAGGCAGAACTAACATCATCAAAATGGCAATATTACCAAAAGTTCTCTATAGGTTTAATGCAATGCCAATCAAAATCCCAACGGCATTTCTTGTAGAAATAGATAAAGCAATCATGAAATTCATATGGAAAAATAAAAGACCCAGAATAGCAAAAGCAATTCTAAACAGGAAGTGTGAATCAGGCGGTATAGCGATACCAGATTTCAAACTATATTACAGAGCAATAGTGACAAAAACAGCATGGTACTGGTACCAAAACAGGCGGGTGGACCAATGGTATAGAATAGAGGACACAGAGACTAATCCACAAAGTTGCAACTATCTTATATTTGATAAAGGGGCTAAAAGCATGCAATGGAGGAAGGATAGCATCTTCAACAAATGGTGTTGGGAAAACTGGAAATCCATATGCAACAAAATGAAACTGAATCCCTTTCTCTTGCCATGCACAAAGAGTTAACTCAAAATGGATCAAGGAGCTTGATATCAAATCAGAGACTCTGCGTCTGATAGAAGAAAAAGTTGGCTCTGATCTACATATTGTGGGGTCGGGCTCCAAATTCCTTAATAGGACACCCATAGCCCAAGAGTTAATAACAAGAATCAACAAATGGGACTTACTTAAACTAAAAAGTTTTTTCTCAGCAAGAGAAACAGTAAGAGAGGTAAATAGGGGGCCTACATCCTGGGAACAAATTTTTACTCCTCACACTTCAGATAGAGCCCTAATATCCAGAGTATACAAAGAACTAAAAAAATTAGACAATAAGATAACAAATAACCCAATCAACAAATGGGCCAAGGACCTGAACAGACACTTCTCAGAGGAGGACATACAATCAATCAACAAGTACATTAAAAAAATGCTCACCATCTCTAGCAGTCAGAGAAATGCAAATCAAAACCACCCTAAGATACCATCTCACTCCAGTAAGATTGGCAGCCACTATGAAGTCAAACAACAACAAGTGCTGGCGAGGATGTGGAGAAAAGGGTACACTTGTACATTGCTGGTGGGACTGCAAATTGGTGCGGCCAATTTGGAAAGCAGTTTGGAGATTCCTGGGAAAGCTGGGAATGGAACCACCATTTGACCCTGCTATTGCCCTTCTCAGACTATTCCCTGAAGACCTTAAAAGAGCATGCTACAGGGATACTGCCACATCGATGTTCATAGCAGCACAATTCACAATAGCTAGACTGTGGAACCAACCCAGATGCCCTTCAACAGATGAATGGATAAAAAAAATGTGGCATCTATACACAATGGAGTACTATGCAGCAATAAAAAATGACAAAATCATAGAATTTGCAGGGAAATGGATGGCACTAGAGCAGATTATGCTTAGTGAAGCTAGCCAATCCCTAAAAAACAAATACCAAATGTCTTCTTTGATATAATGAGAGCAACTATGAACAGAGTAGGGAGGAAGAGCAGGAAGAAAAGATTAACTTTAAACAGAGACATGAGATGGGAGGGAAAGGGAGAGAAAAGGGAAATTGCATGGAAATGAAGGGAGAACCTCATTGCTATACAAAATTACATATAAGAGGTTGTGAGGGGAATGGGAAAATAAACAAGGAGAGAAATGAATTACAGTAGATGAGAGAAGATGGGAGGGGAGGGGAGGGGGGATTGTAGGGGATAGGAAAGGTAGCAGAATACAACAATTACTAATAGGGCATTATGTAAAATTGTGGATGTGTAACCGACGTGATTCTGCAATCTGCATTTGGGGTAAAATTGGGGGTTCATAATTCACTTCAATCTAATGTATGAAATATGATATGTCAAGAGCTTTGTAATGTTGTGAACAACCAATAAAAAAAAAGATTCAAAAAATAAAAATAAAAACATGCTTATCTTCATAACCAGGGGGCATAGCTGAATTTAAGTCTTTAAAAAATTAGCAGTAGAGAATGAAAGGAGGGCAGTTGGCTTGAGATATTTACCTGAAAAAAAAGTCCTAGGGCCTAGGGTAAGGTGCAGGGTGTTGGTGTAGAGGACCTTAATTACAGAAGTCAAACTAGCAGAAACAGGCCTGGGGACTCCTGGCAAGCGTGTGTCTTAGCTGGTGGGAGCAGAAGTCGGCTGCTGTGTGCTTCTGAGCAGCAGCCCATCAGCTAAAGTGCTCTGGCTCTGTGAGACTCAGGTGTGTTTTACAGAGGGGCTAGAGCAGGTGGGCTAATCGAGAGCTTTGGCTTAGTGGGAGTTGAGTTAAAAGAGCTTTTCTTTGTTTGATGTTTTCCCCCATCTCCCATCTAAAACCAAGCCCAGCATACAGGGTTCTCTCAGGGGTCCACAATTCTCTCTGAATCAAAAGAATTGGCAAGAGAAGGCTAAACAGAAGCACCAGTGGATGGCTGGCTTCCCAACTCTGATGACTACACTATCATTGGTTCTTCAATTCTGGTGCAACAAGCACAACCACCCAAAGGCTTTGTCTGCTAATTCCTTTCAGCCAAGGTTGCTGGTGACCCCCAGGCAAGGGCAACCCTTGCTTTGAATCTCCACTGTGCCAAGTACTTCTCTTTCACCAATCTCACCCCACCCTTATCAGTTGATTTGTCTGTTTCCACTCATAGCCTGACTGCAAGCTACCAGGGGAAATGGACCTTACCTTATCTAACTTGCTTATCACATAGTTATTTGTTGAAACAAATATTAAATTGAAATGGAGAGACTGGGGTTGTAGCTCACTGGTACAGTGCTTGCCTAGCATGTGTAAGGCACTGGGTTCGACCCTCAGCACCACATAAAAGTAAATAAATAAAATAAAGGTACTGCATCCATCTACAACTAAAAAAAATATTTAAAAAATTGAAATGGAGTAAATCAGAGAATATGTTATAGAGGACACAAATCTGCAGAAGACTTTTTTACAAGAAGGAGCATAGCATACTTGAAGTTTCCAAGATGGGATCAAGAAGTCATAAGTGAGCTGTCATAAATTTTGAAAGGTAGACAGGTATCCTTAACTGTTAGCATCTAGAAGGATCCAAAACTCACAAAAAACACTTTGAGAGAAATCCTGCAGTATAAGGCTGTGAGGGCCCTTTCTGATATCATGAGAGCTTTCAGTCCCCCAGCCTTCTACACAAACCCAGCAATTGATGCTCATTCCTGAACAAGGGGGACTTGCCAGGAAGACTAAGGCCAAGGGACAACAAATCATTTATTTTCTTTTTTAAAGAGAGAGTGAGAGAGGAGAGAGAGAGAGAGAGAGACTGAATGAGAGAATTTTTAATATTTATTTTTCAGTTCTCGGCGGACACAACAACTTTGTTGGTATGTGGTGCTGAGGATCGAACTCGGGCTGCACGCGTGCCAGGCGAGCGTGCTACCGCTTGAGCCACATCCCCAGCCCAAATCATTTATTTTCAAAGATGTCCTGCAACATGCTCATCTCCCTCTTCCCTCCAACTCCATCAGGTGCTTTCTTCCCCTTTCTTCTCAAGGTTTTTGATTTCAGGTTCAACTTTACATACATACACATTATTTTTTCCCCTTTTCAATTTCTCATGCTCATACCTAGTGCTATTCATATTGAAACTTCGTTCTCTTGGGCTGGGGATGTGGCTCAAGCGGTAGCGCGCTCGCCTGGCATGTGTGCGGCCCGGGTTCGATCCTCAGCACCACATACCAACAAAGATGTTGTGTCCGCCAAGAACTAAAAAATAAATATTAAAAAAAAAATTCTCTCTCTCTCTCTCCTCTCTCACTCTCTCTTTAAAAAAAAAAATTATAGCTGTGGATGGACACATACCTTTATTTAAAAAAAAAAAAAAAAGAAAAAAAGAAAAAAGAAACTTCGTTCTCTTGAGTTGGACCCTGAGAGACAGACCTTGTAGGGGGAATTTCACCCAGTGTTTGTGCAAGATTACACATGACATTAATCTGAAGTTCTGGTTCAAATTTCTATCTTTTTTTTTTTTTTAGGAGTTATGTTGCTGAGGCTGGGTTCAAGTGATCTTTCTGCCTTAGCCTCCAAAGTGGCTGGGCCTCCAGTATTGGGCCACCTCATCTGCCCCAGGACTTGACATTTTTATCCAAGGAAGTCAGAGGAAGAAGAAAATTTCTCTGGGAACTGCTACACAAGGGGAGGACCATGCTCTGCCTCTGAGGCTTATAAGAGTGCCTGAAGAGCTCATTCTGGCTTAGAGACAGTACATGGTGAGCCAAACTCATCTGTCAGTGAGTAGGAGGAAGGGAGGCAAGGAGAGAAGAGAGAATTAAAATTGTAAACCCCATATCACGTGGCTTCTTCCTTGAACTTTAATAACTCTGTGTTGCCTACAGGCTCAGAAATACCAAATGCAATAGTAGGTACAAGGATTGCTCTGGTGCCAGGAAAATGCAGTAAGACACAACTTTTACAAGGTAGGCAATGAATAAATGCCCTGCAGGAACAAAACAGGCTTTTAACATCTCCAAAGTTGGCAGCCAGATGCCTCAAATGTTAGCTTAGTGCATTCACAACGCACAACAGATAGGACCACGTACTTGAGGATGAAATCATTTTCCAGGGGAAACAATCTCTGGGGAAGCTGGGTTTTATAAGGAGGAAGAGGGGAGGATCTATATTTTCTTTGCCACAGCATGACACACTTTAATGCATGTTTTTGGTATGTTAGGCACATTTTTTTTTAAAGAATGCTTTAAAAGAGAAGACAGTGAGCAGATTGCTTCAGTTACTCAAAGAACTATCATTGTCCCCTGGTTGGAGAGGGATCTAATTCTGTCTCATAGTGGTGTTATCAAAAAGATATGAAACTACAAGTCTTCACTTGGATTCTGCTGTTATGAAATGCAGTTGGGGTGTCTTGTTACACTCTACCCCCAGAAGTGTTAAAGGAAGTGCCTGTCATCAAAATTCAAAAGCAAATCCAGAAACGATGTAGGCAAAACCAAAAGGGTCAGCATTTTGCTTCAGTTTCCTGTTCATAAAACTTTATAAAAACAACCCACCCACTTAAAAAAAATGCCACAACAATAGCTCATATTCTTTGCTTAACACTTGCCTCATGCCTCTGTGAAATGAGGTGCCATCACTTTTCCTGCATATACCACATCCCTTTCCTCCTTCCCTTGCCCTCACCCCACCTGGCATCATTCCTAGATTCAGTCACTTCTCCAGATTACGAGCTCAAGCAGAGGGATGCCAATTTCCTCCCCAACCTGTCCTGGGGAGGCCAAGTACTTGTTCCAGCTGGAAGCAGGAATAATTGAGGTTCTGTTTCCCCAAATTAATTCTCACTTCCTAGAGGAATTTGTAATGGGAAGCCTAAGTTAAGAAGTCACAAAGTTAAGGAAAAAATGCAGACCGCTCCAGTAAACTGAAAAATAATTATAAATGTATTGCCTCGTGACCTTAATTTTTGAAGAATAGGATATTTTCTTCCTACCCTGGCCCTATCTCAAAACTTTCTTTGTGGAATATCCAACAGACTGTGCTTAATTTTCTGAGAGAATAAAGTAGAATAAAGCTCTTGAACAAAAAAAATGTGAATTCAAATATCAAGTTTTCACTTGTTAATCATATGACTTTGAACAATTTACTTAGTGATGTCAAACCTTAGTTTAATCATCTGCAAAATGGGGATATGTGAGTTTTAAAGGCTTTGATAAGATAAAAACGTGGATAATTTAATGAGATAATATACATTTCAGCATCCTAGGCATACAGTTGACATATAACCCATATTGTTATTAACCTTTCTGATAAATGAATCATCCTACTCCCCTTTCATCAATGAATTAGAGGAGAAAAGATGGGATTGGGGGACCTTGTCCACTATCTTTGCTTTCAAAGGGGATAATTTTCATTATTATTATTATTGTTATTTTATTTATTCTACTTAGTTATACATGATAGTAGAATGCATTTAAATTTATTGAACCCAAATAGAGCACAACATTTCAATTCTCTGGTTGTACATGATACAGAGTCGAGCCATTCATGCAATCACATATGTACATAGGGTAATGATGTCTGTCTCACTCCACCATCTATCCTGCGCCATGCCCCCTTCTCTCCCAACCCTTCCCTTTGCCCAATCCAAAGTTCCTTCATTCTTCGCATGCCCCCCCCCCATTATGGATCAGCATCCACTGACCAGATAAACCATTTGGCCTTTGGTTTTTTGGGATTGGCTTACTTTGCTTAGCATGATATTCTCCAACTCCATCCATTTACCTGCAAATACCATAATTTTGTTCTCTTTGAATGCTGAGTAATATTCCATTGTGTATATATACTATAGTTTCTTTATCCATTCATCTATTGATGAGCATTTAGGTTGTTTCCACAGTTTAACTATTGTACATTGAACTGCTATAAACATTGATGTGGCTGAGTCACTATGGTATATTGATTTTAAGTCCTTTGGGTATAGACTGAGGAGTGGGATATCTGGGTCAAATGGTGGTTTCCAAGTTTTCTGAGGAATCTCCATACTGCTTTCCAAAGTGGTTGCACAAATTTGCAGTCCCACCAGCAATGTATGAGTATAGCTTTTTCCTCAAAGGGGATAATTTTTAAATTTAACTCCATGATTTCAAATACTGACTTGACTGTTGGGAATATCAAAGAAGGAGGCACAGTGAAGGCAAACTGACCAGAATTGGAAAATATGGGTTTCAATCATGGCTCTACCATTAAAGCTGCCCAAAGCAAGTCAAGAGACCTCTAAGGCGTAGTTTCTTGAACTGTAAAATACGGTGATTTCAATTATGTTTCTGATTCTATAAAATAGCAAAGACCAAAAAGTATGTAAGAAGTATTGTCCTGATTTAATTCTATTTTATTCCAGGAAAAGTCTTCATAGAAAAATTATAATATCCCATATTGATGAAAGTACCCTTGTTAAAAATCAGCAATGTTTGGTCTAGGCAGCATGGAGTATGGGTTAGCTCAGTACAGTAATATTTCATATGGGTCATCAGAAAATTAAGCTTAATGACTTCATTTGTCAGAGAATGCATATACATACAGATTCCTTTAATATCAAATGCAAAGGCAAATAAGAGGGTTTAACAGAGGGAAGATCTACAATGGGAAAAGACAATAAGAGAAAATTTGTAGATAGACTACAAATGAGAGGGAGCTGACTGAAAATACACCACGGTCACTTAAAAATAGGTACTTGGTTATGCAGTGTCTGTGTTATCTGTCCAACAACATTTGGTTCCTTCTGTCTTCTTCCCACAGGCCTGTTATGACTATGACAGCTCAATGTTCCTTCTGTGGACCTACTCACTGCCCTGTGAATTCTATCCAGTCATAACTTCCTGCCTTGCAGGGGCGCGCTGCCTGAAGAAGGCAAGGGGCAAGACCATGGTTAGTTGTATTCTAGAAGTAACACAGAGCTGGCTGCTGGTATGAGATACTGAGCAGCACAGGCTTCTCAAGGCTGAGGGCTCTGTGCAATCCCGTAGCTAAACTTGACATAAAATATTGACATTGATGTTGCCTGTTATAAAAGTCAGAACTGAGGAAAAGATACAATGTAGCAACTTCTAAGTAGTGCCCTGTAAATAACAAATGAAACTAGAATGGCTCATTAAGTCATTAGCAGCCGGGTAAGAATCACAACTCTCTTCTTCAGGGCTGTGTCCAAAATATGTGTAAAAATATGCCTGGCAAGTGATAAAAGCACAATAAATGATGCTGATCTTGGCTGGGCACTGTTCCCTGACTTTACATGAAGTATCTCATGCAACCCTTTTCATGCAATCCCGAAGATAATCCTGCGAGATGGGAATTTTCATAGTGGGAGAAACTGAGGCACTGGAAGTTAAACAACTTACCCAAAGTCACAAAGCTGTAAGTAGCAAATCTGGGGTTCAAATGCTAGTATTTTGCTTCCAGAACCTGAAGTTCCAATTTTGAAATGGAACATTAATAATGTGCAGGTCACTGACAAAGCAAGATGACCTGACCCTACAGCCTGTGATGCCAAGGGTCAAGGATTCAAACAATATATGATATGAATGAAAAAACAAAAAAGAACCCCTCCCCCCAAAAAAAAACCCAAAAAAACACTGAATAACAATCAGGACCCATGGGTTCAAATCTTGGTCCTGCATTCCCACTCTAATTTTTGGTCAAGTCCCAGGATTTCTTTGCTCACTAGTTTCCCCAGTCTGTCAATCAGGAGGTTGAATGTTTACTCAAGTCCCTGTCAGTTGTCAACCCAAAGCACTAGGATCTCCCTGGATGTGATCTTACATGGAGACAATGGCAGTATACACAAATGTGTTCTTTCATCATCATCCACCAAAATTTCTTCAAAAATCAAGCAAGCTACTCAGTCTCTTGGAGACTCAGTTTCCTCACCTGCAATTAGAATATAACAACACCTACTTCAAAAGTGGAGAGGGGGAGATTAGAGAAAAGGCTGGTAAAGGAGCTGACACGTAATAGCAACTCTATAAACAGTAGCTTGGTTTATTATGGTCCCAAACATAGATGAGAGGTAAGTCTGGAGGAGGAGAGGGTCACTTCAAAGCCCAAGAACCAAAGAGCCAGTCAAATGGACACTCTGAAACTCAGAGGTTCAAATAATTTCTAAGAGAAGATGAACTATCTGCCACATCCTCCAAGCAAAAATTTCATATCAGATTCTTTTTTTAATATTTATTTTTTAGTTTTAGGTGCATACAATGTCTTTATTTTTTATTTTATGTGGTGTTGAGGATCGAACCCAGCGCCCCATGCATGCCAGGCGAGAGTGCTACCACTTGAGCCACATCCCAAGCCCTCATATCTGATTCTTAAAATAAACAAAAAAACAAAAAACACTGGGCTGGAGTTGTAGCTCAGTGACAGAGCGCTTCCCCAGCGCTGGGTTCAATCCTCAGCACCACATAAAAAAATAAATTAATAAAATAAAGGTATAAAATAATACTGAGTAATACAGACAGATTTGAGTTAACTTTATATGGGACAACAACAATAAAAACACTATGGGTTGGGAACTTCACATCCAAGAGTGCTGAAAAGGTAGAAAATAATGTTTGGTGTCACTTGCTCTATGCCAGACCTAATAACAAGCACATGACATGCATTAACTTAGGGAATACTCACAACCTGCTGAAGAGGGTCATTCCCCTGTTTCATAGATGAGAGCAGAGAGCCTCAAAAGTGGATAAGTAACTTGTGCAGAATCACATAGCTAAATAGCCATGAGAACTGAGCCAGTCTGGACACCAATGGTCTGAACCACACAGCTACAACCTGCCCCAAGAATAGGTGGCCCCTGCATGCCCCAGATCCACAGGTTAGCTGAAACCACAACATGGGGAGGTAGCTTTTAGGAAGGCTATGTCTGTGGACTAGAGTCGCCTTGGGTTTTAGTCCCTGTTCATCCACAGACTCTGGCAGCTACGGAAAAGTCATTTAACTTTCCTGAGCTCTGTTTTGATCAAACAGAATGTACTGGATTAGGCTTTTTCAATCCAAGTCTTGTGGAACATTAATCACATTTTATACCCAGGAGGTTGGGGATAAAAGAGAAGCCAAGACATCATGAGCTGACCCTCTGTCCTAGGATTCTGGTTAGGGGAAGAGGTGGAATACATTTGTGAACAGTCAGAACTAGTTGACCCTCAGTTCCTCCCATCTTGGATTTTATGTGACAGGAAGAGGAGCAAGGGGAGAAGAAGGACTTAGGGGAGTCTGAGGGAGGAGTCAGGCTTATCTTGAAGCTGTGTTTGCACAGCAGCTACAATGTACATACTTAGTTCGTATGATTATTCGAGGATATGTTCAGGGGGAGAGCTGATGGAAATAATGGGGAAGGGAGCAAAAGAGTCTAATACAGATGCTAATAGAATTGAATTCAAAGGATCAGACTTGAATCAAATGATCAAGAGCTGAGTTGCTGCTGAAGATGGATGAATATGTCAAGAATGCTAACAGTTTCTTTTGTACTCAGCCACCCACTCTGCTATATGCCATTTTCAGTCTCTTTCTTGCAAATGAGCACACCTCTTCCAGAGGGATAACCACAGGTCAATCTCCCCTTCACCTGTGTCAGAGAAGCTTTGAATCTGAACAAATGCAAACTGTCTAGAAGTTAAAGAATTCTTGTTTTCATTTACATCTTTGCCCAGAGTGGTGACAAATATTGCTTCATGAGTTTCTAGCTTGTTTTAGAGCTCAAAGGATAAAGTGCTCCCACAGAAAAGAGTCAAGAAGAAGAATACACACACATGCACACACACACACACACACACACACACACGTATATATCAATTTTTTCTTTCCATTTGAATTGAGAAGTCTTTTCTCTCCAGCTGACAGTGTGCTACAACCTCATCCAGACCTGCCAAAGTTTCCAGCTAGAAATGCCAGTAGTAAAAGAACCTTAAGGAACTCTTTTTGTTCTTCCAATTCGGAAAACTGGACTTTAAAGGTCTTTTGACTCTTCTATGATGTTTTCCCCCAAAATTAGGTTGCCTCATGAGCAGCAATCCCCAGGCCACAAAATGATTGCCACATAATAGGTGCTCAATAAATATTTGTCAAATGAATTAAAGAACAAAAGAAAGAGACGGTCTCAGAAGATAGGTTCCAAGGGCTGTCAACATGAGTGGATAAACTTGTTGATATTTGAGTTTTGTCTTTCAACTCAGATACAGAATAGACCCTCTCTCATGCTTCTCCACGTTTAAAAATATCACTCAGTATTCAAATCTCAAGCCAAGATTTTCTTCTGAGAAAAGTCTGCAGGTCAACTCAGCCCCAAGGAGACAGTACTTTCTTTTGAGTTCCACTAACATTTGTTACTACCATTTTAAACCATGTTCCAGTTAAGTAACTTTTGAAGTTACTTAACATTCTGTAGCCAAGCAAATCTTCAGATTATCTCTCCATCTAGAAACCATGGGAGCTGGATCTAACCATACCTACCTCAGTAAGCATTCTTAGGAAACTAGAACTAAGAAAGGAACTTCTAGAGGAATCACCAATGACAGCTGGAATATTTTACACTAATATTATGACTTAATCTTATGTTCAAGTTATTCAAACAGTTAACAGGCAAGAATATCTTTAAACTGCTCTCCTGCTACCTGGGGATGCCAGTCATAATTGGTATCAGGAACTCTATTTAAGACTCCCTTGAGGAAAGGATTGTGCAGATGTGTTGCCTCTCAAAATACTTCATGTTAAAATTGAGGAAGGGGCAGGGAGTGTTGCTCAGTGGTAGAGTACTTGCCAAACATGTACAAGGCCCTGGGTTCAATTCCTAGCAATGAAAATTAAAAAAATAAATTAAGGAAGATACTTATCAAGCCTCCAGATCTATTCAACAGTTTACAGAAAACATGGGATAGAGAAAAAAGCTAAACCATATCATGAGAAAGCAATTCCCAAATCCAGGATAGAAAACATTCTATAAATCAGGTGCACTCCTGTAATCCTAGTGATCGCAAGTTTTAGGCCAGCCTCTCGACTTAGCAAGACCCCATCTCAAAATTACAACAACAACAACAACAACAAAAGGGTTGGGGATATGATTCAGTGACAGAGCACTCCTGGGTTCAATCCCCATATAAGTAAATAAATAAATGAATAAATAAAATAATAACAACATTCTATAAATTACCCATTTTCTCCAATGAATCAATGGTGAAGGGATAAAGAAAGAGGTAGAAAAGTTTTTCAGAATAAAATCCATAAGAAATGGGTGAACCATGTCAAAATTCCAATTTAGAAAGAATTCCTTAACATCACCTAATACACAGCCCAAAGTCAAAAGTGAAACCTACTTACAAACAGGGTGTAGTGGCACATGCCTGTAATCCCAGCAGCTCAGGAGGCTGAGGCAGGAGGATCACAAATTCAAAGCCAACCTCAGTAACTCAGTAAGACCCTAAGCAATTTAGTGAGACCCTGCCTCAAAATAAAAAATAAAAAGGTTGGGGATATAGCTCAGTGGTTAAGCACCCCTGGGTTCTATCCTTAGTACCAAAACAAAATAGAAAAACAAATCCTACCATGACATCAAGAAATGTCAATATATCCCAAAAGCAATGTGGATATACAAATATCTTGGCTTAATATTCCTACACATGAGAATTTCCCAAAAGGAATCATTCAAAAAGATGAAAAGACTGTTGCACCTTGATCTAAATAGTGATGAGTTAGAAATAATGGATTAGCTACTACATATGGGGAGTAAAATATGTTCCAGGAACTCTATCAAAGGCTTTCTATACATTATTCTATAAATAACCCTTTAAAGAAAGTACTGTCTTTCCACAGATGAAGAAAGCAAGTCACAGAGCTAGGAAGGGGCAGACCTGGAAATCCAGGCTAGGTTGGCTTCAGGATGCACAATTCCTGGTCCTCCCCTAAATTTCCCTGAGATCCAAATGTCAGGCAATAGGAGATGTTTAATCAAACTATAGGATATCCACTGGGTAATCACTGTGTCAAAAACAGCAAGTATATTTACAAAGCCAAGCAATGTGGGAAAATGCCAAGCTAATAAAACAAAGAATGAAAACTGTTTCTGAGGGCACCCATGAAATACATATACACATATGTGGAAAAGCTTCTCAGGAGAATACACAAGATGAAAATCATGGTTGTATCAGAAAGGAGGGCTCCTGATTATGGGCCATATACTTATGCTACTTTTACAATTCAAAAAAGTAAAAGGTGGGGAGCTGGAATTATGGCTCAGTGGTAGAGTATTTACCTTGCATATGTGAGGCTCTGTGTTCGATTCTCAGCACCACATAAATAAATAATAAATAAATATCCATCTACAACTAAAAAATATTTCTAAAAAATGTAAAAGGTGGGATTGATCCCCAGCACTGCAAAAATAAAAGATAGGAGATAGAATTTTGGGAATGGTGTTTTCATATATATTGGAAACCATCAGTTTCTTCAAATGCATTTTTTTTCTTCTTCTTTGGAAGCCTACTAATACTAAAGGAAGAAATATTCCCTTTTCCTTCCCTAAATATCTTTCTGATGACCTGTGCTAGGAATTCACTGACTTTGATCAGGAAGCAAAGATTATCCTGAAGTTTTCTCTTGTGGCAGACGAGACATAAAAGGTTACAAGATGAGATGGATGTCTTCAACATACTACAAAAGGGATTTTTTTTTAAAGGCAATATCTGAAAGGAATCTACAAAGGACTGCTTCATGATTGAGATTCTCCCCAAGATTTGTGAACTTCTCGCTCAGGTCATTAGCAAAATTGGGGGGAAAGAAAGAAAACACCACCAGAGTTGGAGATCAGTTCACCATCTTATCATGGTCAAGGCCAGGCACATCCTATATGTACCTACCAGAATGCTAATCATTCCCAAATCCTACCCCACAATTCTACATTTGATTTCCTCTTCCTTCCCTGCATCTTCCCTGGAAATACACATCTGACCAGTTCCCAGACAGGTTCATTGCCCATTTATGGAAGTGGAAGTGCTTTGGAATCTGTGAAATGCTCTACAGATGGGAGGTTATCCTGATTAAAAAGCTGATCTGTGCTCTTGTGCATTTCTTTGGCCACAAATGAATTCTACAGATGTTCCTTGGGAAGGGAGAAAACAAACAATTAAGTAGATCCCAAGTTATTGTAACCACCAGAATCAAAGTTGCCATAAATAATCAACTTTTTTTTTTTAATGACAAAGCTCTATAACTGCCCTCAGAATCTTTTTCACCTGGAAAAGGCACTAATCTGTGAGCCAAACCACATGACCATTTGAGATCCTAAGCAGTATAGGGCAGTACCTGTCACCAAGATAATAACTTAATTGTGAATAGGGGATGTGAGAATATTTTAGAGAAAGCCCTTCAAGAGATTCCCCTGGAAGCTGAATAAAGGATCTTGAGGGGGAAAAATGAAGGGAACAAATCAGAGAGCCAGCTGGAAAGGAAGGTAGTGCTAAAGCTACTGGCCCATTGGAGCTTTCATGGAGTTCATGCAACTTTTATCAAAGATTATGCAAAAGCTACTGTTTTTCAAGGCTTTAGGACATCAGAGGAAAACACACACACACACACACACACACACACACACACACACACACACGACAGTTTGCTCAACAGAGAACTTTAAACAATTCAAGTTCAAACAAACAGATTTCCAGGAATTAGGAAGAGAGGAAAGGTACTTTGCAAACCACTGAAAAGGCAAGGATATTTAACTATTAAATGTTGATGATAAAAATGAAGATTTTGTTGTGATAGTATTTGTTTTGGAGTGGGAAGGAGTATTATTGTTTCTTGTAAGGATAGGAAATAATAGTAAGAGTCAGATGGTAATAAATGGTTGTATTTCTAGCAGCCAGCCTTTTTTGACCTCTTACTGGAGACAACACTGAGCTGAGCATTTTGAAAGCATCGTTTCCTTTAGTTCCCATGACAACCTAGGAACCCAGTCCTACAAATGACTCCCTTTATGAATGAGGAAACTGAAGATCAGATAGGTTCTATAATTTCTTTTGAGGTTGCAGTGACAAGGCTATGATTCAAACCCTGATTGCTTAAAAGTCCAGCCTTCGAACCATTGACAGACAGGTCTATAATTATCCAGTCTCATGGACTGATAGTACTTTTGAAGATTACTGACAATTATCACATTTAGAGCTGATGTCCAACAGGGTCAGCAGCCTTCCTCCTTGCCTTTCTACCTACTGATAAAATGAAAGAGAGTACCACTGCCCAGTTCACTGTAGTAACTGTGAATGTTCCCCGCAAAAGGAGGGAAGAAACAGAAAAATCTGAAAAGTTTTTCATTGTTTATGGCCCATTATTATGAACCAGGATTCTCAAAGGAAAACACCTAAGTGGCAACACTATGTAGAAGTTTTTCTAATAACCCAAATACTCACCTGTAAAAAAAAGACTGAGGAAACTCCATGAAGCAACATGGGGTTATTGAGCATGGTTAGGGGCATACATATTGCTGTCCGGCAGCCTGAGTCTGAATTCTGACTCATTTGCTCTGGGACCCTGATGAGCAAATCTTTCTGAGTCTTAGTTTCCTTAACCCATCCCCCTGCAAAAAAAAATTGAAGATGAAAACAGTTCCTCTCCATAGGACTGCTGGGGAAACTACATGAGATGATGATGCATGGACAATAAAGGCACACTACAGGGCAAGGTGTATATTAGCTTCTACTCCTGGCACAGCCGGCAGGGTAGCCACACCATTTCATTTACTAGGACCCCTGCACTTCATGCCACATTCTTCACAAGCTACAGAATATTCAGGTGTGAAATGAGTTTATTTTATTATTTCCAAAAATTTCTTTTTTAAAGTTTTGCCATACTGGGAATGAAACCCAGGGGTGCTCTACCTCTGAGCTATACCCCCAGCCCTTTGTATTTCCTTTTACTTTGAGACAGTCTTGTTAAGTTGACCAGGATAGTCTCAAAATTTTGATCCTCCTGCCTCAGGCTCCTGAGTTGCAACACCACACCTGGCTGGAAGGACTTTTCAAATGACATTTACAAAAGCACTAATTTCAGAATCTTTGCCCAAGCCATGGTCAGTGGTTGAGAAGAGGGAAAGAATCTTTCGATGCTCTTTTTTTCTTGAGATTTGGCACTTGATTTGAATCCTGATTGCACGATGATACCTATTCTGAAAAATTCCATTGGAATTTCAGAAACCCATCCTCAGGGACAAAGAGCAACATTTTCTGCTTGTTTAGTTTTATTCTGTGAAGCTGGTGAGGGCTGACAAAAGCTGTTGCTCATGATGATGATCACATGCCAGCCGCTCAGTGAGGCTTCGTGTTTTCTAGGCTTAGCAGAGTCCAACTGCTCCATTCAAGATGTTCATTACTCGGGCATTTGGCACCCAGAGTTGAGTACTTAAGAGCTTCAAGAACAAGCTGCTGGTGCTGCAGTGCATTCTGGGGCTTTGGCTCAGTTTGCACCAATTCCTCTCTCTTCCTATAATGGCTCTATGATTTTCTTTTGGGAGACTGGCCCTCCTCAACTCTTCAGTGCTTGTGATTTCAGAGGGACGGAGCTCACTCTAATCCCCTTGGAAGCACATGTGATTCAGGACTGAACCATCAGCAGGCCCCTTCCTATGGTCACAGTGACTGGTTCTGGAAGAGGCATGAAAAGCAGGCTTGGGATTTTTGCAGGATGAACTGGGCAAGAAAGCACCTCAAAGCCAGAAGGAGGCAAGCAGGGCTGCCGTGAGGATTAAAACACATGTGAATGCTCAGTGACTGCCGGTGGTCACACAGCAAGTGCACAGTAAGCATCCGCTGATGATATTCAAGTAGAGATTTTAAAAGTAAGAAAACAACCTCAAGATCTTGCAGATACTCAGAATGCAAGTTCCATGTAAAGCATAACAACCAACCATCCACACTGTTATAAAAAATAAAGTCCTATTCTTCTTTTTCCAACTTACCCGCCTTGTTAAATTTACAACAAGCATGGATGTAAGTATTAGTGTTGCCATTTTACAGAGAAGAAAACTAAGACTCAGAGGGATTAAGTAACTTAGATTAAGGTGGCAGGTTCTAAGTGGTAAAAATAAAGTTCTAACTGGCTACAAAAGATGGGGGTTCACTAGACTACACCATTTTGTCTCTCCCTGCTTTAAAAGCAAAGAAACAATGTGCCCAAACTAAATAGTAGAAGGAGAAGCTATCCAGAGCTACTAGCACCAAAAATCCCAGCCCTTTAGACTGAGAACTGACTCTGGCCCAGGAGTGAAAATTACTATTCATGATGGCTTGTTTCTAAGTGGGAAGGAGAAGGTCCACGCAGGGACTGAGCGGATCTTTACCACATGTTGCTACTGATCTTCCTCATTGTCGCCCAGAAAATAGAGAGGCAGGAGAGATCCCTATGTGGTTGTGTTGGAGGGAATTCACCGCTGTTTCTTTGGGACAGACTTAGGCATGGCACAACTGCCATCTGCTTGGGGCCTGCAGAAGATGCCTCAGCAGCAGTGAGCGTGGTCTCTGTCTCTTGCACAAGCTGTCTGGGCTCCAGGTGAGTGTACGTCCTGAGGGCATTTTCCCACTGGTTCCAGTGTGTGACAGACACACCAAGGCCCCCTATTTGGCCCAAATTATTAAAAGCCCATAACTGGAACCTCAGAGAGCTCAGCCACCCCTGTGGCCCTGCAACTTAAAAGAAGGTCTGCTCATGATGGCTAAATAATGCACCCTTACCATGCTTCCTTTTTTTGGCACCAGGGATTGAATCCAGAGGTGCTTACCACTGAACCTCATCCTCCATCTCCAGCCCTTTTGACTTTTTATTTTGAGACAGTGTCTCACTAAATTGCCAAAGGTCTCAATAAGTTGCTGAGGCTGGTCTTGAATTTGTAATCCTCTTGCCTCAGACTCCCAAGCTGCTGGGATTACATGCGTGCACCACAGTAACCAGTCAAGCCTGCTTTTAAGAGGTAATGTCACTCGAATAACAAACTTGCCAACCCCCATGCAGCTGTGGCTCAGAGGCCCAATACTCTTGCTGTGGAAATTCCAATATGTATTTTGCCTTTAAATCTTTGGAATGCTGATTTAAAAGCCTGAAGCCAGAATGTTCTAACAAAGAGTGGGCTGTCTTGTCTCTGAAATGGCAGCATTTCAGAGGTCAGGGCAGAAGCCCCCACCCTCAGATTCATCAATCGATGAGATGCATAAAGAGGGATTTGTTTTCAACCTTCAAGGAGGATATCCACAGAAGATCAGGATTTGAGCAATGTCCCCCAAACTCTATTAAGTATAGGACTGTATTCCAGTTCCCCAAATAACAGCAACAGTGTTTAGTGTTTAGCATGTGACTGGCATGTTATGGAGCTTCACAGTGTCCTGTAAAGAAAGCACCATGATCACCCCATTTTACAATGGAAGTAACTGAGACACAGGAAGAAGTGTCCTTTGCCCAAGGATACAGAGCTGGTGAGCAGCAGAGCTGGAGTATGAACTCAAGTGGTGTGGCTAGAGTGTAAACTCTCAATCATAATGTCACACTATCTCTTGACCTGATGGATGGTGGCAGTATGACAGTGATGGAGGTGGTGGTGATTCTGCTGGTGGCGGTAACTGTGGTAGTGATGATGCTAATGACAACAGGGGTGACAATGATACCATATCCCTGGTCCTGTGCTAAGCATGTCCCATATATTATCATACTAAATCTACTACTCTTTCAGCAGGTCCCATCAGTTTCACCTTCTCCACCTATTTCTCTTCACCTCACCTGCTTGCCACTGTCCCAGCCCAATCTGTTACCATCTCTCACCCAGAAGAGTGCAACAGCCTGCTCACTGGTGTCCCTGATGCAAACAGCACCTGTACCATCTCATTACCCTTCCCAACCAGAGGGATCTTCAGAATAGTTACATCAGTTCACGGCACCCTCTGTTGTCTAACTCCTCCACTGGCTTCTGCTGCACAAACCTCAATTCCTTGTCACAACTGACAAGACCCTGTAGGATCTGGTTCTGCCACCTCCCCTCACCCACTGTGCTGCAGCATCTCCCTTTTCCTTTTTCCTGACCATGCCAGCCTCACACCAGGCCAGGGCATTTGTATTGGCTGTGTCTGTTGCCCCCAAATCTCTGCAAGGCTGAATTCTTTTAGTCATTGAGGCATCAGCCAAATGATCCCTGCTCAGAGATTCTCTGACCTCCCAGCTATGGGAGATCTTCAACTTCCATCTCTCTCTGGGTCTCCCCTGCCTCCTCTGGCCCTAGCCACCTCAAGACTAGACTGTATCTTTGCTGATTTATGGCTGTTTGCTGTCTCCCCAGGTAGGCAGGCTTCAAGCTCCATAAAGGCAGAGAGCTTGTCTCTTGTGTTTGCTGTTTTTTCACCAGCATATCAGATAGTGGCCAGCACAGAATGGAGACCAGCGAATATTTACTGATGAAATAACCTTACTTCTAAAACAGTGTTCTTGGGAAGGGTAATGAGATAACTCAGTTATTTCATCAGTAAATATTCGCTGGTCTCCATTCTGTAAGCTTTAATAACACACCCAAGGCCATGCACCCAGAAAGTGGCTTTTAACTCCAGAGCCCCTGCTCTTAACTCCAAAGAAGTAATCAGCTTGGACTTTTCACCCCACTTCTCTGCATTTCATTGTCATCTTAACCTAAAATAAGAAGACAGAAAGATCTTCATTGTCTCTTCATTACCTTCCAATGGCATTTGGAGTTAAGAGTTTATGTTCTAAATCACAGCCAAGGGTTGGCAAACTTTTTCAATAAAAGGCAAATAATAGGGGCTGGGGATGTGGCTCAAGTGGTAGCACACTCTCCTGGCATGTGTGCGGCCCAGGTTCAATCCTCAGCACCACATACAAAGATGTCGTGTCTGCCGAAAACTAAAAAATAAATATTAAAAATTCTCTCTCTCTCTCTCTCTCTCTCTCTCTCTCTCTCTCTCTCTCTCTCTCTTTTTAAAATAAAATACATAAAAAAGGCAAATAATAGTTATTCTAGGCAGGCTTTCCAGACCATGCCATCTTCATTGCAACTACTCAACTCTGCTAATGCAGAATGAAAGCAGTCATGGACAATAAATAAATAAAAGAATGTGCTGAATTCCAATAAAACTTTATTCATAAAAGCAGACAGCAGGTCAGGATTGGTTAAAATTTGCTGATACCTGCACTAGACCTGTGGAGAAGCAGCCTGTGGTACTCATTTGTCACTCATTATTTTGAGGCCTGCTTATCTGAGACAAAGATCTCCTCTTTCCCAGCAGAAATAATTTCAGAAGAAATAATCAGCACTTTAAGAAAAGTTGAGGTTTTTTTCCCAGTTTTACAGTAACTAGTCATCATATTCACAGAAACAGAAATGCCTCTTGTGTTTTTCTCAACCTAAACTTCATTAATCTTTGGGTGAGCCTGGCAGCAGGGGATTCACAAAGAACAGGCAACAGGACTATGTCCAGGCTCAGGGAGGAGTCAGGAGGGCAAAGGTCTGGAATGAGTCACAGAGGAATCTAGAACTTTGACATATCTACTAAATCAGGATTTCAATGACAAAAATTTGGTTAGGAGGGTCAGTGGAGGCAATATGGAGAGTGTATGATGCACTGGGGTCTAAGGAGGTAGGCAGAGACCTGAGCTTAATGGGAAGGCCCTTTACTTCCATAATCTTCCTTCTCCTTCCCTCTCCTCTTTTTCTTTTTTCTTTGCCAAGCTGGGGATGGAACCCAGGGCCTTGTGCATGCTAGGCAAGCACTCTACCACTGAGCCATATCCCCAGCCCAAGAAGGCCCTTGTCTACACCCCTATCATTTCAGCTGTCCCTGACGCTTTTACAAAAAATTTTTTTTTCCTTAAGGAACTTGAAAAATCATAGCAAAATACTATGGATGATGTAATAAACATTAATTTTCCTATCACTGAGAATTAATAATTTGATGTTTTGTTAAATTTGTGTCCAGTCCTTTTTTATTTTTAATAGATGAAAGAAATAAAGCATTGCCAATATGGCTGATATCACCTTTTCCTATATCCCACATTAGTTGTCCCCAAGGATACCTAGACTATCCTACAATTAGGATTTATGTCCCTATCCTACCAGTCCATTTATCATTACAAAAAAATTTATTGAGATAAAAGTCATAACATAAAATTCATCATTTTAAACATTTTATAGCATGCAATTCATGCTAAGTGAAGTTAGCCAGTCCCAAATAACCAAATGCTGAATGTTTTCTTTGATGTAAGGAGGCTGATTCATAGTGGGACAGGGAGAGGGAGCATGAGAGGAATAGATAGATGGACTCTAGATAGGGCAGAGGGGTTAGAGGGGAAGGGAGGGGGCATGGGTTTAGAAATGATGGTGGAATGTATGAAGACATGAATTAGTGTGAATATACTTTGTATACAACCAGAGATATAAAAAATTGTGCTCTATATGTGTAATAAGAATTGTAATGCATTCTGCTGTCATATATAAGTAAAAAAAGAAAAGAAAAAAAAGCATGCAAGTCAGTGGTGATAATTATAGTCACAATGGTGTACAACTATAGCAACTAATTCTAGAACATTTCCATCATTCAAAAAGAAACCCCATATCTTCTAAATCTCTCCTCCCCATCCACTCACAACTACTAATCTATTTTTTGTCTTTAAGGATTTGGTTACTCTGGATATTTCCTATCAACAGAGTCGTAATGGATATATAAGACCATTGGTATTTCACTTATTTTGTTTAGCATGGTATTTTTAAGTTTGGTGCATTTTGTAGTATTCACTCCTTTTTATGGCTAAGTAATAGTCCCTTGTTTGGATACACCAAATTGTGCTTATTCATTCATGGGTTGATGAACATTTGGGCTATTTCCACTTTTTGGATATTATGAATAGTGCTTCTATGAACATTCCTGTTCAAGTATCTATTTGAGTCCCTGTTTTTGAGTCTTTGAGGGTATATACCTAGGAGTGAAATTGCTAGTTCATATGATAAGTCTATGTTTAACTTTTTCAGGAACTGCCAAACTCTCTTCCACAGTGGCTACCCTATTTATATTCCCAGCAGTTCCATACAAGAATTCCAATTCTCCACTTCCTCACCAGCACTGGTTATTTTCCATCCTTTTTTATTATAGCCATCCTGGTAGACATGAAATAATATGTCATTGTGGTTTTGATTTGTATTTCTCTAATGCCAATCAATACTGAGCATCTTTTCATGTTTTTACTGGCTATTTATGTATTTTCTTTGGAGACTATTTCTAACTTTTGACCTCTATATTTATTCCAGTCATCCACAAATATTAGTAGTAATGTTTTCTGAGAGTATTTAGGACCTAAATATTTTCTCCACTTACCATTGTTTTTGAACGCCTCCTACCTAGTTTAATATTGCTCTAATCCAAAGCTTAACTGCATCAGGTGTTCTCTACACCATAATTTATTTATCTCTTCCCTTGTGAGATGAATGCTTACATATTTTCTGTTTATGTAGTTTTTTTCTTCTCTTTTTAACTGTTATAAAATGTATTTCACTTCCCTCTACAAGCCTGCTTCATTCCTGAGACAGGATCTCAAACTTGTTATTTATAAGGCAGGATCACAGGATGTGCACATTTACAATCTTGCCAGATGTGCAGTTGTGTTTTTTTTTTTTTTAAACGTATGTATGGAAAACCAAATACAAGTCTGAATCACACTTCAGGAGACTCCTCAGCCCGGCCTGTGTATATCACACTTGCACATTCACCAACCTGGATAATTGCTTAATTTTTCTAACTTTTCACTATTCTTAAGTGCCTATTCAAGCCTTCCAATCATGAGGCAGCATCAGGAAACAAATCTTCTGCACTACCTCTGGCAGAGCAGTGACTCCCAAGGGGTGGTCCATGGACCAGCAGCGTCAATGGCACCTTTGAACTTGTGAAGAGTGCACATCTCGGACCCAAATCAGAAACACTACAAGTCCTCCACGTGAGACTGACAGAAACAAACATGTGAGAACCATTATGTTGGAACTTTGCCATTTTGCAAATGAGAAGCTGAGGAAAAGGACCAATCGTCTAACATGAGGTTGAAATGAACAGGCCAAGAGAGGAGGGCATGCTTGTATGTAAGAACCTACACAGCATTGGGAGAGGGCAATGGTATAGAGAATAAGGCTTGTCCACAACCACAGAGAACAAGGTTCAATTTCTGTTCCTACAGGGTGGTAGTGATGGGAACACTGCAAGCTCCTTAACTTTCTTGATCTTGTGAGAGTGCCTTTGAGGGATAAAAGATGTTACACCAAAGGTTAGATGTTAAATGACACCATGTTTCTGAAATGTCCAGAATAAGTGACTTCATAGAGATAGGAAGTAGATTACTGGTTGCCAGGGCCTGGGGTGTGGGGAGATGAGTAATTGCTTAATGAGCAGGCAGGTTTCCCTTTGGTCGACAACACTGTTTTGCTTTCAGATAGAAGTGATGTTCTCACACCACACTGCACAACATTCTGAGATGGGGCTGTACACTTTTAAATGGTTATAGGATTGAATTTTAAATCAATTAAATTTTAAAAAAGGCAAGTGTAACATGGAAAATGCTTTGGCCACCATTGGGTATGAAGTGGAAAGCAATCATCAGGGCTGTGAACAGAGCTAAGAGGTAGAGTGCTTGCCTACCATGCCTGAGGCCCTGGTTCAGTGCCCAGTACTGCAAAAACAAACAAGCAAACAATGATGACAGATAGTAGGTATTACCACTATAAAAAGTTGTAGCCGGAGGTAAGAAAACCTGAAGTTGAAAAACTGGGTATTATATAGATATTAAAAATACTAAGGACCATATCAACAATAATAATGCCCTGTGTACCACCAAGGAATACAAGCAAGCCTCAAAATTGCCTGTACCTCATGTCAGCTTGTCTGTCTGTACATGTAATTGCACATTCAGGAGCACTAGCCTCCAAAATACGAAGAGTGGTAAAATTATGTTCTAATAATCTGTTTTAATGTTTATTTTTATTTTATGATTTCCTGCAATACCCATGAAATGCTAGTATAATAAATAAGACTTTGGAAGTGTGAAAAATAAATGTAATAGGGTATTTTTAACTTTTTAAGATAAACTGTGGTCACCAAAAATATTCTGAAGATAAGCTCTCTTTTTGTGTATTCACAATTTTAGTATTAATTGTTTTTTTCGGGGGAGGACGTGGAAGGGATTGAACCCAAGGGCCCTTTAAAGGAGTAGGCTTTGAACTTTCGATCCTCCTGCCTCAGCCTCTGAAGATGCTGGGATTACAGATATGTGCCATCATTCCTGGTTAGCAATTTTTTTTAAGAGAGAGAGAGAGAGAGAGAGAGAGAGAGAGAGAGAGAGAGAATGAATGAGAATTTTAATATTTATTTATTTATTTTTTAGTTTTTGGCAGACACAACATATTTCTTTGTATGTGGTGCTGAGGATCAAACCTGGGCCGCACGTATGCCAGGCAAGTGCGCTACCGCTTGAGCCACATCCCCAGCCCAGCAATTTTTTTTTAAAGTAAGTGTTTACACTTATTACACGCTTTAAAATAAGACAATTTTAAGACAAGCTAAATGTTAGATAAAATAATTCAGAGTAAGATCTTTTAATTAGTTGTTACTTCCATTTCCAAAGGTCTAAGCCACATGAAAGAACAAAATCACTCCCTCAGAAGAAGAACCATTTCTCTTTAGCAGAAAGACTTAAGTGTACTACACTCTATCCTCTCATTTTCATACCACACAGAAAATGACCCAGAAGGTACAGCACAGCCTATACCTATACTGTAGGGCTAAAATGGGGCCTGATAAATAATTTGCCCTGCACTGAGTCACAGTTCACCCCTGACCTCTGTAGAAAAGAATAGAAAAACTGAATCATGCACCTCCACACAACCTTCCTGTGGGAAAAAAAGATTTCTCAGAGATCAAGAAATGGCTTAAGTCTTTTGTTTCCTAAAAGGAGAAAAAGTGACTTAAGTCTTTTTCCCCTCAATTTACCAAAAGGGAGAAAAATGAGGCCTCTCAGGAAAATGGCTGGTGTTTAGCATGAGCAGTTCTGCAACAAAAATTATTTTTCTGACATCTCAGGAGGCCAAGGTGCTCTGTTTGCATGAAATTAACACAAGCCACCTGCTCACTTGGGGGCCTCTCCTCATCCTCTGTGCTTCAGAGAGAACTACTCATGATTGCATGAGGTCAAGAGAATGATTTTAGGAAGAAACAAATTGAAAAACAGATGTTTGTTTTCAATCAAGAGTTGATGAAAATCTACTAAAGGAATAAAGGCCAGCTCCTCCCTAGAGGAAAGGGAGCCTGCTGTAGGATATGGGATTTGGGGTTTCTGTATACTTTATTCATACAAATGTCCAGTTAACTTTAATCTATTATAATACTTGAGGAAATGGTAACTAGTTGAGTAAACATTTAAATTAAAAATCAGTTCTGAAACATTACAAACCCCTCCATGTGATTATTCTAATAAGCTGCCTCACTCATTCATTCTATGACTTATCTATTCAATGATTCATTCATTCGTCCACAGAGTCCCTCCCATAGATCAGACACAATCCTGTGTCTGGGATGCCAGTGTGGTTTCAACCCCAACCCATTTTAAAGATCCTTAAAAGACAGCCAGACAGAATACATTCTAAAGATGAGTATTAGAGATTTTTTCTTTTCTTTTCTTTCTTTATATTTATTTGGTGGTACTGGGGTCTTAATCCAGGTCCTCTTTAATGCTAAGCACACACCTTACCAGTGCGCTATCTCCCTAACCCCTAAAAAAAGACTTTATTTAAAAGGAAAAAGAAGGGCTGGGGATGTGGCTCAAGCGGTAGCGCGCTCGCCTGGTATGCGTGCGGCCCGGGTTCAATCCTTAGCACCACATACAAACAAAGATGTTGTGTCCGCCGAAAACTAAAAAATAAATATTAAAAAAAAATTCTTTAAAAGGAAAAAGAAGAAACAAGCAAAGAATCCAGACTTTATTCCACTGTGCTGCCATACTCCCAAAAAAAGCATGACCAGCTGAGCACACAGTAAAGAGACCCAGTCTCATGGTCCCCAACCCTTGCCTCAGGGTCCCACATTAGAGCCACAATTCCACCAGCTGAGCTGCCTGGAATTGCCTGCTCAATGGAATTAGCCTTCCATCTTTAATTGGCTAGAAAGCTTGCCAAGAAATTTGTCCTGAATAGTCCATCAGGCAGAAAACCCAAGGATAAAAGATGGTCCAATAATTACCACTGGGAACTAAAGAGGATGACTATTCATGAAATAGGCTATTTTGTGAAGCTCCCTGAAGCTGGAGGGCAAAGAATGCTGTGTGGGGCAGAGCCTGTGGAGGCCTGCCCCCTCATAAACCCTCCTCTCCGAGTCCATCACCTCTAGCCGATGAGGTCACAACAAACCGCAACAGGTCCTGACACATCGTGCCCTCCCAAGAGTCAACAAGTCACCTGAAAAGGCTGTCAGGATTCGCCCCAGCAAGCTGTCCTGTGCTATAGCCACTTGGACAACTCCATTCCAGAACTTCAGGAAGAGAAGCTTCCTTCTGCAGCCAGAGAAGCCTGCATTTCTAACATGCTGCTAAATGTGGGAAAGACCATTAATAACCACCTGATCATACATTTTTGACTCAACAACTCCACTCCAAGGAATATAATCTCTTTTTTTTTTTAAGGTTTTCTTTTTTTTTTTAATATTTATTTTTTAGTTCTCGGCGGACACAACATCTTTGTTGGTATGTGGTGCTGAGGATCGAACCCGGGCCGCACGCATGCCAGGCGAGCGCGCTACCACTTGAGCCACATCCCCAGCCCTATAATCTCTTTTTTTTTTAAAAAAAATCTTTTTCTTAGTTGTAGTTGGACACAATACCTTTATTTTATCCATTTATTTTTATGTGGTGCTGAGGATGGAACCCAGCGCCTCACATGTGCTAGGCAACTGCTGAACCACAATCCCAGGCCAAATATAATCTCTTGGATATGTGCAAAAATGCAGCTATAAGACTGTTCATCACAGGAGGATTATTAAAAAAAGAAATACTTTATATGTCCTATGAATTAACGATAATGGTGGGCCAGGGGTGGTGGAGTATGCCTATAATCCCAGCGGCTCTGGAGGCTGAGGCAAGAGGATTGAGAGTTCAAAACCAGCCTCAGCAACAGTAAGGTGCTAAGCACCTCAATGGGATTCTGTTTCTAAATAAAATACAAAATAGGACTGGGGATGTGGCTCAGTGGTTAAGTGCCCCTGAGTTCAATCCCCACTTCCACCAAAAAAGATAATGGTGTAGGAAAAAAACCTTCTTATTTATATTTCCCAACTTTTTTATAGTAAATAAACATTTTTACAAAACTAGGGGGAAAAAAACCCTGTGCGGGGGGAGTAAAATTTTATATATATCAATATTTAGAGTTAAGACCCTAGGTTCAATCCACCAGCACCACACACGTGCGTGTGCGCGCACACACACAAAAGATCTAGATTCTATTACTAAAATTCTCATTTAATTTTTTTCACTGTTTTGTTTTGTTTTACTTTTTAATTAAAATCTGCTCAAAAACTGGGAAATGGTACCAGGTACCATGGTGCATGCCTATAATTTCAACAACTCAGGAGGCTGAGGCAGGAAGATCCCAAGTTTTTTTTTTTTTTTTTTTTTTTTACAGAGAGAGAGAGAGAGAGAGAGAGAGAGAATTTTTAATATTTATTTTTTAGTTGGCGGACACAACATCTTTGTTGGTATGTGGTGCTGAGGATCGAACCCGGGCCACACGCATGCCAGGAGGGCTACCGCTTGAGCCACATCCCCAGCCCCGGAAGATCCCAAGTTTGAGGCCCTTAGGGCAAATTAAGGAGACTCTACCTCAAAATAAAATATTTTAAAAAGGGTATGCAACTCAGTGGTAGAGTACCGCTGGGTTCAATCTCTTGTACTGAAACTAAACAAAAAAGCTCTGGGAAATAAGATAATTAAGAAGGCTTTTGGGGGAAAAAAATGTCATCCATAAACTTTATCAACAGGTAATTTTACTCCTAGAATTTCAAAAAGCAGTACATGGTCATAAAATCTTAACAGAGCAGCAGCTGTGGTACGGATGTGAGGAGGTTTGTCTGCCACCAGAGATGCTGATGGCAGAGGAAAAAAACAGTTGGCAGTTTGGTAACGAGAGAGGAGTGATTGAGCTATGAAGAGCTGACCCAAGAATTAGGAAAGCACAAACAGTCCTAAGACATCGAGAGGTCAACACAATCCAGCAAAGTACACTGACTGATGGTCACGTGAGTCACCCAAAAAACACAAATGGTGATTTGTATAAACTGACTCAAAGGCAAAGACCATGATACATATTTATATGACTAGGTAAATTTTCCTAGGCACATTTTTAAAGTAGGATTTCATTTATATTTGTGTGTTGGCATAAAGGTAGGGGGATATCGTTGTTTTTAAATTTTTAGCTTTTACTGAAGAATATGGGGTGAAGTGTAAACACTCTGTCATTTTCTTAGTAGCACTGTACCAATGACACTTTTTTGATTTTGACAAAGATACTGTGGTAATTTAAGATGTTCACATAAGGGGAAGTGAGGTGAAGGGTATGTATACAGGAACTCTCTGAATATCTAAAACTGTCCCTTGGTGAAAGTTTATTAAAAATATAAAAGACAAAGAATAGGGTCTTATTTATCTTACATTATCTCTACACTCTGTATCATCCCCCCAATTCTCCAAGGGTCGTAGATAACATTTCAATGATAGGGTTTTCTTATATATATTCACCATTGCTAGAATCCTTTGGCCCCACCCTGCCTTTAGAACCTAACAGCTCAGAGCAGAGGGCAAAAGATGGCCCCTCCTCCTTCCCCCTTGCAAAAGGGAGTGACCTTTCTTCATGGAGTATCAAAAAAGTCAGCTTGGTCCCTAGGTTTGCAAAATCTGGGAAAGCAAGTGGCACCACCACCCCCAATCCACTCCTGGGCAGGATCCCAGGGCCCGGAAATGCTTTATCTGACAGGAAGCCTCTTGAGGATGACTTCAACCACCAGACCCTAGGCATTATCTCATCTTGGCGGCATGTCATCTTCTGTGTTCTCCCTCAAGTTGCTAAGAGGAAATGGGGGATGCAATGTAGTTCTCACAGCCCACCTTGTTCTTAAGTGGCTATTTTTAGCACTTTGAGGCACAGAAATGACTTTTTTTCTTTTCTTTTATTCTGCTTTAGTGGTGCTGGCGATGGAACCCAGGATCTCGTGCATGCTAGGCAAATGCTCTTACCACTGAGATACACCCTAGGGTTTTTGTTATTATTATCCTTTAAAAACAAACATAGTTTTTGCTATGTTACCTAGAATAGTCCCAAACTCCTGGACTCAAGGGATCCTCTTTTTTCAGCCTCATGAGTGGGCTACCACACTTTGCAAAGAAGTTACTTTTTAAGGCCACACAAGACATGCTCTGTTACATTCAAGGAAAGGAAAAACAAATGAAACAACAACAACAAAAAAAAACCAAAACGCAGTGGCTTAGAGGAGCCAGCCAACAACAGTGAACAATAGGGGGAAAAAAAAACTACAATTCAAGGGGGCTGTCAATATTTACTGTGTCCAGGGTGTATTTACTATTCAATGGTCATGTAAAACAAATGTTCTAGGACCAGATGTAGCCTGCACCTCTATAGGATCCCAGAGTTTCAAAGCTGAAAAAGAGCAGAGATGTCATCTAGTTCCCACACTGTACAGATTAGAAGGTGGAAGCTCTAAATACTCCCATCAAATGTCCACTTTTAAAAATATCTCTATTACAACACACACTCCCCAAGCCACAGTTCACTATTTTATCTCTCTTATTTCTCAAATGAGATTAGAAATGTGCGTATACAGAGGGATTCAGTGCTGTGCTGTGAGACAGCATCATAAGTAGTCAATAAAAATTTGTCTGAGACATCAGGATGGAAGCTCTGCTCTGACTCATGCTTCCGGGGACCACTTCCCCACACCTAATTTTAAAACTGAGAAAGACAAATTCTATTCCTGAATGGCTGAAACAACAGGTAGGAGTTCATTGGGAAATTTACCCAGTGATATATAAAATTAATACTACTTATTAAAATTATTTAAATCTACTTATTTTGTCAAATAAAGACGAAAATAACTTTCACTTTCTAGATGAGAATTTCTAGAATGTTGCTTTATTAAATTCCATGCTTAGGAAGATTTACTGAGATATAAAAGATTTTTCAACAACTATAAGATCAAAATAGCAAAATGCCTACTACAAACATACAGATAGGTATTAAGCAATGCCAAAGCCTTGAGCTCCAGCTTACACCCACCTGATCTTATGAAGTTTAATTAGCAGTCTGGGGTACAAAAAATATGGAAAATCCTTCTCTTTGTCTCAAATACATGAATATCTCCAGCTCCTCAATTGTACTAATCAAGTTCAGGATAGAACAGAATGGCAAATTATCACAATGCCCAGATAAGCCCACTATATCATCTCAATACAAGAATGAGATGAAGGATCAGCCATGGCTTGCGTTTTTTCAGGAAAAGCTTGAATCAATGCCAACTACTTAGAAGTTTCAAACAGGGGCAAGAAGGAGAACTTGCTGGCTTCCCATGGGTGGGCTTCCTCAACTGAGTCCCCTTTTGGCTATAGGGCAGCTTCTGGTCTATGCTATGCAAGATCTTCAGTGTCTTCCAATTAAGACACAACTTACCCCATTAGCTGCCATCAGCTCTGCACGGCTCATGCTCCGACTTTCTCCATCCCCGCAATCAAAGCTGAGCAGAGGAATGAACTATGTATGCCATACAGGATGTATTTGATATAAAACTTAAACATAAGCACCAGCAATTGGATGAGATGTTTCTAAGGCTTTAGTTACATAGTTTCATACCCAGAGACCTCACCCCCATAAAGACTACTTAATTAGAAAAATTCTTGGGTGTGAGTCTATGCATTTCAGGGCAGCTATGTAATCACTCTGGTCCCATGCTTACCTTTTTCAGCCATCAAATTGATTTGCAATAGGTAATTCCATGTGTTAATAAGTGTTAACAAAAAAAAAAGTGGACTGAAAGGGAATAGCCTAGGGTGAAAACAAAGGAAAGACAAACACACATTTCCAAGGCAAGAACTTGAGCACTGAGCCATCAGTAAAGGATGGCAACATCTTTTGCAAAAATTATATTTAATCAAGACATAGCATTTGTCTTATTATTGCAAAAGAACTTTTTCCTTTGCTAACCTTTTTTTTTTTTGTAGTACCACACATAATGCTCTTTTTTTTTTTTTTTTTTTTTGGTGGGGAGGGGAGTTGGGGGAAAGGCCCTGGGGATTGAATCCAGAGGTGCTATATATTACTGAACCACATCCCCCAACAGCCCTTTTTATTTTTTTTTATTTTGAGACAGGGTCTTGCTAAGTTGTTTAGGGCCTCACTAAATTGCTGAGGCTGGACTTAAACTTACAATCCTCCTGCTTTAGCCTTCCAAGTCACTAGGGTTACAGGCATGCACCACTGAGCCTGGTCACATTATACTTTTTATAGACTTTAGCTCAGGTAAATCTCACAAATGCCCTATGAGATAGGAACTACTAGAAGAAGTTGAGGCTAAGATGGTTAAGTCCCTAGGTCATCTGATTAGTTGGGGAGGCAAGATTTGAACCTATTTCCTCCATAAACCTAAGCCCATCACACTGTTATTACTGTTTCCCCAACTACAGTCCATGCACAGTAGTCATGTGTGAGATTTTTTAAGATACATGTGGATATACATATTTTAATTTCAATAGTTATTTTAATGTGGATTATGAAAGAACTATGCAACTAGCAGATTCACCTTGGATCTTATTGTTTAGGACCTGGCTAATTTTGTTTCAGTCATATACTTTTCAAGAGTTAAGGGTCTTGGTTCAGTGGTAGAGTGCTCATCTAGCATGCATGAGGCACTAGGTTCCATCTCAGCACCACATAAAAATAAAATACAGATATTATGTCCACCTAAAACTATAGAATAAATATTTTAAAAAAGAGTTAAAAGAAATAGTTACAAGTTTTTAATGCCATTTCTCTTAAGAATCAAGTGATTGGGGCTGGGGTTGTGGCTCAGTGGTAGAGCACCGGCCTAGCATGTGTGAGGCACTGGGTACAATCCTCAGCACCACATAAAAATAAATAAAGGTATTGTGTCCATCTATAACTAAAAAATGAATAAAAATAAAAATAAAAAAATCAAGTGATCTGGCCTGTCAAAGGATGGAATCTATACCAGTCTCTAAAATTAACTTCCCTAGTTGGTCTGGACATTAAAAGATCCTTAGCAGAGCCAGGTACATTGATGCATACCTGTAATCTCAGTGACCTGGGAGGCTGAGGTGGGAGGATTGAAAGTTCAAGGCCAGCCTGTGAGATTTAGTGAGATCCTGTGTCAAGATAAAAAATAAAAAGACTGGGGATATAGCTTAGTGATTGAGCACCACGGGTTCAGTCCCCAGTACCTAGCAAAGAAGAATTTCTTTTCTTATCCCTTTCTTCTTCATCAATTAACCTCTCACCTTTCTTCCCATCCTCCAAAACACACACACACACACACACACACACACACACACACACATCATCTAGCCCTAGAAGATTACCCAACATAAAGTGAAGTGAGGAAGGGTGGAGATGTCTGGAAGCAAATAGACAGGCTCACTCATCCTTCTGTCCCCAGTATGGCTCATAGAACTCTCCCTGGGTGGCCATAGCTGACCCCTGAGCAAGTATTTTGTTTAGATGCTGGCCAAACATCAAAATCCTAACTGATTTACAAGTCTCTGGAGGAAAAAGTCCATTTGGTGATGTGAATTTTCAGTTCATCATTTTTCTCTATTGTGGAAATGACTTATAAGCAACCGTAACTGTTGGTTGTGGCTAGACATGAGGTGAGCTGATTTGAGGTCCACATTTTACTTTAAAAAATAACTTCTGTTGGGCATGGTGGCTCACACCTGTAATCACAGCGATTCAGGAGGCTGAGGCAGGAGCATCCCAAGTTCAAGATCAGCCTCAGGAAGTTATCAAGGCCCTAAAAAACCTAGTGAGACCCTGTCTCAAAATAAAAAATAAAAAGGTAAAAGATTTATACAATGAAAACTAAAGAACCCTAAAAAGAGAAGTAGAAGAAGATCTTAGAAGATGGAAAAATATACCCTGTTCATGGATAGGCAGAACTAACATCATCAAAATGGCAATATTACCAAAAGTTCTCTATAGGTTTAATGCAATGCCAATCAAAATCCCAATGGCATTTCTTGTAGAAATAGATAAAGCAATCATGAAATTCATATGGAAAAATAAAAGACCCAGAATAGCAAAAGCAATTCTAAACAGGAAGTGTGAATCAGGCGGTATAGCGATACCAGATTTCAAACTATATTACAGAGCAATAGTGACAAAAACAGCATGGTACTGGTACCAAAACAGGCGGGTGGACCAATGGTATAGAATAGAGGACACAGAGACTAATCCACAAAGTTACAACTATCTTATATTTGATAAAGGGGCTAAAAGCATGCAATGGAGGAAGGATAGCATCTTCAACAAATGGTGTTGGGAAAACTGGAAATCCATATGCAACAAAATGAAACTGAATCCCTTTCTCTCGCCATGCACAAAAGTTAACTCAAAATGGATCAAGGAGCTTGATATCAAATCAGAGACTCTGCGTCTGATAGAAGAAAAAGTTGGCTCCGATCTACATATTGTGGGGTCGGGCTCCAAATTCCTTAATAGGACACCCATAGCACAAGAGTTAATAACAAGAATCAACAAGTGGGACTTACTTAAACTAAAAAGTTTTTTCTCAGCAAGAGAAACAGTAAGAGAGGTAAATAGGGGGCCTACATCCTGGGAACAAATTTTTACTCCTCACACTTCAGATAGAGCCCTAATATCCAGAGTATACAAAGAACTAAAAAAATTAGACAATAAGATAACAAATAACCCAATCAACAAATGGGCCAAGGACCTGAACAGACACTTCTCAGAGGAGGATATACAATCAATCAACAAGTACATGAAAAAATGCTCACCATCTCTAGCAGTCAGAGAAATGCAAATCAAAACCACCCTAAGATACCATCTCACTCCAGTAAGATTGGCAGCCACTATGAAGTCAAACAACAACAAGTGCTGGCGAGGATGTGGAGAAAAGGGTACACTTGTACATTGCTGGTGGGACTGCAAATTGGTGCGGCCAATTTGGAAAGCAGTTTGGAGATTCCTGGGAAAGCTGGGAATGGAACCACCATTTGACCCTGCTATTGCCCTTCTCGGACTATTCCCTGAAGACCTTAAAAGAGCATGCTACAGGGATACTGCCACATCGATGTTCATAGCAGCACAATTCACAATAGCTAGACTGTGGAACCAACCCAGATGCCCTTCAACAGATGAATGGATAAAAAAAATGTGGCACCTATACACAATGGAGTACTATGCAGCAATAAAAAATGACAAAATCATAGAATCTGCAGGGAAATGGATGGCACTAGAGCAGATTATGCTTAGTGAAGCTAGCCAATCCCTAAAAAACAAATACCAAATGTCTTCTTTGATATAATGAGAGCAACTATGAACAGAGCAGGGAGGAAGAGCAGGAAGAAAAGATTAACATTAAACAGAGACATGAGATGGGAGGGAAAGGGAGAGAAAAGGGAAATTGCATGGAAATGAAGGGAGACCCTCATTGCTATACAAAATTACATATAAGAGGTTGTGAGGGGAATGGGAAAATAAACAAGGAGAGAAATGAATTACAGTAGATGGGGTAGAGAGAGAAGATGGGAGGGAAGGGGAGGGGGGATAGTAGGGGATAGGGAAGGTAGCAGAATACAACAATTACTAATAGGGCATTATGTAAAATTGTGGATGTGTAACCGACGTGATTCTGAAATCTGCATTTGGGGTAAAATTGGGGGTTCATAACCCACTTCAATCTAATGTATGAAATATGATATGTCAAGAGCTTTGTAATGTTGTGAACAACCAATAAAAAAAATGGAAAAAAAAGAAAAAAAAAGGGCTGGGGATATGGTTCAGTGGTTAAGTACCCCTGGGTTCAATTCCCAGTACCAAAACCAAAACAAAAACTTCAAATGTTACAGACTGAAGTTCTTCCCAGACTGCCTCTGGGGCCACTTCCTTAGAGGGAACTATTTTAATGAATTTAGGGAATTATTCTTTCAGACTGCTTCCTAAGCATACACATTTATTTATGTCTGAACACATTTATTTATGTTTGAAAAATAAATAGAGATGCTTTATGGTGGTTTAGTTTAGCATACAAATGCCATAATACTCAAATTTCTGTAACTACTTTTACAAATCTAACACTGTCTTAGCAACTTTATTTATTTAGGTACTGGGGATTGAATGTAGGAGCACTTTATTTTTTATTTTGAGACAGGATTTCACTACACTGCTGGATGAGTGTGAGTATGGAATTTGCCATCCTCCTACCTTAGCCTCCTGATTCTGTAAGAAAATGAAATGAAGAAACAAGTATAGTACCTGGCACATGGTAGACACTTAGTACATGGCAATTATTTAAAGATTCTTGGCAACGTTCTGCTCGACAGTGCAGAATGTAAATAAATTTCTAGTATGGATAATTTCCAGTTCATGTTCAAAAATGACTATTCCCCTTGGAACATCATGTTAGTATGGATACTGCATTCTGGATTTATAGGTAGGGAAATTGAGACAGAGGGATTGCTCAAGACAAATCTATCATGGTGCCAGAATTAGCTTTTCTAAAAGCCATTAAGCTCCTTTTCTTATGGCTTACTATTAAATTAGTAAACAGAATGCTTGAAATTGCTACCTGAAACCTGCTAAGCATGTTGACTGGAATCCTGCCTGTGTCTCTTAATTTCCCACAAATAAGTATTTAAAAACAAATAAAAGGAATGATATCTTCCAGGCAAAGGAAAATAAAAAAGAAATAGGAATAAATAAGTACCAACTGCTGCTGACCCCAGGATTCCAACCAACAGACAGTGGGTTTTGTCTTAACCTTGAAGCAGGACTAAAACCAATCAGCCTGTGGGATTAGGGGGCTGGAGGAGGCACTCTGGATTAATCTCCCAGGATTCCACAAAGTCTGAGGAAAACAGAGGGTAGTTCTGTGATAACAGAAATTTTTCTGGGAGTCCCACAGGCTGTGTTCTCCTCTCTGTTTCTCCTGCTTCATTAACCTCCACCAAATCATGATACATCACATATGAGAGACAGCCTCCCAGGGTATCCTCTGATTTCTGCCTCCTCCCCTTGAGTGTAGACTGCTTAATGATTTGTTTCTAGCCATAGAGCACTTGGCAAGGTGGCAGGTTGTACAAGATTATGTGTACATAATTATGTTACCTAACATGGGTTACACACTCATAGTTTGAGGCAACTCTTCTTTGCTGGCATTAAAGAAACAGGTCATGTTGGAAGAGGCCCATATGACAAGGAGTTAAAAGGCTGCCTTTCAAAAAAAGAAGGCAGGGACTAGGAATGTAGCTCAGTGGTAGAGCCCTTGCCTAGCATGTGTGAGGCCCTGGGTTCAAGCTTTAGTACTGAAAAAAAAAATTTTTTTAATTTAAAATAAAAGCTGAAGATAGCCCTCAGCCAATAAGAAACTCAAGCAAGCCCTCAGTCCTATAACCATAAGGACTGAATGCTACTAATAATAAGTGAGTTTGGAAACACAGCCTTCTGTAATCAAACCTCAGATGAGAGCCCAGTCCTAGCCCACACCTTGATTTTAGCCTTGAGGACCCTCTTAAGCTGCTTCAGATCCTAACCTACAAAAAACGGTACCATAACAAGTGTGTGCTGTTTTAAGACTCCTAATTTGTAGTGACATTGGTATAGATAATGAATTCATCTTATTTATTCCCATTTCTTTTTTTTTTTTTTTGGAGGGGGGGTACTGGGAATGGAACTCAGGTACACTCGAGGACTGAGCCACATCCCCTGCTGAATTTTGTATTTTATTTAGAGACAGAGTCTCAGTCAGTTGCTTAGCACCTTGTTTTTGCTGAGGCTGGCTTTGAATTCACAGAGAAATCACCAGCAGTAAAAGGGCAAAATTTCATATCAGACTTGGACCAAAAGGTCTATTTGGTGATGCCTGAATTGAATGGAGCCCTATGGCATTATTTGATTTTTCCTTTCCCTTCAGTGAGAGAACATACATTCTAATATAAAATGTTACATCATGAATAGATGATTTTTGTGGGAGATCTCCCTGACTTCCTAATTGACTTATCAGCCACCAGGGCCTGACTTCATCAAGAAGCTCCCTCAGTCCTTGGTCTTTATAAAAGACCATCCCAAACAGATTCTATCCCTCTTCCAAAACCTACACTGCCTGGAAAATCAAAGCCAAACTCTTTAGGAGGGCTCCAAGGTCAGTTTATTGAGTGAATAAAGAAATAAATAAAGGTCTCAGGTACCTGTAATCCCAGCAGTTTGGGAGGCTGAGGCTGAAGGACTGCAAGTTCAAAGCTAGCCTTAGCAGTAAGAACCTATCTCAAAATAAAAAACTTAAAAAGGCTGGGGATGTGGCTCAGTGGTTAAATGCCTCTGGGTTCAAACTCTGGTACCAATAATTAAATATAATAAAATAACAAATAAAGGCATCTGGTAGAGCGAATCATACGCCCTGAAGCTGTGACTGAGCAATGGCAGGATTGTGGCTCATTCATCTCTATCGCCCAGCGTCTGGTGCAGGGGTAGCCCCGCAGCAGCTGCCCCTAGACTTCCACTGAAATGCTGAAATAAATGTGCAGTACTCTTGCTCTCCACTGCTTTAAGTATCTCTCTGTGTTACCTTAGTGGCCTTGGGTCAGGACCTGCACTACTGAAAATGAACCCAGCTTCTCCAAGGCCTATAATCCATCTATTATACAATAATATTGAAAACAGTATAATACATAATCTGTTTAATGTCCCTAAAATCTCATCTGGGTCCATAACACTTCCTTCCTTGCTCTAACCCAAGAGATTTTTTTTTTTTTTTTGGTGGTGCCAGGGATCAAACCCAGTTGCACATGCTAAGCAAATGCTCTACCACTGAGCTGCATCCCCAGCCCCTCCAAAGGAGTCAGATATATGCCTTACATTTGATATTTTTTATTCTACTTCAGGCCTCAAATGATCACAGGAGCACAAACAAAACTGAACAGAAATTAGAAAAATTGGGTTGCAGATAATAGGGATTGGATTAAAACACCAGATAATGGTCTTATAGCTATTGGAGATATGCAGTTACTTAAAGTTCAGCAACAATTAATGAGAGCTACAAGTTCACAACGATTAATGAGTGTTAATTATTACAGTAGGTGAAAATGACCAGAGAACTTCCAGGCCCAGTATTATTTACTCGAAAGGGCACACTGAAAGAGATTGCTGGGAATGGGCTCAGAATATGTGTAAGAGTTTTAATTTGGTGGGTTTTGCTGCTTTGTATGAGCTCCTGTACAGCTGAAATTATCTGGTTGTGTTTTAGAACAGGACTTGCTCATGCACATGCTTCACAACCTATTCCTCAGAAAAGCACCTTCCTCAGATCCAGTCTTGGACCAAATATGCCCTGTGGACCCAGAGCCTTGGGTCCTATCCTATTCCTCTCCCTCTCATTGCTCCTCACAGACCAGGCATGGTGATGGGTGCCTGTAATCCCAGCAGCTTGGAAGGCTGAGGCAGGAAGATCATGAGTTCAAGACCAGCCTCAGAAATTTAGTGAGACTCTGAGCAACTCAGCTCAAAATAAAACATAAAAAGGTCTGCGATATGGCTCAGTGGTTAAGTACCACTGGGTTCAGTCCTTGGTACAAAAAAACCAAAAAACAAAAAACAGCTCTAAACACCTAGAATCAGTCTTAAGACAGATTACTATTCAAAGTGCTTCCTTTCAAAAGCACCTGTATTTTAACAAAGAAAGCATCAATAATTATTACAGAATTTATATACAAATTATTTGCATACATAGCATCTTATTCAATGCCCAGTACCCAGAACATAATAGGCACTCAGTCATTACTGATTGGGCAGATCAAGAAACTGAAGCTCAGATAACACAATATGTTAGAGACAGAACATATTTCCTGACTCTATTTCAAGTTCTCCATATTCCTACCAAGTTGTAAACTACAGAGAAAAAGATTCACAAGCAAAATTTAAATTCAGGGGTAAGTAGTCATCTCAACTCCCTAAAATTTATTCCATGAAAAGATTTTTACCTCCACCCTGAGCCAGCTTAATCTTATCTAAATTGAGGCACAATTCTAATATCCAAACTTGCAAGCCCATACCTGAATCCAGCCTCATTCTATACTTCAATTCAGTTTCCCTGGCCCACAGGGGCCCACTGTGCTCTACCTGTAGGTGCTTTCAAGGTGGAAGCAGGGATTTTAAGGATAGAGTAAGCCTTTTCTCATCTCTTCATTCAAATATTCTCTCCTTTTTTCCTGGTATTGCTTGAAAATTATGAACTTCCAGTTTTCAAAAGGCTAAGACATTCTTAAACATGCTAATCCTGGATTGTATAAAGAGAAGTTGGACCTGGCTGACTCAGCACAGAGAGCAGGGTAGGTACTGCAGGGCAGGATGGCACAGTGCCTACCCTCCAGGAGCTTAGAGGGCACTGGAGACAATCACACAGAGATGGTGACATCACACCCACATGAGCACCTGAACATGGAGGAAACAAGACTCCTGAGGCCATGGGAACCAACCTATCATCAGGCCACTTTACACTGTATATTTCTGGGGACTCTTTCTGAGTCAGAGGTAGCTTTAAAGCAAAACAAAACAAAACAAAACAAAACAAAACAAAACAAAACAAAAAAACAAACAAAAAACAAACAAAACAAACAAAAAACAAACAAAAACAAACAACAACAACAACAACAAAACATTGTGACATTTAAACTTGGATTTTATTTATGGATTAAATAATGGACTGCTAGGATTTGCTTTAAAATACCCCTCCCTGCAAAATGATGCGGGGGGGGGGGGAATAGGTAAAAGAAAAATATTAAACTATGATAGGGCTGAGTGACCAGTATTCAGGGCTTCATTATTCTAATCTCTCAAATTTTGTGCATTCTTGAAAATGTCTACAATAAACAAAATAAAATATTTGGTGAATCAATGGTAAGCTGGGTAACATGTGAGCTCTGGGGCTTGGGGCAATTTCCTGACCTCATTAGGCCTCAGTTTCCCTAAGTATACAATGATTATAATAGCATCTCCCATAGAGGGCTGTTTTTAGAACTAAATGATAAGAAAATAAAATATACATAAAGGACCTGGTAATATTCCTGAAAAAAATTTAAGAGCTCAGCAAGGGGTAGTTTATTACTGTTATTCTATAATAAAACTTTTTGGAGGACATGGGTGGTAAGAACATACTCCTACATGGGCACAGCTGAAGCACAGCTGAACAATCACCATTCAGTTCTCCCACAGAGACATCTTAATACAGTTGATATCCCGGTAGCTTTTTTAAAAGGCTGAATTCAACACTAATTATTATCAGCAGGTATCCCAGTTCTTTATTTAGTAAAACCATTAAAAGAGATTTATTTTAATCTTAACTGCAGCAAAGCAAACCTCCTTTGCCTCCTGCCAACAGGAAAGCCAGTCTTCAGTGAAGCTGCTTTATTCTGTATGTTCCTAGGGTTTACTAAATAGCACCTAAGTGTCCTGTAAGTACAGAATCAGAAGGTCTTTTCACTAGAAACTTATGTAATTTTTCTTTAGTTAACACTGTGGCTTACTTAAAGTAGAAACAAACATGCCCCATGAGGTGTTCCCAGGCAAATCCACATATGATGTGGTTTAGGGATAGTCTAGATCCATCTTAGCCATGTCAAGACCTTGATGAAGTTTCTTTAACTCTCTGGCCTCATTCTTTTCATCTGTAAAATGGGGACAGTGATAGCAGCAGTTTCCTGGGGTAGTTAAAAGGAGAAAACATATTAAGTCCACACAGTAAAAGTTCAATAAGCCTTAGCTACTTTTAATGTTGTTGTTATTATTATTATCACTATTATATTTTATTACTATTATTTTTGCTGTAGTAGGGATTAAACCCAGGGGTGCTCTACTACTGAGCTGCACCCCCAAACCTTTTTAATATTTTGAGGCAGAATCTCACTAAGTTGTATAGCTGGCCTTGAACTTGCCATCCTTTTGCCTCAGCCTCCCAAGAAGCTGGGATTATAGGCGTGCACCACAGCACCCGTTTTTACGATTCTTGTACCCTGATCTCCACTAAGCAGCTCTCACTTGGAGCTCACACATCCCTCCCACAATGCTCATGTCCTGTTGCCTTAAAGATGATGTTATACCAACTCTAGTAGCCCAGAATAGACCATACCTCCTCAACTCTGGGTGAAGCAACAAGAAATTTAATTACCAAAGAAAACACACTGTTTTCTATTTCTAGACACAAATCCGAAAGTAGCACAAAGCATGGAAGAGTGTCTCCGAAAACACATTTTCATCTAGGTTGGCTGTTTCTAGATTTCAGAGAACAATGTATTCTAAAAATACTATGCCTGCATTCATCTTCCCCTGCTTCCCCCTCAGAGAGCTGCCTTCTACCCTGACTGGGGTATGACAGCTGAAAGAGCCTTTGGCAAAACACAGCTTACAAGATGCAGTCCCAAGCCTAGGATCAAACCAATTTCATCTTCTGGGTTTTAATCTAGGCTCCACCATCTCTCCCATAACACTGCTGGTGCCTTATCAAAAATGTTTTTTAAACCCTATTTCTTGCTTAATTGATTGGTTATTACACTCAGGCACACAACGCTGCAATTCCTTTCATTTTTAAAAATGTCAGTAGTCAGTATTCAGTGTGTATATAGGTAGACCCCATCCAACGAAATAGTCATATATCGATTTATTATTTATTTATTTATTGGTACTAGGGATTTAATCTAGGCATGCTTAACCACTGTGTCACAATCCCAGCCCATTTTTATTTTTCATTTTGAGACAAAGTCTCACTAAGTTGTTTAGGGTGTCACTGGGTTACTGAGGTATCTCGAGCTTTTGGTCCTCCTCCTTCTCAGCCTGAGTCTCTGGGAATACAGACATGTCCTGTTGTGCCCAGCTCAATTTTTTAAAATATAAAATTGATTATTTGGAACTTAAAATGAGGTTAATTTTGTTTTCTTCTTCCATTCTCTCCCACATAGGAAACAAATGGCTCTGACCATCATGGGATGGTCAAAAAACATTTAAAAATCTACTTGCCATATGTATTTATTTGACAACTATATGCACACTGTGTGTGATATACTTGCAGGGCACTCTGGGAAGCACTTGGAGAGAGACAAATTAAATATACATTTCAGGTCCTCAAGGGGCCTCAAACCCTATTTCTTTTGGGGAGGGAGGGTACTTGGGGATTGAACTCAGGGGCACTTAACCACTGAGCCACATCCCCAGCTCTATTTTGTATTTTATTTAGACAGGGTCTCTCTGAGTTACTTAGTGTCTCTCTGTTGCTGAGGCTGGCTTTGAACTCACAAATCTCCTGCCTCAGCCTCCCAAGCAGCTGGGATTACAGGCGTGCACCATCACACCTAGCCCTAGCTTCTATTTTTATTTATTGATGATTATATGGAGCTCACGATAGGCTCAGTGGTGTGCTGACCACTTTACAAATATTAATTAATTAAATCCTGTTCTTATAACAATTACATGTGAAAAGTATTTTTTTTAGAGAGAGAGAGAGAGAGAGAGAGACAGAGAGAGAGAGAGACAGAGAGAGAGAGAGAGAGAGAGAGAGAATTTATTAACATTTATTTTTTAGTTCTCGGCGGACACAACATCTTTGTATGTGGTGCTGAGGATCGAACCCGGGCCGCACGCATGCCAGGCAAGCGCGCTACCACTTGAGCCACATCCCCAGCCCCACATGTGAAAAATATTATCATCATCCTAGTCATACAGATGAGAAAACTGAGGCACAAAAGAGGTCAAGATTATGCAGTTAGTGAGTGACAGAGTGGAAATAGAAACCCAGACCCCTTGAATCCCAGGTAGTTTTCTTTACTAGACTCACAGTGCTGCCTCTTGGTGGGGAATTTCCCTCTGATTCCACCTGAGGTCCTGGCTGTGTGCTGGGGGTGGGAGCATATGTCATCCATGTCACCACTTCCTCTGTGCCTGAACACATACTTTCTGCTCCATCTCAGCCCCAGTTATAGAGAGAAGTTATTGAGTTCTCAAATCATCACCCTGGCCCAGCACAGCAGCTCCAGCTTTAAGATCCACTTCTATCCTCCCCTCTTTCAATGCCACTCTCACTCTAACCTGGACTATATCCTAATGGGTTTTCTTTGCTCTAGACTTTCTTCCAATGCTCTCTTTTCTTAAAAAAAAATGGTGGGGGATGTCTGGGGATGTAGCACAGTGGTAAAGTGCTGGTGTAGCAAATGAGAGGCCCTGGGTTTAATCCCCAGCAGTACAATATAGACAAGCAAAAAGGAGAAACTTACATTACCCAAAGCCTATTCCTAGAGATAAGCCTTTCATCAAATCTTTTCAGATTTTTGCCTCTTTTATGTACCCAATATACACTAACATCAGACTACCCATTATTTTTCTATAAAGCTTATTATTTCACAAAGATTCAGAATTAATGAGAGATGAATCTGGTCACATTTCACATGGATCAGAAACCTTGCCCCTCGGTCTTGTCACCTGTACTCACCCTGGGAGAGTGGTTACCCCTAAGGACCTTTGTATCTCCCACATACATATGACTCATTCTGCCATTTTCCAAACCCAGTCTTCACCAGGGCTCCTCCTTGGGCAGGGAATACCCCCACCCTCAACAGAGATGTGTCATACTTGGCAATAATACCCTAGTGTAGAAAAAGAGAACTTCCTCCTGGGCCTCCTCCAATGATAGGTGTCTCCAAGGGCCTCATGGCTGCTAAGGGTTCTCATCTATTGTCATGATCCTTTGCTCTCTGGAGTGATTTTATTTCACTACTGTGAAAAAGGCAGACTCTGTGTAAGTGTTCTCTCCTGGTTCTTCCTCCAGTAGTTTCTTTGGGTTGAATGAGATGTCAGAGACCAGATAGAAGGGACCTAGATAAAAAGAGACACTGACCACCAGTGATCTGAGCCTGATCACAGTTTAGTCCCTGGGAAGCACAGCCTGGCAAGCTGCCTGACCCTCAGCATGCTGACAGCACCACTGGAGGATAGACACATGAATGGACAGACACTCACAAAGCCCAAAACTGCTATTTTCTCAAATACATCAGGAGAAAGCTATAGAACTGGGCCCCTTTCTCTTTACTTCTGCAGACCAAAACCATGGCCTGTTGTTTTTTGTTTCAGGGGATTAAAGGGGGGAAAACCCCCTACAGAATTGAGAACTGTCACATGTTGATTCACATGCTGGGGGGAAAAATCCTACTTAATATGCCATTATTTATATATATATATATAGTTGTATATGGACAGAATGCCTTTATTTCACTATTTGTTTTTATGTGGTGCTAAGGATCAAATGCAGTGGCTTACACATGCTAGGCAAGCACTCTACCACCGAGCTGCAACTCCAGTCCCTAATATGCTATTCTTTTTTAAAAATATTTTATTTTTATTTGTAGTTGGACACAACACCTTTATTTTATTTATTTATTTTTATGTGTTGCTGAGGATCGAACCTAGGGCCTTGAACGTGCTAGGCGAGCACTCTACCGCAGAGCCACAACCCCAGCCCTAATATGCTATTCTTAATGGTCAACTTGGAGAAGAAAATGAAGTATGCAGTTGATTAACTCCCCAGCTCTGGGCTGGGCTGGCTGATTCAAATCCCAAGCTGACATGTCCACTTGATCCTCTTGGCCATTCCCTTGACTCACAAGAATTAATTACTTCCCAAAGAGAATCCTGGCTGCTTAGCTGCTATACAGATCATACACTACATTTCAAAAATAGTGTAAGTAAGGGCTAAAAATAGCAAGAAAAGTGCTTGAATCCAGAATCACTATTTGAAGTTCAAGGGGTTTTGTGTGTCAGAAAACAAGACCTCCAAGAACAGCAGACTTTTAAACACTGAATTTTTCCAAAGATGAAGATCTATATGCATGATAAACTGCATTTGTTAATTTTTTTCAATTCAGCACTCTCCACCAGGATCTGAGTATGGGCTGCTGAGTTAATAGAAGAGATGACCTAGTATCCTTGAAGGAAAATTCAGTACAAGTAACAAGTCAAAAGTCTACAGGTAAATAGGTCTGGTGATTCTATTGAAGAAGGCTTACATCTTCTACCCTCAAAAATATAACTGAGCTATCTCACTATTTAATGTTTCTTACTGCATTTTTTGTTATAGACCATGTTGTTAGGTGTTAAGAACTGAATTCAATGACTGCTTTACTCTGTACAACCTCTTCAACACACTATGAATCTTGACTTTTTTTGTTCCCTTTGTTGAGTGTTTGTGAAGCATATACTATGTACCAAAAGTGGTGCCTAGCACTGTAGGCACTTACATGCAAGTGAAACACAGGCTCCTATGGAAGCCTCCAGAAGAGGTGCCTCTGTTTGAGGGTCAGGGAAACCTTCTTGGAGGAATTTACACCAGTAACCAAAACCTAAAGGGCAATCAGGCAAGGGTGAGGATAAAGGAAAAAGAATAAAGATTCTGGGCAGAAAGGCCAGCAGGTGGGAAGGACTATGTCCAGGAAGTTCCAATCTGTTTAGCTAGTATAAAGAGAGGGAAATCATGTATATAAAATATGTCAAAATACATTTTACTGTCATGTATACCTAAAAAGAACAAATAATAAATAAATGAATAAATAAAGAGGGGTGGGGGAAGCAGGGCATAGTGATGCATGCCTGTAATCCCAGCAATTGGGAGGCTGAGGCAGGAGGATTGCAAGTTGAAGGCCAATTTAAGGCAACTTAAGGGTCTTAACAAGACCCTACCTCAAAATAAAAAAGTTTAAAAAGGCTGGGGATGTAGCTCAGTGTAAAGTGCCTCTGGGTTCAATCCCAGGTACCAAAAAAAAAAAAAAAAAAAAAAAAGTGAGAGAGAGAGAGAGAAGAGAAGAGAAGAGATAGACAGATAGATGGATGAGGGAATAGAGAGAGATTACAGAGGTGGGCTGGGCAGGTTCTTAAAGCCACATTAGAAGGATTGATCCTCAGGCTTTCTCTGGAAGGAAAAGGATGTGTAGTGTAAAGCAGGGGAGTGACAACCCAACTTGTAAGTTGGAACACTGAAGGGAACAGACTTGAAGGATGGCAGGGCAGCAGGCAGATCTCCTAGTTGGCAGCAGGAATCAGGCCAGAGATTAAGGGGTCCTCTCAGAGGAGGAGGCACTGGGGCTGGAAAACCTGGAGGAATCCAGAGACATTTAGGAGGCAGGCAGGTAAAAGTTAGTGGTGGAGTCAGTGTAGAAAATGAGGGATGCCAGGCGCAGTGGCAACCAAGTAATCGAAGTGGCTCAGGAGGTTGAGACAGGAGGATCTTGAGTTCAAAGCCAGCCTCAGCAATGGCGAGGCACTAAGCAACTCAGTGAGACCCTGTCTCTAAATAAAAAATAGGGGATGTGGTTCAGTTGTTGAGTGGCCCTGAGTTCAATCCCTAGTATCCCAACCTCCCCCAAAAAAGAAAGAAAATGAAGAAAGCAGAGAGGCTATAGTTCTACCAGGCATCTGGCTTTAGCAACTTCAAGGGGACTATTCAGGGAACATAAATACCTGAGGGGCACGGGGTTGGGAGAGGGCAGGAAAGATAAGGTGCTGCATCTTGGACATGTTGAGTGTCCTATCTGGGCACTGTCTGGATGTAGTGCCGGCAGGCTGTCTGGTAGGCCTCAGAGAACACCCCAAGGGATGTCCCTATTTAAGAGGTGGACACAGGAAGAAGAATTTTCAAAAGGATCCAGGCTAGAGTGGTCAGAAAGGTGAGCAGGGTCCAAAGGCTGAATCAGGGATGGTCAAGCCATTTCTTCAACACAGTAAGATGATGAGATCAATAGAGAGTAAAAAGGGCTGGGGATGTGGCTCAAGGGGTGCATGCGTGCGGCCCGGGGTTCGATCCTCAGCACCACATACAAACAAAGATGTTATGTCCGCCGAAAACTAAAAAATAAGTATTAAAAAAAATTTAAAAAAATAGAGAGTAAAGGGAGGGATCCCGACTGAGGGACCTCAGGGAGAGATGGGGAGTGAGAGTGGTCTGTGAGGGGGAGTTGTCAATGAGAGGCGGGTGGAAGAGGGCAAGCCTGCAACTACCAGGGGCCTTCTACTGAGATGGAGAGACTTCAGGTTGTCAGGCAATCTTAGTGTTCCCATTTTTATCTGGAGGAAATTATTTTCCCCAGACCATGTATCTAAAAAGCAAAGGAAGAGGAATTCAAATCCAAACTTTCTAACTCTGTCCATGATATCTCATCTTTGTGGCAATGAATGGATCTTTGGTGATGCAAAAAACAAGTATGTTTGGATGCCTGCAAACCCCCACCCCATGGCTATAGCATTCCCCGAAGGGGAAAAAGCTGTAATGCTGAACTACAGTGTGCCCAAATTTGTGGCATATGGCACAGATGACAAGGATAAGGATATCATCAGAAAAGCAGTGAATATTTACTCTTGAACCTAATGTAAAAGGCAATATAAGTGATAAAACTAAACCCAAAAGGAAAAGTGTTTTCTTTCAATGTCACTACTTAGCTTTCAAAGGGCTTCTTTCTTTGTCCAGGTTGTGTCAATTCACTCAGTTTTGTTCTCAAAGGAGCAGCAGGCTGCAGAGCAGCCAGGGCTCCTGATCTGATGGGGAAGATGTGGGCTGAGGCCTTGATCCCTCTATCTCTGAGATGCCTAGCAAAGATCCAGATGTCAGGAGTCCATGACCTACAAATCCTGAGAGTTGGTACCACTAGAAGACACCAAGTCACATAAAATACACATAACTCTGGGGCTGGGATTGTGGCTCAGTGGTACAACGCTTGCCTAGCACATGTGAGGCACTGGTTTCAACCCTTAGCACCACATACAAAACTAAATAAAATGAAGTTATTTTGTCCATCTACAACTAAATATATTTTTAAAATATATGCATAACTCAGAAAAAAAGAAACAAAGGGATAAATAAGAAGGAGGAGGATAAAGAGAAAGAAAATGACCTACGTTAATAATATGTCTGGAAGGACAACCACTCAACATTTTTAGAAATCTCAGTCCCTATCTCTAGCCTTTTGCCCCAGTGCCCTCGAAGGCCAACATGGGACCAAAGGATTCTTAAGTCATTAAGACTAATAACTGCAATTTCACTTGTATGTTTACTGCTAATAAGCTTTTATTAATGTTTTATTACATTAGTAATTCACGAACACCCCCTCAAGAGCTCTCCCTTCCCTGTTCCCCACCTCCCTACCACATCCTAATACTAATCTCTACTTCTACCCTTGGGGAATTCCCTTCTCCATTGAGGAAGTTTAGGTAGCTCTCATTTCAGACCTTTCCATAGACCCTCATTTATTTGCATCTTTTGTTTAATAGATTGTTTCAAAGTGAACCAAATTCGACTTGCCCTTGCTTTTGTTTTGCTTTCTTTCTTTCTTTCTTTTTTTGGGGGTAGTTTTAATTTCATATCATCCATCAAGACAGTACTGACACTTCTGCTGCAATAAAACTGGAATTAACAAAATATCTACAGGCTTTCCAGCACTCGGTGATAGGCTTTGCTCTGCTTCCCAAAACCAAATGACTTGCTCTGCATCATCTAAGTAAGGTCTAAGCAATGTTATTTCTGCAGAAATTTATATTAGAGCTCTTCCAAATCCCTGGCATACACTTCCCCTTTAAAACTGAGGATGGAGAACAAAGCCTGTTATAGAAACATCCCAGTCTGCTGCCACAGGCTATATTTCTTCAGCTGCCAGATCACATGACTGATAACAAGGCCAAGATAAAGGCAATAATTTAAAGCATTTTTTTTCCCCTAGGAGAAAATAAGTCCCCCATATTTAAAAACATAAAACATAAAAAGAACTCTTCTTGTCATTAAGTGGTTATTCCTCAACACCAGAACAAAAAAGAAATTTTATTTTAAAGGAAGCCACACCTATAGTACACAGTGTGGGGTTGGTTGCTTTCCTAACATCTATTCCCTCTTATCCCTCCCAAGAGCCTCTACTTTCTGCAGTAGTTACCACGTTCATCCCCAGTGCCTAATCTGAGTCCATCTGTGGGGTATTTGGGGCAGGGGTGCTGTTATTGGCCCAGGGATGGGAGTATGATCTTACACACCCAATTACATTAAAGGGAAGGACTTATTTTCTAGAAAGTGTAAACACACTGCCCCGGTGGCTACTGGCAGCCATCTTGAAACCATGCGGGACATGAGCCTGAAGGTATGGAGAAATTAGGGAGATGGGAAGGCCCGGATATTTGATGAGAACTGAGTAACTGAGTTGTCAATCAGAGATTAACCTACCTCTGTACTTCTTCTCCCCACACCCACTGCTGGAGACCAAAACAACATCCTTGTACATGCTAGGCAAGCACTCTACTGCTGAGCCACACCCACCCTGACCTCTGCACATCTTCTGAGATACAGATCATCCTTATTGTTTAAAGCTTTGTGAGTTGGGATTTTTGCTGCATTCTCCAAATTCATAAACATCAAAAAAGCATGGGGGCTGGTAGGAATTGATTGGTACCATTTTCTAACCTATAAGTTAGGTTTTGAAAGGTTTCATCTTTCTTTCACTATCCCAGTTGCCCTGCCCATTCACTCTATCTATACACATTTGATAGCTGAATATATTTTCCCAGGTTTTGAAGGAACAACTTGATGGTTTTACACTTAGTGATTAAATATATATGGATATGATCATGGCTACCACATGGAAACTTCAGCTCAGAGGACACAAACTCAGCTCAGAGAACACTTGAGTGCCTGCCAGTGACAGTCAAGGTGTTGAGATTATAACAATTGACAACTGCAGTCTTTGTACCTGTGTGGATGAGAGGACAGTCAACAAGGATGGCAGATGGTTCAGAGAGTAACAACTGCATGGAGGAAGCCCTTGAAGTGAGGGCGGGGCTGCCTTTGGATTGAGTTATCAGGCTTGGCCTCTATATGATGGTGAGGTTGAAAACTGAACTCAGAGCAAGATGGGACCCAGATCTGGAAGAAGAAGAAAAGCAAAAACCAACCTGGCTTGTTCGCACAGCATCAGGAAGTTCTGTTTTACTAGAAGATACCAAGAGAGGGTGAGGGTAGAAGGAACAAGTTGGCAAGTGGGTAGGAGTCCAGGCACAGAAGGCCCTAGAAGCCAAAGAATGAGGATTTCTATTTTATTCTAAGTTAGAGATTCTCAATTATATCTGTGCCTTCATCCTCTTGGGCAGCCTGCTGAAGTCTACTGACTTCTTAACAAAATGTTTTTTAAATGCAAGATTATGAAAGATAAAGGGTGAGGAGTGGGGCAGGGGGATAGGGGAGTGGTTCATCCTGGCAGAAAGGAATATTTTGTCATAAGCATTGTTTTGAGACATCAGCCTAGAGTGGTAAAAGAAAGAAGACAGACTTTCAGTTGATCTTATTATTGTTTTTCTTTCTTTTTTTTTTTAAAGAGAGAGAAAGAGAGGGAAAGAGAGAGAATATTAATATTTATTTTTTAGTTATTGGTGGACACAACATCTTTGTATGTGGTGATGAGGATCGAACCCGGGCCGCACACATGCCAGGCGAGCACACTACCGCTTGAGCCACATGCCCAGCCTTTATTATTGTTTTTCGATACTTTAGCCCATGCAGCACCTTCCTGCCTGAACCCGGGGCAGACTGCATTATTGCCGCCCACTTGTGCACTTCTGATTATCCTGAAAGACAACTGTCAACCTATTAAAAAGGTAATTTATCATCCTATTTCTCTGTTCATGCTTTAAACAAGACATCGGATCCGATTGCTACTGTCATTTTGAATAATCATGGGCAAATGATCTTTTGAGATGTATATAACCAGTATAATATGAAAAGAAAATATCTTTTCATAAAAAGTGCATTCTTTTGGTGATAGCCATAGGTAACTGCTGATATCACTGTGGTTAGTAGTCCTCACGTACATTAAAGGAAACTACAATTGTAGGGTAGCAAAAATAAAGCTGTAATTTTTTTTCCCAGTCCAATTTTTTTTACAGACCCCTGTGGAAGTCCCCTGATGTCACCGGAGGGTTTGACTTAGGATGTAATGTGATCTGATTTGTGTTTTTGAAAAGATCAGCCTTATGGGTGGGTGGGTAGGGGGTGAAACAAATAAAATATGCCAGGGTCATTTCCTGTTCAGAAGCTGGCAATGCCATCTGGAAGGAAGAGCAACAGCTGACTTTTCCGGAATCATTGCTATTGAAGAACAGAGAAGGACTGCTGCAGGGAAGGGAGGTTGATGGCCTGGAGAGATCCTGTGTGCATATGAGTGGCTGGGAGGAAAGACATCATGTCAGTCTGGGCTTTCTTTAAGACAGGCATGAGGATGACTGGCTACCAGGCCCCTTCTGCAGATGGAAAAGCGGCTGTGCAGTATCTGACAGCAGTGAGCCCTCAGGAAGTCGGAGTCAGTACCCAGGTGGCCCCCTTCCCTCTGGTATCTTCTGCCTGGGACCTCAGCATAAATTTCAGAGGGGGGTGGAACAGGGAAACATCTAAAGGGCTTTCTCATCTTTCCAAAGACAAGGAATGGCCCTAGGTCATCACGAAAACTCAGTTCTGGTAGGGACTGGAACTGAATTCTGTCATCCATTCAGGTTTAGAACAAAATCAACATGGCCCTCTCAAATACTCAAAATTTAAAACCTACATTGCCCAGGTGAAATGTACTTCTTAGCAGGGAAAGCAAAGAAACTTGACCCAGAGGACAGTACAGGACAGTGGCTAGAGCAGGAGCTTCAGCCAGGCCCAAAGACTGGGTTTTTCTTGACACATTGGCAGAAAGAGGCTGTGGATCTTTTTTTTTTTTTTTTTGTACCAAGGATTGAACCCAGGAGCACTTAAGCACTGAGCCATATCCCCAGCCCCAGAATTTTTTTTTCTTTAATTTTGAGACAGGGTCTCACCAAATTGTTTAGGGGCTCACTAAATTACTAAGGCTGGCTTTGAACTTGTGATCTTCCTGCCTGGGATTACAGGTGTGTGCAACAACACCCAGCCATCACTTGCTTCTTAAAGGGAGCCTGAGTTTGTACCATTTGAGGGGCAAGGGACAGAGTGGGAAAGGCCATAGCTGCTGGGCCCATAATAGGAGCTGCTCAGATCACTGCAGGGAGTGAGGAGTTCAGTCTACCACTGTTGAGTCCTGTGCTCAGCCTGAGACTCCTGCTTTCTAGAAGCACCCCCCTTCCCCAAACTGGAGAATGTGCCTCATGCTCTGCCTTTTTTTCTTCTAAAGGTTACTGAAAACCTCTAACCTCTTTATTTATTATCCCTAACTCTTTCTTTGCCAAATGTCTAATCTATGAAGTAGATTTTATATACAGGTATAGCAGGTCTACACCTGTAATAGTTCCCAACTGATCCCCAAAACCCATATGCAGCAACAAAGTACACGAATACAAGGGAAAAATCATATTCCCATCCACAGCTTAAAATGGGGGAGCAAAAGGAAGAGAAAGACCCTGACCCCCCTCATCCCCTCTTTATTGGGAATTTAAGTGGAACAGGACAGAGGCCGAGCCTGGCTAGGGGAATGGGAGTCAAGGGCAGGGGTGGCTGTCCTGTGTGCATGAGAGAAACAATGAAAACCACCTAAGAAACTCTCCTCTCCACCCGTTCATAACCCTGTGCCTGTGTGGAATGCAGGTCCACTGAAGAGCTGCTAGTGAGCCAACAGCAAACCAATTTTTAGGAGGGTAGGGAAATATTCTTTCCCCATAGCCCTATTCTTGCTCCTGGGGTTAAACAAAAAGCTTCCATCAGGTTTATTTTGCTGGGCAACATGGCACAATGAAAGCAGTCCACTTGCAGTCTGAAGGGCAATGGGGCTGCTCTTGTTTTAATCTGTAGCTCCTCTACGAAGACCAGGGCTGATTCACCCTCACCCCCTGACCTTAGGGGAACCTCCCTGCCAAGGTGCATTTGCTTAAAAACTCATACAGGACAAGCCTGCTGCAGGCAGCTGACACAGGCTGGCCAGCAAATTACACCCTCTTGTCTTTCCCTTGACCCTGTTATTAGATTTTTTTTTTTTTGTCATTGAAATTGTTATCAACATTCCTTCACTGGAAAATATTTGTGGTTAAGCTGAGTGTGTCAGTTACAACTGCTGACAAAGGATTCCCAAATCACAGTACATAAGAATCCAATAAACCCCCTGAGCTTCTTTTGCTTCATTTAGGCTGTGTGCTCTGGGCAGCATCATTAGAATCTCTGCTTTCACTCCTACATCTATGAAGGGGTTTGTTTTGTATTTTCTAATAAATCACATCTGGTGGGTTTTTTAAAGGCATTCTAATTAAAGAAGACCCTTGTATTCACCATAGCATGAACTGGCAAAGTGCACAATGGTGCCCCCTAACTGTATATGCCTTCTTCCACCATCCAGGGAGTTGGAGTTACTTGAAGCGAGATGGTTATGTAGCAAACTTAGATACTGATCTCCATTATTAGTGAACACATTTATCTTTTGGTCATCCTCTTGAAAACACACAGCAGCACAGACCCAGGAAGACTGAGCACTGAAAAGGATGGGATCCAACTGTATTATTTGATAGACAGGGAAACTGAGGTCCAGAAAGGTGAAGTGACAGGTACCAGGTCTGACAGCTACACAGTGACAGAATTCAAAATAAAACCCAAGACTCCTGATCCATGCCCGAAACAAAAATTTCACTAAGTGGCCACTCAAAACCAGGAGTAAAGATACAAAGGTACTCCACGAGTCTCCCAAGCCAGACTGTCCCAGGGACACCTAAATCCAGGATACCATTTCTCATCAGGAAAGCAAGGCAGCTTCTGAACTGTCATCCACATCTAACCTTGGCTTCCTCTGATCCATTCTCCACACAACAGCCAGAGGAATCTTCTCAAAACACAACTACACCTTGCTTATATGCATCGGCCACCATGTGACTTCCTACTGCTCTTAAAGACTGAAGTCTTGAACATGGCCTTGTCAGAGCCTGGTTCCTGCCCACCACTCCAGTCTCCTGGTCTTCTACCTACCCACCACAGCTGCCTTCAGAGCAGCATGATCCATCCTACCTCGGGGCCCTGGCACATGCTGTTCCCATGGTCACAACTCTTTTACTCTCTCCTTAGACCTAGTTAACACCCTTCCTTCTTTCAGATCTCACTTCCCCAGAGAAGGTTTTATGACCAGAGCAAGGTCCTTGTTTAAATGCCCTCAAAGCAGCTGCTTTCTTTCACCTTCAAAGCTTTCATTTCCACTTATTATTACATTCTCATTACCATGATCATTAATCAATACTGACTCGACCATGGGCCATAAATCACCAGAACCTCTCCTGGCTTGCTCACTGTGTTATTTTATTACTAACAACACAGTGTGCACATAGGAGATGCTATAGCAATAGGAATATGAATGATTAAATAAACAGGATCAGAATAAGCAAATACATGGAAAGCCCTCAAAGACCTCACCATCTAGAAACATCTTCTGATTAACCTGTGAGTCTGAAAGCTCACTGACCAGTATCACTTAACATAGACATACCTAAGGAAAAGGGTCTAGATACTCCCCTCCCCACAGAAGACTGGAGGGTTTATGGCTTAAAATTTTTCTCCCCACAGAAACACACTTGCTTCTTTGAGACCACATTACATATAATATAATAACGTTTCAGAGTCTACTCAGATCCCTTCTGCCAATGACATGAGACCTCCAGCCAAACATAAGCTCCCAACTAAACACAGCCTCCAGGCTCCCTAAGGAAATGCTGCTCCTTACTGTGGTTTCCCGGGAACCCATCAATCAAGCCTTGGGTGGTATAACTTACCACGATAACCCCTTCACACAACCCCTGCTTGCAGATACATTCTCCCTGAGTCCCCAGAAGCTGGGTTACTTCTCATTTCAGGCATTCCTCCACTTCCCCATGGGAACAGAGTGCGTGGTAGGCCTATTTCCACAGTCTGCCAATAATTTAAATTAAATTTCAGCTTCGTTTTCAGTTTGTATTACAGAGAAAGATCATCATCGAGGAACAGAGCAAAACTTAAGACAGCAGTCTGGCTAGGAACGCCGTGTGGCAGTGCCAGCCTCAGCACTTAGTAAGAACCTATCTCAAAATAAAAGATTAAATTAAAAAGTGATTTTTAAAAAGAATCCCCTCCTCTGCTCAAAATCAAAAGAAGAAATATCCACTGTCAAGGAACATGATTTAACAATCATTCAAAGCCAAGTTTTTGTCAGCTAAACAGGTGAAGAAAGGGCTTTCTCAATTTTTTTTTTCTGTCCCTTATGGAAGTCATTCAATTCCCTTGTCTTTAATGACATTTAGACAGGTGGCTGGTGAGGTATTATCTGTGACCTTTGACATGGTTTTGGAATTAATGTTTGCATCCTCCAAATAAGGGTTAAAATCCTAATCTTCAGGGGCTGGGGATGTGGCTCAAGCGGTAGCACGCTCGCCTGGAATGCGTGCGGCCCAGGTTTGATCCTCAGCACCACATACAAACAAAGATGTTGTGTCCGCCGATAACTAAAAATAAATAAATAAATAAATAAATATTTTTTAAAAATCCTAATCTTCAATGTGAAGGTATTTGGAAGGTATTCGTGATGGTATCTCCAACAGGTGATTAGGTCAAGAATGGAGCCCTCAGGATGGAATTAGTGCCCTTAGAAAAGGGACCCCAGAGAACTCACTCTCTTTCTGCCCAGTGAGGATTCAGCAAGAAGTCTACCATCTGTATCCCAGAAAAGGGACCTCCCTCATCAGAAACAATCCAGGCTGACACCCTGATCTCATATTTCCAGCCTCCAAAACTGTGGTAAAAAAAAATTTCTGCTGTTTATAAGCTACTCAGTCTGTGGTGTTTTGTTATAGCTGCCTGAACTAAGGCAGGCATCTTTTTCAAGGTGCTTCTGTCAATTGACGATGAATCATCTGCCTTTTGGATTATCTTCAAATTTAAACTAATAAACAAACACACCTTTCTAAGTTTTTAGTATGATTAAGCTGAGGACAGCATCAGATCCATTTTGGGGTCCATTCAGCACCTCTTATTTTCCCACTGTCTTTGAATTTTATAGTCAACAAAAGGCATCTGATGTCAAAATTTTATTTACCTAAATAAATAGAAATTAAACACACAAGATAAAAGGGAAGCTACAGGTAGTGGGTCAGCCTGGCACTTCCCTGCATCACTTTCCTAAGGAAGGGTACTCTACCAACCCCAGAAAGAGAGAGTGGGGAAGAATATCACCTGGGACCAGCTGGGAGAACCTGGTATATTTCTAGTTCCTACAGTGTTGGGCCGCTCCAAGGTGCCCCCCTTATTTTCTTCACGGTGTTGAGAATGTTCAAGACGCAAGGTACATTTGCATTTGAATGTAATGACCCAAATGTCTTTGCAGATGGCCTAGAAATGATATACTGGTACCCTACTATTTGTATATCACATAGAATCTATTCCTTTTCATGAACTTGGATAAATAAGCAATGAGCTGATTGACAACTCCTTATAATGCTCTCATTCTATAACCAAATGATGGACAGGATGAACACAATATGCACAATAAACATGGGTTATATGGAAAGAAATCAAGATTTCAAAAATGGAATGCCTTGTATCTTTTTTTCTTTTGTACTAGGGAGTGAACCTAAGAGCACTTAACCACTGAGCCACATCCCTGCCCCCCACTTTTTAATTTAATTTTTTATTTTGAGATAGGTTCTTACTAAATGCTGAGGCTGGCTTTGAACTTGTGATCCTCCTGCCTCCTGAGTTGCTGGGATTTGGGACATGCATCACCACATTCAGTTTCCCTTTTTAATTTTGAGACAGATTCTTGCTAAGTTGCTTAGGGCCTTGCTAAGTTGCTGAGGCTGGCCTGGAACTTGTGATCCTCCTGTTTCGGCCTCCAAAGTCGCTGGGATTACAGGCATGCACCACTTAGCCCAGTGGAATGTTTTGTATCTTAACGGACAATTTCCATTCCTACCCTCATTGTGATAGACTCCAAATGAACTTAATGTGAAAGCATTGGTGTCAACAATTCCATATCTATAGGGAATCATACATTTACATTTCACATTCTTTACAACCTCTCCTCTTCAGCCTGATTTATTTTATTAGCTCCTAAAGCCATGTATTATTTTCACATACCTTGCTTTGTGTTCGAGGCCTCTTTAGGTAGACTTTGCCTTTCCTCATGTTTTTATTGGTTTTCTTCAAAAATGAAGGAATGCAAGTATGTGTATAGAGGAAGAAAGACACTCTTAAAATGTTGCCAAGATAAACCCCGTTCATGTTTTCAGTAACCTTCCAGAGACAGGACAAAACTTATGAACAATGAAGCGGCACTCATTCATTTAGCCATTAAATGCTTACTGAATGCAGTCTGTGCCAGACACTGTCCCAGATACTGAAAATATGACAAATAATAACAACAATAAAAGCTGCATTCTATAATAGAGGTACAGATATTAATAAAAAATACATTAATGTGGCAGGTGAATATAAAGGTTATGAAGAAAAAAAGTTAAGTCAGATAAGCAAAGAAGGGAATGCTAGAGTGGAGTTAGGGGAGAATGAAAGGCTATTTCACAAGAGGGAATAGACTAAATCTTTCTAAGGGCACTTGAGCAGACACCTGAAGGAAATCAAGGCAGTAAGTCACATGGGTATCTAAAAGAAGTGTTTACATAAGGAGAAATATCAAGTGCAACATCCATGGAATATGTGCAGAATAGGAGGGTCATTATGGTGGGAACACAGGGAAAAGGGGAGAGTAGTAGATGATGAAGTCCAGAAGTAAAAACACGACCCGATCATGCTGGGCCTCGAGGGCTACTAGGAGAATGTGGCAATACTCCTAAGGGGGCCATGGGAGAAACAACATATGATTTGGAGCCCCTTTAGCTGCTTTGTTAAGAGTGGACAACAGAGTCAGGGTAGAAGCAGGGAAACTTGATAGGAGGCCCTGGAACCATCAAGTCACTGCAGAGATGATGGGAACCTGATAATGTGGTCCAACTGGAGAAGGTGATCACAGTGTGAAAGTCAGAACTGATAGTGGTGTCTTCAACTCGTTGCCCCTAGATCATGACAGCTTGGATCTGAATGAAGCTTTGCAGAATGAAATCAACAGCTGAGGTATTTTTTACTTACTAATCATTATATATAAAAGTGGCTCATTTAAAAACAACTTTGTTCACTCTAAAGAGGAATAATACCCCACAAACCTTCTCCGATCAACAAAATGAAAGGTCCCTTCCAGGTCTGGTTCTGAAAACTAGTACCTAACTTCATGGAGGGCAAAGATGCAAAGCTCAATATAGCCTAATTTCTCTAGGTCAGATTTCACATAAAACAAAGTGAAGCACTTCCCTAAATGAACCTTTGGACAGACCTGATAGAGGCAAAGAAGTAGATTTCAAAGATATTCTAAGGGGAAAAATGTTAGCAGTAGAATTTGCAGTACAATTAAATTTTTTTTCAAAACCAACCAATAATCCACAATTACATTCTTACATTCTGAAGAAAACCAACCCTGGGTACAGCTAAAATGTGCCTTTCCTGTGCTCAGTTCCCTTATTACTGGATCAAGATGTCTCGATCCCCAGCCATCTGTAGGAGAATAAGTTCCCCCTTGGTGGCCTGTGCCTGATGCAAGGCAGAGCTCAAATAACCGGATGAAAGAATCCTTGCATACACTCAGATAGTACAGATACTAATAAAAAATACATTAATGTGGCAGGTGAGTTTATCAGCTCTACAGATGTAAGCATTTTCTTGAAAGGAACTTATGTAGACCTGACCAGTACAATGGCCACTTTCTGGCAAATAAAGATGAAGAAAACACTTAAGATATTGATTTTCATGTTCAGTAGAAGTTTCCAATTTTAGAAACTGATATTTTGAGGTGTGTATGGAGTTTAAAAAAGTCTCATTTACAGGTATCAGACACTACCAAGAAAAGTAAGAAAGGAAAAAGCCTCTGCTATGGAAAACAGGAATATATAACCAGATCCAAGATGAGGCTTGATGTAATTACTTAAGTCATTTGGAGAAGAAATTAAATTAGCTAGGAATAGAAGCCCCGGTGAAACTTCCTAAGCAAGATTATTTACATAATTTTCACGTGGACAGACCCAGGATACAGTCAAAAAGAAAAACATAAGCAAAGTATTATTTTTGAGTCTTACTGCAAATAACCTCAGTCAAAATTGTATTAATAATAAAGTGCACTTTAAAAAATTTTATTATTATTATTATTATTATTATTATTATTATTTTGCAGTATTGAGGATCCAGAAGTACTTTATTACTGAACTACTTCCCCAGCTTTTTTATTTTTTCTACTTTGAGACAGGGCCTCACTAAGTTGCTGAGGCTGGCCTTGAACTTGTGATCCTTCTGTTTCAGCCTCCAGAGTCACTGGCAAAGTTCACATTTTTAAAGGCAGATGAAATAAAAATTTTGTCCATATGACAAACATTCTTTAAATTCAAAACTACTATATCTGTTATATGCTTTATGTACACATACACACACTAGATGACAGACAAGGAATGCATTTATAGATTCATCAGTCTAAGAAGTTGCAAACACCATCCTTTATATGAAGTATACATGGTGGAGACAAAACTTTCTCTCCCTACTAATAATGGTCACAGCCTGTTCAGACCTACATTTGGAAATGGTTTGCCTTTTAATTGTTTGCTTTGCTTTGGTGTTTTTAAATAGCTTTGCATTCTAATTTTGATATCTATATCTATTTTCTATTTTATTATCTATCTATATATGCCTAAATATCTGGAAGGAGGCATCAAACAAAACTAGGGAGGTGAGATACACCTGGAGAGGTAAGACTAGCACACGGGGGAGAAACTGTTAGCTCCATCTCTGATGTTCAGGTTTTTTTGGTGTATTTTGCTACCAGTAATTGAACCTAAGGGTGCTTAACCACTGATTCACATCCCCAGGCCTTTTTTATTTTTTATTTAGAAACAGGGTCTTGCTAAGTTGCTTAGGGCCTTCCTAAATTGCTAAGACTGGCCTTGAACTTTGATCTTCTTGCCTCAGACTCCCAAGCCACTGAGATTAAAGGTGTATGCTAACATGCCCAGCTTGATGTTCAGTTCTTCAAATGATGGGAATGTATGCAATATTACTTGCATAACTACAAATAAAATTGCTTTTATAAAATATTCATTTATATTTTATGCAAAAGTATTCAAAAAGTAAATGGCAGGTATCAGAACATGTGATCCCTAAATACCTCAGCATGCTTCTCTTAAAAAAAAAGAGAACATTTTATATCCTAAATTTTTTAAATATTAGTAGAAAAGATCAACTAAAACATTGGGGTAGTTTAAATCACCTATTTCAAAAAACAGTGCAAAGAATTGGTCAGTGAAGCTGGTCTTGAAGAAAATTTTGAACACTAAGTGTTGAGAACTGATTTGGGGGTTATCAAAAGGTCTTCCTAAAAACAATTTTTACAAAATGTTTTACATTCTCTCCTTTACTAACACTAACAATCTCATATGTCAACAGATAAAAAATCTTCTATATTTCCTGCATTTTTTCATTCATATTATTATAAACATAATTAATAGAAAAGTTTATCACAAGAGATTATCTAGAGAAGGGACTTTTATTCTAGAATCCTCAGCCCATGCTCCCAAGAGGCCCACAGATATAATTCAGAGTATTTTCAAGGTTGATTAGAAAACAAATAGATCTTTATTTTACCAACAGTTAATTTTTCCTTTGCATCACTGGGGATCAAACTCAGGGTCTTGTGCATGCTTAGGCAAACATTCTACCACAGAGCTGCATTTCTGCCCAACAATTGAAAATCTGCATTTCCTTTCAGTATATATGGAGATCACAAATCATAGAAACATTTGCAGACCTGAGATAGTATTCACAGACATCATTCTATTTCCAAATGACAGTAGAGTTGGTGCAGATTTTCCAAAATATCATTTCCTCTTACATCTCATTGAGGGTCTATTAGGATGAGACATGTTGCGAGGGCTTATTTATGCATTAAGAAGCACATATGTGGTTTTTGCCATGAATTTGATTTTTAAAATATTATACCTATAATTCAGTATAACTGGTTCATTGTAATCTTCTGCATTTTAAGCATATTTCAAGCAAATATAAATAGTCTGCTAGAAGTTTCACAAGATGCCAAAGGTTAAGATCCTGGAAATTAATCACCTCATTCCCTTGATTTCATTCTCCCAATCCAACCCAAACCCTCTCTACCATACAATGTATGATTTTTCTTTTCCTTTATTCTTTTGGTATTAGGAATTGAACCCAGGGCACTCAACCACTGAGTACATCCCTAGCCTTTTATTAAAACTATTTTTTTTTTTAATTTTGAGACAAGAGTCTTGCTAAGATGCTGAAGCTGGCTTTGAACTTGTAATTCTCCTGCATCAGCCTCTGGAGCCACAGGTATTAAAGGCATGGGCCACCATGCCCAGCCAGTATATGATTTTCCATGCTTTTTCCTTTACATGGACACACACGGGAACATGACATATACACTGTATTTTGCAATGGCACTTCATAGTTACAGTCTGTAATATATTTATAAATCTCTACATAATTCAGATGTTCATGCTGCTTCTGTCTTTTAGCAATTATAATTAATTATAATAAAGATTAATGTAATAAAGATTCTTGAATACATGTCTTTATATACTGTTTTTTTTAAATTTCATAATCAGTTCTATTTATGAAATACTTGTGCCAACAACAAAAACCTTCAGACTTAACCAGAAAGGGATTTTTTCTCATGAAATCAACAGCAATGATGGCTAGCATTTTTATGATTTGTGGGTCAGATGCTAAGGACTTTATGTGAACTGATTTTAATCCTTGTAACTTGAAGGGAGGACACTGTTATGATTTCAGTTTTACAGGTGGGGAAATAGGTATGGAGTGATGTTTTCTACCAAAGCTTGAAATTCTGGTTACAAATTCAAACAAATAGATATTCTGGGACACAGGAATCCTCATTTAACATGGATACTACTGCTATCACCCGGAGGGGAAGAGTAAAAGATGGATATGCTGACTTGCACTTTGTTAAGCCATCAACTTCTGAGAGTGTGTCTTGAAGCTCCTTGGAATTTCTTTGTCATTGTGCTTTTCAAAAGTTGGGGTCAAAGAGAAAAGCTCATGGCAATGATGACAATCCACCACCTAATCAATCAGGCCAAAAGAAAGAAGTGATGTGTTTGTGACAACATGGGGCAACATGTCAGGAGATGGCAGCGTCAGAAAAACCTTCAGACTGAATGTAGAATCTCTGCTACATTAGGCCCAAATGACTTCACAGATAGCATAAATAGATTATACATCCAAAACAGAAAAACACCAATAGGTTAAATATAAGCATGTGTTAATGAAGACCCACTTTCCACGACAGGCCTGGTCTCCTCGGTGATAAGAACATTATTAAAATCTCCCACGTAATTCATCAAGGTCTCATGCTGGCTAGGGCAAGTCAATCTCCCCAGTTAGTTAATCTCTTGGACTAGGAGAAACAAAACTTCAGAAATGGTATCTTTTTTTTTTTTTAATTATCTGGACTCTGCTGAGAAGAGATAAAATAATTCTACTGCTATTCCGTGTCTGGTTGAACATATTCTAGCATTGAAGCATCATTTAGCTTAATCAAAACAGGAAGGATTTCTTCCCTATCTATATCAACTCTCATGTAACTTAGCAAATAACAGGAATATACAGGTAATGAAAATTCAGACATGCCTGCTACACATTTCAAAGCTAGTCTGCTAATATGACCAGCTAAATGGCCTATAAATCATCTGGCACTAGAAGTAACAGTGCTAAATGCTTTATTCTCCTTTCTTTTCTATTCTGGAGGTGGTGTGGAAAAGCTGTAGAATTCAACCATCCTGGACTTGAATCCATAATCTATGCCTTTGAGCTCATTCCCTCTTTCTGAACCTTAGTTTCCTCATGGGGGGTGGGGAAGGAGGTGGGGGTGGTGGGGGTTGGAGACCACCTATGGGGTTGCTGCTGGGAGAATCAAATGAGGTATTCAGAAAGCACAGAGCACATGAAGGCTTAATCCATACCAACACTCAAGTCATACTATTTGATAATATAATAACAACAACTATAATTAGCACTATGATTGAGAGCACAGGCCTGGAAATCACTGAGGCTGCTCTTCTTACCATGTAACTAAGAGGTCTTCCATAGCTATGTTACAAAAGGAAGGACTCCAGCAATTTGGTTCTTTCTTCCCTGATATTCTGATGATGATGACGATGATGATTATTTACCACAGGAAACCCATGCTAGTAAACAAGACTGAGCAGCTCAGACACACCCATCTGAGTAACCCATCTGAGACGCAGTCACTCACCCTTCATTCATCCCCCCAGACACATTTATGGAGCACCTATGATGAAATACCATTTGCTTAGAAAGGAGTTCATGGGCTACTGGTGAACTCAGGGACAGAGCGTGACCACTTATTTAATAAACTCAGGAAACAGCTTGCTGAGTGAACAGAGTCCAAAAGATTTCCTGGCTTTATACATCTGGGGTAAATATGTTCATTTTGTCTTCTGCCTTAGATTTTTTAAATTCAACCCCTTCCCTTTCAAAATGCCATTGACTTTATAACATTTATCTGTCCCTTTCAGTCACTGATACAATGAAAGAGATCTTAAGCCTACCATTACTCAAGGTTTACTAGGTACTTCTATGGGATCAGTGCCTGCCCCTTTGCTGGGGATGTAATGAGAGGGAACACAAGTTTCCCTGGGGAGAGTGACAAGGAAGGTGACATCACAGCTATGTGATAAAGGTTAGGACAGGGACACAAGCCTGGGACGGACGGCAGGGGGTGGAGGGACAGAATACAGAATGGCTAGAAGAATCCTCCAAGTCTGAGAGCTAGGGCTGGATGTTGAAGCGTTAGTGGACAGGAGCCAGGCAAAGTACAAGAAGAAGGAAGAACCTGTGCACATTCCAGACATGGGGAAATGGAATGTGCAAAAGGCCTGGTGGCACAACAGAGCATAGTAAGTTTGAGAAATGGAAAGAAGATCAGTATGGTTGGCCTGTGTGACAGGGGGAAGGCAATAGTTTAGGAGGAAGATGGGCAGGTTGGCAGGGGCCAGGTGGTACAGGCTTTGGAAGCACTATAGACTCTTAAGACCTGAAAGCAGGCAATCTAAGAAAAGATTTATACTTTAGAAAGATGACCTAGTAGTAAGCAGAGGCAGGGAGGCCAGTAGAGAGGCCAACAAAATGCTGAATAGTGCCAAGAAGAAAGGAGGGTCTGCAATCACTTTAGTGAGCTTCTGAAAAGACTATTCCAATTCCTAAACTCTTCTTCCTGAGGAGGGGAGGGAAAGGGTAAGATGCGAGCATATGTCACATAAACTTCTTTCTAAATTTCTCAAAGGGGACAGAGGAGATGCTGTAACAATGTATGGAACTCAAAAAGCACTGAGAGGTATGAGCATGTTCTTCCCCTATATTTCTTAGCAGGAGCTTAAAAAGGAGTTATCCCAGTGTCTGCAAACCAGCAAAGCAGAATTCAGGAAGGATGTGAACTCCAATCCCATCCTACCCCACCCATGGTCCAGCCTCCTGCTCCCACAGGGAAGGCTCACCAACATGGAAAGGATATCCCATCACCAAGGACATTGCCACCAGCCAAGAAAGGTGCCTGGGCCCTGTAAGGGGCTGTCCTAAAAGGCAGAGCTAACCAAATGTTCCATATGAATTCACAGTCTTAGCAAGGGACTAGTGATGTAGTGGGAAGAAAGATGGGCCAGAGAAACCTGAAAATGATCTATTTCTGTGAGGTTCCATACAACACACTTGAATGTGCACTTCTTTTCTGAAAGGGATACAAACCTGTTCACAAGTTTTAAAACTACCCACACCCTCTTAGCCAGGGATTTCACGTTTCAGACTTCATCCTACTGATAAGATGGGACCACTGAAGGATGTTCCTGGATGCTCATCAGTGTTATTTCTAACAGTGAAAAGTCTGAAATTATCTAAGTCCCCAAGAGAGAATGAGTTGAATAAATTTGTTGCAATCATTTGACAAAGTACTCTACAGTTATTAAAAATAATGTTCTTAAAGGATATTTCAGGATATGGTGACATGCTCTCAATATAGTAAGTGAAAAGTACAGGAATAAATTAATTTGTGTTATCCCAACTTTAAAAAGTTATATGCAGTTATATAACTACATAGGTCGACAGTTGATAGACAGGTGAGACAGCAATAAACATCAAATTTAGCCAAGTCAGGGGTTTGCAAAGATCTTCAGCTTCACTAATAAGAAAATATTTCTTCAGTTGCAGCAGTAGCTACATGGGGTTTGACGTTCTCTTAGTACTGTTTTGTATGTCAAGTATTTCATGATGAAAACATTTTAAGAGGGCTCAGTGGTACAGCAACACTGGGTTCAATCATCCCTGGTACAAAAAAAAAATTATCTACTTCTCTGGGGTGCGCTGTCAAACTCCGCTGTTCATATTTTCCAGATTTTCTACAAAGAACATATGTTCCTTTTCACCTTTTACATCATTTTATCATTGGAAACTATTTTCGTGTCCAGCTCGATGCTCTTTTTGTTTTTGGAGAAAAAATGTTTGGTGCTGAGATGTGCCCTCAAGTGGGAACACACCTTGCTCTTCCACCAGGCTCTCTGCTGGGGTGCCATGAACCCCTCAGCACTCCACTCAGGCATCTCTTGCCCTTATAATTTAAACTAGAAAAGTGGGGGAAGCAATGTCCCCACAACCATCCCACTCATATCCTCTGACGTGAGAGGAGATTTGTAGGCGGCTGCTGGGAGCCTTCTTTGCTCTGCAAATTGTTCTCAAAACTGTTACCTTTTTTTTTTTTTTTCTGGAATAGTTTATGTTCTATTCTGCCCGGAAGCTGGGGGCTCAGCCAACGCACTGGGTGAAGTGGTGGGAAAAAATAGAAATCGATTATTTTGTCAACTAGCGTGGACTCTTTAGTCCAAATCCATTTTTTACCAAATGCTGGGAGTGGAGGGAAGAACAACGCTGTCACCCTGACTGGGCTTGAAAACACTGCCCATTTACTCTCTAAGAGGAGCTCTAATGTAGGGCCTTGGCTGGGGTCTGCAAATGTCCTGAAATCTTGCCCTGAAATGATTGTAAGATTTACTGGAACCCAGGGCTATCACAAGATGCCCCAAAGAATCAGGGACACCCCTACTCCAAATGACTGAGGATCCTGTTCTGTGAGAGGAAGCTCTTTTCTTAGCTCACCCACTCCCATTTGGTCTCTTCAGTCCAAATTTCACAGGAGGTTAGAGAGAGATTTAGCAGGAAAACTCCCTCTAAACACCTATCAGAATCATCATCCAAGGCTTTAAAATAAAACAAGATGTCACTGGGAATGTTTATGTTATCCTTACTCAGACACCGCAGAGGGTGCTACATAGCACTATTTAATCAAAGGGAGATTTCATCTGTACTAACATTTCCCAGCTTTTTATGTCACAGTTATGTTTCATTAAAATCAGCACACATTAGGGCAGCTCACTATTTGGAAAAAAAAATTAACAGAGAGTGTTTAACAAGAGTCCATTGTTGGGCTGAGACTCAATGGAAGCTTGAACACAATCTCCCAAATACCCCTGACTCCTCATCGAGCAATTTCTTATTCAAAGCATATATCTGGTGACTGTCTTTTCACTTATTAAATGGAATCAAAGTTGAGAGTTACCAATATTACTTTCCTAAACCCTCACATCCTCTGGTATGAGTCATCTACTGGAACCTACCTTTTTTTCCCCCCCTCTCTTTTTCAGTTACTTTCCACTACACATAGACTCAAAACAACTTTTTAGCTGGGCATGGTTGTGTGTGCCTATAGTCCCAGTTACTTGGGAGACTCAAGCAGTAGGATCACTTGAGCCCAGGAATTCGAGGCAACTTTTCAGTTTTGCTGCTGGTTGGTTAAGGGACTAGCTACAACTTCAGTGGATATTACCATTTAAAAATACAAAGATAACTGGGAACAGTGGTGCACATCTCTAATCCCAGTGACAGGGAGGCCAAGGCAGGAGGATTGCAAGTGTGAGGCCAACCTCAGCAAATTACTGAGACCCTGTTTCAAAATAAAAAATGAAAAGGGATTAGGATATGGCTCAGCAGTAAAGCACCTTAGATTCAATCCCCAGTACTGAAAATAAATAAATAAATAAGTATTTAAAGATTAAAGTCCTTCTGAGTAATCTACAAAGACCATTTATTTATTAGACTAATTAACTTATTTGGCTCAGATATTTATTTAGATATTATTGCATTTATGGCAAAATATCTTTTCATGGGTGGCTCCACCTACCAGTTAATTCAACTCAACTCATCTCTACTGTGTGTCATAGAGTTGGTGAAATATTAGCGCTAATAAACCCCTTCCATGGGACTCTGCCACACAAATGTCATCTCCATATGACTCTAAGAATCAGCAGAACCTGCCAAACAGCAGTTTTCAAGTCCCTAAAAGCAGTTCCAGGGTTCTTCTAACTTCTACAATTACTAATATATTACTATGCAGTAATAAATTACGAAAATTCAGCCCAGGTTCTGGAAATCTGTTTGCCAAGATTCAGAAAAAATGCCAAGCAAATTAGAAATGAGTTTGGCCATAGATGAATCCCTAAGCATAGCTGTAATGGTGGTAATTGGGTATACTCCTCTACTATAAAGGTCTCATTACTGGAATAAAACATAATATTTGAGATGGTTAAGAAAAAAAAAGTAATATCATCTGCAGCTATACAAGAAGAATTCGTTATCTAGAAATTATTCATTTCCTGAGACTTAAGTGACCTTGACAAGAAAGCAGCCATTGATGCCAACCAGGACAAAAACCAAGTCATGACCCATAATTTCAAATAATCCTTTCATATCAGAGACTTTAGTGGTTCTTTGATAAAACATACACACACTCCATCCAGAGACATGCTTTTCTGAAAAATAAATACTAATTATGTAGTTGAGGGAAACTGTAGCTGAGGCTTGACCTTAGAAATGATCTAGAGTAAAGTTTTGCCTCAGTCATTACACTCACCTGGGTTTCTATTTCTTCATTTGCAAAGTGAAGGGACTGAAGTGCATGATGGCTAGGGGGTCTTTATTTTATTTATTTTATTTTAGTACCAGGGATTAAAATCTGTGGTGCTTAACCATGGAGCCACATCCTGAGCCATTTTTATGTTTTGAAACAGGGTCTTGCTAAATTGCTTAGGGACTCACTAAGTTATTGAGGCTGAATTTGAACTTGTGATCCTCCTGCCTCAGCCTCCCAAGCTGCTAGGATTACATGCTAAGGGGTCTAGCTAAGGGGGTCTTTAAATCCTAAAAGTTTTAAAATTCTAAAAATAAATTTCTACAAAATTATAAACATCCAAACACACACATAAAAAATCTGATTGCTGATGAAGAAACTTCCATAGCTTCATTGTCAGCAATAAAATATTCAATGAATAAAGTAAAACCCGGAAGACATCATCTTTTTGTCCTGTTTCCATGGCAACCTAGTAAACTGGCCCAACTCCATCAATCTGATGGTCCAAAGACTAGAACAGATAAACACCATATGGTGAAATAAAGTGCTCAAGAATGCTAATTATATGCCAGCTCAGGCTCACTCAGCATGTCTGTTTGCATCACAGAAAACTCAGTCATAATTAAAAATAGCTTTTTAGTGAATGCATGTTTATACCAGTAAATAAATGTCATCAGATCATGATGGTTTTAGAAGACCTGATCCCCAATCTTTCTTTTTAACAAATGGATAAATTGAGGCACAAAGAGGGGAAATGACATTGTTAGTCATTTCCCTGTGAGAGGCAGAGCTAAGACAACAAATCAGTTCTTAATTCTTAGCCTGTAAGTCTTCTCATCTCATAAAAATACCTTGTGAAGGTCTCTGTAGAAGAGAGACATTGGGTCTAAAGTCAGAGGAGTTGATACAATGCGAGATAGTGAAACCCCAATAAAGTGTAAAAAATACATAGACGAGGGGACAGGAGGAACCCAGTAAAGGCTTGAGTTCCTAACCACCTGCCCACTCACCCTGGATAATGAGAGCCTTGGAGGCCCAGGGAGGCTTCCCAGTTGCATTAGAGGGAAGCAAAGAGGTCGTGCACAGGAAGCTGCTGAAATTAAGCCTCCAAGGCCTGAAAAATTCAAGAAAGCTTTTCACCTCTATGATTACCAGTATTCAACCACACAGTCCCTCAAGCCTCTTTTGCAAACCTTTGCTTTCAAAGAAAAACACGATAAGGCTAATGTTGATAGGTACCTAGTAGGTGCTTGGTATTCTTTCATTGTTTTATTCAACTAACAAAAGCTTGTGTTAGATGAAGTCTTTTTTAAAATAAATTAAATAATTAATTTTTTTTTAGTTGTGCATGGGCACAATGCCTTTATTTCATTTATTTTTACATGGTACTGAGGACTGAACCCAGTGCCTCACACATGCTAGGCAAGCACTCTACCACTGAGCTATAGACCCAGCTCCAGGTGAAGTCTTTTCATGCTTATTTGCCAAACAAGAAAACATGCCACACAAATGGTTAAGTATAGAATCCTAATTCAGACTAAGATCTACTGATTCCAAAGTCATCCACTCCATCATGTTGCTGGAGTTCTCTTCCAGCCTTTGGGCCATCCGGCTGCCTGAGTTGGGCCAAGCCACTAACTTCCTCACAAAGGGGCAAACATCTGGTTCATCTTCTTGAACCAGCCTCTATAACAGCACAGAAGGATTCATCTAGATTTTACCCAGATGCACTAAGTTTGTACTTCATTTTATGAAAGAAAAGACACAGGCTTTGAAGAACTTAGCCTGGAAGTTTAAGTTGACCACACAACTTTCTCCAGCAAAAAGAAAAAAAAAAATTTATTTCCCCTGGGTTACAACTTCCATATTGGACCAGGGAAGCCCACTTCAAAAAGGTACACAGCATATTAACAAATAATGATCAGAGAAGGGACATGGGAAGCAGAAAGGACTGCACTTACACTTATGTCGAGGCTGCAAAGGCTAACAGCATCTTCATCTTGGGCACTTTGCTTCCGTTTCCGCTGCAAAACAAATAATAAAACAAAGTTTAAATGTAAACAGGGATTATGGTTTTGATTCAGGAAAGCAAGCAAGCAATCCAATATCATATGCAAACCTTATCATTTCCACCACACTGCCACAAAACTTTAACGGGACTATGTAAATGAACAGTTCTAAGAATTACGGGAAGCTATTAAGCTCTAGGATAATCATTTTTCATTATTAGTCTTGTTCATGCTGCTAGAGTCTCTTTTTTCTTTTCTTTTTTTTCTATATGTCTCCATAAAACATTCATAGATACCAGGGTCAAATTCTGACTAACTTGGAGAAACAACTATACTGGAAAGAAAATCTAATTCACTTAAAGATATTCCATTTTCAGAACTGCTTTGTACTTGGGTAATTTAAGTGTCTGTTCTCAACCTGTCCAATGTTCTAATGCAATCACAGAACCACGATGCTGGAGAGAACCTTAGACGTCTTCTCTAACCTTCCCATTTTATAGTCATAAAAACTGAGATTCAGAAAAGTCGTTATTTTTTAAAAATATTTTTTTTAGTTGTAGTTGGACTCAATACCTTTGTTTTATTTATTTATTTTTATGTGGTGTTGAGGCTCGAACCCAGGTGAGCACTCTACCGCTGAGTCACAACCCCAGCCCCCAGAAAAGTCATTATTGAACTAAAGATAATTATATCTGAAATGAATTTATAAGTTTATGGCCAGGGCTTACAGCTCAGTCAGATACAGAAAAATATTTTCCCCTTTACAAAAAGAAAAGAAATTCCATCCATATATCATAAGAAAGTCCATCAAAGATATATTCACCTTTCTTTAGCATCCCCAGCTCAACTAATCAGGTCATTGTTTTCTTGTGTCTGTCCCTAAAGTGGGACTTGTTAAAATCTATTGATGCTACTTGCAAGAAAGCAACCAAAAGATCAGAATTGGTGACGTGAAGCTATGGGAAAGTCCAGAGACATCTGGGTTTTTGACCCCCAAAGAATCCCACTGCCTCCTTCTCTATCAGAACCCTGAGGCAGCCAACAGAACTGCTCATTTCTACTTCAATTCAGCAAAGGTTTGTTAAACATCTGCTGTATGCCAGTCTCTGTGTTTGCTCCCAGGAACACGGGTTGGCAACTCCCAAGGTTAAGGAACTCACATTAATGTAGAAGAGATGGAATATCATGAACTGTAATGAATAAGATTCAAACATTTGGGCTGGGGATGTGGCTCAAGCGGTAACGCGCTTGCCTGGCATGCGCGGGGCGCTGGGTTCGATCCTCAGCACTACATAAAATAAAAATAAAGATGTTGTGTCCACCAAAAATTGAAAAATAAATATTAAAATATTAAAAAAAAAGATTCAAACATTTTAGGGAAAGTCACTTCACTCCTCTAATTCCCTTCCTCAACTCCAAGGTGTGTATGCTTGGGGGATGGAAGTGATAACGGCAACTCTATTCTTAGGAGTAAAAACAGTAATGCACTCTAGTGCTTAGTAGAGTGCGTGGTACACAGTAGGTGCTCAAAGTGTGGGCTGGAGGACTCTAGCACAATGATAAGGGAGGAAGTATTTAAATAGGCCTAAAGGATGAATAAGATTCTACCAGATGAAGATGGGGAAAGGACTGAGGCCTCTCTTTATATAGCCAGCTACCTAGATATTTAAATTCTCAAAGGTGAACACAGTTCTATCCAGAACTGTGAAGTTTGGGATCCTATAAGTTTTCCACTGAAGCAGTAGTGCAGGGCGCCACCATTTTGGGCATCTACATTAACAAATTCACCAAGTGACACCCCCCCCCCCCAATCATACTGGGAATCAAATCCAGGGAAACTTTACCCCAGCCCTTCTTATTTCGAATAGGGTCTTGCTAAGTTGCTGAAGTTGGCCCCAAACTTGTGATCCTCCAGCATGGATTAGATTACAGGCATGTGCCCCCACACCTGGCTCACCAAGCACACTTAGGAAGTCAAATACTCCACTTGAGTTCTTTCAGAAGAGACTTGGGAACTTGCTGACAACCACCCCATGTATATTTGCCCATATCTGAGGATGCTTCATGTTTGTACAGAGGCCTGGCCCTTGATTCATCATCTAGGTACAATTAAAAACAGCACTGTGGTTTCAGGGAAACCAATTCACTGGCTTATTTTATATGGTGAGATTTTTTTTTTTTTTTGAGATGGGGGTGTATCTATGTTACCCAGCTGCCCTTGAGCTTGAGGGCTCAGGTGATCCTCCTGTCTGAGTCTCCTGCTGGGCTGTAGATGCATGTCACCACACGCAGCTTATATGGTGATTCTTTTGAGGGAGATATGGTAAGAGGCAGTTCCCGTTTTACAGGTAAATAAACTAAGGTGGGAAGATATAAGCAATTTGCTATCACATAGCCATAGCATAACACTCTGAATTCAGGATTCTAAATTTTGGGGCACTCATGCTGCTTAAAGTGAGGCAAATAGATCATGTCTCACTTACCCCCTGGAATGTCTGGGAGCATCTGCCTGGAGTGCCCTGTTAACAAGGATCACACAGCAGAGTAAGCAGCCATCAATTAGCAATACACAAGTGCCAGGGAAAAGGCAGGTGGTCCTGCTGCCTAGAATCACCCAGGACCTTCTGGAGTCAGGCTTCTCTTGCCTTGAGCTGCTATGGAGTTGAGAGGAGCCTGTTTCGCTGGTGAAGAAGAGGGGATAAGAATCTCTTCTCACAGCCAGGCAGCCCCCTTCAGACCAGCTCAATATATTACCCAGCGCTCAAACCCAGCCTCACACCACCCCCAAAGCAGCTCTAGCCAGAAACTTCCACCTGCTTCAAGTGTCAAGTCTAGAAGACAAATATCCTCTAGGGGCCCTTTTAATTAAGCCACAGCTGGTTAATCTGGGATAGAATGATCTCAAGAAACCCACACATTTAAAAAAATAAAAGCTGTATGGATTGAGAGAATGGATTTTCTTGTCAATTTTCATTACACATGGTAGTGGCTGACCACTGCTAGTAACAAAGAAGAAATCTGAGGCTTAAACTCTTGAGCTTGAAGCAAAAATTTCACAAAGCATTGTTTAGTCGTTGTTTATTTGCTCTAAGTTCACTGGGTACTTTTTGTGCAAGATCTGCTCTGGGTCCTAGGATACAGCAGTGAATGAGCCAGGCACGCAGGTTTCTTTCACTCTAATTGGGAGTCAAAGGAAAACAAAATAGCTGAGTGTGGTGGTGTGTGCCTGTAGTCCCTGTAACTCAGGAGGCTGAGGCAGGAAGATGGCAAGTTGGAGGTCAGCCTGGGTAACTCAACAAGACCCTGTCTCAAGATAAAAAATAAAAAAGGTCTGGGATGTAGCTTGGTGGTAGAGTGTGCTGGAATAAACCCTAGTACTGAAAAGAAAAAAAGAGAGAGAGAGGGAGGGAGGGAAGGAGGGCAAGAGGGAGGAAGAAAATTACATAATATAATCTGTCCTGTGAATGAATCAGATAAGGTGCTGAGACAGAGATCAGATAGATAATCTTATTTTTTTTATTGGTTGTTCAAAACATTACATAGTTCTTGATATATCATATTTCACACTTTGATTCAAGTGGGTTATGAACTCCCATTTTTACCCCGTATACAGATTGCAGAGTCACATCAGTTACACTTCCACTGATTTACATATTGACATACTCATGTCTGTTGTATTCTGCTGCCTTTCCTGTCCTCTACTATACCCCCTCCCCTCCCCTCCCCTCCCCTCTTCTCTCTCTACCCCCAGATAATCTTATTCTGGTTTTTGGTTGACACAAGATTTTTTTTTTTTTGGTACTGGGGTTGAACCCAGGGGCACTTAACCACTGGACCTCACATCCCCAGCCCTTTTTTGTATTTTATTTAGAGACAGATTAGATTCTCACTGAGTTGCTAAGTGCCTCGCCAAGTTGCTGAGGCTGGCTTTGAACTTGTGATCCTCCTGCCTCAGCCTCCTGAGTTGCTGGGATTATAGGCGTGAGCCACCACAGCCAGCTTTTCATGAGATCTTAGTCAATGAAGGCAGGATATGGTCTGTCATGATCATATTCCCAGATGCTGGTTCTGTATTTGGTACATGGCCAACTTCTCCCAAATTAGTATCATTTGTGGGGGGTGCCGGGGCTTTGAACCCGGGACACTTTACCACTGATCTGCATCCCCAGTCTTTTTTTTTTTTTTTTTTAATGAGACAGGGTCTTACTACATTACTCAGGGCCTTGCTAAGTTGCTGAGGCTGATCTCAAACTTTGTGAACCTCCTACCTTAGCCTCCCAGGTCTCTGGAGTTACAGATGTATGCCACTGTGCCCAACCAAAATAGTATTTCTTGATTTTTTTTTTTTTTTTTTGGTTGATACCCTTGGTCCTGCTCCTTTTGAGAAGCTTGTCTTCTTTACCACTCACCCCACTCCAGAGAAAACCAGGTGGAGAAATCAGGGATTAAGTGGGCACCCAGCAGCCAGGCTGGCTCAGTCTGGTGATGAAGGACATGCGGTTGAACAAGCCACATGCAAATGTGGAAACAAACTACAAAGACATGGACAAGCAAGATCTCAGAAAGCAGAGGTGCTGCAGGACACTGCACTCATTTCAAATTTTTACCACAGTAATCATGATAATAATCAGAATGATAACATTGTAGTTTTAGCTTATATTTATTCACTATATTTATATATTTATTAATATTTATTCACTATATGTTACTCCCAGAGCTAAATACCTATATGTCATTTGATTGTCATGCCAATCTCATGAGCTAGGCAGGAACCAGTATTATCTCTGTTCTACAGAAGGAGAGAAAGAGGCTCAGAGAGGGGCAGGAACTCACCCAAGGCTTTCTAATTAGCAAGAGGTATAGCTTGGATTCAAACCTAGGTCTGTCTGACTCCAAGCTCTGTAGTCTGGGCAAGCACATCTGTAGTACCCACAGAGGATGTGTAAGAAGGAGTTTAACGTGAGGAAAGTGGGAGGGGACACTTTTAGAACTTTTATTCTACTAGAGAATTGACCTTGAAGACCACAACTCTCTGTTGATTTTGTGGTCCTTTCTAGTTTTTCAGGTTATCACTGCCTGCTATCAGGTCACAGCCATTTTACTTCCTCTGCACATGAGAAAACATGGACAGGGTACCTGGGGAAGTGCCTAGGCAGGAAGGCCACTATGTATGAACTGTGCTTTTACACACTCAGTCTGACAGGTTCCCAGATACTCTGAGAAGCCAAGGACGCACCTTATTATTCATGTCAAGTTTACTGAAGCAAATGCACAGTCCACTTCCCTTTCAACCATGAAAACAAAGCACCTGGGGTGAGCCCAATAATTGCTGGAGCCTGAGCTCTCTGATTTCAGCAAACTTTACCCCCCCCATAGCACTGGCCCCCCTTCTTGTGCCCTGTGCAGACTAGTAGGTCAGTGAATAATTTCCGAACGGGTGACTAAAATAAAGAATGAATAAAGGGGGCCAGTGTTCTTGAGGTGTCACCCTTTGCTTCCGCTAACTACCTGGCTCCCAAAATTAAATCAAAACCTCAAAAGCAAAGGTCACAGAAGGCTAAAAATCTGTCAACCTCAAATTTCCTTGGAGATTTAAAAGCTGCTAGTTGAAGCTCAGATTCTTGCTTTTAAACAAGAAAAAGCATTTCCCCCACCAGTGGGGGCATTGGTTTTCCTTAAAATATGTAGAAATGTGAAAGGAAATCATGGCATCTCAGAGCTTGGTCTGAATGGGGCATTGGGCAAGTTCCATGTCTCCTACCAGAAGGAATACCACATATGTTCAAGGCAAGACATCCCTGACCTATGGACCTATCCATGTCCTGGTTCTCACATCAGGAGCACTCAGTCTCTGTGCTTTAGAAACATGTAACCTAAGACTGACAACATCTCGGAGGAAAGGAAATCCAGCCATCAAAAACATAAATGACCACAATGGGCACCCAAGCTCTTGGTCCCAAAATACATACCTACCTGGGATCAGAAGGAAGGGCAGAGACAGAGGACAGTTTGTGAACAATGGGCCTGAGTGGAGTATGTGAATTCTTAACTCTGCAGGCTACATACTGCATGGAGACACCTTCTAGAAGAGCTTAGAAAACCCTCTCATGCTTCTCCAATCAAAAAAAACAAAAAAACAAAAACAACCCGAAGTCCCCTTTGTTAATGCACAATTGATGAGGTCCCTGTGCAGTATCAAATATGAGGTTTCGCAGTGGTGTGGGTATCCCTGGGGGATCAGGTGACCTTCACTGGAAACTTATTATTGATCATATCCCCCTGCAGCCTTGCGACCATCAGCCTTCACACTTCAGCCTTTTGACCCACTTATATGATGCATTATTGTTCCCTGGGCTCCTCTGAGGCTCTCAGGATTTAGGCTTGGGTTACCTGCTGACAGCACAAGGCTGCCATCTAAATCTCATTAGTAAATGGTCCATGAACAAACAGCTTTTTCTGCTGTTCTGGGGAAGACTATGCAATGAACATTGACTCAATCTTTACCACTATGGCTTGTCAGAAAAGCAAGCCCCAGTCCACGCCTGAATATCTTCTCCTTACTGGCTTGGCTTCAATTCTCTCAGAACCCAAATCTTGGAATCCTTTAAGGTTTTGAGCCTCAGGATCAAAGAAGAATCACAAGGTGCCTTTCAATACACAATCAGAGGGAAACAGATGCTGGAACTGGGCATCTGCTATGAGCCAGAGGACCGCTCCATTAAGTTTCTCCATGACCCCATTTAAACACTGTAGTGTCTTGAAAACAGAGGGATGCTGTAGGGCAGAAAGACTTTAGTGACCTGCTCAAGGTCACAATGACAGTGAATGCTGGCCACTCCCTATCATTAGGCCAGCCTGACTGCCAAGCAGTGGACTTTCTGTCATATGATAGTATTTCCCTTTATATATTATGCAAAAACAATATGTGGTTTCCTTTGAATTAATATATTAAAATGATATAAATGCATTGTGTGTGTGCGTGTGAGTGTGTGTATGTGTTTATGCCTGTAACCCCAGCAACTCAGGAGACCAATGAGGCAGGAGGATTGCAAGTGGAAGCCAGCCTCAGCAAGTTTTTATTTTATCTCAAAATAAAAAATAAAAAGAGCTGAGGATATAGCTCAGTGGTAAAGCATCCCTGGGTTCAATTCCCAGTATTGAAAAAAATTAAAATTATATATACATATATATGCATATGTGTGTGTGTGTGTGTGTGTATATATATATATATATATATATATATATATATATATATATATGCATGCTCTGGGGACTAAGGGTATCAGTCAATGATGGAGTGCTACTGGCCTAGCATGCTCAAGAACACAGTTTGTTCCCTAGCACTGTATATATATACACACACACACATATATATGAAGAGAGATATACACACACCCAGATGAATACATACATATTTATATATGCATATAAGTATGTATATATACATATAATGCACACATACACATATAAAGGTTCACAAGGCATTCACCTAACATATCTCAAGGAAATGAGGAACAAATGAGAGATGCCTGAGTTCAAAATCCAGCTCTAGGGCTGGGGATGTGGCTCAAGCGGTAGCACGCTCGCCTGGCATTCGTGAGGCCTGGGTTCGATCCTCAGCACCACATACAAATAAACATGTTGTGTCCGCCGAAAACTAAAAAATAAATATTAAAATTCTCTCTCTCTCTCTCTCTTTTAAAAAAAAATCAGCTCTACCATTTGCTACTTGGTGTGACCTAGAACAGGTTACTTTAGTCCTTTAATTTCTCAATAAATATTTATTGAGGATCTATTTTGAACCAAGCAGGTTCTAGATTTGTGGGATATATCAGTATCTATGCAATACACATATAAAATTTATTTTTTCCATCAGAGTTATATTTCAAGGATTTAAAGGACATGACATATTTAGAACAGGGCTGGGCATACAGTGAGAGATTTAAAAAATGGTAATTATTGCTACTGTGGTCATTACCTTAATTCTTACTACTACCACTATCGCTGTTGGCATAACTGTTTTGTTACTGTTTGACACAGAGTGGCAGGCAAGGTAGATAGGAGAGGCAGGGGAATCCTGCAAGAAGATGAATAGGAGACCTGAGGCTTCTCTGACTACCAAGCCCCAGAAGGTTGCACACAGATGGCCCCTGGATACCATCAGTTTCCTATGCAGTGCCTCCTTCCCACCTCTGTCACAGAGATGAGGGCAAATGCAAGCCTGACTTAATTTCAAACAGCTGAGATTGAATTGATTAGTGTCAGAACAACCCTGTTATTAAATCACAGGGCTTTTCTATTTAATAACCAGGTGACCAGAGCAGCAGAAACACACTGATAGAGACAGTGCAGCTCCCAACTCGGCAGTAAATGGTCCCTGATTAGTCATTTATAATTATTAAATTCAAACCAGATCTTGAACTCTTTTGATTTATGTCTTCGCTGGCAAACAGCTTTGGTGGCTTCAGAGGCTTTGAGGACCTGCCTTTCATCTGCGCCTTCTTTGGAGAGAGATTAGCAAAAGGATTTTGTGTTCTTGTACTTGCCCTTAACTGGAACTCCACTTGATAAACCTACATTTGAGCAGGGAAGAAGACCCACATTTTGTTTTTCTCCAGGGATAAGCAGAATTGAGAGGGGACTTTAGTCCATTTTGAACACAGAGTTTTTCTTCTCCCTATTTTATTTTTATTTTTGGTACGGGGGATTGAACCCAAGGGTGCTTAATTACTAAGCCACATCCCCAGCCCTTTTTATATTTTATGTAGAGACAGGGTCTCGCTAAGTTCCTTAGGGCCTCACTAAATGGCTGAGGCTAGTCTTGAACTCATGATCCTCCTGCCACAGGCTTCTGAGACTCTGGGATTATAGATGTGTGCCACTGAGCCCAGTTCTCCCTATTTTAAAGATGCCCTCTCTTTCCCAGCATCCTGGAACCCTACTCCTTTTCTCTAGATTGTTCAATCTGTTCACAGGGTAGAGAATCTGGTAATCATGGTGCTCTCTAACCTACTTGTAAATAAATTTCCACTAACATGACATGCCATTATGTGCCCAGATGCCAGACAGGTGCTAACAACAGATTGGGTGAGTTTACATCTCAGTTTTGCTACTTATTTGTTATGGAAATTTCAGCATATTTCCTCACCTCTCTGAACCTCAGTTTCCTTATCTATACTATGGGGACACTAATGTGCCGCCTCCTACAGTGGTCGTGAGAGCTCAGAAGATTGCCATGGGTAAATGATCAACACAATCTGGCACTCAGGAACTAGGCAATCCTATTATTAGTATAAGTAACAACAACAGCAATAACAACAAGTTCAGGAGCCAAGGAGAAAAATCATGGAGAAAATAACTCAAGTGTCTAAAAGTCTACTCATTAACTTGATTTTTAGAAAATAGGTAAAGCCCCTACTTGATTTTAGCCACAGGGCACCTGGCTCTTTACTTGTTTGGAAGCAGAAATGAGATAGGCTGAGCCTTCCTCTCCCCTGGGAAGAAAAGAGCATCCAAGCAAGTGAATGCAAGGAGGGGGAGATCCAGCCAACCCCCATGAACATTGGGGTTCACTCTGCCATTCACCCAACACAGACTACTGCTCCCCATAAAACACTCAGGCTGGAAGAACAGAGAAGAGGCAGGGAGCTTGTCTACCCAGGGTAGAGAACTGGCAAGTACTCGTCTCAGAAAGACTGTCCCAGAACAACCCATGCAGGCACTGATCTAAGTAGGAGAAGGGGTTCGTATCCACAAAGATTTTCAACAATGGGATGTGACAAGAAACACGAAATTGAGTTAACCAGAGCACTTTCTCCAAGGCCTTCTAAATTACTATAATTATATATTTTTTCTTCTGGTTCTTGGGTGCACTAAATTGGATTAATCACAATCTTTGATTTATAACACTTTTTTTCACTGGTGTTTCTCTGACCCTCTTTTGTTCATTTGCTTTTTTTTTTTTTAAACATTGCAACAAACTCCTATTTATTAAAATTCTTCACTGTGGGAATGGCTTTGAGTCATTTCAACAAACATATAATTCGTGTGTGTGTGTGTGTGTGTGTGTGTGTGTAGTTTAGGGGATATTCAAATAATGGTTCAACTTCTAGAGAATTACTCCACGTAGCCAAATGACCTGGGCTATCCAGCTGCAGTATTCAGATGTGAACCTGCTCATCATCCACAAGGACCCTAGAAGCCTGAGTTGACAGGATGGTTTCTAGACCTGCACTCACACCTGGTTTATGTTCCTGTCTCCTCTTCTCTAGAGATGACCCCAGTGCTGGTACTGCTCCTGGGCTCAGAAGCAGTGCCAAGAAGCTGACCTTTAACCCTAGGGAGAGCCAGTCTTTCTTCAGCTACTGGTGTCTGGAACATTGACCCTGTGGCACCATTTGCCACACAAAATAGAGAAGAACACTGAGTTGCCCTGCAGATCTGAATTTTCCTTTAAATAAACAAAGGGTTCCTTTGCAGAACCATTTAGGATTGTCTACCATACTAGAACACACATCTGAGTGGCTGAAGTCTGGTTTCTTTATGGTAGATTCTGGCAGTTTAAGAATCTTCTCTCCCTCCCTCCTTCCTCCTGCTGGGATATATAACTGTCCAATATAGATAGCATTGCTGGGCACAGTGGTACAGGCCTGTAATTCCAGCAGTTTCGGAGGCTGAGGCAGGGGGATCTCAAGTTCAAGGCCAGCCTCAGCAACTTTGTGAGATCCTAAACAACTTAGTGAGACCCTATCTCTAAGTAAAATATTAGAAAGGGCTGGGGATGTGTCTCAGAAGATAAGCACCCATGGGTTCAATCCCCCCCCCCCCCGCAAAAAAAAACCCTAAAAAACAAACATACAGCATTCTGGGTGCTTTTCACCTAATACTTCCAATAATGACTGCTGTACAAAGAAGTTATAACACATAAGAAAACTGAGGTTTAAAGAGTTTAAATGACCTAAGACCACTCTATGCATATTTGAACCAACCCAATATTTCATATAAGATCAGCTACTTGTGGGACTGGTGCTATGGCTCAGTGGTAGAGTGCTTGCTTTGCACTTGTGAGACACTGGGTTCGATCCTCAGCACCACATAAAAATAAATAAATAAAATAAAGGTATTGTGTCCATCTACAACTAAAAAAATAAAATAAAATAAAAAAGATCAGCTACTTGTATAACAGATACCATTGGCCCAAATACCCTGCACACCTTACCTTTTTATATGCCAGAAATGCTGGGGAGTTATTGCCACTGGAAGGAGCCTTCAATCTGTGATGGATTGAATTTGTCAAACATTCAAACCTCCTAAAGCTTAGAGGCACAACTCTGAGGTATCGTCTCAAGTCTCTGTTGTACATTAGAATCACCTGGACATACTTGACCATATTCTTTCTTATAGCATTTAACCAATGCATGTGCCAGTTTGCACAGTGCCTAGCATATAGTAGGTATTTAATAAAATCTGTCAAATGAATTAAGGCATATAGGGAAATTAATTTATTTGAGTCTCCTGTTTTTTCATCATCAAAATTCAAAAATCCTGGGGACTCCAGTATTAAAAAAAATGGTATCTCATGGTCAATACTTCTTGGCATTTAGTCTTCCTAAAAAGAGAAATTCTACAGCTTTATATTTGCTATTTGGTAAGCAAATGGGTTCATTTGTTCACATGTATTCAGTCAGCAAGCATTGCTGAGTTTTTTCTTTGCACTGGTCAGGCTTCACCAAGGTCCAGGAAAGTTTTGAACATGAAAGAATTCTATGTCTTAGTAAAACACCCATTTCCTGGGAAATGGATTAGACCCTGGATAAATATGCTTTGATTTTTGCAAAATCCAGGCCTTGGTTTCAGACTTCAGGATATACGTGGTTGGAATGGACTTTGAAGCAAAGATTCGGGATTAGAAAAGGCAGCACAGAACTCGTCTCTTCTCTGCAGCCCATTTGTGGCTCACCACAACTTTTGTTTTTGACTCAAAACTTGACAGGACATGATGGTGCCAGTGAAGAAGGGATGCTCTGAATACCTGCATGTCCCTGGTGTTCAGGGGCCCTTTGCCTCCCTCCCTGTAATTTGGGGTTGCGGTGAGCCCCTCCTCCGTTTTCAAAGGCAGCTGCAGGAGGAAAATGTCCCTGTAATCACAGTTGACATCTTTACAGACGGTGCCTCAGAAATGGTAGCTGGCTTTTGTGCTCTTGTTCTGAGTGTTTTTTCTGCAGACTGTTGCCAAGGGGCATTGCTCTAAAGTGAGTCACCACAGCTCTGAAGACTGGTGGCCCCCTGCGCTGAATGGGATCTGGCTGGAGAGGACCTTGTCACAGGCACAGCCCAGGATTGTTCCCGAGGCTCTGGCTCCTCCAGAGGCAGCACATGGAGGAGCCACACTGAGATGTTGGTTGTTGGCACAGGTGGGTCCATTGCTTTGAGGGAAGGGCATTCATTGCTTCAGTTACTTTCCTTATAAGGATAAACAGCCAATCTCTTGTGAGAATTTCCAGTTTTGTTTAGAAGAGAGCTATTTTTGATCAAATAATCATTAAATGATCTTCTCGGGCCTAAGGAATTATGCTGCGGAAATGACTGGGCCAACTGCTGCCTCAAGGGAGCCTGAAGGATTGAAGGCACAAGAGGGGCTGCTGCCCCCTAGGGTTGGGTAGCAAGAGGATACTGGATGCCCAAACAGGAGCAAAGGCACATAGGCCTTTTTCTTCCACAGGTCAGGGTGCTTAGGTCATTTGTGAATTTGTGCATTTATTTTACTTTTGTGTGTGTGTGTGTGGTAAATTACTGTATTACAAGATAATTACAGCAGTATACTTAAGTGCACTTAAGCATTGAGCCACATTCTCAGGCCTTTTTAAAAAATATTTTATTAATAAACAGGGTCTTGCTAAGTTATTTAGTGCCTCACTAAGTTGCTGAGGCTGGCTTTGAACTTGTAATCCTCCTGCCTTGGCTTCCCAAGCAGTTGGGATTACAGGTGTGCACCACAACACCCAACCCATTTTGTTTCTTTGGACACTTTAATACAATTTGAAACTTAGAGATAAGCTCGTAAGTCTAGAATAAGATAAAACCCTTTACCCAGATTCACTGATTCCTTATATCTTTTTACAGTTATTTCATCCCTATTTATCTCCCCATTTATCTATCTAGACATATGGATGTAAAGTATTTCTTCCTATCTGAGAATGAATTACAGACTTCATATCTCTTTAACCCCAAAATACTTCAGTGTGTATTTTCCAAGAGCATCCTCTTACACAGTGTAATTATTATCAAAAGAAGGAAATTTAACATTGACAAATGTGTCAACTTATCCACAGTTCATTTTCAAAATATGCTGGACTGTCCCAATAATGTATTTTATAGTCATTGCCTTCCTGGTCCAGAATCTGATTCAGGATCCTGCCTTGTATTTGTTGTCGTGTATTCTTCAGTCTCCTTTCATCTGGAACAGTCCCCAGGCTTTGCCCTACCACTGAGCTACATCCCTAGCTCAACTGCTGAGGCTGGCCTTGAACTTGCCATCCTCCTGCCTCAGCCTCCCAAATCGCTGGGATTATAGGTGTGAGCCAACATTCCCAGCTGATTTTGACAATTTTGAAGAGTACAGGCCAGTAATGTTGTACAACTTCCCTCAATGTGGGCTTATTAAATGTTTCTTCATGATTAGATTCAAGTGATGTATTTAAAAACAACTAGAGTGATGGGAGAATAGGTTAAGTTGTGCATTTTTCACTGGAACATGATAGAAGTGCGTTGTCTTTCTTAGTACATTCCATCAGAGGATCCTATTATATCAGTTTGTCCCAATATTGGTAACATTAGCTTTGATTATTGAATTCAAAGTTTCTCCATTGTACACTTTCCCCCTCAGTACTGGGGATAGAACATAGGGTCTCATACACACCAGGCAAGTGTGCTACCATTAAGCTACATCCCCATCATGTCTCCATTGTAAATTTCGCTATTTTTCCTTTGGTAAGTAACAAATTGAAACTATAGGGGTGGCTCATTCCCCATGAAATGCTAGTTTCAGTACTGATGGGTTTTTAACTCCATCATCCTATTTGTGAATTAGCTCTACCTTATGGCAGAGCTCTCCCTTCACCACCCTTTACTTCCCCATTTCTAGGAGTACCCCCTTACCCATGGTTTCACTTTCCCTAGTTTCAATTTCCTGTGTTGACCAAATATGAAATTGAAAATTCCAGAAATAAACACTTCATGTTTGAAGTCACACACCATTCTGGGTACTCTGATGAAATCTCACACCATCTACTCTGTCCTCACTGGGATATGACTTATCCCTTTGTCCAGGGTATCTATGCTGTATGTACTACTCCCTCATTAGTCATGTAGTAGACTGTGTATAGGAAAAGACATAGTATATATAGGGCTGGTAGTACCCATGATTTCAGGCTTCCAGTGGGGATCTCAGACCATATCCCAAATGCGTAAGAGAGGACTACTGTATTTCTATCACTGTGGGTTTTCATGGATTACTATTTTATTCAGTGGTTATTACTATCATTATTCACTTTGGTGCTCAGATTGTTCCAGTCTTGGCCAGGGAGAGCCCTACTAGCTGGTTTGTATGTCCTGCTTGCTCACCTATCCATCATTCTTAAAGTACTTCATTACTATTTGGTATAAAAAAAATTATTGAGAGTCCTCTGGTATCTTCCCTGCCCCAGTCCTTGGAATTGGCCTTTTCTCCAAAAACCCTGGGTCTTTTTAGTGCAGAATGGCATTTAGAAACCAACATCTGGGCTCTAAATTTTGTTCTTTGCTGCTAAGAAGCCACTGTTTCTGGACCCTCTCAGTAGATGTAGGAAAAAAATACAAATGTGAATTCATTCTGAGGCTTCCATTCCAATCTAACTATATGTATCCATTTTTAAACCATTTTTTGGTGCAGTATGCTTATGAGGTGTCTTTGGGGTTCCCCTAACACAGACCCTGGAGATTCATGTATAGACAGTTTACTTGGAAGGTGATCCTCGGAAGAACTAGTGGGAGTGAGGAAGTGAGACAGGGGAAAGGAAGTGATAAAGGGTGTGGACCCAGCAGATTATAGCCATGGCCAGCCAGAGTTCAACCTGTTGGAGACCCCCTGAGAGAGTACAGACAACACCCAACCTTCTCCCCTGAGTGTGTGGAGGAAGAAGTGTCCAACCCAGGGGTAGAGGGGGCTCTCCAGGATGTCAGCTGCCTTAGATGAAAGCCCTGCAGGTAGAAGTGCATAGGAAGAGCCGGGAGCCATGGTACACACCTATAATCCCAGTGGCTCCGGAGGCTGAGACAGGAGGATCACAAGTTCAAAGCCAGCCTCAGCAAAAGCAAGGCACTAAGCAATTTAGCAAGACCTTGTCTCTAAATACAATATAAAAAAGAACTGGGGATGTGGCTCAGTGGTTGAGCATCCTTGGGTTCATTCCCTGGTACCAAAATAAATAAATAAATTTCTCACTTAGATGATTCCTATTATCAATATCTGTTACAGCACATCTAAAAGTGGGCATCACACTGGGCATAGTGGTGCACACCTGTAATCCCAGAAGCTCAAGGGCTGAGGCAAGAGGATCTCAAGTTCAAAACCAGCCTCAGCAATGGCAAGATCCTAAGCAACTCAGTGAGACCCTGTCTCTAAATAAAATGCAAAATAGAGCTGGGAATGTGGCTCAGTGGTCGAGTGTCCCTAAGTTTAATCCCCGATAACCACCTCCCCCCACCAAAAAAAAACAAAAAACAAAAAAACAAGAAGGGCATAGGAAGAGAGAGGCATGGATGGGAAACCTACAGGTGACATCTGGAGAGAGACCTAGGCCATATGGGTGGGGCACTACAACAGCCTTTACATAGCACCAGATCACACAATAACAAAGCTATTCCATTTCCAATTCATTGTCCTTCCTGACTCCGTCAAGGAGAAAGGCTTAAATTGGGGTGAGCTCTTGTTTAACACCCCTCTGATGTTTAACTACCTCCATATTTTGGGGCACAAAGATGCCCAGGCCACAGCATCTAGCTGGAATTTAATTACATGGCTTAGTGCATGTTATTTACCCTAACAGTTATAGTCTACTTATGGCAAGCATCCTGGAGTTCTATTATTATAATATGAACATTTCATTAAAGAGAAATATAAGGAAAACCTACATAGATTGTTTGGTAGAAAATTATTGTCTTTTCTGAGGTTCAGAGCCACAAATGAGTGAGGTTTAAGAAACACTTCATGATGGAGGCTCTCTCTTGTAATTATCACACAAAGTAATGGTGTAACTGTGCCATGCATTTTTACTGCTCATGACAAGTACAAAAAAAAAGCAACTCTCTGGCCCAGCTCTCCCCTGGGATGGCTGGAAAGGGACTCCTCCTTTTTCCCGTCCTTTATGGAGAGGTCTGTAACCCTCTGTCTGCCCAGTCATGGATTAAAATTGAAATTCCTATCTAAAAGGCCTAACTTTAGTCACAGGAAATGGGAGTACTTGGAAGACCCAAAGAGGTTAGCCATGCTTTGTTTGAGGATGGGCACATTATCTTTATTTAACCTTCTTCCTTCCCCCTTTCAGGAGGGAAAGAGTGGTGGCTAGATTTGGGGAGCAGGCAGGAAGTAGGCTTCCTGGATCTGTTTCCTGGTTGGCTTTGTAGATTCCCCCACCTTCTTGCCACACTCTGGGCTTGCAAATTTATGTATGTGTGACTAGGACCACATAATGCCCACTTTTTAAAAAATTATTTTTATTGGGGGGCTGGTACTAAGAATTGAACTCAAGGGCACTCGATCACTGAGCCATGTCCCCAGCCCTACTTTGTATTTTATTTAGAGACAGGGTCTCACTGAATTGCTTAGTGCCTCACTGTTGCTGAGGCTGACTTTGAACTCGAGATCCTCCTGCCTCAGGCCCCTGAGCTGCTAGGATTACAGGTGTGCACCACTATGCCTGGCGTGATGCCCACTTTTAGATGTGCTACAACAGATATTGATAATAGAAATCATCTAAATGAGAGATTTATTTATTTATTTTGGTACCAGGTATTGAACCTATTGAGCCACATCCCCAGTTCTTTTTTATATTGTATTTAGAGACAGGGTCTCACTAAGTTGCTTAGGGCCTTGCTAAGTTTCTGAGGTGGCTTTGAACTCGCGATCCTCCTGCCTCAGCCTCCTGAGCCACTGGGATTACAGGTGTATGCCACTGTGCTCAGCCCAAATGAGAAATATAAAGACCCTGCTATCTAGTATAAACATCTAGACACCCTGACCAGAGATATGGAATGCTTCCATAAAAAAAAAAAAGACAGTTAAACCTAGATTGTTTTCTAAACTTCTGTTCAGATATTTTTTTCTTCAGCTTTATTACAATGCACACAATTTGCAGAAATCTGTTTCATGCATATTTTATCAGACATTGCCAGATCATAATTGATGCTCTCTTTTTCTTGCCTGATCCTTACTTGTAAAACAGAACAATCAGTGAACAATTAAGACCTGGGTTGTCATCTGTTTTTTTTTTTTTTTTTTTAAGGCCCTCACACTACCTACATGACTCAGGCATTTCACATTCCCTATCTGGATCTCAGTCTCATTATCTGTAAACTAAGGGCGTTGGATCAGGTGGCCTCTAAAGTTTCCTTCTAACATTTTAGGACAACACGTGGCCAAAAAGATTGCTGGGTAGGGGAAAAAAGTGGGCAAGAATGGCAAAGGATGGGAAGCACTTTTAGAAATAGTTTCTGAGATTCTTGATTTGCTTCAAAATCACAGACTGCAATAATTTTATCTGTATGTGATATTTTTTTAACAGAAAGGTGTGTGTTCAGGTCCTAGCCCAGCCCAGAGCATGGCAAAAAGAAGGTGATCCTCCGATGTGTACTGAATGAGGAACGAATGAGGGGATGAGCAAGTAAAGGGCCTTCTGTGGGCACCCTTGAGGGCTGAAGGATAATACAGAAGGATCAATGACCAAGGAAATCAGCCCCCCAAAAACAAAGGATTAGGAGAAGAAAGAAAGAGAGAATAGGTAAAAAAGGAGAGTGGGTAAGGGAGAGGAAAAGACACACATACCTCTGCACATACAGTTGACTCTCAGTATTCATAACAGCCATGTTCTATAATTACAGGGATAAGTGTCTGCAATATTTGTCGGCTAATCGATACATAACCTGGGTTACATGTGTTTCTGCTCAGGGTACCTCATTGAGTATGAACTGTTGATTCATTACCATTGAACTCATGGCATCATACGGGACCTGTGCCTGAAGGAAGCTTATCCAACGCGGTGTGCTTTTCTCTGGAAAGCACACCGCAGCCTAATTGTGCTTAAGGACACCACAAGGCACCTCAGCGATGCACTGGGGGACCATTTGGAACAGTGAAATCACCAACAAAAACTACTTAAATATGAAAGCACAGCACTATATAGACTACAGAAAGGACACTTGTTTGCAGCAGGAGAGCCGGAACACGAAGATAGGGTGTCACGGGGTTCCACCTCAGCTGGACACATGCACACAGAGGGACTCAGATTCTTACTGCTTTGCACATGTTGGTGAATGATCACAAAAATGCTATGAGTACTGACCTGGGGTTACATATAAATTTTAGAGAGTAGGCACATTCACAAATATGAAATCTATAAATATGAGGATCTACAGTTAGAGTGTGTATAGACGGGGGGGAGAGAAGGAAGGAAGGAAGGAAGGAAGGAAGGAAGGAAGGAAGGAAGGAAGGAAGGAAGGAAGGAAGGAAGGAAGGAGAAAAAGGGAAAAAAAAAAGCAATGCATGAAGACAGCAAATGAGTGTTTTATTCAAAAGGGCTCTGGTACCATGGTGGAGGGCATCTTTTCACAGAGCAAGAAGAAGAGCATCCCCCACAGAGCTGCACCTCTCTTTCCCACACTCTTTTTTGTCTGACACACAAAGATGCTTCAGGTCAGACTGGCTATATAATTTGCAAGACCAAGAGCAAACTGAAAACATGAGGACCTCAGTTCAAAACTTACTGTTTTACAAGATAATTACAGCAGTGCACTAAGCCAAGCACACAGCACTCCTGAATGTAGGACCCAGTGTGGCTGCGTGCAGGTTGCAGGCTGGGGAAGAGGCCCTAGCTTCAGGCCTGCAGGGAGGGCCCACCTAGGCAGGCGTGTGAGTGGCCCAGAGAAGCTGGCTTACATCAGCCCAGTCACCAACAGAACAAGGCCTTCATTAAGGACCCCAAGCAGCCCCAAATCACAGCACACACTACCAAGAACAATTGACTAGAGAGAGAGAGACAGAGAAAGACAAATAGAAACACACAGAGGGAGAGAGAGAAAGGAAAAGAGAGGAAGAGAGAAACATAAGTTTCCTCAAGGCAAAGACTTTTCCTGAATTGCCTACAATTTAGAGTTTCTATTTTATGCTCCAAGGTGGCAAACAAAGGTGGGTAACAGTAGGGAAAGGGTTCAAGTGAGATGCCACGCTACAGCCTCAGTTTTATAAGAGTGACATCAGGTGATAATAGGAAGTGGTAAGGATCTAGGGGCTCTGAGTCAAGGCTGAGGGGGAAACCCCCAGATGGGGGAGTAAGAAGCAGCTTCCAGTCAAGCTGCAGGTATGTGCGGCATTTTGCTCGCCATTCCACCTTTAGGGAGGTATGCTGAGCTACACCTTGTCCTCTGTGAGCACCTGAAGACAGGTCCAAGATGTTTACAACAGTCAAGAACTGGAAATTAAAGAAATGTCCATTAGAAGGAAAACAATGTACAGGACATGCACCAACATTCCTGTCAGTCAAAACCAATCCATCAACCAAGCTGCCTCTTTCCCACACATCTGCCCAGGCCACGTGTTTGCAGTTGGATACACATCAGCTCCAGCCCAGCTCCCCCATGCAATTCACTGGGCTAGCTGTCTTTTCTTGTGATCCAACAAGAATTCAAGCACATGGCACAATTCTTACTTCTAGACCAGCAGTTCTTGATAGTTCTTGCCTATCAAGACCATTTCAGATTTTTTAAATTTTTGAGGGGGGCCAATGAGCTTTTGTTTATATGGGTTATGTAGATGGATATCAACAACATTTGAAATCAATTTAAAATACTATTTTAAAAACAAATTATATTTAAAAATATATTTAAATCATATTGTAAAAAATAAATACATTACTTATTAATTTAATTACTTTAAGTAAAAATTAACTGTATTTTCCAAAATATGTATGCATAGGATTGCCAGTCTCATGCTGCAACAAATGTCCTTTTATGTAAACCAGTCTACCTGTACAAGGGACTGTGGAATTAACATTCAGGAATGGAACTGCTGGGTTCATTGATAAGTATTCCCAGATTTTCCTCCATAAAGCTTTGTCTTGTTTCTGCTCCCAGAGACCATGCATGAAAGGGTCTATTGCCCTCACCAATGTTCTAACTTTAAAATCTCTGCCAATGTGGTAGGTGAGAAATTATATGTGTCAAGTTTAAATCAATATTTCTCTAAGAAGATCCAATCTCTATAATTGGGTTGTCCAAGATGGTATCACTAGATACATGTGTCTGTTCAAATTTACATTTTAAATTAATTAAAAATATATAAAATTAAAAACTCAGCTCCTCAGTTGTGCTAGCCACATTTCAAGTGCTCACTGGCCACCTGTGTAGGCTTATGGTCTCTGAGACAGAGTAGGTATAAAACATTCCATCAAAGCTAGGCGCCTGTGGCCTATGCCTGTAATCCCAGCAACTCAGGAGGCCTCCTCAGGATGACAAGTTCAAGGCCAGCCTCAGCAACTTATCAAGACAATGTTTCAAAATCAAAATGAAAAGGGCTAAGGCTGTAGCTCAGTGGTAAAGTGCCCCTAGGTTCAATCTACAGAACCAAACAAGCAAATAAAAATAAAATAAAATAAAACATTCTATCATCGTGGAAAGCTCTCATGGGAGGGGCCGCTCCAGACCTGCCCTGTGGGATGGCTACATGTGGTTTAGGGTCACTTGAAACGCAGCTAGTCCTCACTGAGATGTGTTCTCAGTACATGATGCACACTGGATCTGGAAGACTTAGTATGGAAAAAGAAAGAATGTAAAATATCTACTTAATAATTTCCATACCAATTACATGATGGAATGCTCATATTCAGGTACAGTGACCTAAATATATTAAAATTAATTTTTCCTGTTTTTCTCACTTCTTTTAATGTGCCTACTAGGGGATTTAAAATAGGCATGTAGGTTGCATTCTGGGTCCACTAAACAATGCTGTTCTAGAGGGCACAGTGCTCTGCTGAGACCTAGATTTTAGCATTTTTCTTTTTAACAAGTAAATAATTGCAGTTAATATTGCTATAAAGAAAAATAGACTCGTCAAAAGAGAGGGGGGGAGAGAGAGAGAGAGAGAGAGAGAGAGAGAGAGAGAGAGAGAGAGAGAGAGAGAGAAATCTCTTTCCTCCTCGCCCTTCCCTGTTCCATGAAGACAGGCTGGGCAACAAAGGAGAAAGGGCTACAGCGATCCTGCTGACAAAGGACTAGCCCTGAAACGAACTAGTATACTCCCCACCTGGGCGGCCACAGGCAGGAAGCAGTGGCATCGCTGACTGAGCAGGGATTGATTTCCTGGTGGCTGTTAAAACAATGCACCAGAGAACAAAGTGCCTTCGAACTAAGAATAGACTAATGTCTCCAAATAAGATTTCCAGGACCCTGCAGGAATAAATTGCTTCTCTGCTCTGTCCCTACTCCACCTTCTACCCTTTGACCTGGCCTGGGCACAAATGTCCCCATCTCAGCAGGGTCTATGCATAGCTCTAAGTGAGCACTGAGAGGCACCTTGGAAAGGAGAGATCCAGAGAAAGATCCCTAAGGAGCTAACCCCACGATGGTTCTATAAGTTGAGATATGAAACAGATGTTCCTGTCACCCATATCTTTGGTTTCAGACATGAGGGAGAAGAAAACTTCTCACACAACCCAGAAAACTCATCGGAATAGGCTCTGTATTCTGAAAAGGCACTGAGTATCTAATTGTATGTGAACATAAGTTATCTGCTTTGGGGGAAAACATTAATTTTATTATTATTAGCTGTGAGCCTTTGGGTAACTGAACTAACCTCTCTGGGTCTCAGTTTCATAATCTTATCAACTAGAGAAGTTGGATAATACGAGTTTTCCTATCTCATCAAGGGTGAAAGTTCTGTGACCCTAAGCACATGTAAACAAGATAGCACCCATACCTTCATCTTTGTGGTCTCGCCCTTTTAGAAACACTCATTGGGCAGTTCACATGAGTCAGACTCTGAACCTGGCAGCAGCACCCAAACACAAAAAAAAACATCCCTTCCACTGGATTGATTTCTTAAGGGAGAGAGAGAAAGAGAGGGGAAAGGAAATGGAGTGAATAATTAGAGTAGAGCAGAGCCATTCACCTGGTGCTGTGGCCCTGAATGGAAATATTCACAACTGTTTGCAATTTTCTGAAAAGAATACTCAAAGATGCATGTACCCTCAAGGAGGCAGAGAGCTGGTGGTTTAGAGAAACTGGGATAGACCAAGTACCTTGCTAATGTTTCAGTATGCATAGAAGCCTGAAGAGTTAGCAACGAACAGAGTCCATAATATGCACATGAGAACAAATACCCAACGAACATGACCCTGAGCACCACTGGTGCAAAGCCCACCTCTCACCCACGGCAGTGATGAGCTGTGCAGGTGATTATTCCCTGCCTCTGGGCCTCCACCCACTTGCCCCTTCCATACATAGGAGATGACAAGCATTTAGTTGGCCAGGGTAAGATCATATCTGTCTGGCCTTGTACCACAATATCTGCCCAACAGGGTCTTAAGAGGATCAAATGAGACAACCCATGTAAGATACTCATCAATAGCCAAGCACTAAGAAGTCATAGAGAATAGTCATTTATCATGTGTTTATTGAGGACCTAATATGTGTCAGGCCTTGGGTTAAACTTTCTCATCACTTCATCATTTATTGCTCCTGTATTTATCCCCCAAACATGGCATAATGTTACACATAGTAGATACTCAATTAGTGCAGGTTAAGAGATGTTCTCTGTGGTAGAGCAGTTTAGTCCTTAGAAAACATGGATGCCCTCCCCTTCTCTCCATGGCTTGATCCTGTGACTTCCTCTGGCCAAGAGAATATAAGCGGAAGAAACAAGGTTCCAATTCTGAGAATACCTTAAAAGACATTGTGTGTTGCTGCTTGCTCCTCTGGAGCTTCTAATCTCTACTAGAGAACAATACACATGTGAACCCATGGGGGGCCAACCACCCTAGCCAATCTGTGCTCCTGTGAGCAGAAGAATAAATGCTTGCTTGTTACTATTTGCCACTGAATTTGGGGGTGGCTGTTACTCAGCAAAAGCTGATTGAAACAGTCCCCTTTACCCATATCTAGAGATTCCTTTCTCAGTTATCACTAAAGTGACATTTCAGAAATCAGGTCATTTTGTGCTTTTCTTTTCATTTCTTCTCCAGGCTGTTAATGGCCCATGCAAAAAAGATTAAAAAGGCGGTGGGGGGGATTTGGAGGGGGGCATCTAGACATTTGTCACAGAAACAGGTGCAAAGCTTATTTTCAGGCAGGGCCTGATAAATGAAAGGACAGGGTCACTGTTCATTACAGTGGGGTAAGCATGGTCAAAATGACAAGAAGGCTACAAACTGGACCTCAGATGTTCAGAGCCATTGATTCTACAGACCCCAAAGTGTAGGAAGGACTCATCTCAGACCATATGTGGTAGACCTATATATATATATATATATATATATATATTATAATGCATTTGAGGAAACCCATCCAACCTGAAATTCCAGGACTATGACTACCTAGGATGAACCTAATGTCTAAAAACAAACAAACAAAAATAAAAATAAACTATACAATTTAAAGAAAAATGGTTAGTGAAAAGTAATGGTACACGTGGTATGTGGATACGGAAAACATGATCCATTTCAGGTCTCCTTTTCCTACAAATCACAATCACAACCATAATAAGTATTTTGGAGCACCAACAAGCTGCACCATTTGAAGGACTTCACAGACACTATTTCACAAACAGAGCCCACAAGGCAGGAACTATTACATTCCCATTCTGCAGATGAGATAGCTAAGACCCAGAGAGGTAAGGAGCCTACATCAAGTCACAGAGTAAGGAACAGTAAGGATTTGAAATCAGGTTGGCAATCTCAGCATCGAGTTCAGCGATGTCTCTACTGCGCCTAGATGGAGAACCTAGCACCAGGAAAACCAGCATTACCCATAACTGACTGCAGAATCCGGAACTTGGACCCCAAGCTCCCAACCCCTGGTCCCGTGCTCTTGGTCCTGCTCCATAAGGAGCACTGTGGAGAGAACCTCTGGAGTTTATGGCAGAACCAGGTGGGGTCTTGTAGAAGCAAGGGAGAGAGGAGGTAAGCGTCATAGGAAGACCTGGCAGGCACGAGAAGGGGAAAGGAAACACACAGCCAAGCCCAGGCAGGTATGCCAGGGATGCAGAGAAGCTGGGTATGGATGAAGTTATGCAGAACAAGAAAGTTGCCAGAGCCCGGTGGCACCCAGGGGCTGCTTTTGGAGCTCTTTCTGAGAGAACTGCCCACCCAGCCAGCACTGGGAATGGTATAGTCACACTGTCTATATTTAGTTCCTAAAGCCACCCATTGTTTCTGTCCAGGTCAACTGTCGGGCCTCCACCCTGACCTTGTCCCCTGAGTCATACTTGAATGAGTGTTCTATCAAGAGGGACCTTTTCAGGATCTGCTTTGAATCAGCGCTTCTTTCCCTCCACAAAATCAAACCAGGTCCACATTTATCTCAGGACATAAGTACCTGGCGCCTCACCATTGCTAAGCCCTTACACACTAAGGAGTTACAGTCGCCGACAGGTCCTGGAGTCAATACAAGGTGGGACATGGATCGCGTTTGCTGAGTGCCAACCCTGCTAAGCACTATCGTGAGTGACCTCAGTTAATCCTCAGGACAGCACAGCAAAGTGGGCACTGTTTATCATCCCCATTGTAAAGAGGAGAAAATAGATTCAGAGAGGTTCAATGACACTCCTTGGATTGCACGGCCAGAAAAAGGCGGGTCTGGGACTCGCCTGTTGGGTTGTAAAGGCCATCTCTTCCCCACCACAACATCCCTCCCAGTTCTCCATAGGTACAGACCTACTTGGCCAATCTAACATGGGTTTATTATATCTTTAAAAGATGCTCCACACCTTGCTTCCCTCTTCTCCCTCCCATACTCAGACTCAATTCCCTAGAACCTTCCTCTGGAGATTCTCACAGCTAAGGAATCAAAACTCACTTGATAATATTTTCAAGAACAGCAGCTTGTTACATCTGGAGTACCAGTCAACATCCTTGGGAAATGAGTGCTTTAAAACACTCATTAATCATTTGACTTTGGAACAAGGCAGCCGAGAAAAGTAGTTTTTATTTTTTATGCAAGGGAGGTGCATGCCACAGACTCATATCAGAGCTAAAATGACTTTAGAGGTCTCACCATTAGACAGGTTGGGAAACTGAGTCCAGAGGAGGAGATGACATGTCATAGGTACCTCTTACTTAAGCACTAACTAGACCATACCAAGTATTCACCGAAATGGGATGACTTGACAAAGGACTAGAAAGTAGAGTGTCCCTGTAGATGCTAAACATGGTAGTCCTTGAAAGAGCCCCAGCATCCAAATCATCATGTAGCACCCCGCGGCTAAGGGTGTCATTTCTGGACCAATTCTGCCCAGGTTTAAAATCTGACTCACTAACCAGCCAGGTCTCCCTGGGCAAATTCTCTTCTCTGAACCTTAGTTTCACTATCTTCAAAATGGGAATGATAATAATAGCCAATCTCTCTAGTATTGTCAGAATTTCATAAGCTAATATGAGTAAAAAACTTAGTAGTGTGAATAGCATCTAATAAATGCCAGCTATTGTTGAACTATATTGTTATTAACCACTGCATTAACCTTCATTAACATGTAGCAAATAATTTAAACTGTTGTTAATTTTCATATCTCAAAAGCTCAAAAATTATCCGTCATCAAGTGAGCAAACAGTTGGGTGAGTGAGATGGGAACAGTGAAAACCAGGTCACACGAGAGGATGAATGTATGTCTGTATAACATCAGTTGAATAAAAAGGAAGCCCCCAAATAGGAAAATACACTTGTATGTCATATATCTGATAAGGGTTAAATATCCAGAATATATAGAGAACTCCTAAAACTCCACAACAAAACACAAACAGCCTGATTCAAAACTGGGCAAAGGACTTGCACAGACATTTTGCTAAAGAAAACATATATGTGGCCAATAATGCTTATGCAAAGATGTTCAACATCACTCAGAAAATAATAAGTGTGAGTTGACAAGGATGCAAAACAACAACAACAACAACAACAACAACAAAACTGGAACCCTGGTTGGTGCACACAGGTGGGGATGTCAAATAGTAAAGTTGTGGAAAAGAGTAGGGTCCTCAAAAATTAATAATTATGATCCTGAAATTATACTTTGGGGTATAGCACCCTAAAATTCAAAACAAGGTCTCAAAAGAGATATTTTTATACCCATCTTCACAGCAAGATTATTGACAATTGCCCAAAGACGAAAGCCACCCATGGGGTCCATTGAGCATGAAATGGCTAAGGAAAATGTGATATATATAGAAACTGGAATATTATTCAGCCCCCCCAAAATAAGGAAATACTGATGTATGCTATATCATGGATGAACCTTGAGGACACTCTGCAAAGTGAAATAAAGACAGTAACAAAAGACAAATACTGTTTGACTCAATATAGAGTAGTTAAAATCATAGAGACAGAAAATAGAATGGTGGTTGTCATTAGCTGGGGAAAGGGAGAAATTGAAAGTTACTGTTTAATGGATACAGTTTCCAGTTTTATAGAAAGAAAAAAGTTATAGATGAAGGGTAGTAATAGTTGTAGACTATTATGAATGTATTTATAACATTGAACTGGATACATAAAAATGGTCAAGATGACAAATTTAATGATATATGACTTTGAACACAATAAAGAGAACCAAAAAAAAAAAAGTATATCCATAATGGTCATGTACAAGAGTTAGAACCTGGATTACAAGAATCAGTCTTAGAAACATCATTCTGATGAGAGGAATAGAAAAAGCAAGAGGCATGGCCTTTAGAAAGTAGGTTTTTGAGCTAGTGTCATGGCGCACACCTGTAATCCCAGCAATTTAGGAGGCTGAAGCAGGAGGATAACAGAATTGAAGCCAGCCTTAACAACTTATCAAGACCTCAAATTAAAAAAAAAAAATTAAAAAGGGTGGCGGTGTAGCACTTCTGGGTTAATCTCTAGTACCACAAACTTGCAAAAGTAGTTTGGCTTACTCAAAACTTCAACAAACCTACCTCCAAATAAACAAATTCAGTAAATAAAAGGGACAAAGAATATAAGCTTCAAGACTCAACCATTCAACCCATAGAAACAAAACATCTGTAGCATTAACCCAAACCAAGAACCAGCACTCTGAGAGGTCTGAGTGTCCATTGATTTACCACCTGACTTCATCTTCCCAACCATAAACACATTCTAAACACAGAATCACTCTAGGGAAACCTACAAAAATTGGCCCAAGCAGAATAAACTTTCAAAACTGAGTCCAGCCATCTCCCAGCCCAAAGAAGAAAAGATAATCCTGGAAATCCACTTTGTGAATAAACAACAAGAACATCAAAGACAGAAGGCAGTTTTTCTCTCTTTTCCTTCCCATTAATTAAAATGGTTTATTCACTGAACTCAAAAGTACATGCCTGTAATCCCAGCAGCTCAGGAGGCTGAGGCAAGAAGATCACAAGTCCAAGACCAGCCTCAGCAACTTAGTGAGCCCTTGTCTCTCAAATTTTAAAAAAATAAAATAAAAAGGTCTGAGGATATAGATCAGTGTAAAGTGCCCTGGGTTCAATCCCCAGAACCTAAATAAATAAATAAATAAATAAATAAATAAATAACAGATCATTTGTTAAAAAAAAAAAATTTTTTTAAATGCTAGCATCATACAGCAAGGAGTGAACAGCTCTCTCCCCTTGCTGTCCTCCAATCACAGATGTTAGAGGAGGCACTAACAGGACACACGCCACTTTGCTCACCATCGAAACCACGTACAACACTCTGAGGTCTTAAACACCACCACGCAGCTCCTGGTTCATAATGAAGGGAGGCAGGACTCTGGCTCCATCACCCAGGTGATTTTAATAGCAGCTCATTGCTCAGTTCCTTGGGAGGTGAGAAGACCTCTAAGCCCACCCACACCTCCAATCCTAGCTCCTTGTAGAGAGTTGGCTTGGAGTCAGGAGCCATCCATCCCTGGCTCAGCAGCAGCAGGGAGCTTACCTGCGCCCGGACAAAGAAGCAGCACCACACCATAGGGCGCTCTGACCTCATCCACCCGGACTCCCCGGGCCCCTAACTGCGGCAGACCCTTGCAGACTGGATTCTCTGAGTGAGGCTGAGCATGGTTTCCCTGAAGGAACTCCTCCCCGCCACTGGGGCTGTATGACAGGAAGTGACAGGGGCCATCAGTTACAAGTGTCAGAAGCTGAGAGCACACCAGCCCAGGGCTCCCAACCTCTGGCAGTTTCCTCAGCGGTTGCAGCTGCTCTTTCAGAGCACTCTGCCTTTTGGCATACAAAAGTACACCAGAAATTCAGTTTCTGGCTGACAGTGCCCTGCCTATTAGAAGCAAACAGTGCTCACTAAGTTCCCACCTAAAGCCGTGCTGGGTGTCCCTGCAGCTCTAGGGTGGTGCTGCCTCATGTCTGGATCTTTCAGACCCAAATGTTAGGATGAAATGACAAGAAAGCATTATTAGGAAAGGGGTGCAGGAAGGAGAGTTTTGGGTATTCAAAGAGGAAATCAATGGTCCCCTTGAACTTCACCCAGAATCAGCAGTCTTGCCCAGGACACAGAGCATATACTGAGTGCCCAATTTAAAAGCAACTACACACCCATCCGTTTCTTTCTTGTTACTTACACAAATCTGGCATCTTCCCTTCAGAGCTCTTTCAAAATAGCTGCTTCTGGAAACCTCCCTTTCGGCTTTTGTCAAGGATAACAAGAGGCTTTCCTGCTCTCCTCAGAGTTATGATAGGAGTAACTCCAGGCAGACGTTTCTCATTTTGTGGACTAAGACTTTCACCAAAATGAACAGCTTGCACCAGTCCTGCTTTTTACAACCCAAACTCCGCTTGGGCAAGGTAGATGGTCTCACTGAGACCTATGAGGCTTCAGGGGGTAAAACTCTGTGGATATAACCGTCCCCACAGTACCAGTACCTCCCCCTCCCTGTACAGTGGCAATGGGTCTCAAGCCCAAGGAGACCTAAACCCCCAGTGAGTTTTCATTTATTCTTTTTTTTTTAAGTCCTCCAATGGAGTAAAATTTGATTTGCAAAATTCTTCCTAACTGGAAGGTTCAGCTGCAAAGGTTTAGCTCAGGGTTGCATGAGGCCTTCTCACAAATGCCACAGATCTAGAAGAGGCTTCATTTTTTCTCTCTCTCTGAGTCAGGGGATACAGCAAGGTGAAGAGATTCATGTAGATAACAAGCTTCTGGTCTAACAAAAGAAGACTCAATTCAAGGATTGACTTTGGAGCTTATAAAGAAGCTGGCCCATCCCATTCCTGTTGCCAGGGATTTGCAAAAACTACTGAGAGAGCCAAGAAATAAATAAGTCTGGTGAATTCATTTTTAATGGGTACAAAGTCTGGGAAGTCTTCTCAAAGCAGGAGATGCAGGAGCAGGTCTGGGGCCAGCATGCTCAAAGCAGAACAGTCAAAGGCCACCTGGGGGAGGTGCAGAACTCACAGGCACTTCAAAAGAAATGCAAATACTTAGATCTGGAGGCTGCACTGGCAGAGTAGGGTCCTACTTCCAGGGGTGTGAGGGGTCACACCTGTTTGAAGAAAGAAGGAAGTGAAATCACTATTAAAAGAGCTCTCGCCTTTTAGGCAAGCATCTGGGTCACCCTAGGGCTGGCACCTGGAAGTCCTCAAATTCCTATAGTAGTGCCTACCAAAAGATGGATTAAAGATCATCCTTGGGATTCCCTACTTCCCACAGCCTGCCACCCCACAAAGCAAGTGAGGTTGAGTAGTGGCTGGAGGGGGCAAGGGCTTCTTGTTCCAGCCTCCCACACAGCTTCCCAGATTTGTCCAAGCCAGTCAATAATCTGAGATTAGCTAGCTTTGGGGACAACTCAGCTAATGAAGAATAACAGTGTTCTGGGGATCCCTGGAAGGTTCTCTAAGCCCAGCCCCTTCCCTCCTGGAGGATCTGCAAACAAGCCACTTCAAAGGGCCAGCCTCACCTCTGTGAGCATCCAAGGGAAATGAGATGACCAGAGCACACTACAGTTTGAATCTTTTTAGTGGAGGGAGAGTATATTCACCTTAACTAATCCTAGAATGAGTCAATCTAACTTCCGGCTGTTGACTATGAATGGGAAAGAAGAACTGAAACCGTGGGTTGTAGCACTTCATGGAAGAGGTGAGACTTAAGTGGGCTTCAGGGCTGGTAGCAGTAGAGAAGAAAGGAGGGAGGGAGACAGGAAGGGAGAAAGTGCCAGAAGACACCCTGCCAAGGGAGAGGGGCAAAGCCTGAAAACAGGAAGAAAGACCAGGGCACAGCCATTTCCTCTGCAGCAGCTCTCACTCTGACCAGAACTAAAAACTCCAGTTATGAAACTGGTCCATCAACATGGCATCTCAAGAAGAAAATTTCAGTAATAAGAAGCTCCTGACCTGCAGAGTTCAAATCTATTTTGGGTTGCAGAATGGCAGCTCAAAAGGAACAGAAATTTTCTCTGTGGCATCTAAGATACTAACAAGTATTCAAATGTGTTTTTTCTACTGGTTTTTAAACTTTAAAAGTAACAGTGTCGGGCTAGGATTGTAGCTCAGTGGTATAAGTGCTTGCCTAGCAAGTGTGAGGCACTGGGTTCAATCCTCAGCACCACATAAGAATAAATAAAATAAAGGTATTGTGTCCATCTACAATTAAAAAACACTTTTTAAAAAAAGTAACAGTGTCATCTAATACAGTCAAGCCATAGGGAAGAATATACAGTAAAATGTGAGTCTTCCTAAAGGCACTTTGCCAGAGACACTGGGGTTAAAGCCAGCTACAGATAGGAGGGCATAAACCCAAATGCCTGCAGGGTGGGAAAGGGGTGGGGGATGGGAATGATAAAGTACCTGAAAGCAAAGGCCCAGGGACACTGGGGCACCACCGAGAATGGGGCAAATTGGCCCAGGGGCAATTGGCCCAGGGTGACCAGACATTCCAGCTTTCACAAGAGAAATCCCAGCTTATAATAAAATCTTCCAATTTTCACAACTATTCATCATTGTAAAAAATCCTATAAAGGCCACACATCACGGTGCTAGCTAGATTTGTCCCAAGGGCTACCAGTTTGCAACCTATGGTGGCAATTCTTCCAGGAACTTCCTTCTGTCTAAACACACTGGTTTCTAATTTGTTAGTTGGTTGGTTTTGTTTTGTTTCCTAAAAACGGGATGACAACATTGTTTAACCACTTATAATCACATAAGAGCTGGGGTATCTTTCATGTCATACAGAGTTTCAACCTCTCGCTGCAGGGTACACCATGGCATGGAAGAATGAGCCTTCACTCATTTAGCCCCTGCTCCCTAGATGCCCTGCAAACATGGCAAATGCATGAAATGATTCTCAGCTGTTCATTTCTTTCACCTTTGCTAATGTTAAACTTCACTCATGATGAAACTACACCTGAGCCAAGTGCAGTGGTCCACACCTGCAATCCCAGTAATGTGGGAGGCTAAAGCAAGAAGATCTGAGTACAAAGCCAGCCTCAGCAACTTAGCAAGGCCCTAACCAACTTAGGGAGACTCTGTCTCAAAATAAAATATAAAAAAAGGGGACTGGGGATATAGCTCAGTTGGTAGAGTGCGTGCCTTGCATGCACAAGGCCCTGAGTTCAACTCCCAGCACCACAAAAAAAACCAAACAACAAAAAAAAAATTGTGTGTGTGTGTGTGTGTGTGTGTGTGTGTGTGTGTGTGTGTGTATGTAGGCTGGGGATGTGGCTCAGTGGTTAAGTGTCCCTGGGTTCGATCTTCAGTACCAAAAGAAAAGAAAGACAGAAACTGCACCTGTGAGCAGTTAATGAAGCGTCATACAGCCACAGTGACTTTATGTGACTGAAGATTTCTGATATTTTAACATGAGCCCTTATCATATATTTTTTTGTTTGATCTTCACAACTGTCCCAAGGTAAACTTTATTATCTCTACTTTGCAGATTTTTAAAAACAGAGACTCGAAAAGGTAACATGAGCCTACCTAATGCACAGGCCTAGTAATGGGGAGTTCAGTCAGGAGGGGAACTCTGAGGGTTGACTTCAGAGTTCCTGCTTCCTACAAGCCTCCAGCCCCAACCCCCAATAGCCAGCCAGAAACCTGATTTAGAATATTCCAGAATCTGAAAAATTGGACCAAAACCACTAGAGAAGACAAGGGTTGCTACCAATGAGACAATTCACTTGCCTATTGAAAAGAAAAGCTTCCTTTTAAAGCCCTAAACCACATTCATCCAAGGTCAATGCTACATACATTTAAGAGAAATCTTATATGAAAAAAAAAACACCAGGGGCTGGGATTGTGGCTTAGCGGTAGAGCGCTTGCCTAGCACGGGCGGGACCCAGGTTCGATCCTCAGCACCATATAAAAATAATAATAATAAAGGCATTGTGTTGTGTCCATCTACACCTAAAAAAGTAAATATTAAAGAGCGAGAGAGAGAGAGAGAGAGAGAGAGAGAGAGAGAGAGAGAGAACAGAATGGAAGCAAATTTTTAAAAAAAAGAAAAAGAAAAAAAAACTCAAACAACAACAAAAAAGAAACCGACCATGAAATTGTGGGGGTGTAAGTTCTCAGGGTATGATATTTTCTTTAAGTGTGTGGAGGTGAATCATATTTCTATATGGGAAACTACCTACAAGGTACCTACAATGCAAAGACTGGCCCCTATGTTCTTATACTTGGTTAAATAACTAATCTGGTATCTTTGGACTCCAAAGAGACCAGCATCAAAATGGAGAATTAGTTAAAATGCCACCAAATACTTGGAGACATCGCTGGAGCCTGAGTAGCTATGTTTCCTGTGCTGATAGCTGAGAGCATTCTCAGTTGAGAAGTTCGGGCAGTTTACTCACTGCAGATATTGTCAGAAACATACTCATCGGGGCTATGAAATTTCTATTTGCATAAAACAAAAAGGTTAGAATTTGACAGAATTCCTTCTTTGTTAAAAGTTAGCAAGGAAGGGCAGTTCTTACCATCTGAATTCATTCTGATTCTTTAATTTTTCCCCCATTTGTACCCTAGGTGCCACAGATGTCACAAAATCTGAGAGTTGGAAGGTAGCATCAAAATCCTTAACCATATCCCATTTGATGCCTAAAATTTGTAAATAATTCTGCAAACTGAATTGAAAAAGAAGCAAAATAATCTCAGTAGAAATGGGGTGATAGCAGTGATGAAATGAAAATGGTCTGTTGCCCATTGATTTAACCAATTTTAACATCAGGAAACTATTATTCACAGATCTTAGGCTTCTGAAACCGTGGTAAAACTAGGAAATCCAAGAATCTATGCTATGATTGAGAGGGGAGGAATAGCAACACTCTGTGGTGTTGTTAGATTGGTAGAAAGATAACACACAGCAAGAAAGAAATAAAAAGAACTTCAAAACATGTAGGTGGTCAAACATTTTTTTTAAAGCCCACAGATCAATTTTTAATTTTTTAAATATTTATTTATTTACTTATTTACTTGATACAGGGTCTCAAACTCCTACGTTCAAGCTATCTTCCTGCCTCTGCCTCCTGGCTGCAGTCATATATTTTCATTGAATGTCTTCCTGTTTGCTCCTTCCTGCTAGAAGTATGATTGATCCATGCAAAATCTGTACAGCTACTCTACCATGAACTGTGGACAAAAGGGAGGTCTAGACATTATCCCCAGGGCAGGACCAACCAGATGCAAGGGGATTTAACTCAAGAGATTCTGAACATTTGAACATGCTGATGCTCTTATGGAGCCCTGCTTAATATCCCAGCTCAAGGAGATTACAAAGTGATGAGAAGAATGTGGGAACAGACCTGGGTGCCCAAGGTCAAGAATGAACAAATAGAAAAGTCTTCATCTATGGTTTCAACACAGGAACTAAAGATAAATGATGTTCCAAGACAGGAGTCTCAATGGATGGCTAACCAGGGTAATCTTGAGTGCTTATCTAGCTGATTTTGTTGAGAGCAATCATCTATGTGCTGTATTTTCTCTCTAAACAAACCTGAACTTTTATAACCAAATTCCTTGCATTATTTTAGCAAGTGATACATAAAGAGCTATTTTAAAAAGTGAACATGAGGGGCTGTGGTTATGGCTCAGGGGTAGAGCACTCACCTAGCATGTGAGAGATGCTGGGTTCCATCCTCAGCACCACATAAAAATAAATAAATAAAATAAAGGTACTGTGTCCAACTACAACTAAAAAAATAATAATAAATCAATAAACAACAACAAAAAAAGAAAGTGAACATGAAGCAAGGAAAGCCACCTTCTGATAGAGGCTGAGGAGCAGGGGGAGGAATTTCTCCATGGAGCAGTTGGGTATCACTTGCAAATAAGCTCATTTGATTTATTTCTTAGAAATATGAGACTTCTGGGTACAGCTTTTTCAAGGGATTGATTGTCAGGTCCCCTTCCTTATACTATCAGTTAAAAGTGAAACTCCTGTAGGTTGCTGACCTCTGCCCAATTCTTAAGAAGAAAAAAGTCTTAAAAACTGATTAGCTGATATCTTTCAGCCAAAGAGCTGCCTTACTTGGAAATGAGACTTACTATTTGGCATTATATTGTTAAAAACTGGCTGGGAGTGGAAACTCTGAATATGGGGGCAGAGATGGTATTTCTGACACTTAAATGAACATTCAGGAGGATTTTAAGTAGTTTGCTTATATCAAAAACAACTTGAAGGCTGGGGCTGTAGCTCAGTGGCAGAGCACTTGCCTCGCATGTATGAGGCACTGGGTTCAATCCTTAGCACAACATAAAAAAAACTAAACAAATAAAGGCATGCTGTCCATCTATGACTATAAAAAATTTTTTAATTAAAAAATACACTGAATTCCTGAGTTAAAATAAAGCAAAAATCATTGTTATTGAAAAGTTTCTCACCATCATTTTAACTCTAGATTCCTCTTTAAGGATAGTTTCTGGAAATGACAGTCTAGCTAGAAAGATGAGTGGTAAATAAATATAGGGGCTCAGTAATATTTTTCGGCTCTGCCAGGAATTTACTGATAGGATGACCTGTGAAGTCATTTCACTCTCTTGACCCTTAGTTTCCTCATTTGTAAAACAGAAATGCTTCCTCTGTTCATCACGGGTTGAAGGGAGGACTATAGGATACTAATTGACATATATTTAAAGTCAGAACAAAAGATGATCGGGACATCAGGGGTACCATATTATTCTACTTTTGTGTAGGTTTTAATTTTTCCATACTAGAAATTTTTTAAAGATAAAACAGAGTAATAACTTCTTATTTTTTCCCAAACAAAAAAGGAAGTTTCTTGATGTTATAATGGATTAATTTTCCTCTTAGCGAGTTGGAAAGGTGGTAAGTAAATCTGAAATGGTTTAATTTTTACCCTGATTTATGAGAGCAATCAATTGGGCATCTAATAATAAACAACAATAGAGCCAGGCGCAGTTGCACATGCAAGTAATCCCAACGGCTCAAGAGGCTGAGGCAGGAGGATCATGAGTTCAAAGCCAGCTTCAGCAAAAGCGAGGCACTAAGCAACTCAGTGAGACCCTGTCTCCAAAAAAAAAAAAATACAAAATAGGGGTGGGGATGTGGCTCAATGGTCAGGTGCCCCTGAGTTCAATATCCGGAATCCAAAAAAAAAAAAAGGCAATAGAAATGAGCTGTGTCCCATTTCCCCTCTTCCTTCCAACAGGAAAAATTAGAGGGTGGTTAAAACTTAAGCCATATATATATTTTTAATATTATAATGCTGACTTCCCTGGAATTGCTATGTTCATCTAAAAAGCTAAAGAGTTCTAAGAAAATTCCCTCAAGAAAATACCAAAGAGACTGAACATCCTGTGTCCTCCCATAACTCAACATTCACACGACAATGACAATGACATGACATGACAATGAAAGTGGTTTTTTTGTTTTGTGTGTGTTCACATGTACTTGAAGAATACGTATTGCCACTTTTCACCACTTAAATCAAAATCAGAAAGAAATCATCACACACCACTGACCTGGCAGGAGGCTCCTTCCAGTCAGGGCTCTGCCCTGGAGTCTGTCTCTTTAAATTAGACTTCCTGGTGAGAGGAGGGATTTCCGCATGTAGCTTCCTGGAGACCACATACCATAAACAATAAACTGTGCAGCAGAATTATGGACAATAAGCTCCACGTGGCATAACAAAAAGCAATTATAAACACGGACAATGGCTAGGGCATTTCCAGCAGGAATACAAATCTGTGATAAACACCAGGGAAATATGTTACCTGCACACCTGCAGGAACTTGAGATTCTTAAAAACATCTCCTAGCCTCTCAACATAGTGAGAAAGAGCTGCTTCCAGATTCAGTACTACTGCTGCTGCTGCTGCTTCTTCTTCTTCTTCTTCTTTTTTTTTTTTTTTTTTTTTTTTTTAAGAATCATTCCTCTAAGAGGAAAGCAGCCAGGCTGTTTCTAAAGTGCCACTACATAGCAAATGAATTTTGCTGAGCCCAGTGACTCCAGACGTCACTTCTTCAGTGTGTTTCTGCAAAGGCCATGGGGCAAGTATGAATGCCTGGCAGGGGCACTCCCTCCCTAGGTTGAGGGAAGCCTCCTACTCAGGAGCTACAGCCCACATTCTACCAAAGGAGATAAAGAGTACCACACACCTGCTTCCCAGCCCCGCCCCCTTGCAGTTATGAGTTAGCTTTGGCCAATCTGCTACTCCCACCCTCAACTTGGCTGGGATATTGGGCAGCAGAGATGCTTCAGACCTCGATCTGGGAGGGTGGCAGATGCTCGCTAAACCAATGTTGGTTCGTGGTGCAAATCGAGCCATCTATCCTGCCTAGCAATAATAGCAATGGGGTGGTGTAATTTAGAGGTTGTTCCTGGTTCCCTGATTCTTCCAAATTTCTCTGAGCTACCCCGGACCCTTGAGTCATTTTCTGCTTAACTCAGTCAAAACTGGGTTTTGTTGTTGGGGTTGGCTCATGTACACACAGAAGACAGGACAAGTGAAAGTTGAAGTAGTCCGGAAACCAATGGCACAGAATGATTCTGAGCTCAAGGACTGAACAGCTTCTGCCACACTTGAAAACACAGTTGCTTGGTTTAAAGCCCTGCATCACTTGGCCTTGGTCTTCCTCTTGAACCTTAACTCATTCTTCTCTTCTGACCTCCCAAGCTGAGGTCACACTTTCTGTCCCTCATGAGAGTACCCCTGCCTCTTTGCATTTGCTATCCCTTCTCTCCAGAAAGCTTTCCTCCAGCTCTTCACTCACAGCACTGTCCTTTAATCTGTTTACAAGAGGGCCTCCCTGACCTGGTTGTTTAAGGCTGAGGCCCCACAGCCCATCATATTATTCTCTGTTGATTTCCCTCCTGCCACTTATTTCATTTCATTATTAATAACAATAGCAATCACCACTGTGGGAGAGTGTGCTATATGCCAGATGCTTGGCTCAATTCATTTAATCAGGGGCTAGGGACATAGATCAATTGGTAGAGTGCTTGCCTCACATGCACAGGGCCTTGGGTTCAATCTCCAGAATCACGAAGAAAAGAAAAAAAAAAAAAGACCTAACCATAAATTCATTCATGACCTCCCTAGGAGATAGGTACTATTATCACCCCAAGTTTACAGACAAAGAAACAGGCTCAGGAGAGTTAAGGAGGTTGTTCCACGTGCCAAACAGTGATGGGACAGGAACTTGAACCCAGGCTTACAGCAAGGGCTTGTCAGCACAGAGCACACACTCTGCTGGACCTGGCAAATCCCACAGTCTTGGAGCACTGGGCACACAGAAGGAGAAGCCAGGAACAATTACCAGAGGAAATGCTATCTCAAGTTGTTAGGGATGTCTAGGAGCAGTCAGGCTGAGCAGAGGAGCCAGAGCAAAGGAGAGAAGCAGGGAATAGCACAGGTCCTTTGGGAAATAAGAGACAGTCAAACAGCCTGTGGGAAGGAAAGGAACAGGGCAGGAAAGCTGAGAGATAAGATACTTGGACCAAGGTAGGAATTCCAACTCTATCCTAGAAGAAATGGGGAAGCAGAGCAAGTGTGTCAGCTACATGACCAAAGAATGTTCTTGACATTCTTTTTGTCAAGAACAGTGGCCATGGTTATATAATATTGATGAGATGTTTTGGTGGTTCATTTCCTACACATTTTAAAATATACATCCATAAATGTATCAGCTAAAAAGTAGGGATTATAATAACAACAAAATTCTAATACTGTGCTTCCTGACTCCCTCTCCTTGCTAAGTGAAATAAGTGTGCCCTTCCGAGAGAAGGAGGAGAAAGTATGGCCCTTCCCTACTGAGATGTGAAAGTGCACAGGGGCCTCTCATGATAATTTATGGAGAGAACAAGGAATTCCCTGACTACTTGACTTTATGACTCCAGTCACCTCTGCCCAGATTCCCCCAGTGTGATAAAAAGAACTGCACCTCTGGGGTTGTTTCATCATTAAAACAAAAGGCTGATTTTTATTTTCATAAAAGTGTATGTGGTTTGGACACAAAGGGCCTCCTGTATTGAATGAACACCTGGGGGCTATGGGAGAAGACCCCAGTGTGACCCCCTGAGGCCAAGAACCACCTAGAAACAGGCCCTAGGAAATGTCATGGTAAGTATGCAGTCATAGAATTCTGAAAACACCAAGGTCAGTGTATGTGTGTGGGTGGGTATGTATGTCTAACTATGAACAGTGTGACAAGAGTCACTTCCTAGAGACCCTGTAAGAAAAAAAATGTATAGCAAAATCATGGACAATACCCTCCCCCAGGCACAACAAAAAGCCATTGTGCTGACAATGACAATTCTCATAGGAATGAAAATCTGTGCAAATAGCTGTGGCTGGATATTAATATATATAATATCATTACATATGATTATGATATATAACATGCACAAGTTTATATTTTTAAATATGACAGAATATGTAACATTACACAATATAGTAGTAGTGATTGTTATGATCTGCTTTAACCCAATTTAAGAATTTGTGAACAAAAATGAGAGGTATGAGGAGGGGAGCCCCGAGTACAAGTGCTTAGGGAGTGCCTATGCAAATGATTACCAACCACCTCCAGGTACAACATTGGGATTACCTAACATGGACCCTAGAACCAGTTTGTTGGGCCAGAGTCTGGATTTCTCTGCATAGGAGCCACAGAATTGGGAAAGTCACTTACTTAATCTATAAAGCCTTGATTTCCTCATCTCTGCAAAGGGGCACAAATGAGAAAACCTAAGGCTCAGAGATATTAAGCAATCACCAAAGGGCACACAGTTTGGCTGACATGCAGGAAATCTGACCTCAAGCTAAGCCAGCCCTCAATTCTAAAGGCAGGTATAGTGTGAGGAGGGTATGGTGACCACAGCCCCTCTGTGGGACAAGGTGACCAATGTTTTTGCAGAATTAGCCCTAAAGAAGGGTGTATGTTTTCCAATTGCAGACCTGTATGAAGGTCTCTATGGCACCTGTGGGTAGTGAGCTTTTGAGCACCTACTACATTCCAGGTACACTGTTGAGTGTTCCACTACATCATGGCTTTCTCATCACCATGGCAACCCTCTGAGCAAAGACTGAAGGACACAGAGGCTCAGAGTGGTTAAGTTCCTAGCCCGTGGTCATAGAGCTTGTTAACAACAGCATCTGGACACATATCCTGCTCCCACTCAGGTTTGGACACAGGCTCTGAAAATAGCCCTTAATGTCCCTCAAGCACCCTTCTCCCCCTCATTACCTCCCACTGTGAACACAGAACTGCTTATTTCCCACTAGGATAATGACCAGGGGGACTTTTTCAGGACTATGGTACAAACTACAATTACTGTAGCAGCCAATTTGTATCCTAAAGCTGAAATGTGCCCAGGGTTCCACCTGAGCCTAGTAATCACTTTAGCCTCAGCCCAAATTTCACTTGAAATGGAGTTCGATGAACCACAACTGGTGGGATTTGGAAGATGTACCTCTGCCCCCTGCAAACTTCCATTTGAAAACAAAATAGGTCAAGAAATGGCCAGGGGCCAGTGGGATTTACTCCCAGAGAGGTCAAATTCCTCTGGGGCACTATGAAAACAGCAGCTCGAGGCAGGGCCAGGCTGGTAATTAATCAAAGGCAGCAAGTGCATTACATAACCCGTGGCCTCAGTGAAACAGGGGAGTGGACGCCCTCCCTCCTCCATCACATGCTGCTGCTTGCACAGGAGTCACATGGCAGGGTGTGGTGACCCTGCTGCCCAGGACAGCACAGGACACCCCAAGGAGAGCAAACGGCCTACTACCTACCATGTGCACACTGTGAAAAAAAGTACACCCTCTGCATTAGAGAAAGTGTTCTAGGGAGACAACCCATGGACAAAGAATGACTTGGGTGTCCTGGGAGGAAGAAGGAGAGTATGGTGAGGGGACAGGAATGCCAGAAATTTGAATCCTGCTTGTGGTCTCTTTTACTATGAGACACAGAAGGATTTATATTAATAATTTAGGCACTAGATACCTGAAATTCATCTCAGCCCTATTTCCTTTTACTAGCCAAAGAGGACAAACCATGCATGATGTTGGTTTCTGTCACCCCAAATCCTGACCAAAGAATTTCATAGGGAAGCACTACTGAGCCAGCCTGAGTCAGCAAGCTCAATCCAGACTGCCCCAAAATTGAACTGTTCCTCAAACTTCAAAGTGCCCACTGATCACCTGGGATCTTGATAAAATGCCAACTGGCATTCTGATTTGGGTGCCGGTGGCATCTGAGACTCTGGGGCTCTAAGGGGCCCCCAGGTGCTGTTGCTTCTAAAGCCCCATCCACACTTTGAGAACCTCATTGAGAGATAAGAAGCAGCTTAAGTAGACAAAACAAAAAAACCTTTACATTTCCTATGTTTCCACAGTCACAGGGACAGGCAGTGACTTCCATTTAAGAACAAAAACAAGTCAACTTGAACACTATGTATCCTTCAAGTTCTTCTTCCCAGGCTTTTGGTCAGAACCACAGCGCTTGCAACTTATCTCATTAATAGTTAACAGCATGATTATTCTTGAAGGAAAACTATTTAGATGCTATTAACTGAAGAAAATCTGGCAGATCTTCCCTTGGCTAAAGTTTCTGGAACAGCTCTGAATCCTGAGGTAGAAAAAACATGAAACTGCTGGGCGTGGTGGCACACGCCTGTAATCCCAGCAGTTTGGGAGGCTGAGACAGGAGGACCGAGAATTTAAAACCAGACTCAGCAACTCAGTGAGACCCTGTGTCTAAATAAAAAATATAAAAAGGGCTGGGGATGTGGCTGGGTGGTTGAGTGCCCCTTAGTTCAATCCCCAGCATCTCCAGCACCACCACCACCACCACCACCACCACCACCCCACAAAAAAAGAACCTGAAACCTCAAAATAGAAAGTGGCCTGTGGTGGCCAGTACATTGCAGGTGCACAACCATATTCCTGAGCTGGGGTCACCCGGTAATCCAGCCAGCCAGCTGTGGCTGGGCCTTCTTGGAGACTTGAGTGTAGCTTTATCAGTCACAAGTGCACTTTATCCATCTTAATAAAGTCACTCAACTAATCCAAAACTTTTTTTTTTTTTTAAATAGCTGGGGTTGATTCTCATGTCCTGTTAACATAAATAGTACACAAAAAATTGCTGATCATGTCTCCTCACCATGCTGGGGGCATCACAAATGAGTCCCAAGAACCCCCCAGCAACAACAGCTGCAGAAGTTTCTTTACATAAACACAAATGATGAAAGATGAAAATGTTTTTTAACTCCTCCTGCTGCCAAATCAGAAGCTTATGAAATTGGGTTTTTCTGGGGGTAAAAAACAGTGTAAAGAGTAAGCAACAGAAGGCCATTCTGGGGGAAAATAACAGAAAGCTAACTTTTTCTTCTGGTAGCACAAATGTAGGCAAAAATTTTTGATAAGATTTTTTTTTAAATGAGAACTGCTAAACCAATTAATCAAGACACTTAGATTTTTCTTTTTATACCACCAAATGGCAAGAATTTTCCTTCCTATTCTTATCTGCTGCTCTTTTAGAAAATTGCCCTTAGAGTTCTGTAGCCAACATATTGATCTTACAGAAGTTTGAGACTCATTAAATAACATAAAATTACACATAAGAGAAAACTTTAACCTTCAAACCAAAACCTTGAAATGGAAATAAAATGCAAATGGATAAACAAAGGAGAAGGGCAAGTACTCAGTGGAGAGATGATGCTCAGCACCAGGCTCCATGGAGGGTATCTGATGAATGAAACAAGCCTCCTGAGTCACAGGTGTCAGGAGAAAAGGAACTGCAAATCAAAGACAAGCATTTTAGTGGCACATATGCTGGGCCTCTCAGTCACTCTGGGTTATCAGATGAGTATATTTTTTAAAAATATTTTTATAACTTTTTATTTATTTTTTAATGTGGTGCTGAGGATCAAACCCAGTGCCTCACCTGTGTTAGGCAAGCACTCTACCACTGAGCTACAACCTCAGTCTCAAGAGGCTTTTAAAAAGGAGAAAGAAAAAAAAAAAGACATGAAATCCAGCCTGGAAGGTCAGTCAGCAGGAGGCTTTACTACACTTCAGGGCAGCACATCCAGCCCATTTGTGACAGTTCAGTACCCTTGAAAAGATGCCCAACTAAGCTACAAGCCTCTTCCCTCCTTGAGAAGTTCCAGAAAATACTGAAGAACATACTGATGGTTGGCCAGGGTTCTTCCTGAGGACAACACATTAGCTTTTGATCACTTGAGTTCTATGATGGGAAACATACTGAGGGGGATAAAGTATTTTTTAAAAGCCCAAGTATCTTTTTTGACTGGTAAATTCCCAGTATAAGTTTGAAACCTGTAGTCCTCCGAGCCTCAATAATAAACCCAAGAGGAGGAATACATGGTCCATCACATTGGGTGTTTTTTCTCTAATTTTCTACCCCCCAAATTCCAGTGTATTATTCTATAATTGTCATCCAGAACCCATAAAAATAATGCAATGGTCATTATTATCCAAAGTACATGTATGAAGACACAAATTGGTGTGAATATACTTTGTATACAACCAGAGAAACGAAAAATTGTGCTGTATATGTGTAATAAGAATTGTAATGCATTCTGCTGTAATATAAATAAAAAATAAATAAATAAATAAATGTGCCCCAAAACAGTAAGACAGAATGAAGTTACCTATTAATACTTGGGAATATTAATATCTCTGTCTTTTTTTTTTTTTTTTTTTAGTCCTGGCTGAGTACACAGTACCCATTCTTGTTCAGGTGCCTCCCATCCCTCTCAAATATCCTAGTAAGATGTATGGTAGTTCTTTTTGCTGTTGCTAGAATAGAAAGATGGAATCCCTCAGCTTCACCTTTACCAAATTCTCACATAGGAAACGCCTCCACAAACAGACGCCATATTTTAAAATTCCATCTTAAGTAACTAGGAGATTTAGGCCAACTCACTGCATTTCTGACTTAGATTCATTCCTATTCCTTGTCAGAGATGATTTTTATTTTTAAAGCTTAAAACCCTAAGACTCTATTTCAAGACTCAAATATTCGTCTTCTTTCTTCAGTTTTTCTTCCCCACGAATCTAAAGACTATGTGTGCACCCTGCAGAAAGTTGGGAAAGTCAAAACAAAACAAAACAAAAGGTCATTTATAACCTCATTTACTGAGAGGAAACCATTATTAATATTTTGTACATTTTCTTTCAATCCTTTCAAATGATTCTTTTCATAGTTGGAATAATTACTACATATACAATTTTGCTTCCTGCTTTTAAAATATAACAATAAACATTTTCCATGAATTAACTCTCTTCCTCAACATCCCTTATGGCTCATAATATTCATTCCCATGGAAAAATCCCAATTTATACCAACTGTCTCACATTATTGGACATTTAGACTTTTTCCATTTTTCCCATATCATTACTGCTGCTATTCTAAATATTTTTTTCTGTGTACATCTTAATCCACCTTTCTGGTGGTTTCCAGAAAAGGTCACTTCCTTGAAGTGGACTTATTGGATCACAAATAGCAGAGCTGCTTTTCAGAAAGATGACCAAGTAACACTACCACTAATCACCAGTGATGGACCATCTTCCAGCAACCTCATTAGCATTTCAAATGATCACTTTTGTAAATGCTAATTAATTTTGTAGGTGAAAACCAAACCAAAACAAAATAAAACAAAGCAAAATACTTTAAAATATTACCTCAAGATGGAAATAATCTTTGTTGGTCCATCAAAACAAGATGTTAACTTTTCCCACATCAAAACCCGCAAACATGAGAGGAATGTAGCCATTTGTTGGATGTTTTCATTGGGCAAAGAAGGTGCGGTGGCTGAGGAAGCCAAGAACAATCAGTTCAGTACCAGCCCGCAACAGTGCACAGAGAGGCAAGCAAAATAAATCAGAACCAAACCAACTGCCAGACTTCACAAGATGGGTGCAACTTGAATTACCATAATTCAATACCCATCTAAGTAAATACACAGAAGTTTCAAGAATATATCCAGGCTACATTTAAAATTCATTCAATCGCTTTTTACATAAGAAGTTTTCTTTCCTCCATATTAGTACATTTCCCCCACAATCCTCAGGTACTTCTTTCTTACTTAATGGTACATAAACGCAAAGAGAAAATGGCTCAGGCCCAGTTTCCTGTAATCCAGAGTGTGAACTTATCGCCATAAAATGGGAAAATATTAGAAAATAAAAGGAAAAGTTTTGCTAGTACGTTAGAAATGTGGTAGGATATCTTCCCTACATCTCCCTCCCAGGTAACTGACTCCTCTTCCCCAGTGTGCCCACTGCTCCTAGTAAGTATGAGAGAAGAGGGAGGAGGGATTTACTAAGCAGAGACCCAGTGCTTACTTAATACTTGATGTAAATTATTTAATTTAAGCCTCATAAGAACCCTATAAGCTAGACATTTTAGATAAGGAGTCTGAATCTCAGTAAGGTTGATTATTTGCCCAAGCTGATGGATAGCAGATCCACTTGACCCTGAGTCTCAGGTCACAAATGACTGGATCCAGAGGTAGAAAGCCTTCTAAGAACTGGCCACCCCACCACCGGTGAAGCCCAGTGCAAGAAAAGTGAGCTAGCACAATCATAGTTTTCTTAGGGACTTTGGAATGGGACAACTGAGACTATCCTATGGGTTGTGTGAGAGAGAGCTCCTGAAAGTTCAGAGCGAGTTGGTTCAGAGCCTAACAGTGCCACACACAGGAAGACACTGGGAGTAGAACCACAGGTCCTGAGAAAATGAAGGTGGACAGAGAAAGAGAATAAAATCAGCCCACAGAGAGAAATTCTGGGTTCCTGCAACTGTACATTTTCTTATTAGCCCATTTTACCCCACCATCTCAGATGTGGAACACCTATAAAAACTTAAACATTGCATACAGTATATATTTATATAATTATAAAACAATAAGAATATAATTATAATGTTCAAATTAAGTAATACAACAATACATAAGCTGTAGATTATTCTCAACCTATTTAATGCACCTGTGTCAATTTTGTTCAAATATTCACATATTTGAGGGCTTAATGGATTAAACAGCAACCTTCTTGGAGTTGAGGATGTGGCTCAAGTGGTAGCGCGCTTGCCTGGCATGCATGAGACACTGGGTTCGATCCTCAGCACCACATAAAAATAAAATAAAGATATTGTGTCCACCTAAAAAAAAAACCTAAAAACTAAATATTAAAAAAACCCAGCAATCTTCTTGAGGTAACAGAGCAAGTGCCTGTTCTTTGCCAAGAGATCTGTCTAAATGCCCACCAAGGAACCTGCAGGGGAGTTCCTCCCCACTCAGAGACTGGGCTATCATCAGATCTACCCAGCAGGTGAGGAATGAGCCTATAAGAACAAATAACCCCACACTGTGTGCCACCAAATGGGATGCAAGTAACAGCCAGCCCTTAGGGAGTTTTCAGGCCCCAAAGTGCTTTACCAGAAACAAACCAAGCTTTTAGACCAAAATTAGCAGTTCATAAAAAAATATAATGGACAGAGAAATAAAATCAAATGACATCACAGGGAAGCCACCAGAAAAATTCAAATATGAGACACATTCTATGGTAACTGGTGATCTTTTCAAAAACTTTAAATGACTGTCTGGTTTTTGTTGGTTTTGTTTTTCAAAAGAGGTGAGAGGGGCCTATTAGAGAATTTAAAAAGCTATAAAGATAATAATAAAATGAAATTATGGTCCTTTAATGGTAACAATAAATATTGACAAGGACGTGGGGGGAAACATCCAAAACAAAACAATCCAGGCAGACATAATGCAGGATCCTTGAATGGTTTGAGGAACGATCAGCCATAAGAGACACCTGGAATAACATGAATATGAACTGAAAACTAGGAAATCACTGGTGACTTTCTTAGGTTTAATAATGACATGGCAATTTCATCCTTATTCTTAGGACAACATACTGAAGTACCTACTATGGAATCAGCAATTGTATTACTTTGAAATGGCTTAGCCATACAAACAGCTAGAGACAAATAGGTAAAGCAAATAAACAGCTAGAGAACAAATGTTAGCAATTGTTGATTCCGGGTGATAGGTGTTCACTGCACTTATCTTTCAACTTATCCATGTTGGACATTTTTTTATTTGTTATTTTTAGATATACATGAGAGTAGAGTGTATCTTGACATGTTATACATACATGGAGCATAACTTATTCTTATTAGGACCCCATTCTTGTGGTTATACATGATGTTGAATTACACTGGTCGTGTATTCATATATGAACAGAGGAAAGTTATGTCTGATTCATTCTATTTCCGTCCCTTCCCACCATTCCCTTTTGTCTAATCCAACAAACTTCTATTCTTCCTTCCTCCCAACTTATTGTGTGTTAGCATGCACATTATCTGAGAGAATATTCAGCCTTTGTTTTTTTGGAATTGGCTTATTTCACTTAGCATGATAATCTCCAGTTCCATCCATTTATCAGCAAAAATCATAAAGTCATTTTTTATGTCTGAGAAGTATTCCATTGTGTGTGTACATCACATTTTCTTTATCCATTCATCTCTTAAGGGGCTAGAACACATACTAGATATACAGGTTCTGTCTAGTCCCTGATGAAGGCACTGCTTGCTTTTAGGGGACACACTGCAAGGGGCATCTAGGTTGGTTCCATAGCTTAGCTATTGTAAGTTGAGCTGCTATCAACATTGATGTTGCTGTGTCACTGTAGCATGCTGATTTTAAGCCCATTGGGTATATGCCCAGGAATGGGATAACTGGGTAAAATGGTGGTTCCATTCCAATTTGTCTGAGGAATATCCATACTGCAACCAGAGTGGCTACATCAATTTGCAGTCCCACAGGCAATGTATGAGTATACCTTTTCCCCCATATCCTTGACAATATTTATTGTTACTTGAATTCTTGAATTGCCATTCTGACTGGAGTAAGATGGAATATCAACGTAATTTTAATTTGCATTGCTCTAATTGTTAAAGATATTGAACATTTTTTCATGTATTTGTTGACCATTCGTATCTCTTCTTGTGTGAAGTGTCTGTTCAGTTTCTATGCCCATTTATGGATTGGGTTATTTGGTTTTTGGTGTTAAATTTTCTGAGTTCTTTATATATCCTGCAGATTAATATTCTATCTGAGGTGCAGGTGGCAAAGATTTTCTCCCATTTGTAGGCTCCCTCTCCACGATCTTGATTATTTCCTTTGATGTGAAGAAGCTTTTTAGTTTGATACCATCCCTTTTATTGATTCTTGATTTTACTTCTTGCGCTTTAGGAGTCTTATTGAGGAAGTCAATTCCTAGGCTGACATGTTGAAGTGTTGGGCCTACTTTTTCTTCTACTAGGTGCAAGGTCTCTGGTCTAATGCCTATGTCCTTGATCCACTTTGAGCTGAGTTTTGTGGAGAGTGAGAGGGATTCAATTTCATTCTGCTACATATGGATTTCCAGTTTTCCCAGCACCATTGCTGAAGAGGCTCTTTCCTCCAATGTATTTTTCATAATATAAAGTTGAAAAAATAGCACATATGGCAAAAATAATAATCATGGAAACTGCTTAGGAAGACATTAGGTGAAGTCTGACATCTCTTCTCTACAAACCACACTCAGCAATTCCTCCTCCACTGCTAGAACACATACTGGATGTACAGGTTCTGTCTAGTCCCAGATGAAGGCATTGCTTGCTTTTAGGGGACACACTGCAGAAAAATCCCATGTCAAGGTCAAGAATCACCATCACCCTGAGAGGACCAACAGAGGAAATTGCTAGGAGCCACAAGCAAATAATATGATGCATGGCACCTTTGGTTGTAAAGTGACGCCAGCTAGCCACTGAGATGATATGATTCTAGCCACTGAGATGATATGATTATGTTAAGATTTACATTCATATGGAAATTGGGCTCCTGCTGTTCACCTTGGCCTGCTACCGGACTCATGTTACGGGACTCCTGGAGAGTTCCCATTGGTTGGGGAAGGATAGTAGGAGGAAATTCCGGGGGAGGTCCGGGTTTGGCTTGCCGGCGCCTACGGAGTATTGGCGGCTTTTTCAAAAATAAAGTTTTGTTCCTGCTTGAGTGGCTCGTGATTCTGTGCCCAGCCAAGACTGCGGCAGGAAATAGCAGATTCACACATCCCATGTTGTTACAGATTACATATGGAATGCCCCCAAAGCCTCATGCACTGAGGCTTGGTCAGAGTCAGTGGGAGATGGTGGAAACTGTAGGAGGTGGAGCCTTCTTGGGGGAAGTAGGTCACTGGGGGCATGTCCTTAAAGGCATTATCTATCTATTTGTGTGTGTGTGTGTGTTTGTGTCAGGGATTGAACCCAAGGGCTTTTAACCACTGAACCACATCCCCAACCCTTTTTAAAATATTTTATTAGAGACAGGGCCTTGCTAAATTGCTGAGGCTGGCTTTGAAGTCACGATCTTCCTGCCTCAGCCTCCTGAGTTGCTGGGATTACAGGCATGCACACCATGCCCAGTGTAAAGGCTATACCTTGTCCCTGGCCCCTTGTGCTTCTTACTTTGTCTCTCTCTTTGCTTCCCTGCTGTAACAAGGTGAGCAGCTTTGCCCTCCCACACCTTTCCACCATGACGTTCTGCCTCATCAAACCATGGACTAAAACCTTTGAATCCATGAGCCAAAATAAATTTCCTCTGCTAAGTTGATTTTCTCGCCATTTTATCACACTAAGAGAAAACTGACTAATACACACACGCCCTGCACTATACGTTTTGTCCCTATACCATTTTTAAAAAAGTTAGTTGAACCCTGCATAAATTGAAGGTATATCTGACACAATGCCACTGTACTTCCCTTAAGTCAGAGATACGTTTAAACAGATCCTTATCTGTCCATACAAAACCAATCAGTTTCATTCCTTTTTTTTTTTTTTCTTAAAAGGTACACTCATACATTGCTGGTGCTGTTAGGTCAAAACAGCCCTGAGGATACAAAGACACAGTGCACACTAGCAGTACCCTGCTGCACAGAATGTTCCTTCCACCCTGAAAGTGCATTAACAAGAGGTCAGGTCCTGGCAGGACACCTTGTTGATGCAGCATCTAATCCAGGTGGTTTTCATTAACTAGCTCCATATGGAAGTTGGCAGTAAGAGTCATGCACAGAAAGACTGGTTCAAGAGTCATGTTCATTATTGAGATCTCTAAGGCTGGATGGCAAAAGAAGAGTATCTGGGTGGAGAATGACAAATGTGGAAGGCCCAAACATCAGGCAAGAGAAGAATTTTCATCATATACCACAGCCCACTGAAAAATGGGCCCTCCTGCAGCTATCAAGAATACAAATAATAGGAGCTGGGGTGGTAGCTCAGTGGTAGAGTGTTTGCCTAGCATGTGTGAGGCACTGGGTTTAATCCTCAGCACCATATAAAAACAGATAAATGAAATAAAGATTAAATTCTTTTTAAAAAAAGGTGGGAAAGGAAAGGAGAATACTGGGGAATTATATTGGCTAAAATATATCATTATATCGTGTGCATGTACTAATATATAACAACAAATCTATTATGTACAACTAGAATGCACTGATAAAAATATGGGGGGGAAAAGAAAACAAATGGACCTTCTGCAATTAAAGTATAATGAGCATTTGCCTTTAGAATATATTCATTTCAATTACTAAAGAAGGCTGAGTTTGTAAGATATTCATTTTCAGTAACAGAAACTGTTTTAAGTGACGTTAAGTATAATTAAGTGGTTAGTAAGTCAAACATGTGTGCAAAACATAGATGAAAGGAGCAAAAGATACCTAATATTCATGAGGCACCTGGTTACTAAATGTTACACACTAAACACTGCTAAGTGTTATATACTAAATATGCATGAGACTTAGGAGGTACTAAGTATACAGTTGCATGAAATATACATGAGCACTCAGTATTCATGAGACCTACACATTAGAGACACCCATTCTGATTGCCTGTGTAAAACAGAAATTAAGCATCTGTTTATTCATCTAACTGGCAAAAAGCAGTTACTGGTCAGGTGTATTAATCTCTGAGTCTCTTTGATATAAATTTGGGTCATTAGTCCAAGGTACCTTCTGTCTGTGAGATTCTTGCTCAGACTTCAACTTTAAAGTATATATAAAGTATATATAAGTATAACCACATCATCAATAGGGAGGACCAACAGGGGAGAGGGACACAAAGACATGGTGAAGCCCAGGATTCAGATGGTGTGTTCCTTCTACCCTGCCCACCATCCTCTCTGAAGGGTGTTAACTTATCCTATCTTTCTTCCTTGTTTTTCACTGTGTGTTTCAACTGTTTTAATGAACAATGTGATTTGGACATTTAAATGAGGGTGGCAATTGAGAGTCATAATGCGCTACACCCAGTGTGATTCATCAAATGGGCCCCTGTTGACCGAATAGGAAGAAATTGATGATGAGAGAAAGTTGATGGTGAAGGTCAGTGATGGGACCTTCACCAACCCCCATCCCAAGACTCTGGCACAGAAGCAGAAAACAGAGGAATTAAACCTAAATGGAAGAAAGACAGAAACTGAGGGGGAAGTTCTAGCTTCAGAAAAGGAAGCTTCTTCATAGGTGTTTCCCCCAGTTCTCAAAGTTGCCATCCCCTCCCATGCCTTCAAATTGCATAGAGGTCTTTCGGAGGCATCAAGATCATTGCCATGACATTGTTTGTATGTTAAAGTCTAAACTTGATTAAAATGAAAAGTTTCAAACCATAAAGCAATATTAGACTGATTCTTGGGCCACCTGCTACTTAAAAGCCCTGATTAAACTACCATATTTCCCTATATTCTAGAATGGCCATAAACCATTTTAGAACTCAATTTTCCAGGATCTGCTGTTATTTTGATTCATCCAGAGGATTATTATGTTTTATGTGTATTCTTGTTGAACAGGATATTCTTAGTCCCAAGTCAAATTGTCAAGGTTAAAAAAAAAAAAAAAGGAATCAATAACTAAATGTTGCGGGAGAGGGGAGAGGAAGAAGAGGTACTGGGGACTGAATTAGAATGAGACATGTTCCATGCTTTTATAATTATGTCAAAATGGATTCAACTATCATGTATAACTAAAAAGAATCAATTTAAAAAAAAAACAACTAGGGCTGGTGTTTTGGCTCAGTGGTAGAGCACTTGTCTCGTATGCATGCACTGGGTTCGATCCTCAGCACCACATAAACAAATGAAATAAAGGTATTGTGTTCATCTACAACTAAAAAAAGTAAAAAATAAAAAACAAATAAACTAAATGGACTGTTTCCATTCCAAAGAAGAAAAGTTAGGCCTCGGGAATCAGATTATTCTGTACTATAGGAGGAGTGGGGGAAAGACTTTATAGACAGGAATTGTTTGCATCCACCTAAAGAATTTTCCCTTCTAAAACTGCCCCTTCTCTTCCTCTGTTACTATGGTTACCATAGGAGTCACAGTGGTGGTGCAATATTACCCTGCTCCCTGGTCGCTGCTGATTGGTCCAGGACCCAAATTGGACCAATCAGAATCCCTCCCCAATAATGCTGGCTTTGAGAGGCAGGCTGTCATATCTTTGCAGATGGCTGCATTTCCACTGTGTGGGGAAATGGAAGGAGTCAAGTGCGGAGCAAATGTGGCAATAGCAAAGAATAGCTTGGAATCTCATGGGATTCTAGCATCTAGTCCCGGGGTCTTGAGCTCCACTGCATTCCATGAAATACTTCCCATACCTCTGTATGTTTAAAAACTCCTTACCTAAGCTAATCTGTATTTCTGTCACTTGCAATTAAGATTTCCTAATAAGTCCCAGAGATAAAGCATCTTTTGCTCTGTATACTCTGTAACGAAAAGAGACTAAGTGAAGTGAAAACCACATAAAATGAAGTCATCTATAAATTCTGCCTCAAATGTGCAGAATCTGCACAACTGGCACACTAGCCCAATGTAACCCCCACAGATCTCAAATATGGCCAGAAAAAGAAATTGCATTGAATCTAAAAATGAGCTTCACTGTGCTGGCATAATTTTGGTGTTAGCAAGCTAAAGACATAACATGGGCTTTTCCTTTCAGAGGTCATCATCTACACCTGGCTGGCTGCTCTACTGTCTGAAGGGAAATTTAGTAGAGCTAAAGAGAGATTCAAGAGTCAGCGTTTCCTTTTTAAGTAAGTGCTTCACATAAAAAAGGCATCTGGCAAATACATATCTTTTAGAAAAGTGGTTCTGGGTATAGAGGAACCCTCATTATAAGGAGTTAAGTGTGTTTTCTGCACACTTAACTACATGAAAAACGTCATATCCAGGACACACACACACATCATTACTAAGACTCATGTTTGAGAAGATCACATTATTGTCCATTCTCATTTAGCAAATATGGGACCTGATGCTCTGAAATGTATCTAGTCTGAAGTCCACAATCTGGCTTTTTGACCCCAATGCATGTGCCTTTTAACTACTTAAGCTTTTGTTATAAGTGCCAAGGACTATCCACCAAACTCAAGGGTATGAACTAATAAAATGCCTAACCCACAGTGTGCATGGAATTTGTTCTAGACTGACTATCAGGGAGGTGGGAGGTTGGTGAGACAGTACAAGCAAATGTCCTGTGGCACAGAATGTGCAGGTCTTTTCTGTACTCCCAGATCAGATCAGTCCCCGGTGCCTGGCACGACACATATTCAATGACACTCCCTGAAATGTTCTAAGACCCTAAGCTTTAAAAAATAAGTCTCTTATTATGAAAATTTTTGATTATGGAAGATCTCTTTTAATTATCATAAGTTTATTGTTTTGCTAATTATAAAGGCAATTCATGCTCTCTCTAGAAAATTCAGGCATTTCAAAAGTATGTAACATAAGAGTTCCTGAAGATCTTACCCACTTCAGACTATCTGTCAAGGGTAAGAATCCCCCAGACTATTTTCTATGTACATAGTAATGTATTATTTCCCTGCAAAAAGAATCATTTTAGTTTGTTACTTTAGATTTTATTATTTTAGATTTTCGTTTTCTTTCTATATTGGGGGGTGGGTACTAGAAACTGAACCCAAGGGTATTCTACCACTGAGCCATACCCACAGCTCATTTTATTTTTTTATTTTCTCTCTCAGTTGCTAAGGCTGGCCTTAAACTTGTGATCCTCCTACCTCAGCCTCCTGAATAGCTGGGGTTATGAGTTTGTGCCACTGTGCCCAACTTCATTTCCTTTTCTTCTATGCACATATGTTTTGCATTATTTGTACTTGTTACAGTGACCCTGTTGTTGAAAGCAAAAGCTGGACCCACTATTTAATTGCTATGGGACCTTGGGGATGATTCTGGTCTCGGTTATTCCATTTGGAAAGTGGGGATAATCACAACACTATCTACTAAACAGGGCTGCTGGGGGATATGATGACTTGGAATTGTAGCAAGAGTTAAATGATGTACATTATTATTGATAGTATTCTTATTACTTTTGTCATTTTAAAATATTTTTAATTTCTTAATTAGAATGAACACTCAACTTCGCTTACTTATTTTCTCTTTGGCATCACTTATTCCAGTCTGTTAACTCTTCCTATTGAGTTTTAAAATTTGTATTATGGTTTTGCAAGGGTCCTTTATATATTAGGGAGCTTAGGATAAGAAGAAAATTGTAAATATTTTCCCCACTTGCAAATAATTTCATATGGAAGAGAAGTTACAAAAAAGGTACTGCTCAAGAACACGGAATTTGGAACCATTTGAGGTCTGGTTCAAATCCACGCTCTACCACTTACTTGCTGTGTAGCCCTGGGCAAGCTGCTCCCTTCTCTAAACCTCTGTGGGGTTGGCAGAGTTCTAAAATGGTCCCCAAGGTCCCCGTCTCTTGGTGCATACACCTTGTATAATCCCATCCCGTAGAATGCAGGCAGCACCTGAGGGAGTTGTGGGGCATCACCCCCATGATCAGATTACTGAACACGGACTTCAAGACTATGGACTTCAAAAGGGAGAGCATCTGTGTAACCTGATCTAATCTGCTGAGCCCTTGAAAGGAATCTGATGTAAAGGAGATGCTCCATTGCTGGCTTTGAAGATGGAATGGTCCACACAGCAAAAACCTGAAAATGACCTCTAGGAGTGGACAGCAGCCCCAGCTGACAGCCAACAAGGGAACAGTGACCTCCCAGAAACTGCAAGAAACTGAATCCTTCCAACAGTCTACATGAGCTTGGGAGAGGACTCTGAGCCTTAGAGAGAACCTAGTCCAGACTGACACCTTGATTTTTGTCTCATGAGACCCTGAGCAGAGATCCCAGCCAGATCATGTCCTAACTTCTGGTCTACACAATTGTGAGCTAATGAATGGGTACTGTATATGCTGCTAAATTTGTGCTAATTTGTTACTCAGCAATAGAAAATTAACATACTCTATTTCCTCATCCATAAAATGAGAATGAAACAAACTTCATGTATCTTGTGATGGAAATAAATTCAGCCAGCTCTCATTATCCGTGGGTTCTGCATCCACAGATTCAACCAACTGTGGATCAAAAATAATTGGAAAAAAAATGCATCTCTCATGAATATGTACAGACTTTTTGTCATTATTCCCTAAATAACACTGTATAACAACTATTTAAATAGCAATTATGTTGTATTAGGTGTTGTAAATAATGGGCAGAAGATGTAAAGTACTCAGGAGGATGTGCATAATGTACTATGCCATTTTATATAAGGAAGCTGAGTGTCCAAGAACTTTGATATCCACCGGGCTCCTAGAACCAAACCCTCCAACCCCAACACCACAAATATTAAGGGATAACTGTGCTCTCTTCCATGCAGGGCACCACAGTCTGGCCTGGAGAATGTTCAATAAACAGAAGTAAATGTACAAATTCAGCATTCTGCAGCATGGAGGGGGTCACAATAAACACTGACCTGGCCTGGTGAATTTTGAGCAGCAGAGACTCTGTCACTCTAACAAGTTGTGAATTTAGAGCACCTCGGTCTAGCCTTCAAGAAATTCAGATATGCTGAATGTTTTCCAGCTTCTTTCCCAACAAGGGGCATGAGACTAATCAGAACTTCATGGAGAAAGAATCTACTGCCAGAAGACAAGTTCTCCTGAACTCTCACTCTGAGTGGCCCTCAGGAGTGGTTGTAATTTTCCCCTCTTTGTCAAGGAATGAAAGTCCTTTTCAATAACAGCATCAAGTTTTCCTTTGAACAACTGCTTCTTCCACACTTCAAGTGGTTCTAGAGGAACTACCAATTGAAAAACCCTGTCCATCTGGCTCCCTACCATGGAGGAGGCATATTACAAAGACCTTTCTAATCATATTACCCCATCCTCTGATCATAGTGACTGGTCAAAGCATAGCTACATGATCCAAGCCAGGGCAATCAGAGTCTTTTACTGGGATTTTGAATGTAGACCCTGGTAGCAAAAATTTTTCACTTTTTTCCTGGAAACATGGTTCTTCATGACCATCCTGTCATTCCAAAAAACAAAAACAAAACAACAACAACAAAAAAAGTTCACATGTAGTAGGAAAAATATGAGACAAACCCAGAGAGAAACAAAGCTGAGAAAGGAAATGCATCCCTGGATGCAGCTGTACCTGAAAGCTGCAACCTTGGTTCACCTCAGTTTACAAGGGCAATCAATTCCCTTCTTTACTTGAGCTAGTTTTAACCGAGTTTTTATAACTCATAATCAAAGGATCTGACTAATACACTGGACCTTGTTTTCCTCATTTAGATAAGGAAAATTAAAAGGCCAGGGCTACAATGGTATGCCCTTCTAAGTCCAAGTCCAGAAATTTCTTCCCAAATAGCACAGGCAAAACTAAAGACCAGCCACTAGAGAATAAGAAAGTCACTAAAAGTTCAGCCCCAGTACTAAAACAATACTTTGCACACAGTAGGTCCCTGCTAAGCATTTTCTAGTTCACTTACAGGGCAATGGCTGGAGCTTTATCCTTGAGAATTTCAAGTCCTAGTATGAGTTCTCTCCTTGAGTCAGTCTCTCTCTCCCTCCCTCCCTCCCTCTCTCTCTTTCTCTCTCTCTCTCTCAACAGGAGGAGCTGTATAAAACATTTTCATAAGGAAGGATGGAAATTCTGAGCTCAGCACTTTCCCATCCAGATGGGGACCAGATGTGCAGAATGTACCTGATAGAAGAGCATCTAGGAGCACGACACCCCACCCCCAGGGTCCCAACTCCTGGATCTTCTCATTCTTCCCCATTCTGTTCTGGTTTTACTCCGGTTTAAATGTTCCTACCAAGATTACCCCAACCTAAACCATGCTCTCAACTTCTCTCCATGAACGAATCTACCTACAGCACCCACAGGTCTGGTCATAGATAGGCACAGCACCACCCCTTGCCTGGGGAGGCCCTAGAAGATCAGAAACACCTAGGACCTCTGCCTCCTTAGCTCAGCATGAGAAGGAAGGGCTGAATATAGTCAGCAGCAATGGCAACCTGGGAAAGGGCTAAACCACTTGAGAAGTAGAAGAGACATGTCATCCAAGCATCACTGGTCCTTCCTGTGCCTCTGTACAGCCAAACCCTCCAGCAACAAGAGGAAAATCCCCAATGCAACTCCTAATGCTTCAAGGACCAATGCTCTAAAGAGAGCATTTCCAGGGAAGGGTTTGGGGGCAGGTGGAGGGTAACAATACAATCCACTCTATAAGAACTTCTTTAACATTATTCTGAAATCTCTCTTTTCCCCAAATGTCTCATGTAGAACAACAGGATTCCTGCTCCTCATGGCTTTCCACCTCATTGCTCACCACTGTGTCCTGGGCCCCACCCCCCAGATCCACAAATGCCCAGGACCTGAGTCAACAAACACAGAATGCTTTCTCTTCAGAAGCTAAAGAGGAACAGGATTGCAAATGCTTATAATATAATGTGTTTCTCTGCCAGGTACATAAACATGGAAAAGCTGCTAGTACAGAAATTCTAAAAGCTTCCTTTCTAAGTCAAGAATAAAACAAAGTGTTCACAGAAAGTGTACCCTGCCCTAGAACAGCATGCACAGCTCTGTCTAACAGACCTGAGAGTCAAATTTCATTACAGAAAATGCATCGGCTAGAGGATGCCTCAAACATCCTCATCCTGGCAGTCTGGGTCCTTCGTCAATTTCAATTACCATAATGACGATGATGAAGAGTGTCCTGGCTGGGAGTGAGGGTGTTTCCACTTGGCTGAGTTCCCTTCCACTCCCACCATGTCACTGAGGATTCTACTCCAAGGTGGAGAGAGACTGATTTAGCCACAGAGGAATCTGGCAGTCGATCAGGCCCCAAGCCTCTCCCTCTGGTGTATCTTGATGCCAGTTTGTCTAGCTTTACAAAAAGCCCCAGGTCCAGAAGAAATCAAAGCAAGAACATGAGACCAAGCAAACCACACAGCTGACCCAGCTACCTAATGCACTATATTCAGACAAGTTAATGTAATGCTGTGGGACACTCTTATGAGTGGGCTAAGAAGTAAGGGCTGATAGGAACTTGAAGTTGATACTGCATTAGATTTGGATACCTACTTGGTTGCAGTTAGCTCAGGGCAGGTTTTGTCCCCCACCCTGCAGTGCATTGCTAATTTAAAACATCACTGTTATCTTAGATTTGGCAAAGACAAGGCAAACAGAGTGTCACTCAAGACATGTATATTCCTAATTGGTTCCTTCGACCAGCAAATTCTATAAACAAGAATCATGCTGAAAATTTATAAAACTTTTTAAAATATTATTTTTAGTTGTAGTTGGACACAATACCTTTATTTTATTCATTTTTATGTGGTGCTGAGGATGGAACCCAGGGCCTAACACGTGCTAGGCAAGCGTTCTACCACTGAGCCACAGCCTCAGCCCCTATAAAACTTTTTTTAAGAAGAAACAGTAGAAGAAGTCCAAGGACACAGGTAGGGTAATCAATTATCCCAGAGAGCCTGGGACCAAGGGGTTTCCCCAGGTGTAAGACTTAAAACCAGGACAGTCCCTAAGTAAACTTGGGTGGCTTGTTGCCCTATATATATATTCACTGCCCTCAGCCAATGACCACTCTTCAATTAAGAGAGCAACACTGAAGGGAGGGTGGATCAGGAGACCACCGGAAACAAAGTCTTCAAAAAGACTAATCTGCTCACAGGAGATCCAATTTCTCTATTGTCCAAAATTAACTACACATATCAACTTCCAAAGTGTGTACAGACTGTTGGGTCAGTGAAAGGTTTCATGGGCCATGATTTTGGGCATTCTTGCAAATTCTATCAACTCTCCTTGTGAAGTCTCCCTGCACATCAACACATCAAAGGCTCTGAGAAGCCATGAAGTGATGAATATATTTAATTTTGTGCATTCAGAATGTCCCAAATTTATTTGACCACACAAGCCACTTTTTCACTTAGTGGTTATGATCATTCAACCGAACACACTTTGAGAAATGGAGATCTTATCCATTAAACCATAAAAAACTTAGGAAGCACAAGACTTGCATTCAGTAAGCCTTGCACATCTATTTCAGAAGTCAACACATTTCTCTTTGTACTCAATGAATAGTACACTGTAGTCTGAGTTAAAATAGTGCTGTGATCTACATTTATTTTTAATAAGACACCTGGAGAAAACAAGTGAGATCTATGTAACATTTTACAGGGTGAACAGTCAGAATAGTAATTGAAAGACAGAAGGCTTGAAACCCAATCTGAAGGCAACATGTGGGGTTTGTGTCAGATGGATGTGAGAGACAGATTCATTCATTCATCCATCTACCCATCCATCCATCCAACTAATTAATTAAGTATGGATATGCCAGGAATTTTGCCAAGCCCAGGGATATAGTAGTAACAAAAGAGAGGGGTAAGGTATCTGTGCACCTCCTGCCTGGGGGTTCCAATCTTGAATTTCAGTAAGTCCTAACTAAACATAATGATAAGAAAGTGCAGGATACATGCAGTGGGGAGGGGACTCAAGCTCAGATTCAGAAGGGTGGCAGTGATAACTTCCCAGAAAAGGTGATGTCAGAGCTTAGTCACTGTGGATGAAGTGGATGAGGAGGAGTACAGGGGTGCAGTGCAGGCCAGGAACACCACACACAAGGGTCTAGAGGTGACATAGCTCAAAGCCTTCCCTACAGAGCAAAGGTCCCTCCCACCCCAGGTCAGTGTTAGAACTGATTCTAATGCACAGCAGGACCTCCTGGCACTGTGACTGATCACATTATCATCCCTGTTATATCAAGGGTAATATAACAGACTACTGTTCTGTGATTAGGAGAACTTAATGATTCCCTTCCAGTCTGTTTAAAGCCTTCAGACTTCTGGAAAACAAAGTTCCCCATGAAAATACAAATCTGCATATTAGTAGAACGCACATTTCTCACTTCTCTTTTCCTTCATTGCACATGGGCTCCTTCCAGGTTCCAAGGGAAGCAACCAATGCCCACCCCAGCAACCATAATCCTTCTCAGCTTCTTCACAAGACACTTCCTACATCTCATGAAGTTCGGAGTGGGCTAATGTCAGCAAATGCTTTTTGGGCCACTTCAACTACAACAGCTGATGCAAACATAACCTCCATGGGGAGTAAAACAGATGCTTTTTTGGTGGAAATTTATAAGTTAATCAAACCTCACAGCGACCTCTCTGGAGGCTGGAGTACATATCTGGAACAGGACCTTTAACAGCAGGAGCTGCCCAGGGCAGACACTTACCCCTCTGAAGTTCCAGGCTTTGGGAGAGGGAAACATGGGAAAGTTGTTCTGCCGCTGCCGTTTAGGCCTAGGAGAGGAGAAAAGACAACACGTTCATTATTCATGGAGGAGATGCTTGGAAGAGATCACTGGTTTCAAATGCAGGTTTATCACAAAGGAAAATACCTGAAGAAAAGGACAAGGTGAACTTGGTGACTGGAGTTTTCTCTAGTTTTGGGCTGGAGGTTTTATCTTCAGCAGCCCAATTCACTACATATTCCTTCCCAACTCCCCAGGAGGAAAACCCCACGGTTCCACAAAGTAATCCATCTTTTGTCCAAAAAATAAAATCTAAAGTGCCCTCGGGATGCAACTAAAAAGTCAGATTAAACTCGCCATCTTTATTTGTCACAAAGAAACCAAACAGAGGCAATCTGGTGATATCTAAGGCTTCAGCCTGGAAGCTCCCCAGTTGCATCACACTTTGGGGAGCCCCAACATCTCCACGGAGGTCAGACGTGATTTCCAAGTTTTTAAAGAGATGACCAACAGGACATATGGCTGCTGCATAACAAGTCAACATTGGTATTCTTGTACATTAACTTCTCTCCAAGAATTAAGCTTCCTGGGAGTGGTACAGGCAGCTTCAGGGTATGTCAGGGTGAGAGGCCCTGATTTCTGTCTTGCAAATGAGATCAAATTTTGTAGCTGCTAACCAGACCTACAGGAATATCTTTTCCAATATTTTGAAAACGTGATGCCTGCCAATATAGATATATGCACATTTCATGCTGGCTGAAAACATACCTGGAAAAGATCCACCTTGGACTTTTCCTGAGATTTTACTCACAGCTGTACCCAAAAGGTGTTAGTTATATGACAGTCACCTTCACCTTGGGCTCTCTGCTATAATCAACAATAACACAAGCAGAAAGTACACAGTGACCAGAGCCCAGGCTTTTCGGTATGTCAGAGCAGAGTAAAAGATTAGTTGGCTCTGTCATGCAAAAGAGAGAAATAAAGTACAAGATAATTATAATAGTAGCATCAACTAACAGGTATTGAGTACTTACAAAAGCATATGTTAATATTTTATATAGTTAATCTCACTGATTTTCACCCTGTGAACTAGGGTTCATTATTATACCTACCTAATAGATAAGAAAATTGGGGTCTGAGGATGTGGTTCAGTAGTAGAGCACTTGCCTAGCACAGGTGAGGCCCTAGACTCTACCCCTCCCACTTCCCCATTTCCAAAATAAAAACTGAGGACCAGGGATGGGAGTCTGATCTCAACTGCCTATTCTCAAGTCCCTTGATTTTTGATTAGCCATATGACCCTGAACATGAGAGTAATTTCTTGAGCTTGAGATAATAACCACTAGGTAGACTCAATAGGTAAGGATTCTAACTCAGTAGATGACAACACGGTGCTCCCTCCCTCTTTTCCAAACCCAGCTCCCAGAACAGTGTTCAAGTAGGGACATGGGAGTAGCATTGGAGAGCTGGGCCAGCTGGCCAGAGTCTGTGGGAACCCCCATCAGACATGCATTTTAATGAAGCCCTTCCTGCCTCGCCCTCCCCTGCAGCCTCCCATAACAACAGAAAACCAAGTCAGTAATATCTGGAGATAAACAGAGGACATGTGGGTAGTAGATTTAATATCCTTCTCTATTAAGTAGCATATGGGTGTAAGTTCTTCTGAAAAGAAATTTCTATCTTCAAGAAAAAATTTTGTATGTCAATAATACTTCTCCCAATTACAACTGGGTTTTGCCTTCCTAATTATTTAATGGGCTTCACTGCTTCCAAAACAACAATACATACCAGGACATTTGTAAAAATGTGCCCTGGTTTTATAGGTTGCAAGCTAATGCTAATTATTTCAACAATTAATAGTAATTCAGGTAGAGCTGTATCAGGAACTGAGCACTTTACCTACATACACCAAGCCTCATGATAACTTTACAATAGGTTATAACACATTATATGATGTGTGAATGGAATAACAATGGTGTTATATAATACTTTTTATATAAAATATTGTCATGAGATCATATACTTTCAAATAGATTATAAATTTATAATTTTACATAATGTAATTTTATAATATATAATATGATATAATGCAATGTTATGATTATAGCACTTTACAGATGAGTTAAAACAGGCTGAGAAAGGTTAAAGCACATAACAGAGGTCAGACAGCTGGCAGGTGCCAATCGGGAATTCAAACACCAATGCTGATGCACCTGACTCTAGATCCGAGGCTGCAATAGACAGGGTGTTAGGAAGAACGAAGCCTGGGCATCTGTGAGGGAAGGCACCAGTTTAACAGGGTTCCTCATTACCAGGTCTCACAGCCAAAGAAAAAGCATCAAGCCAATCTGTCAACTTGAGTTGAGCCAATCTGCCAATCCCGCCTCCCCCCACCACCTCAGCTGGGGAAACTGCCAGGAGACTCGCTGATACACAGGCTGTCCCTAATTTTTAGCTCCTACCCACCTCTCACTTCCCACCCCCAGCCAGACTTCCAGATATTCACATTATCAAAGAATCTAATGGGCCCATCAGCCCTGGGTGTATTTCTTTCTTTCTTTTTCTTCTTCTTCTTTTTTTTCTTTTTTTTTTGGTACGAAGGATTAAACCCAATTTAACGACTGAGCCACATCCCCAGCATTTTATATTTTATATTTTATATTTTCAGACAGGGTCTCGCTAAGTTGCTAAGACTGACTTTGAACTTGTGATCCTCCTGCCTCAGCCTGCTGAGCAGCTAGAATTACAGGCTTGTGTCCACCACGCTGTTGTTTCAGAAGCAACTTCTTCATATGGGCAACAAAAGTCCAAGCGATATGACACTTAGTTCTGCAGGTTTCACATGCACAAACATATGCAGTTGGGCTCTGAACGGAGCTTAGAGGAGGGATCCAAGTCTGAGTGCAGCCCTCTAGCACCTAGGGTGAACCAGGCCTTAGTTGGGCACACGCTCATCATCATGAAGCACAGCCCTCTGTCCAGGCAGCATTTCCATCATGCTTTAGATGTCACGAGGACCAGGCTGACTGGCATTGCCATTCCCATAGGATGATGGGAAAGCCAGGGGGTGTGGGGAGTAGCACAAGAAACCACTGAGACAGGAAGGGAGCTGCCATCCCTATGGGAAGGTCACCCCCTGTGACAGGTTTGAAAGAACACTTCTCTCCGCCCTGAGAGAACTTAAGGTAGAAATGGGGAAATGCCCACAGTGAGAGTGAAAAATCATGAGTCAAGCTGTATGTATGTGCTGAGAGCGGGGAGTTGGGTGGCGACAAAAGGAGTGGTTAAGAGGTGATGCCAGCGAGCCATTAAGATGATAATTAAGCTAAGCTGTAATTGCTGTGACAGGATGATCTTGGATTGAAACAGGCTGTGTATTCAATTGTATATAGACCCCTGCTTGCTGCCTGGGGCGCCTGCTACTTTGGAGTTCCGTTGAGTTCTCGTGGGGTTCCGAGAGTGAGTGCCCACGCAGCCCGGGGAGTGTGCGTGGAGTGCTGGTGGAGTTCAGGCAATAAAGTTTCCTGTTTGAACATACAAGTGCTTTGTGGCGGCTCGGTTATTTGTGCCCAGCCAGACAGTGGCGTGTAGGGAATGATCTCTACTTCAAGTGTGTGTGTCTGGAACCAAATAGAATAAGGTCAGTAGCAGTAGCCTGAGGGTCAGCCAGCACAGGATGTACCCACCATGTGAAAGCAAATGTGACCCTTGCTCATCACCTTAAGCAGGGAATTATCCAACACTTCCAGAGCAGCCCCTAATAGAGTGAGTGACCAGAGGTGCACATTGAGACTGCTCCTTCTGCCCAAGCCTAAAAATGGCTCCCTCCCTTTCTTAATGGGGAACTTCAAGCAGGTTACCTATTCTTTTCTCCTTTTGAGGGAAAGTGGGGATAATCAACCCTTTTCACAAAATGGAAGGGCTGAAGTCATGCACTATATTAAATGTGTACTAGAGAGTCTGGCACTTAATAGGTACTTAAATTAGCTATTCTTATTATTAAGAGAGGGTTCTTAGCTGGGTGTTGAGGCTATGACTATAACCTCAGTGACTCAGGAGGCTGGGGCAGGAGGATCCCAAGTGTGAGGCCAGCCTCAGCAATTTAGCAAGACCACGTCTCCAAATAAAAAATAAAAAAGGGCTGGGGATATGGCTCAGGGGTAAAGTTCCCCTGGGTTCAATCCCCAGTACCAAAAAAGTGTGTGTGTGGGGGGGGGCGGTCCTTCCTTAACTAAATAAGGGTGAGTCATTATCATTGTTAAGATTCATGTTGGAGGATCTATGAAATCTGCATCAAATCCTTACACACCAGATAAAATATAAGTCAAATAAAACAAAGGCTTCCCCATGCTATGAATATTTGTTTAGGTAACAGCATGGCCACAAATGTGAACAGGATGGAGTCATTGGAAAGACTTCCCCTTCCCTTCTAATTTCCTGCCTCTTCTTTTCTCTCCCCAAAGACCACCTCCTTAGCCAAGATGATGTACACATTGTAAATATTTAAATGTCTGAATTTCCAGCCCAGAGCACCTTGCTAACAAAACCTTCCTTTTCTCTTTCTTTCTTTCTCTTGGTTTTACCCCTTTTCCATCCATGAGGGCAACTGTAGCATCACTGGGGAAATCGAACAGCTCTACCTGAGAAGAGAGATTTGTACTGAGAACAGCACTGTCTGTGGCAGGTGTTTTGATTCTGTCTGGGCCGCTTAAGAAGGCGACAGCTTCTTTCTGGTAAAGGTTTTTTAGTTTCTGTTTTCAGTACATAATTGAAAACAGACAGGCAGGAGTTCAGCTTGGGAAGACCCAAGGCTTGGTGGAGGAGCACAGTGTGAGGAAGTAGTTGGAACAGAAAGCTCGTTGCTTTGGGTTTCCATTCTCTTCAAAAAAAAAAAAAAAAACAAACAAACAAACACAAGGGTACCACCAAGAGCGACTCCTCCACTTTATTCTACACAGATCATGCAGCAACCCCAATTTTTTATTTTCTGATAAACTTGGACAAAAAAGAATCACAGGAGGGCTGGGGATGTGGCTTAAGCGGTAACGTGCTCACCTGGCATGCGTGGGCCACTGGGTTCAATCCTCAGCACCACATAAAATAAAATAAAATAAAAATTCTCTTTCTCTCTAAAAAAAAAAACCACAGGACCTCAAAACTGGTCAGCAGGGCCTGGCACAGTGGTACATGCCTCTAATCCCAGCAGTTCCGAGTCTGAGGGAAGAGGATGGAAAGTTCAAAGCCAGCCTCAGCAATTTAAGGAGGCCCTAAGCAACTCAGAGAGACCCTGCCTCAAAATTAAAAAATAAAAAGGGCTGGGGTTGTGGTTCAGTGGTTAAGCATTCCTGAGAGTGCTTAACAACCCCTGGGGGCAGGGGATGGGGAGGTGGAAGGAGGAAGAAGAGGAGGAGGAAGATGGGGAGGGGGAGGAGGGAGAGGAGGAGGAGGAAGAGTCATCAACTGGCACCATGGCTTGGTTACCAGTTGGGTCCTGTCTGCAGCAGTCCCACTGAGGACAGACCTGGGGGAAGGAGTGTATATTCATAGGGACGCACCCATTAGATTTAATCATCAATAATTTTTTTAAAAATCATCAATATTTACTGAGCACATACACTATGTCAGGTGTGGGGCCATATATTAGAGATATAGCATTGAACAAGGGATAGAAGGCTCTTGCTTTCATTTTCTCACTGAGACAATCAGACCAACACCTCCTTAAAAAAAAAAAAAATCACAACATAGTAAGTTTGTTTTTTTAAGTGGTGATATGCCAAAGGAGCACAACCAGAGTTTGAGGAGCCAGAAAGACCACCCCCACTCCCGCCCCGCAGAGGAAATGAAGCCTCCTGATGCCTGCCAGAGAGGGACTCAGTCAGGCGATGAGAAATGGAAAAAGCAGGCCAGGCCAAAGGAAAAGCAGGTTAGAAGGCGGAGGTGGACAAAGTAACCAGATCCATGAACTGCCCAAGGCAGAAAAGAGGTGAGGAGGACACTAATAAATACTGTCATGGGCATAGCCGTGGATCTACAGATGTGACATCTCCATAGCCAGTCTCAGCAGCACTTCCAAGATTCTGAACTAACACAAGGAAGTTGCAGTGTCCACTTGGATTTCTCTTCACCTTGTTCCAGATTTTTTTTTTTTTTAAGAGCAGTACCATTTAATAGAAATATTGGGGCTGAGGCTGTAGTTCAGTAATAAAGCACTTGCCTCACATGCGTGAGGCACTGAGTTTGATCCTTAGCACCATATAAAAATAAAGACACTGTGTGTTCATCTACAATTAAAAAATATACATAAAATATTTTTAAAAAATAGAAATATCATGTGAGCCACATATGTACTTTAAATTTTTCTATTAGTCATATTTTAAAAAGAAACAGTTTGGTTTTAATGATATGTTTAACCCAACATATTGAGATATTGTTCAAATTCTAATCAGTAGGAAAAACATGACAGATAACTTGATTTTTCATACTAAGTCTTCAAAATCCAATTTGGATTTTACATTTACCACGCATCTTAATTAGTGTTAACCATGTTTCTAGCGCATGATGGCCACATGTGGTATGTGGCTGCCGTGTTGGACGGTACAATTATAGAAAAACAATGTGTGCAATTTTAAAAAACCTCTGGCTATGAAAATCAACTGCTCTGTCTCAGCCGTTGGTGACCAAGCTGAGAAATTTGAAACCTGTATTTTAAAAAATGTGGCATTCTCCAAAATATTTGAGTACCTATCTGCATTCAGAAACACCCCAAAATATTTCACAAAGGCTTTAGAAAAGTAATGTCTGGAAAATTCAAAGGAAATTATCTGTGGGTCACAAATGTATACATGAGCTACTTAAAGAAGCAACAAGTGAAACTGTGCCCCAAATGGGAAATACCCCAAACAAATGTCTGTAAACTGTAGCAAAATAATACTGGAGTACTCTAGTCAAACTAATTCCACAATAAACTAAAGGGATTAAACTGATTTTTGAAATCCATAAAGTTAGTATATTTGTAGTTCTTCTCTTGCAAAATGCCTGTTCTCATCATTTCTCATTTATATAAAGAAGGTTTATTTTAATTTATATGTAAGAACTCTTTAAATATTCAGGATAATACATGTATCAAAGTGTCTGGCATATAGCTGGTACTGTTTTAAAGGTATACAAATGTCTATCAACTGATATATGGATAAACAAAATGTGGCATATCCATGGGCAAAATATTATTCAGCCATAAAAAGAATGAAGTGCTGATACATAACATGCTATAGACAAAAGAACCTTGAAAACATTATGCAATGTGAAAGAGAGCAGGCAAAAAGTGCTATGTATTGTATGATCCCATCTATCTGAAATGTTCAGAACAGGCAGAGATGTGAGGTCAGAAAGTAGATTAGTAGTTGCCAGTGGCTAGAAGAGAAGGAATAGAGAGTGCCCGCTTAGTGAATGCACAGACTCTTTTGCGGTGATGGAAAGGTTCTGGAACTAGGCAGTAGTAATGGTGTCACCATATCATTATAACTTAAAGTGGTAAATATGGTAATGGTTAAATTGGCAATATTTTATGCATATTTTACCATGATGTTCTGAAACGTGAGGGTAAAATAAAAAAGATTCTCAGGCAAAATAAAAGATATGTATGATAAAAGAAAATCTTCACAAAATAATAATGTGAAATAGAATCCTATCACCTACTTCAGAAGAGGGAATTCTGTAATTAAAAACGGGGAGGCTAAGCATTTTGTGCCGCCCAAGAGCTGCTGGAAATTGCTCAGTCATGAAGTTATATCAGCAAGTGTGAGAAAGCAGCCCACAAGTCCCTGTGTCAGAGACACATATGTACTTGACTCATTCAGCCATGACAAAAATTCCCACACCTTCTGGCTTCCTCCACCTCTTCCCCCTCCCTCCTGCATGCACACACACCAGGCTCAGAGACGCACAGTAACACCCGTGTGTCTTCTGCTCCCACCTCATAAGACATTTTGCTCATTTTTCCTCTTTTGCACTTTAGCTTCCTGCAAAGCTTGTATTTCTTTTTAGAACAGCCTGTCGTGAGTTCAGCCTTCCAGAAGGAAAATTGCCAATGGTAATTTTTGACACCTCCTCAGTGGTGCCATATAGGGATAGTTTTGCCCAGTGCTTAAGAGCACAGATGTTGGAGATAGCTCTGCCATTCACTAGCTGTGTGATGCTGCACAAGTAATTTAACTGTTCTGATTTCTATTTCCTCCATCTGTAAGATGGAGATATTAACAGGACGCTCTCAAAGGGCTATTGTAAGGATTAGATGAATGTGTAAAGGACTTGGTGCCCAGCACAGCAAAAATATACTTTGTTAGCCTCCTTCCAGGGGACAAGCTCTGGAAGGCCAGGGACTACATGGTTTGGAGTCATTGCTGGTCTTCAGTAGGAGCTTAATAAACAGATGGAGAATGAACGGTGCTTGCCCTCAAGAAGTCTGTGGGGCTGGGGACGTGGCTCAAGCGGTAGCACGCTCGCCTGGCATGTGTGCGGCCCGGGTTTGATCCTCAGCACCACATACAAACAAAGATGTTGTGTCCGCTGAAAACTAAAAAAATAAATATTAAAATTCTCTCTCTTCTCTCTTCTCTTCTCTTCTCTCTCTCTCTCTCTCTCTCTCTCTCTCTCTCTCTCTCTCTCTTTAAAAAAAAAAAGAAGTCTGTGGTTGAAGTATCACAAAACTACCTCATAGACATGATGAAAAAACATGAATACAACTGTGTACACTCAACGGGGTAAGAGAGAGGGGATGGTTTTTGTAGTTGAAGAGCCATTTATAGGGCCTTCTGGGCAGAGGTGCAACTGCAAGCCTGAGGTGGAGCTGCAGATCTGAACTTACCCCGGCCCACTTCTCTCTCCCTGGCCCCTCGTGCCAAACTGGATCCTTGATGGGTACATTCTGAACAGAAGGGTGCTCAAATGCCTGCCACCTTCTCCCTCAGAGCTGTCTAAATGAACAGCACTGGAGGGAACATTGGCCAGGAGGGATGTAGGGAGAGATGGCTCATGTGGCCCTTCCCAAGTGCTTTAGACTAAATATGACTTTTGTCCTACTAACCCTGGGGTGGCTCCCTGGTCACCTCATCTGCAAAACACCATAACAACCCACAGCAAATGAAAACCCCCAACACTCCAAGAGACATTGCCCATCACAAGTATGCCAAAACTCCTCTTCGCTTCCCACCTGAGCAGTGGGCCACAGTTGCTCATTCAACTTTCCGTGTGTTGGTCAGCCACTAAAAAACTTTCTGGAGGGGCTGGGGATGTGGCTCAAGCGGTAGCGCGCTCGCCTGGCATGCGTGCGGCCCGGGTTCGATCCTCATCACCACATACCAACAAAGATGTTGTGTCCGCCGAGAACTAAAAAATAAATATTAAAAAAAAAATTCTCTCTCTCTCTCTCCTCTCTCCTCTCTCTCTGTCTCTTTAAAAAAAAAAACTTTCTGGAACCAAGATGGGCAAGGTGACTGGACAACAGGCTCTACAGTCTCCCAGACCTGAGCAAGCCCACAAGTGACTTAGGCAACTCACACAACTTCCTCAGTAGTCCCCAGTTCCCATTCTGAAAGTGGCTATGATGAGGCTTGGCCTTCACAGGGGACATGCTCTAACAATTTAAAGACATGATTCCTATGAGGTGCTCTGCCTACTACCTCCCTCTTGTTCAATGCATAATAAATGGTAGCTCTAAATGATTGCTGAGTAGCTACAACACACCAGGCATTGTTTTAGGAATAGGCAGAGAATGTCTTCAGTCGAGAGGATGGCATATGCAAACTTCCTGGGGCAGAAAATGCTTGGTTCAGCTGAGGTGCAACAAAGCCAATCTGAGGGGGGGGGGGTAAGGAGTGTGTGGAATGAGTGGAAAAGAGTCACAGAAGGAGCAGGAACCAGAGAGTAAGCATCTTAGGCTACCACGAATGAAGTTTTTGGATTTTAGTCTGGGTGAGATGGGAGGCAATTGGCAGATTCTGAAGAGAAGAGATACATGGTCTAAGTTTCAAAGAGACTGTTTTCAACTGCTATATGAAGAGAGAGGCTCCAGGGAGCATGAGAGGAAGCACGGAAGAGGTGAAGAAGTTCTGTGATGGCCCAGGCAACAGATGGCAGGGACTTGGACCAAGATGGTAGCAGTGGAGGTGATGAGAAGTAATGGAATCATGAACATATCTGAAGGTAGAAATAAGGTAGAAATAACAGGATGTGCCAAAGAGTTGAATACTCACTGAAGGTGAAATAAAAGAAGAAGGTGAAATAAAAAGAGAATTTAAAGATGCTCTAACAATTTTAGCTTAAATAGCTGGGAAAATAGAAAAGGCCTGTGGGGGGAACAGACGGGGACAAAAATCCAGAGCAGATGATAACAGACCTCCAAATGGAGATGTGGAATTGGCAGCTGGATACAAGAACTAGAGATTGTACTCAGAGGTCATCAGCTTATAGAGGTCAAGTGACAGAAGTCCTTCAGCGTGGACAGGGACATGCCCACCAAATTTGACTTTAAGAGAGAACATCAGCGGAGATGGGGAACAAGAGCTGACAGATACTTGTCCAAAGAGTATCCAATTAACTGATTGAAGTTGACAGAGATCATAAGTTCTGGTCAGTCCCTTAAAGTCTTTAAATCTTTAAATGAGTGTTTTGTTTTTGTTTGTTTTTATTTATATGACCTGTAATGTGGTAGATATCCAATAAGTGTCTATAAGACTCTTTAAAAAAAAAAACATTTTTAGTTGTAGATGGACACAATACCTTTATTTTTATTTATTTCTATGTGGTGCTGAGGATTGAACCCAGTGTCTCACATGTGCTAGGCAAGCACTCTGCCACTGAGCCCCAACCCCAGCCCTGTAAGACTCTTTTGAACTTTCTTGATATCTGCAGCCAAACAGTACAGGACAATGGGAACTATCCCTAACAGTCTGGTATGGAAGATGATGAGAAATGTTACAGACAAATTACACCTAGATGGAATTTTTTCCTTCCTGTTCCTCAACTAAAGGGTATTTATTTAGTGTGTGTATGTGTGTGTGTGCGTACACACACACACACACACACACACACACACACACACACACAAAGTGTTTCCCAGTGGCACTACCTTCTTGGCATCCTGATCACATCCTCATTGTTTGGATGAAGCTCTAGACTTTAAACATCTAAGCTAGTTGTAAGATGGTCTAATTAACTGAAATTATAGCATACTTTTTTATACCTTTATTTTATTTATTTATTTATATGTGGTGCTGAGTGTCAAACCCAGGGCCTCACACGTGCTAGGCGAGTGCTCTACCGCTGAGCCACAACCCCAGCCCCCCCTTTTTTTAAGACCTTTATTTTATTTATTTATTTATATATAGCATATTTTAAGGGATGTTATATACCAGAGATCTTTATAAAAATCTAACATAAGAATTTATACACACACACACACACACACACACACACACACACACACCCCGAATGCTGACCTGCAATGATGTTTCTAAAATGTTTAGGGGTTGCCTCTAGAAGCCATGGAATCCCCCCTCCACCCAGCCCCAGGCCCCCATGTCCATCTGCATCACCGTACATTTTCAGTGGGAAAGACTTCCTTACATCTGAAGGAAATCCACATCCTGCATCTCCAGGTCACAGCCCGGCAGAGAGCAGCCTCAGGTCCCTCCGGAAAGAATAATTAGTTTTTTACTCTTTAATCAAGGAGCAGCAGATTGTTGTTTTTCTAAAGTTCTGCCTGGGGAGAGCCCGTTCTTTCCTGAGTGTGTATTTTTCTAACCAGGACTCCTTGTTCGTACTCACCTTCCTGTGAGCCAGCTTGGCTGGAATAAGAAACCGAAGCTCTCTGCTCATGAGCAGATGTGGGATCAGATCACGGGCACCCCAACTCCTCAGATCACTGCCCTTTGACTTGTGGACTGGAAGACACTTCAATTTCTCTGCCACCGAGACTGAGTTTTTAAGGGTTTGCTTTTTAATACCAGTGCTTATACAGTGAGTGCTAGCTGTGTGCTAATCATGTCCAAATGTTTGGTAAGTATTAGCTCATTTAGTCCTCAAAACAATTTTGTAAGTAGGTACCTTTTGTTCCTACTTTCCAGATGAAGAAACTGAGGCTCAGAGAGGTTAAATGAACTGCCCCAAATCACACAACTAGTAGATGTTGAAGTCAGAATTCAAAGGCAGGCAGTTCTGGCTCCAGAGTACAAAAATAAACAAATGATGAAAACATTTAGAAGCAGCAACGACAGAGAAAGGAAGTTGGAAACACACATGCTTACTAAGTACCAGGTGCAGAGCCAAAGTTATCAGGTTTCTTTCTCTTTATGTGAAGTACAACTAGACTTTTATAATAATAATAATAATAATAACAACAACTACTACTACTACTATTATTATTATTATTATTATAGATCAGAGGTTACCCTTATTTATTGATTTTTCTACATTTACAAATAAAAATTCAAGAAAGCCAGACTCAGTGGTGCACACCTGTATTCCCAGCTACCTGAGAGGCTGATGTAGAAGGATCCCTTGAACCTAATTGTTCAAGACAGACTGGGCAACATAGTGAGACCTCATATTAAAAAAAAATGAAGATTAATTGGTATACTTTTCTATGTGCATATTATAGTTCATTAAATTTATAATTTCAATGTAAAATTTGCATGGCTGAGTTTCCTAGTATTTTAATGAATTTGGAGCAAACATCCCTTAGGGGGTATTTTTTAAAAATCGCTATGAGCTGGATGTGGTTGTACACACCTATAATCCCAGATACTTAGGAGGCTGAGGCAGGAGGATCTGAAATTCAAGTCTAGCCTGAGCAACTTAGCCAGAACCTGTCTCAAAATAGAAAAAAAAAAGTGCTAGGGACATAGCTCAATGGTTGAGGGTCCCTGGGTTCAATCCCCAGTACCACAAAATTAAATAGATGATAGATAGATAGATAGATAGATAGATATATAGATAGATAGATAGATAAACAAAATCACTATGAATTTGAACTATCTTGCCAATCTTTGTTTAAAGAAATAAAAGTGAGAAAGCTGTCTTTGGAATTACTCAAATCACAAACAAAAAGAAAGGAGATAGCTGGGCATGGTGTTGCATGCCGGTAACCCCAGTTACTCAGGAGGCTGAGGTAAGAGAACCACAAGTTCAAAGTCAGCCTCAGCAACTTAGTGAGGCCCTAAGCAACTTAGCAAGACTCTGTCTCAGAATAAAATATATTTAAAAAGGCCTGGGGATGTAGCTCAGGTGCCCCTGGGTTAAATCCTCATTACCAAAAAAAAAAAAAAAAAAAAGAGGAGGAGGAGGAAGAGAAAGGAAGGAGACAAATTTATGTTTTTCAAATCCCAAAAAGCTCAAATTCAAAACTCACACTGATAGCCACCACCCTGTCCTAGATGCTATGTATCAAGTACCCCATAAGGATCTTTTGCCATAGGAGAAGAAGTCTTCATTTTATTCCATAGTGTATTGATCAGAAGCCAATAAATCAGCAGATAGGTGGCCCAACACCTCCAAAATGAAAATTGCAATCCTAAAAATGAATTCCCAGGAATGGGCATTTCTAATAAATGTTCTGTTGATTCTAACAGCTAAAAACACCAAAAATTCTTAAATTAGCCAGAATGGCTTAAAGCAGTTTATTGACTCTGATACAGGACCTACCACAGTCTCCAAGGTAATTAGAAGCTCCATAAATGCTGTTTTTGGCAGTGACCAGGGCGACACATAAAAACATGTTTATTCCCAAACCATCAGTGAAATATGATGGTGGGGGGTTGGGACTGTGGCAGATTTGTTCAAGCCCATATAGAGAAAAGGAAAGGTAACATGGAGGGCACCAATGGAGCTCAGATGACTTCAAGGACTGTGACAAAGAGCAAGCTGCCCCCACTAATGTTGGCTGAACTCAGACACTAGAAAAAAGGGGAGTGTGTAGGAGTGAGAGGCAATTCTGAGTCAGCGAGGCTAAGAGCATCAGTATTTTCATCATCATAATAATACCATTTCTGCTGTTTCTCTTCTACAGATTAATTCCTGGGGCCCTGTCAGGTACGGGCTGTACAGGTGAGGCACTGTACGGGCTGGGGCACTGGGGTTAGACTTGGAAATGCCCCATGGCCATGAACGGGTAGGGCCAGACAGCCCAACACCAGGGTTCCTGCTCTTAGCCCCCGAGCCCTATCAAAACGTTTCTCTGACCACCAAATCTAAGAGCCACAACTGGGGAAAGAGCAATTAACTATGTTAATTAGTATGTGCCATGCTTACCAAAAATTCCTATCAAACAGAGTCCACCTGAAAGCATAGGGCAACCCAAGCCCTATTCTCTTGGGCACCTTGCCATCTTCCTGCTCCCAGCTGGGCTTCAGAGGGAACAGGCCAGTGCTTGCATCAGCATTGCCATAGCTGCTGCCATGGCAACCGCCCCTTGTCACCCAGGCAAAGATGCTTGCCCTCAGCTCCATATGGGAGCCCTGATTCATGGATGCAAGACCTCGAAAACTCATCCTTTTACCTGCCCCCAACTTGCTCAAGTTTTTACAAGGTTGGGAACCAACTAGAGGTTCCCTGGATGCATTTGGACCAGGCCAATGTGTATACAAGTCAACAGAGAGATGAGGCTCATGGAAAGGCTATGCATTAAGAAACAGATCTGCAGAGTGGGTGGCTAACATTTCAAGGGGCCTCTCAATGCCTGGAGGGGCTTGGGTTAAATTCTGGCTATGATCTGGCTATGACGCTTGCTGGCTGGTTACCCTAAAGCAAAGGGTTTGGCCTCTAGGAACCCATGTGTTAAGACAATGAAAAATAGGATAATATTAGATTTTTAACATCAGAGAGTGTTAAGAGGTTTAATGCAAAGGACAGATAGAGTAAGAGCTGGCTATTATTTCTTCCTCCCACAGAGGCAATGGTGCTGGCCCTGGCAGAGGACCAGGAGCCCTCAATCTCTTGATACTGCTCTCAACTCAGCAGTTTGACACCAAAAACAGAAAATACTCCTGTGGACAGCACAGAGCCAGACACAACCAGCAGATCATACATCCAAGTTGAGCAGGGAGAGATGAAAGAGCAGTTAGTAGGGACCCTAAATTCAGTACCCACCACTTGGCCACACAGCTTTTTTAAGTAGATAATTTTTTTCTTTTTCTTTCTTTCTTTTTTTTTTTTTTTTTTTTTTTGAGATGGGGTTTTACCATATTGCCCAGATTGGCCTCAAACTCCTGGGCTCAAGAGATCCTCCTCCCTCAGCCTCCATAGTAGCTGGTACTATAGGTATACAGCTGGGCAGTGCCTAAATAGATTTAATAAGAAATAAACCTACTACTTTTATTTGACAAAAATACTACTGAGCAGAACACCTTTTAAGACTGTAAAGCCATGAATGAACCTTCAGACATCTTTAAGGCAAGTGAGTAGAATCCAAAAATTTCCATAAGATTCTGAAAAAATAATTTTCACACTGTCAACAGCAGTGATTTCTCAAGGTTAGGACTGACTCTGCAGTTCCATGTTATACATTCCTATATTGTCTAAATTTTTATAAAATACTTGCATTAAGTTTGTAATCAGAAAATACTAATCTTTTATAGGACACGGAAATGTCTTGCCATAACACAGAAGAAAGCCAAACAACCAATAAACAAACAAAAGAGTGTTTGCCTTCCCTAGCAACTAGAAAAGTGGAAATTTAAATGAGATAACACATCTACTTTCAGATTAGCAAACTTTCATGGTAAAACTGAATGTGAGCAAGAATACGGAGAAGCAGGCAGGGAAGCTGACCTTTCTGAGCCTCAGGGTTGCCACAGGTGCTAGGTGGTCCAGATGAGTGCTGTGCATAGGTGGGGCAGACCATCCTGGGAGGGTGGCTGTTTTACTGGTCAGCCACTTGTCACAGACTCCAGCCCTTTTCCTGGATCTAAGCCTGTCTGTCTCTTGCTGGGACAGAGCTGAGAGCCTTTGGGAAGGCCCGGCTGACGAGGATGGGAACTCTATTCCTGTTCACAGCTCTTTCTAGGTGCCTCAGTTTCCTCATCTACAAGACGGGGAACACACCTACCAGCCTCATAGGGTTTGGCTTTTGTAAGGGTTAAATGACTCAAGCTATAGAAAGTGCTTAGAATACTTCCTGACCTCCCGGAAGCTCTCTGTGCAGCTCTTACTACTTAGCCAGACTACCTAGGGTGATGGTTAAGAACAAAGACTCCATAGCCAGCTGCCTGGGCTTCCACCACCTATTAGCTGTGTGATGCTGGGAAGGTCACTTAACCCTCTGTGCTGCAGTCGCCCACTCATACAGTGAGAATAATAATAGCACCTGCTTAGGTGAATGGGAAGAATCATCTCATCCACTTGAGTTCATGTGCTTAGAAGAACTAAGAACAGCATCTGCTCCATCATGGGTATAACAGGCCTGTCAAAGCACATTAGCTGTTGTGCATATGATACCACCCTGTCTCCTGACACCACCACTAACAGTGGTCCTTGTTGTGGGTGACAAGAACCTGAGAGGTGCCAGGCATGATGGTGAATACCTGTAATCCCAGTGACTCAGGAGGCTGAGGCAGGCAGGTAGTGAGTTCAAAGCTGGCCTCAGCAACTTAGCAAGTCCCTAAACAACTTAGTGAGACCCTGTCTGAAAATAAAACATTTAAAAAGCTGGGGATGCAGCTCAGTGGTTAAGTGCCCCCAAGGTTCAATCCCCAGTACCAAAAAAACCTTACAGGTTTTATATCATTCTGACAACATCTTGTGAGTAGATGCTGCTGCTATTGTTCAGGCTTACAGGTAGGGACACTGAGGTTCAGAGAGATAAGGTAACTTGTGCCAGGTCACGTGGAAGGGTACTAACACTACTTTGCTTCCAGTCCAATAGGTGGGTACCAGAGCTTTTGCCTATTGCGTGGCTCTGTGCACCAATACCACATAGCTGTGGCTGTGACCGCCAGCACTTCCTGCAGAGGGTGATGCATGGTTTTCTAGCTTTGAGGTGATTCACTCTCCAGTCCTCTGCCATGCAGCACGAACGCTGGTCCCTGTAGATGTCTGGCCAGCAGCAGGAAGGATAACATCCTTCCCTAGCCTCCCAGGACATACACTGGTGTGTATCCAACTGTCAAGATGAGACAGAACCATTAAAATGAAATTCTGGACTGAGACATCTTATTGGTGTCTTGGAAACACATGCCGACACCCACACAGCTGGTTTCCCCTACAGCTGTGGACAGACACGTAATGTTTAAACAACGGTCTGCTCACTAGTTCATGCTGGGAGGTGAAGCCAGGGTAAATCTTCCTTAATGAACCATTCTGGCCTCTGGAGCATGAAATCTGCAGCAGTGAAGTTCACTTCCCATCACCGGACTGAGACACTTGCAGAACTTCGAGTCATGTCATATGGGCAGTGCCATAGGTGATGCCACAGGACACAGCCCTGAAGCTTGAATAAAGGCAGGTCTCATGTCCTCTCAGAGCTCCCCTAGAACTTCACCAAGAGTTAGTTAGGGAGGACAAATCAAAACCACAAAACTACCCATGTGTTTCACCAGGATCCCTGGCCCTGTGTTGTTTCAAACCTGGTAATTTAATTAACTGCTATCTGTTTTCCCATCCTGCACCTCAAACGCAAATGGACTGAGAGCTAGAAGGATCCTCAGAGAACAAGCCAGTCTCCCAGCCTTATTTAGAGACTGAAAACCAGGAGCCAATCAAGGGCACATGGTCTGTGGTGGGCAGGTGGGGACCCTTAAAGCAGGCACTTGGCAGAGCTTCCTGCTTCCTTGATGCAAGTGTCCCCTTTGATGCAGAGTTGCTGGGGTGGACACCAGCTTTTTCTCAATGACCAGCATCTGGTTCCTCTTCTTCTGTCAACAGTGCCCTGATTGTTGGCTGGGGTTGCCCCTCCTAGTTCTCAGACCCTGTGATTCATGAAGGGCAAACCCTGGGCTCCTTAGAGAGGCATGTGACCATCCCAGCCAATGATAGTGCTACCTCAGACTTACTACAAAGAAAAGATATACATTCCTTCTGGTACAGTAGATTAGCAGATGGGGTACAAACTGGGAGTTGTGCAGGGCATAGTATAGAAAGCCTACAAAAGAAGGAAGCTAATCTGGGGAAAGTAGAACAAGACACCTAAAAAGAGACAGATTCCTCACCATGGATCAGCCACATGGATCCAACCATGCCCGAAGGCAAAATTATCACTAGCTTTGCCAATGATAAAAAGGAAGCCCATTTTAAGCAAATCTATATCGTACTTTCATCACATACAACCAAAAGAACTATGCTTTATTTCGGTGTCCAGGTTTGTTTAGGGAAGCAAGTGGAAAATTAGAGATATTGCCAGGAGATCTTCCACAGTGCCTAACATAGTGCTCGACACACAGTGAGCACTTAATACACATGTAGTGAAGGGAAACCCTTCCTTCGGGTCTGTTCTCAGTAGGACTCTTCCAGGCTGGCCTGTTGGAAACCACAGCCTTCTCCGGCTTCCCTGTTCACACCCCTGCCTGTTTTCCATACTACTTCCCTCCATCAGACCTACCCTATGTCTTACAGTTTCTTGTTGGTGGCCCCCATTTGAATCCCTTATGGGTGTAGATTTTGGTCTACTTGGCTCACTGCTGTATCCCTGGGGGCCAAGTCAGTTCTCAGCATTGCAGATGCACAGTATACATATGGTGGATGACTGAATGAGGGAATGAAGGATGGAAACCCAGAGTGCTCCCAGGTCCCCACCTGCCTGTTGTCCTAGTCAGAAGCCTAGGACCAGGCCTGCAGAGCCCACAGGCTCTCCTTCCTTCTATTTCTGCACATGGGTTCTCTTCCCTGCACTGACGTTTGCAAAGCTTTCTACAGCTTGACCAGCCCCACTGACCAGGGGCCATCAATGAGAACTAATAGGTGAGCAACCCTCTGGGTTATAAAGATGTCTTCCTCTTTTCCTCCCTATTTATAGGTAGATATTAAATGCTCATTGCAAAAGCAAACAATAAAAATGTAACAAGAAAGCAAGGAAAAATTATAATTTAACCTCTAAGCTATGGGCTTGGAAGGCTAAGGCAGAAAGACTTTGAGTTCCAAGTCAGCCTCAGCAAAATCGAGGTGCTAAGCAACTCAGTGAAACCCTATCTCTAATAAAATACAAAACAGGGCTGGGGATGTGGCTCAGTGGTTGAGTGCCCGTGAGTTCAATCCCTGGTACAAGAAAGAAAGAAAAGAAAGAAAGAAAAGGAAGGAAGGAAGGAAGGAAGGAAGGAAGGAAGGAAGGAAGGAAGGAAGGAAGGAAGGAAGGAAAGATCAGATGTCTGTTTGGTGAAATGTGAAATGTTTGGAAAATCTCCATTCCCAAGTGCTCATGTTCTCATATATGACCGCAGTCAACTGGGGATGAGTGGTAGCTGTCTTTTCAGATGGGATGTGGGCTCTTGGGGTCTTTGCTCCTCCCTGCTGTCCTGCTCTGGCCATTCATTTTGTCACACTCAGAGTTGGTGACCGTTGGCCTAGTGTCTATCCTTTCAGACTTCACTGTGGTTATAAACCTGAGAAACCTCTCTAAAAATTGCCCTCTGCCTCCAAGAGCAGCCTGGAATGCTACCAACAGCCTCCCATTTCCAATACTGGAGACCAGTGCATTGACAGCACAGCCCTTCCCGCAGGCTCAGCGAGCTGGGTCAGGTTTAATGTCTCCTCCTAGGACAATCCCAATTCAATAACTGACCCTTTGCACACATTAACATTCAGTCCTCAGTTAGCCCCACATAGAAAGGGAACCATAGTCCTGAGTCCCCACTGGGGCATCTTTCATAGGGAAATTACAAGTCTAGTGTCTAAATTCAGCCTCCCAACATGGACAGACTTTATAGACACATGATATCTACAAAAGACTGGATCACCACTGGCCCCACTACCCATGCTTGGAGGTCAAACCCATGTGGCAGCCCCTTGCCCATCGCCCAGGGAGCCCCACTACCCTCTATATTTCTCTGTGTTTGTTCAAATTCTAATTCCACTATATAATAAATCCCCCGAGGGCAGGGATTCTGCCTGTGTCATTGGTAACTGTTCTCCTAGGTCCTAGCCCTGTTCCTAAACCTGTGATGGATGATCCAACACCACAACACATGATGGTGGGTGTGTTACAGAGCCAGAGAGAGGAGGGGGAGCCCCTTGAGCTTGGATTTCTAATTTGCCAATATCATGAGGAAATAACTCTACTAAAATATTGAATTTTAAGGTAGGATATAAAATTACATAGTGAATCAAGTTATACTTTTAAAAAAAAAGATAAAATGCTGTCATACTCACCATGGTAGAACTTAAAAATAAAAACAAACCCTTCATGCATTTTTTAAATGGAATAGACATCTGTTTCATGAAGCTCATTTTTAGTTGCCAACATGAAACTATAACCAAGTGAATATTCTCCCCGTAGATTTTCTTTTTCTTTTTCTTTTTTTTTTTTTTTTTTTTTTTTTACAGATTTTATAGCACCAAGGCCCCACAGAGAAAAGGATAATATTTTGGATTAGTTTGGCTCTCACAGTGGACTCGGGAGGGAAAGAAAAGAAAACAAGGGACAGCTGACCTTGCACAATGGAATGTGATCCTTCCAGACTCCTCAGTGGCCCCATAATGACTGATCCCCCTGCTACCTGGTATCAGCAGAGGGAACATCAATTCCCCTTTCAGATCTGGAAACCCAGAACATTATGGGAAGTTCTATTTCTTTTGGAGAGAACATCAGTCATTTTTTTCATCCCAGGGCTATGAAGACTTCCTAAGAAACATAGGAAATCTTCTAAAATGAATCTGTGGTTTTAAATTAGAACAGACACACACTTTAAAACACACACCACTGCTCAGCACCACCCTGGTGTGTGGAGCAGCCAGGGAATACATGCACCTCCAAGGCACAGTCCTCTGGCTGACAGGTGACAGTTGTTCTCTTCTCCCTACCCCTAAACCAGGTCTCTGCAACCTCAGCTGGTCTCCAGGTGTGTTTCCTACTACACAGGCAGGCAGCAGAGCTCAGTGCCAGCTACATTGTAAAGAAAGACAGGAAAACCGAAGTTCCAAGTGGGGATGTGGTGCACAGGTCTCAGGTAACCTGCATTGCTGAGAAAAGCTTGCAGGCCTGCTGCACTGCAACAGAGCTCCCAGCACACGCATTTGCCCAGTGTTTCCCAGGGACAAAGTGCTAGGGAGTGCGTGAGCCATGCACACCTAGGTGTTATAAGCAGGGCAAATGATGGAGTAAATGGATAAAATGACCCCATGGTGATGGGGCTGGCAAAGGGAATTCATAGTGAACAGCTAAGTGATGCTGCCTGGCCAGGAGGGGTAGAGGTCATGGGGAATTCAGGCCAAGGGAGTCACTACACATGCTGCTACTGGGCTCCCAGAGAAGGCTCTGTTCAGACTCAGATGGGGACAGGCTGCAGAGGGTTATTTCTGTTTCCCCACAGCATGCTCAGGGGAGGGTTGGCCATTAAGTATTGGCACAGTTACGACACCTCTGGACTCTGCTAGATGCAGCCTATAACGGATTGTACTGGGACACTGGAGTCTAGGAGCAATCAGGCATGAATCACCATCAGAGGGGATTACACAAAAAAGACACATACACACACATACACGTACATACCCACACAGGTATTTCCAGCATCCCAAAAGCCCCAGCAATAGGTTGGAAACACAGGGAGAGGCCCAAGCCTGCTCTTCGAGATGGATGGGTAGCCCTGGGGTTTGCCCTGCTTCCACATGCAAAGGCTTCCCAGTGCCCTGAGAAAGAATTCCTAATTGTTTAAAAATGGCTGTTGGTCTCAATCTCATCCCCTCAACACCCAGAGAGACTGCAGCTCAGCCCTCGCCAGCTCCTTCTCTCTCCTCTCCCATCACACGGGCCTACGTACATGGAGCTCCCTCTGCCCCAGCACCTCTCCACTCCCACATACCCTCAGTCCCTGGCTCAACTGCTAGTCCCTCAGGACCTCTCCCCTGACCCTGCCATGGCCCCACACTACCAGATCCTCCCTACCACTCGTCTCCAGAATGCTGCTGTCTGGGCTTTCTGCAGAGCAAACTCTGTAAGAACAGAAACCAGCCCCCCCCCCCCCTGAGCCCTCTGGCCTCAGCTCTTGATGCAGCATCAGGGCCTGCAGAGGGCAAGTAGAGAGAAGAAACCTCCCACAGCTGCTTAGGCTCCAGAGCCTTAGTTTCCACATCTGTAAAAGTGGACATAAGACTAAATTGCTGGCAGACGATGCCACCATGCTCTTTCTCCCTTCCTGGCAGCCTATATTTTATTTCATTCATTTGCTTTTTAAAATACTCTTTTTTTTCCTTCTTTGGTACCAGGGATTGAACCCAGGGGTGCTTAACCCCTGAGCCACACCCCCAGCCCTTTTTTTATATTTTATTTAGAGAGAATGTCTCATCAAGTTGCCTAGGGCCTCACTAAGTGGCTGAGATTGACTTTGAACTCATGATCCTCCTGCCTCAGCCTCCCCAGCCTCTGTGACTACAGGCATGCACCACCACACCCAGCTTAAAATACACTTTTACACCAGTGAAGTTCTTTCTCTGGGTATATAGATCTGAGTTTTAGCTAATGCTTATAGGAGTATGACTGCCACCACAATCAAGAGCCAGAACTGTCCCTCCAAAAAGTCCCTCATGCTGCCCCTGTGTAGTCACACCCTCCTCCCTAGTCTAGATCCTGGCAACCATTAATCTGTTTTCTGTTTGTACAATTTTGCCTTTTCCAGAACGTCACATTATGTCTTACTTCTTTTACTCAGTGTAATGCACTGAGACTTGTTCATGGCGTTGTGTATACCAGTGGGTCATGGCTCATGCCTTTTTTTTTTTTTTTCATTTTCAGTAATGAGGATTGAACTCAGGGGCACTTTACCTCTGAGCCATATCCCCAGTCTCCACTTTGAGACAGGGTTTTACTAAGTTGCTAAGGGTGTCAGTGAGTTACTGAGGCTGTTCTAGAACTGGGATCTTCCTGCCTCAGCCTCCTGAGTCTGGGATTACAGGAGTGTACCACAATACCCAGCTGGTTCTTCCTTTTTATTGTCTTCTCTTATCACTCAGAGACAAGAACATAGAAAATAACAGTGGACATATTGCCTTCTACATTCTCTGATAATTTAATCCTTAGCTTTCTGAAACCTACTTCTAGCTTGAGAAGAGAAAGTGAAGCAGGAGTCCACATGGGCTATGTCTGGAGTCAGGGATGCTGACCCTTACCAGCCCCTCTGCTCGCCTCCCTCTGAAGTAGCTCATTTGCAAAAGGCCAAACTTCCTCAAAGAAGATGCTGGCTCCAGTTGTTGACTCAGAAAGTAGAGGACCATTGTGGAATCAGGAGGCCAGACTGGGAGGAGCAGAAAGGTCCAGCTAACAGTAGAGAACTTGGATTTGTAGCTGAGGCTCAAGGAAATGCCCTGGCATGGATGGAATGGTCAAAGGCAAGGACCTTGGGTGATGAAAGAGGCCAGGGCCCTCATCCATGGAGAGCAGTGCAACCAGGGACTAGGGGGACCGGGGGGGGGGGGAGCCAGCAAATGGACAGAAAGATAGTCCAGAATGAGGTGGGCCAAGGCCATTTCTGTGAAAAGGGAGCCTCCAATAAAGACCCCGTAAAGAATTCCTGATACCAGATGCTCACTTGGAGGCAGTTTCAGGGCAGGAGTGGGGGTGGCAGAGGGTGGAGAGGAAAGAGTAGGTAAAGATGTGGAGGCAAAAGAGAGGATAAACTCTCATGAGAATAAAAGAGAAAAATAGGGGCTGGGGATGTGGCTCAAGTGGTAGCGCGCTCGCCTGGCATGCGTGCGCCCCGGGTTCGATCCTCAGCACCACATACCAACAAAGATGTTGTGTCCACCGAGAACTAAAAAATAAATATTAAAAATTCTCTCTCTCTCTCTCTCTCTCTCTCACCTCTCACTCTATCTTTAAAAAAAAAAAAGAGAAAAATAGGATGGTGGTAGTAGTCATAACCTTCATAGTAATAATAAATGTTAATAATGGTCCATGGATATTGAATCTTCACCGTGGGCCAGGAGATACTTAAAATGCTCAGGTGAACCATCACTTCACATCATCCAACAACGTTCTGTGGGCAGATTCCACTGGCAACCCTCATCACAGACAAGGAAGCTGGAGCACAGAGAGCAGACGCAATGTGTTAGCAGGTGGGAAGCTGGGCTTTGAGTCCCAGCTCTCCCTCTGGATCTCTCAACTGAACCAGTGCTAAGATGAGGGGCTGGCAGTGCCAAGGCTTGGCAGGAGGCACAGAAGGAAATGTTTGGCATGGGAGACCCCTGGCCAGATCCACAGCAGGAGGAAAGAAGCCCTTGGCAGAGAACTGGAAGATGAAAGGGACTCAGGTAGATAACAGTCCTGGATGTCCCCTTAGCTAAGAGTCCCTACACCGAAAGTCTTGCTAAGATCTTTCTGGCAGAAGAACAGGTACAGGGGACACACTCTGCAGGGTTAAATCTGGATCCTCCCTCGCCAGCTAAGTGACCCTTAGCAAGTCTCTGACCCTCTCAAAACCTAAGAAGTCACAGTGGCTCCCCACTCCTGGGATTTTAAGAGAGTTAAACAAACTGGTGCTCATAAAAAGCATTTATTGTGTAAAAGCACAATAAATTTTACCTATCATTACTATTATGACCCTCCGATAAGATTAAAAGTAAAGGGAGGGGCTGGGGCTGTAGCTTAGGGGCAGAGTGCTTGCCTACCCCATGTGAGGCATTGGGTTCAATCCTTAGCACCTCATAAAAATAATCAAACAAAATAAGGGCATGCTGTCCATCTACAACTACCAAAAAAAAAAAAAAAAAGTATATGGAGGGGGGACAATTCACTAGAAATGTACCCATGGGAAGTAAAGTATCCCACATGTCCCATAGTACCCTGTTGCCCCCTAGGACTGGCCAGGGAAATCTCTTGTTTTGCTAACTGTCCAAAAAGTTTCTGTACATGGAGAGGAAGGGCCTGGACCACAGATGCATAAAATCTGGCAGACTGGCTTTTCTAGTGCCCAGTACTAACTCATTAGTGTTTATGTGACTATGTAAGCCCATCTGGCCCCATTTTTGCCTGAATCTTGTGCTTTAAGAAACCTGGAGAATGCATCTACCTCGTGACTTTACTAGGGTTTCTGCTCAGACAACAGCAGATACAGATGTTAAAATAATAGGGTGGGACAGACAATATAGCTCTCAAAGGAAAAGGTTCCCTCCTTGAGGACTCAAAGATACCTTAGAAATAGCTCAAAGTGAATCTTTTCCAAGGCTGAAGGCAGGGAGAGTAGGGTTCCTGCAGACACAAGAGCAATCCCAAGGGGAAAGACAGCACCAAACACGCGCACAGAGTGCACTCTGCTGGACAAGATTAGAAACACAACTGACAATCTTGCACAGTGACTTTATGGTGCTGGGGATCAAACCCAGGGCTTTGTGCAGGCTAGGGGAGAACTCTACCTCTAAGCCTAACAGGCCAACCCTTTTTAAAAATTGTGATTGAGTCCGGGTACGGTGGTGCATGCCTGTAATCCCAGTGACTTGGGAGGCAGAGGCAGGAGGATTGCAAGTTCAAAGTCAGCCTCAGCAACTTAGCAAGGCTCTAAGCAACTTAGCAAGACCCTGTCTCTAAGTAAAATATAAAGAAGGGCTGGCATGTGCCTCAGTGGTTAAGTGCCCTTGGGTTCAATTCCTGATGCCAAAAAATAAAAATTTCAAAAAAAACCCAACATTTTAAAAAATTGGAATTGAAAATAAAAAGTCTTTATTTCTTAAAAGGAGAAGAATTGAAAGAAAGGACAATGTCAAGGGGTATTTCATTCTTCTCTTTGCCTATATATTTTTGCTGGTGCACTTGAAAATCACCTAGCAATGGCCCTGTGGATGCTACAGCACAAGCTCTGCACCAAAGAATCTGAGCAACTTGGGATCTCAACCAAGTACCTAGAGGAGGGTCGCAGTAGAGTCCCACTTCCCTGTGAAGAGACTGTCCTCCTAACCAGATTCTAAACTTCACAGAGAGACACCCTGAGTCGCATCTGCCAGAAGGTCTGGGCCAGGAAAGCAGCATCCTGGTAAGTGACAGGACAGGTTAGTTCTGGGTCAGAACCTGTACTCCCGATGGCCTGCCCTGGAATCTTCCTACCTCGAGAGCAGAACACAGATTGTCTGTCTTACAAGGCTGCTCCCCACAGCCCTGGTACCATCCCCATGGCTCTCCCTAGGAGAGCCTCTCTCCTCTCTTATCAGGCCCTGAATCCTCCTAGCTTTGCTCCAGAGCCAACTCTGAGCTCAAACCCTGGTTCATCAATTCACAGGTGCCTGAACGTCCCTGCAGTGAGCTTGAGTTTCCTTCTCTGGAATAATAATGGGAGCTGCTGTGTCCTGAAGATCCACTAACTTCCAGAAACCTCAAAGTCATTTTAGTGACCACACTAGGTGGCTAGGAGGGAGCTGATCTTCTCCCTGAACTGAGGGCAAAAAATTACATGAAATAAAAGGCTTCTAGTCCGTATGCTGAAAACTGCCTTTTCCCCCAGCCACCACCTTCTAGCCTCCAGTCCGTGGTCTCAGTTCATTAGTTTCTCCTACACCAGTGGGTCCATCAAAGGGAGAAAGGCAGGGAAAGAACATGCCAGGGTGGCCAGAAGACAGGCCCTGTAGACAAAGAAAATGGAAGGGGGAGTTTAGTGGTGTGCAAGAGGGAGGTTTGGGTACCTGCCAGGCGAGGGCGAGTTGGAGACAGACAGGAAGGAATGGGGAGGAGGAGTCCACAGAAGGCTTGCTCTCAGGTATAAAATGGATCCTCGTGGCTAATTTATTCATTTGTTGCGGTGCTAAGGATCGAAGCCCCTGCCTCATACATGCTAGAAAGGGCTCTGTCACTGAGCTACAGCCCCAGCCCCTCTTAGCTATTTTTTAAGAGACACTAGTACAAGCCAGAATCACTCTTACTGTCGGCCGAGGGACTTCACATCTCTTAACGCAACAAACCCTGAGTCTGGAGTGCTGCAGCCTTTGGTGTCTGCTTGGCTTACACTCCAGTTTTACTGAGAAGGAACTCAAGGATGAGAGAGGGTCTGTGACTTTCTCAAGGTCAGTCTGCTCAAAAGCAGCAGAGCCTGAACTCAACCCCAAGGGTGTCTGACTCTGCAGCCCAGGCTCTGGGAGGTTCTGCCCAAGGGGAATGATTTTGCTACCTAAAGAGTCAAGGTGAGGAGCAAGCGTGAGACAGACCACTAGACGGCGCCTTGCACGGTGACCCACATGGTGTGGGTGATGCCCGAAATGACAGTTCCTTTCCTTCCCCATCCTTGCCCTCATCCCTGAGGCCCCTTGTTCTTAAGATCCAGTTCCTGCTCAATAACTCTGCCCTCACTGCTGGATTCTACAAGGTCTTTCATTGTCCCACACCCTGTCTAGGTGACTGCCCCACTGCCCCGTCTCTGCCCTCAGCCAGCCCTGACCCCAACTTGCCCCAATGTAATAGTGAAGGTTCCTCTTCCTAATGAAAGGCTTTCCCTGCATGGCCCCCATGCACCTGTGGCTACAGCCTTCTCCCTCCATGAGAGAAACAGTCACAGCTCCTCCTTTGTTCCAGGTACCATGCTGGATACTCAGGATATAATGACATTTCAAAAGCCTAGCCAGAACTGAGAAATAAAGCAGAACTTTTCAGAGTCATCTGCAGCTCAAGCCTGCTTACAGGAAGGTAAGTTGGTCGATTTACTATTTGCTTTTGATTAGGGCCCAGACTCTGAAAAGTTAGGATGTTAACTTATTGATAAACTGCAAAAAAAAAAAAAAAATCTATCAGGTGTAAACTCAAAGGTTACAGTGCTATGTTTCTGTACATTAACCAGTTTCATATGCAGTCTTATTCCAGTGTTCTTTTCTCCACAACTTTTTCTATGATGGAATACACATATGCACATGTCTGTATTTATATATATACACTATATACTCAAATACAGATATACACAGATGTAAAGAGAGTGTATGTGCTCCTGAATGTACCCTAGAACCAGATTTCTCATCCTCATCCTGCTAGATCTCACATTAATGAGCTAATTCAATGTTTTACCCAGGCTAAGTATATATTTGTTCAAGAGCCAAAGAAAAATGATCTGTAAAATGTGAAGGATGATAGAAGAGAGCATTCCAGGAAGAGGTGACAGCATGTGCAAAGGTCCTGTGGCAGGGAGGATGCCATGCCAAAGAGATAGATGGGTCACATGAACTCTGGTACCTGTGATTGGGGCCTTTTAACCAATTACATATGCACTAATATGATGACATGTCTGTCAAGTCAAGTCCCTGCCACATGCGACAGTTTTGTCTCAGCAACACAGAACTAGATTCACAGATTGGGAGAACAACTATTCCCTGGATGACATGGTTATGACTCCATATCACCCTTCACTGATCATCAGAGAATGGGCAAGGTAGAAGAGTCGACAAAGTTCTAATCCCTGCGAGGAATAAGATACCTCTTCCCCAGACTCCACACCCTAGCTGCAGCCTCCACACACAGCACAGGGAAGGATCCTAATCCTTGGCCATCAGCAGCTCAGGGCCAGGCCTCCCATCAACCCACTGTAGCCTGTGGTTGGCTGAGCTTCACAGTCCGCCTGTTCCCCAAGTTAACACAGCACAGATGCCTGCTCAAGGAAGCCTATTCGGCCTTACAGCAGATGCTCATTTCCCCCTGCCAAAAGCTCTGCTCTGCATTCAAGTCTTATACCAACCCCCGATTCTATCTGCCTCACTTGCAGGTCAAGATGTGAATGTGGTTTTTGCTCTCTTACAGTGTTAACATCACTAGCCAAGGGCTGAGGCTGATGTCCTCATCTGGAAGTAGAAATATTCACATCTCATTAACAGGTCCAAAGGTCATGGATAAAAGCACATTGTAGATTATAAAGCCATATAAATGTGTTTTGTTCATAATTCTGAGTATCAACTGTGTTTTTTAAAATCTCACAAGACTGTATTAAGTAAATAATACAACTCTATATGAAATGTGGCCTGAATTTCCTTACAACATAAAGCCAAAAACAACCAACAAGCCATAGCATGGCATGAAAGCAAGATACAGAGCTGGGCACGGCAGCACACACCTGTAATCCCAGAGACTCAGGAGGTGGAGTGAGGCAGGAGGATCGCAGATTGGAGGCCAGCCTCCTCAACTTAGTGAGACTCTGTCTCAAAATAAAAAATAAAAAGGGCTGGGGATGTAGTTCAGGAATAAAGCACCCCTGGGTTCAATCTCCAGTAAGTGGGGGGGGGGGCCAGATATAATCAGAGAAGCTGCAGAAGAAAAAGGCCAGCAGGCCACTTCTAGAGTACTGATGTATATCAGGCGCTTAGCTGGGCCCTGGCCTGACTCACCCCAAACATTAGCAACTTTATGGAAAATTTAAGTCTGTTGACTTCTTTCTTTCTTTTTTTTTTTTCCAAAAAAAAAAAAAAAAAAAAAAAGCCTAGGGCTGGGCATATAGCTCAGTTGATAGAGTGATTGCCTTGCTTGCACAAGGCCCTGGGTTCAATCCCCAGCACACCCCCCCCCACACACACACACACACCAAAAAAAGCCTATTTGTGGATAAAATTAATGTTTCTTTAGAGTTATTTGCCAGAAAGCGAGAAATCTTTGGCAACCAGTCCATTTTACCACCCCCTCCCTGACAGAGTCACATTGCACCACTGTCATAAGCCGTGACTGTCTCAAGACACAAGCACTCATGTGGATGGGGATCCTCTCCTAATTTTCTCATTAGACCTGTAAGCACAAGGGACGCCTCAGACACTGCTTACACTCCCCCGAGTCCAGGACAACAGAGAAAACAAGAGGTGCAGAGGGAGGAGGGCCAGTGCTGGCAACAATGCTTCTTCACCTGCAGTCTGCAACCTCAGGAGACTTACTAATCAAAGAGGAATTGAAATGCTAAAAGTGTATTTTTAAAAAAGCAATGGAGCTGGTGCACACCTGTAATCCCAGTGATTCAGGAGGCTGAAGCAGGAGGATCAAGAGTTCAAAGCCAGCCTCAGCAACTTAGCGAGGCCCTAAGCAACTCAAGAGAGACCCTAACTCGGGCTGGGGATGTGGCTCAAGCAGTAGCACGCTCGCCTGGCATGTGTGTGGCCTGGGTTCGATCCTCAGTACCACATACAAACAAAGATGTTGTGTCTGCCGAAAACTAAAAAAGAAATATTAAAAAATTCTCTCTTTAAAAAAAAAAAGAGAGACCCTAACTCCAAATAAAATATATTTAACTTACTTTATGTGCCTTGCTGCTTCCTTAGGAGCTGATTGGCCATTATGAGCTCAAGGGGTGCAGATCTCTGTGGCACCAATGTTATGGTTTAGGTTTGAGGTGTCCCCCAAAAGCTCACACGTGAGACAATGCAAGATAGTTCAGAGGTGAAATGATTGGGTTGTGAGAGCCTTAACCTAAGCAGCATACTAACCTACTGATATGGATTAACTGGGGGTAACTGAAAGCAGGCAGGGTGTGGTTGGAGGAGACAGGTCACTAGGAGTGTGCCTTTGGGGTTCATATTTTGTCCCTGGTGAGTAGAGCTCACTCCACTCTCTCCTGCTTCCTGGCTGTGTGTTCTGAGACGCTTTCCTCAGCCATGCCCTTCTGCTCTGATGTTCTGTTTCATTTTGGGCTCAGAGCAATGAAGTTGACCATCTGTGGACTGAGACCTCTGAAATCATGAATACCAAATAAACTTCTCCTACTCTAAAATTTTTCTTGTCAGGTCTTTCGGTCAGAGCAACAAAAAATCTGAGTAAAACAACCTAGCATAGGACACAAACAATAACTTTTTCAATCAATGAATTTCAGGGTCTGGAACCAAAGAGTTGTTTGAGAGTCTGCCACCAGGGGTCACAAAAGAGTAAAATTTCATAGTGTAGTTTTGTTTTGCTGTTTTAAAACTTAGTTTCAACTTGAGACCTTAACAGAGAGAAACTGAAACAGGAGTGGAAGCTAAAATTGGACATTTAAAGGTTTTTCTGGCAAAATTTTAATGAAAACTTTACAGCTGACCTAATAGATCTGAGGACTCCTTTAGTCCAGGCCTTGAGGACCTTCATTTAAAATGGAAACAGGTCACCAAGGACACACTACATATTCTCATCAACCATTAACTCCCACACTTGAGGAGAAGTAATATAACAGCTGTTAGCAGAGGGTGAGGCCCTGGGGGCACAAGGCTGGGGGATTCAATTTAGAGAGAAGGAAAGGAACGCAGTGACACACCCTTTACATTCAGGCCATAAAATCTCCTTTAATCCTCCTCGCTGTCCCTTGTCCCCATTTTGTAGACCTAGAAACTGGGGCTCACCAATTCAGGAAGAGGATCCTGATAAGTGGTATCAACTGCCCCACCCCCACCCTGGAGCCCAGGAGGTCTGCAGAGACCTTCCCTCCCTCATTTCTGCACCCCTGTGCTTTAAGCCCACTCCTCCCCCACCCAGGCCCTATCTAAATTCCCCTGCACACTACAGCCAATGAGAAGCTTTTCAACCTCAAATAAAATCCTCCCTTCCTCATGCCCACAAGCCATTTCAGGTCTTTGAAACTGCTACAATCTATGTTTGTTCCACCAAAATTCACCCGTTGAAGCCTAATCCCCAAGGTGATGGTGTTGGGAAGCAGCGTCTTGGAGAGGTGGGAGGGCCATGAGGATGGAGCCCTTGAGGATGAGATTAGTGCCCTTATTATAGAGGTCCCAGAGAGTTGCTTCCTTTCTACCATGTAAGGACCCAGTGGGAAGATGCCATCTGTGAAGCAAGATATTAGTGTTCCCTGGATGTCAAATCTGCTGGCACCCTTATCTCAGACTTCCCAGCCTCCAGAATTGTGAGAAATTAATTTCTGTAATTTATAAGCTACTCAGTTTACAGTAGTTATATATATGAAATCAGACCCATAGGACTGGAGAGCTTGGTTCAACATCTCTTTTTCTCCCCCACTATGGTACCAGGACCCCTTAACCACTGAACCACATCCCTAGCCCTTATTACTTTTAAAGACAGGGCCTTTCGATCCTCTTGCCTCAGCCTCATGAGTTGCTGGAACTACAGGCATGTGCTATCACACTCAGCTAGTTGGATATCTCTTATAGAGTAAAATCCAAAATAAAATGCACAACTAAGTAGACCCTCTAGTCATTCCCCACTCCACCTACCTCCAATCCATTTCCTGGTATGCATGCCCCCGACCCTCCAGCATCCCCACACAGGGTCTCCAAAACCACAGAAGGACCTGGCCACCAAACAGCACCTAGACCTGTGATATTTGGCTCCCTTGGAGTAACTCAGCTTCTTAAGACCTAGCCCCAGGGACACCCTGTCTGACAAGTCTCTGGACACCCAGGACTTCCCTTGGGATGAACCACTCTCCCTCCAGCCCCCAACTCTCAGTTCAGACTTTCAGCCTGTCCCTCCCACCCCCCACCCCAATGCAGTCTGTGGGGAGTTTAGGCAGGAGCAGGGGAGGATAGTCACTTCTTTCCAGTCAATGGCCTGGGAGAAAACTGGCCTCCGGGATCAGGCTGAGGGCTTTGGGATCCTGGAAGGAGCTGCTATCAAGAGGAAGACAGCTAAAGCTAAGCAGGAAAAAGATGCCAGAAACAGTCTACCCCAGACGGCTCAGCAGCGGGCTCATCTGATCAAGAGGGACCAGGCGGGCGTGGATCTGAAGGAGATCCATAAACAGGGTTGGCTCCACCCAGAATGACCCAGAGTAGGTGGACCCTGGAACTCAGAGCAGATGTCTGCGGGGACTTTTTCCACATTCACGTACGCCTTTGTCTTGATCAACCCAGAGTGACAGCCTGAGAGGGAGATGAGAAATCCCACAGCAGGGGGTGAGGACCTAATGATCCAAGCAACAGCTCTGCACCCCTCACCCCACTGTCCTGCCGTTAATTATCAGGAAAATTGAAGGGATTTATAACTTCACTTCTCCAGGGTCTCCCCATTCCAAATTAAGGATTTCTGGGAGATGCATGGACCTGCAAAACCTTTACAATTCAAAAAGTCATGCTCCTTAATGACCTTGGACACCACTGTAAGAAACGTTGCACCTGGGCTCCTCTAACCTCTGTTTCCTTCTTTGGCAACGTGAGGTGGAAGAGACTTAACTTCTATGTCCTGCATCCAGAGGGTGTGGTGCAGAGTTCAGCTTGGCGGCTCTCATGTTATTTGTGCAATGACAAATCTGCAGCATCACACACTACTGCCTGCTTTCCACTGCCAATTCTTACAGTCAGCCAAGGCTTCCCGCACAGAGACAATGGAAAACCAGCCCCCCTTGGATTAAACCCATAGAGCCACACAAAAGGAAAGGGCCCAAGCACTTTTTGCATACACAAAAGAAACCAAATCAGGAAAATCAAACAGAAAGAGGCCTCCCCACTCAAGCATTTGGCAAGGCTACTCCTTGGTACCAGAGACTGCTCAATATTTACAAATATTAATGCTTATTAGCTCTGATCTGGGAAGTAGCTTGGTTCTTTCTCTTCCTGGTCATCCAGCCTTTTGTTGTTGTTCCCTCTCAACAGCCAAGAGCAACACAAGCTGGACCCCAGTTCACTTTCTTGCTTTCCTGACACTAGGACTCCAGGCACAGTCTATGAGGCCAGGGTGTGAAGGTACTCAAGCTCCTTGGCGGCCTCAAAATCCTGGCCGGTGTTGCCACAGCCAAGCTCTCAGCCCAGATGCCATTTGGGTTTCTTGGTGTGGCTTTTAATTTAACATGTTTCAAGGAATGGCCAATTCAAATGGCTTGCCTTCATCCTTTCCCCTCACCATGGAATTGGACTTTCAAAATCAAGAAGTTTACCCTCCTCAGTGTGAGTGCTGGCCCCTACCATGAACAGACCCTGCAGCCACCTTCCAAGCAGATTGTTCTGGCCTCTCTCAGTGCTGTACACAACCACTGTGTGAATGCTCCTGTGGGGTAGACCTCATGGAACTTTACTGATTTCCTGACTATTCATGACTGGAGCTTTGTATTAGCTCAGCTAACAGATTAAGTAATAAGCACTTTGAAGAGTATTTGACCAAAGATTTATGAAAGACATGGAACGTTGCAAATCATTCTTGCCTACTCAGCAGATCAATTACTATGGAAAATGCTGCTAAAGAACACATCAGCCAGGTATGGTGGTGCATACCTGTAATCCCAGCTCAGGAGGCTGAGGTAGGAGGATCATGAGTTCAAAGCCCCCCTCAGCAACAGCAAGGCACTATGCAACTCAGTGAGACCCTGTCTCTAAATAAAATACACAACAGAGCTGGAGATGTGGCTTAGTGGTTGAGTGTCCCTGAGTTCAATCCCCAGTACCAAAAAAAAAGAACACACCAGTTGGGCTGGGGTTGTGGCTCATGGTAGAGCCCTTGCCTAGCCTATGTGAGGCACTGGGTTCAATCCTCAGCACCACATAAAATAAATAAACGAGTAAATATATAAATAAGTAAATAAAGTCATTTTTAAAAAGAAAACACACCAGCTAGTTGGGCACAGTGGCACACACCTGTAACTTGAACAACTCAGGTGGCTGAGGCAAGAGGACTGCAAGTTCAAGGCTAGCTTGGTAACTTAGCAAGATCCTGACTCAAAATATAAAAATGAAAAGGACTGGGGGTGTAGCCCAGCAGCAGACAGCCTCTGAGTTCAATTCCTGGTACCACACATACCCAAAAAGAACACACCATCTATTTCCAAATATAATCTCCATGTGATAGGAGGAAACAGAACTATTTAAAAATATTTTCTAACCACATGCAGTGGGGTACACCTATAATCCTAGTGGCTTGGGAGGCTGAGGCAAAGGACATGAGTTCAAGGTCAGTCTCAGCAATTTAGTGATGCTCTAAGCAACTCAGTGAGACTATCTCTAAAAATAAAATATAAAAAGGGCTGGAGATGTGGCTCAGAAGTTAAGCACCTTGGGTTTAATCCCCAATACCAAAAAAAAAAAAAATCTCTATTAAAAACACCAAGTCTGTATTGAAAAGAACATAAGTGGTATGCAATTATGATAAGGAAGAGATCAATAAGTATGGAATGCTTAATCCCTAGTAAATAAGTCTCCTTTTGCTGCATGGATTTGAATTCTGACTCTACAATGCACTAGCTATGTGACCCTGAGCAAATGGCTTAACCACTCTGAGCCTTTGCTACCTAGGTCATAATATAAGACTAATAAGCAGCATCTGTACCATAAATTGGTTGTAAGGAGTCGATGAGAAAAGCTTGCCAAATGATAACCCCAGTGCCTGCCATCTGGTGAGTGTTCAATACTAGTTATGTGAGTGTTATTACTCCTCTATAAAAAGCACCCCAGAAATTACTTCTTCTCAGTACATCACATACACACAATGCCCAAGTAGAGGCAGATTTATTGTAAATTCCTTTTTGTTTCCTTAAAGAAGACTCCCTCCAACCCCCCACATACACAAACCATACACAAGCCCCACAAAACCAGATCCTTCCTTGATTATAGGTAGTTCACAGTCTTCCCTCCTTGACCACATTCCTCCTCAAACCCTCCCCTTCTGAATGTGGCTGCTGTCACTCTCATTTGTATTTTCTATAGTTTGTCACCTTAATATGTAATTATAAACAACAGGGAATATTTCTGCATATAAACTTCAAATTAATGGACCCATATTTGATATTCTGTGATTTTATATTTGAAGTTTTATGGCTTTCAGGTCTGTCTGCATTAACACACACAGGTCATAACTGCTTACTGTGTGGATAGAGCAGCAAGTGGTCTGTGCCTTCTCCCGCTGAGGGACATGGAGGCTCTTTACAGGTTTTGCTGTTACATGACACAGCAATAAGCATGCAGTTGTTCTTGTTCAGATCTCCATGGACTTGCACCCAACACAGTTTCTCTAGAGAATCTGGCACGGGCCAGTGCATTCCTTTGTCCTTACAAACTGAAATGAAACGTGTTCCCAGGTTGCAATTAAATGTTATCACCTCCTCAGCCCCCATGCAGTTACTGGAGGACACAGTCCTCAGTTCTGGCCAAATATGTAAGCAGAAGGAGATTCCTGAAGGCCTTTGATAAAGCACTGACCCTGTTAAAGCACCGACCCTCCCTTCTCCTTCCTGTTGGAACATAGACTTGAGGGCAGGAGATGAGCAGCCATGGTGTGAACAAAAGGACATAGCCCCACCAAGAGGATGGCAGAACAACAACAACAACAAAAAAGCCTTGAATTGTAGCCAATTGGATTATTTAGATGCGAAATTGACTCAGGAATCTTTCAGCACCATATGTATCTTTTTACAGGGAAATATAAAATATTTCTCCACAAAAAATGAGATAGCCTTACAATCTTACCTCCCAAGACCCAAAGTGACAATCTTAAAAAAAAAAAAAAAAAAAAAAAACCTACTACTATATTGACAAGAGCTTTCTTTCCTAAGTGTCAATATTCAGATCAACTAGCAGACTGGATGGAATATGTATCCAAACATTTTCTGAATGTTCCTTAAGAATAAAATAATGATGATACCCAGGAGCAGTGGTGCAAGCTTGTAATCCTAGCTACTTGGGTGGCTGAGGCAGGAGGATCTCAAGTTGGAGGCCAGCCTTAGGAACTTATCGAGACTGGTGGTGGGGCTGGTATTGTGGCTCAGTGGTACAGAGCTTGCCAAGCACATGTGAGGGTTTGATTCTTAGTACCACACAAAAATGAATGAATAAATAAAATAAAGGTATTTCATCCATCTACAACTAAAAAAATATTTTTTTAAAAAAGGGACTGGGGGTTATAGCTCAGTGGTAAAGCACTCCTGGGTTCAATTCCCAGTACCGCCCCCACCCCCCAAAAAACGATAAAGATGGTGATAAAAAATGACACTCAAAATGTGCTTCCCATGTGTCAGGCACTTTCTGAACACTTCACATATATTAATTCATTAAGCGTCAAAAGAAAGTAAAGTGCCATTACTATCCCTACACCAGATGGGCAGACTCCTTAAAAAGACTATTTAACTAGGACTGGGGCTGTAGCTCAGTAGTAGAGCACTTGTCTCGCACATGTGAGGCACTGGGGTTTGATCCTCAGCACCACATAAAAATAAAATAAAGGTATTGTGTCCATCTTCTGTAAAAAATATTAAAAAAAAAAAAAAACATTTCACTAGTGTGGCGATCACAAAGCCCAGTGAGTGGCAGAGCCAGAACCTGACCCCAGGCAGCCCCCAGGGGCTGTGAGCTTAGTGCCTCAGGCAGAAGGTTGGTGTGAACAATATCCCCAAAAGATGTCCCCATAATACGTCTCAGATCCTGGCAAAAAGGACTTTTCAGATGAGATTAGGTTAAGGATCTTGAAATGGGAGGTCATCCTGGAATCTCTGGATGGGACCAACATGACCAAAAGGGACCCTCTAGGAGGGAGGCAGCAGGGTCCAAGCAGTAGTAGGAGACATGATCATTGGAAGAAGAGGCTGGATGATGCAGGGAGGAGGCCACCAGGCACAGAATGCAGGGGCCTCTACCAGCTGGAACAAGCCAAGAAAGAGATGGGACTGGTCCTAGGATTCTGCTGCCAGAACCACAGGAGAATAAATGGATGTTGTTTGAAATCACTAAGTTTGTGGTGGCTTGTAAGGCGCCACCTTACAAACCTCTCATCATTGGCAGCCGGCCTCACCCTGGCCCCGCGGAGCTCACTGGTCCAGGAAGTGGGTGGTCATACCACCACCTGCTCCTACAGACCCGATAGAATGAGAGCCACAGAAGGAGCCTCAACAAGGTACAGAAGGTACCTGGACGCAGGTGTTGGGGTCTCCAACCATCCCAGTAGAATGAACTTATCGACCATAACTGGTTACAAAACCCAAGGAGACAAGATAGCTGGAGCCATTTACTAACGGACTGTGCAGTGGCTTCTTCTTCTAAAGGATCCACCCTGATAATGTTTCCATATGCGTAAGAGACAAAAATTTGACAAGGGAAAAGGCAACACCCTCAGAGCTTCCTTCCTGGACTCTGGGGGTGGGTCTGGATTTGCCAACCGGGTTTTCCTCCTGGCCCCTTCCAGCTGGGCCCCCTGCATGTTCAGACAGCTGAGGCCTGACATTTCCTTTGCATCTGGCCAAGCCCAAGCACATAAACAGATGATTCTAATATGAGAGGCAGCAGCATCTTCGATTCACAGATCCCCTTTCAAGTAAACTCGCTCCAACCTGGGTGGGTCCCTGATAACGGGCTGTGGTCTTATCCTGGCCCACAGTAACAGTTCTCATAACATGCCCCACTAACATACCGTCCCTGGGATCCCTGAAATAAATGGGGGCACAAAAGCAGAATGGGTTTATCAGATGTTTTCTTAAAATCCACAGTGAACTCAAGCCCCTTCTAAAATGTAGACTGCAAGGCTAAAAGTTTAAGCTACAATGCCAGGCATGGGGGGACCTGTTTCTTTGGGGGTATCACATATGTAAAATAGACCCAGCTTCAAAATTGGGAGAATGCAAACATCCAGGAATAAATACAGAGAAATGGCAGTGAGCATTTATTGAGTACTTAATCATGATTATCATAACAATTCTGAGTTTCAGGTACTAATGTCAATCCTATTTTTTAGATAAGGAAATGGAGGCACAGTGTTAAGTAGCTTGGCTACAGATGGTCAGTGAGCAGCAGAACAGAATAAGGGCTCAGTGAGGCAACCGCAAAAGTGCAATGGTCGAAAACAACCCACCTACTACTTCGGTGCCACCTGTCTCCAAATCCCCCTGAATGGGACATGGGCAAAAGGAGCATTGCCAATGAGAACTGCAGGAAGATGTCAGTATGAATCACAGACTCACAGGGAAGTCCTCTGATCCAGTCTGGCTACCCAACCACCAGACAGTTTCACTGTGCTGCCCCAGCAGCTCTGCTCTAGTCCTTATTCGTCTGTGTCTGGCAGCCGAGGGCAGAGATCTGGAGCTGCAAACAGGGTCTGTGAAGGAGTGAGCACTTCATCTCCTTGAGGCTCCATTCTCCAACATGTCGAAGGCAGAGAATAGTGTCTCAGGACCCCAGCACAGGGCCTGCTCATCACACCATAACTCAGCATGTAAACAGAAGGTTATAGGCCCTGGAACAAATATACCCTCAGATTTGCCAAACACTTTCTAGTATACAAAGTCTGCTCCGTGCACGGTCTTGTCTGGGATAAGTCAGTATTATTTCTTGTTAAGATATGATAAGCACACACCAGGAGCACCATATGCACAACACACAGCCCTCAAACTGGACAGTAACTTACCTGTAACACTCTGCATACATAAAGGCTGACTGCCCCGATAACTACAAACAAAGCCATTCCTAGCACCTGGTGCACAGTTGGTACTTAATAAATGTTGAATGAATACTGAATGAAGAGGGACCACTTTTAACAGGATCTTCCACTTTCCATGTTTCTTTGAGCCACACAAAGCCAGTGTATATATAGAAACCATCCCAGCCACACATCAAAGTAATGTGAGAGAAAATCATGGAGAAGCCAATGCCCACACCTGCCAGGGAGAACTCCCAGCTGCCAATGTCAAGGACCAGTGTGAGCTCTCTGTAGAACCTCCACACTGAGACAGATTTCATTTGTTTTAAAACAAACCATCCAAGTGGCTAATGGCTTCCCTCAAAGAAACCCCACACCTTCAGCCAACAGACGAGGAACTCATTAGGCAGAGCGGCATCCTCCTGTCTCCATTGTCAACGGCATCATCCGAGCCATCAGAAAAACAGCTCCCAGGAGCTCTTGTGCTGACAGGCGGCATCCGGGGATGATCAGATTTCTATCAGTAATGACACATGGCATTTTCTTGCTGGCTCCGATTCAGGACTCCACCCTGATCACCCCAACAGGCAGCTCTCAGCTTTTAATTCTTCTTGAACAATCAGACCTTTTAGAAAAAGCTTGGGCCAGGGATGTAGCTCAGTGGTGGAGAGCTTGATTGGCCTGAGTGAGTCCCTGGGTTTGATCTCTAGCACCGCAAAAAAAAAAAAAAAAAAAAAAGAAAGAAAGTGCTCCTGCGTGAATGACACACACCACCAAAACAATCTCTAAATCTTTAATTCAGTGTACCATCAGTCTCTTGACAACTCTCCAAACGCTGTCACACTTTCTCATGTCCACTTTACTGAAAATCCATCCCCACCTGAGCCAGCAAACTGACTTTTCACCCAGTCCCTACACACCACAGGAATCTTCCTCCTGACATTCAGAAAACAACTCTCCCTAGCTTGACATATCCTTCTTAGGACTCTTTAAGCTCCAACCACTCACCCGACATCACAATGACTCCATTCAGACAAAGTCAGACATCAGGATTGTGGTCATCCCCATGGAGAGGACTGAGGGGATGCTCCTGGGCACGGGCATGCTGTGTTTCTCAGTTTGAGAGCTAACTGCAGAGGAATGTTTAGTGTGTGAAACCCAATGAGTTGCATGGTTATTCGTACATTTTCCTGCATGCATATTACTCATCTATTTAAAAATTAATACAAATAAAGTGCTGATTCACATGGCTTATTCTGGAACTTTAAGGGGTTGGAAGTAGCCACATAGTTCAGCCACATAAATCATAGACTGTCTTTCTTAAGAGCCTGAAAAACCAGTTGTTCCTGCTGTGGACCACACTGCTTTCAGAAACACTTCCAACAACCCTGAGGGAAAAGCAGCATGTGTCTCCTGCCCAGGCTGAGCTAGAACTGATCTTTTAAAATTTATTCCAACATTGGGCTTGGACTGTGTGGCTTTGCCTTCTAGATAAGAAGAGTCGACCAGCATGGCTTTTGGAGAATCTCCTATTTTTAAAATCACTCGGATGCTCATAGGGAAGGGATGCTTTGATTGTAACACACAATGTTTTTTAAAATCAGAGGCCATGTCCGCAGTGCCTCACCCCACCCTTCCACATGTGCCTCCTGGCTTAGCCTCTTTCTAGCTGGCCAGGGACTGGTGAGTTCTGGGAACTTCATTGTTCATGAGTCACCTTCCTGGGGCCTGAAGGCTGCTCTGGATCTTGATCAGTTTCCTTGAAGAGATTGGCTTTGGTGTCCACAGTGCAATAACTTGCAAAAATCAGACCTCTCCTTTTATAAGCATGTTAGGCAAAAGCAAGTGAGAGTATAAGGATCAAACCCCACCCCTTCCCTCCTGCCTAACAGGAAATAATCTTTTCTTGAGCTTATTGGTCAGGCGGTCATTCGATAAAGGTGTATTTATCTTCACCTTATCCCAGCATAGCTATTTCAGTGGGCAGCTGGTGTTGGAGGCCACGGATCAGGCGCAGCCTCATTTTTCCTGGTCATAGGACAAAGCTGAACTGGTCTGGCCTGTGGGAATTTCCCTTGCTCTACCAAGAACTCTGAAATATGTTAAGCAGGATAAATTCTTGGGGAGAAAGTTCTGTTGACCCACACATGTTTTCCTAGAACAGATCAAACTTGAGCAAAACTAAATCCCTGTGCTTCTCAGCATGATTGACCCAAGAAGGTGTCCTTGCTTTCTTCTGGGAACAGAGTCTGTGCTCCACTTCCTGGGGTTCCTTCCTCTTTTGGTTTCACAGAGGAATTTGGATGACCCCAACACCAGCACTGAACCAAACAGAAACACAGTGGATGGAAACAGAAGGAAAAAAACCTGCAATGGATGCTCCGGTGATCACAGACAGGTCATTCCCTCTAGACCTCCAATTCCACATGTGTGAATCTCAAGGGCACAAGTAGGGCACCTCTCAAGTCCCTTGCAATCTGGTCTTTTCAATTCTGGCCCAAAATATGTTTAAAACTTTTCATTTTTTTCTATTAGTGGCCAACATTTAAAAATCTGGCTCTCCTGGGAATTTAGAAATCTGATGTTAAGATTTTGATTTCTTGATTCTCTTGGGAAGCTGGCAGACTGGACCACAGTGAACCAGCATTCCCAAAAGGGAGTCAGAAACTGGGAAGGGGAATGAGTTCCTGAGAAAAGGAATGACAGGCCCAAGTCATCACCCCGCTCTTCATCACTGGGACGGCCTCGTGGGCAATTACGTTTGAAATTCCTATTTGTTAAGTCTGGCTTTTTCTCCCCACCCCACCCCCTTTAACACACTGCTTAAATATTTTACTTTTCACTTCAGCTGGAACAGTCATGAATGAGCTCTGAAATGAAAATATTTGACGAATAACAGTACCAAAAGAAAAAAAAAATCCACAAAATGGGAGTCCACCAAGCTGCAAGCTAGTGCCCCAGCCTGCCAGCAATTCTACCCTTGACCATCTCAGAGATGCAAAGCTGGCTAAAAGATCCCCCAGCAGCTCTGACCTCTGTGGGCTGTCTCCCAGGATCCCCCACCCCTCATTGCAGTTGCTAGCCGGAATCCAAGAATGTACTCGAGGCCAGAGGCAGGAGGTTTTCTGAGGAGACGGGAGCCACATCTGCGTTTTGTCAGCCTGCTGGATGGGCAGGGTAGGCAGGGAGGCTCTGAGTCTGCCAAGTCTCTGGAGATCAAAGGACAAGCAAGCCAACACTGCAGCAGGCAGCAACTGAGGGGGAGCATGGAGAAAAATCCAAAAGGGGCAGGAGGATAGCACTTTGCTCCCCATCTTTTAAAAGGAAGCACCAAGTGAGCCAAGAGGCCTGGGGAGGAACTCAGTTCTCAAACCAGCCCCATCTAACTGGCTAATAATAGACATGACTATATTATCACCAGCAGTGAACAGCTAACACTTGTGAGCTCTGTGTAGGCAGGCACTGGTGTTACTGCCATCATCCCTATTTTATTTTTTATTTAATTTATTGTTGTTGTTGTAGATGGACATAATGCCTTTATTTTATTTATTTATTTTTATGTGGTGCTGAGGATCAAATGCAGTGCCTCACACATGCTAGGCGAACGCCACACCCACCCTGTCCCCTGTCATCCCTATTTTAGAGGTAATAAAATTGAGGCAAGGCACAGCGTGATCACAAACTTGAACAAGGTCACACAGCAGCTGGGGGTGGAGCCCAGGCAGTTGCTTCCCGAGCCCAGATCTCAGACCTCAGGGCTCTGTGTTGCCTCATTCCCACGGGTAAGCACAACAGCTCATGTGCCTTTGACAGTCAGAATTCAGAGGTGATCCTTCCCATCCATATCTTCCCACGTTATTAAAAATCACACTGGGACCGACTCGTACTCTCCTCATGGTGTAATAATGAAGCACTCTGATATCAGAACACACAGGTCACTGTGCAGGGTTGTAAACCCAAAGTCACATACCCAAAGTCACATATGCTAGTCATGATTTAGAGAATTTTCAAGATTTTCTTTTAACGATTTACAACCTGCACCTACTCACAAGCTTCAGGTATGTAAAAATCGCTCATCTGGTCTTTGGCCCTATTCAATCAAGTGTCTGCATCCCCAGAGTCGTGACTCCAAGGACCTCCACCAACAAGAACAAAGGACCCCAGTGTTCACAGAAAAGGCCTCCACAATAGGGAGAGTGCTCTTAAAGAACAGATATCACCTGTTATAAAATACACTTTATTCCTAGGAAAAGACATTCAGGCCCTCAAGTTGTTGTCTGCTCCCACCCCTAATTGGTGGAAACACCACAGCACAGGTGCCACGGTGAGCATGCAACTGGCACGCATAAAACCAGAGCGCAGGCTGGGTGTGGTGGTGTGCGCCTGGAATCCCAGTAGCTCAGGAGGCTGAGGCAGGAGGATAGCAAATTCAAAGCCAGCCTCAGCAACTTAGTGAGGTCCTGTCTCTAAGTAAACAATATAAAAAAGGACTGGGGATGTGGCTTAGTGGCTAAGTGCCCTTGGGTTCAATCCCCAGAGGTGGAACTGGATCAGTTTTCATTTCTTCATCTTTAATAAAGCAGGGGGCAAGCAACCCAACGAAGAAACAAGCACAGGTCGGGAGAAGGTGAGTTTTCAGCCTAGGTCAAGCCACACAAGCTGAACCTGTGTGAACACAATGGTCTGAGCACCCAATCTAGAACACCAATCTCATTTTTTTCCTGCCCCAAAGATGAACTCCCTACAGACTTCTCACAGGCGCACACTAAAGACATAATCCAACTTTCAAGTTGCTCTCGCCCCACCTCCCAAAACACCAATACTGTTACACCTTGCTTAACCATGGGACATGTTCTGAAAAAAGTATCACTAGGCAATTTCACCATTGTGTGGAGCCAAAAAGGCTATGGCATCAAAGGCCAAACAATCTTGTGAAACTTCCACCATATTTGTAGCCTGTCATTGATTAAAACATCATCATGCAGTGTGTGACTGTATGCCTCTACTTTTGCCCCACCAGGGACGTGTGACAATGCTTGGAGTCATTTTTGTCTGTCACAGGTTGGCAGGAGGTACTACTGAAAGCTAGTGGTAGACACTACTAAATGACCTACAAGGCACAGGACACGTCCCACAGCAAAGAATTCTCCAACCCCAACTTTCTATACTGTTGAGGTGGGAAATTCCTGCCCTAAACCAAAGCAAGAATAAAAAGTATGGATTTGCTATCAGAAAGATAGGTGTCCCAACACTACCATTTATTTACTGTGTGACCTAAGACTTTGGTCTCCTCGCCCATACAAGGAGATAATTGCTGTCAATCCCTACAGCTGTGCTGGGGAGTAATAAGGTCTGGTATTTGAAAGTGCTTTGTCAATGCAGGTCCAGTGCCACCTTCCCCTCCTCCTCAGAGCTGGCAGAGCTTCTGCGATGCCAGAGGGTAGAGGAGAGGGTGGGAGAGAAGCAAGCAATGGGTCTAGTAAGTGGGGGATGATGCTTTGGAGTAGCAGCATGGACTAGTCCTGGGTCCTGGCTGGAACCCACTAAGGACGCAGAGAGGGACACATACACTCTGAGGGGAGTTGATGAGCTAGCTATATCCCTGTTCCCATCAAGCCAAGCTAGGATGGCTGGGGTTGAGTCCAGCAGGGGTCTGCAGGGCAGGGCTTTGTTGAAAACCAAGAATTTCCCCCAATACAACATCAACACAACTACAGTAAAAACAACCATAACAAGGGCTGGGGCTGGGGTCAGCGGTAGAGCGCTTGCCTGGCATGTGCAAGGTGCTGGGTTTGATCCTTGGCACTACATAAAAATAAATAAATAAAGGTATAAAAAAAATCACAACAATCTTTAAAAAAAAAAAACATAACATGGACAGATGACCCTGGAGCACTTAGATCTGTGCTTGGCCAGGAACTCAGCTAGAACAGTTATCCACTCTTTACCACCTTCACAGGAGGCATGGAGAATGGTTATCTCCATTTTACAGCTGAAGCTGAAGTGATGGGTCCAAGGCCTCACAGCTCAGGCGGCACTGAGTTTCACACCCAAGACTTTGATGTAACTGTCCACAATCCCAACTACTGTACACCATCTTCCCAGACCACATCATGGCCACCACCACCCTCTCATCACTGCCTAGGCCCCCATATTCCAGAGGGAAGCAGGAAATCATGCTGAAAATATGGTATGATTTCAATGAAAATAATTAACGTGCATATTCATAACAGGGCAAGAAGGAAATCTGCTATAATATTCAATGACTTTTATTGATGAGTAGCAGAATTAAAAAGAGATTATAAAATTTTCTTTCTTTAAACTACAAAAGGTTTTTATATAACAAAGTAATATTTAATAATATATAATTAAACTTTTAAAAGTAAAACGTTATGAAATTTATTTTAAATTTTTTAAGCATATGACTTTTTAGCAAAAGTCTACCAAACAAACTTAGACCAGAAAATTATCTAGAGCATAGCTTGGCACATTATGGCCTGGGAGCCAAATCTGGCCCTCCTGTTTGTATAAATAAAGTTATTGTAACACAGACCACTCTTTGCTACAAATGCAGAGTTGAGTAATTGCATGTAGATGCAGGTATACTACACCCTCCTCCTAGTCTGGCCTAGAGATGGGCCTCTTACTTTCCCATTTTAAAACTTCTCACAGTGGGTCTACTTGCTAGCAGCACCTCCTTTTACTCTTATAGGTATCAGGTTTTTGTTTTTGTTTGGGGTACTGGGGATTGAACCCAGGGGTGTTTTACCACTGAGTCACATCCCCAGCCCTTTTTATTTTTTATTTTGACATGAGGATCACTAAGTTGCTTAGGGCCTTGCTAATTTGTTGAGGCTGACCTCCACTGATGTCCACCATCCACCCTAGCTTATGTATTTCATGGGGCAGAATCTCTGAAATCACAGCATTTCCAAGAGATAAGAGGCAGACTGATGGCTTAAAACACCTTTGAAATGGTGAAGTCGTTTGCAAGCACAAAAAAATGACATCAAATCATGTGACGTGTGCAAATGTTTTATTGTTCGAAAGGCCTCTCCAATGTGTAGCTACGTGATGGTGGAGCACTGACATCAGCTGAGACTGTGCTGAGCCCAGCTGTCAAACCAAATGCCCACTCATGCCTCACAGTCGGGTGGACAGTGTCCTTCACTCTTGCTCTGTAACTCCCTGGTCTATTCTTATCTTCCTTCTTCCCTGGTGTGGGGGAGGAGGCCATCTTTGGGGAGTGCAGCTGGTGGTTTTGATAAGCAGGTGTAGTTTGAAAATGACCTTGCCCATCAGCTGGTGGGAACCAAGTGGACAAGGAAGTCACTGTATCACTGCTCAGCGGATCCCAGCCCCCAGAAAAGGCACAGTGAGGGCTGCTGTGGGGAGGGAGGGCGGGAAGCTTTCACATACACACACACAGAGGGAAGCCCCCAGACAAAAGGAAATCTACATAATGTCATTCAGGAGAGTAAAACTGTTCCCGAAGAGCCATAGGGAACACCTAAGGGTACGGATTGAACCCTTAGGTGACTGAAGTGATTGAAGCACTGCCCAAACTATAGAGGTACATGAAGGAGGCTGATTCTCAGAAAAATCAAGGGGAAAGTCTGCATCCTATGCATGGAACTGGCAATTCCATGGGGACAGAGGTTGGGGGTGTGCACTCACTCAAAGCCGACTACAGCCAGCCAGCCTGGGCTGTGTAAATGGCCGTCACTGTACCAGCCCCTGGAAGAAGTCCAACAGCCAGGACATGCTCTGGGAAGAGAGAGAAAGTCCACTAACCCAGTTTTTTATTAAATGTGGGTTAACTGGCACCGTTCCTGCAGCTGAAGGGGCCAATTTAGAGCTTGAAAGGAGCACTTTTCAAAATAAAAAGGCTGAGCCTGCCAAGCCAGAGCTTTTTATTTTCTCACATCCTTTCGGTTGCTCAACTTGACCCACTGCTGGTTGACCTGACTCCTTGGTCCTCGGAGAAACAAACCCTTCCCTGCTCCCATCGGTTCCCGCAGTGCAACTGCTGAGACGTCCTGGTGGCACACGTTGGACTGGACTTCATCCCTCCTTTCCCATGGTGTGGTCATTGCTGCCCAGGGATGAATCATCCATGAAAGCCACACATTGTCCCCACTGGACAAAAGGCTGGTTCAAGGAGAGTGGCCCATTCATGCTTCCCCAAGCGCCAACCAGGGGATGCTGCCGGGGAGCCATCAGTCTGCTCTTCCCAAAGCCCGTTACTAACATGGAGAAACAGGCTTGGGAAAATGACTTCGGTGAGATGCAAAGAGCACAGGCAGCAGTGATAGCCAAGAAAACCAAGGCACAACTTGACTCAAAATGTTCACCAGCCAAAGAGAAAAACTGGTCAATTTGCTGGTGATAATAACAATGTCACATGTATTGCACATCAGCTGGGGCCCCGGGTTAAGAAAGGGTGGTGTGCACATCACATCATTTTCTCCTCAGAACTACTCATAAGGCAGGTCCTATTATTACTCTCATTTTGTATGTAAGGAAAGTACAGGACCCAGAGGTGAAGTGACTTACTTATCCATGGTCACACAACTGGTGAAGGGTTCAGTCAGGATTTGAACCAACAGAGCCTGGCTCCAGAGCCTGTGTTCTTAATACATACCATGAAATCACTAATTATAAAACTAATTTCGAATTCTAAAATTAAAGTTATGCTAAAATGTTAACACTTGAGGAGAGGTTGTGATACTGTCCACTTACTTTCATGTTTCACTTTCTCCCCCGAGAAATGCTATGACTTAATTTTCTGAATACAGTAATGTGCCACACAAGGACATTTTGGTCAACACATATGTAATGGTGGCCCCATAAGGTCATCTTGCTCAGAGGATCACAAGTTCAAAGCCAACTTCAGCAACTTAGCGAGGCCCTAAGCAACTTAGTGAGGCCCTAAGCAACTTAGTGAGACACTGTCTCTAAATAAAAAATAAAAAGGTCTGGGGATGTGGCTCAGTGGTTAAGTGCCCCTGGGTTCAAGCCCTGATTCAAAAAAGAAAAATAAAAACCAATCACTTCACTCAATGACATACAGTTGTCTTAGTTTGTGTAAGTATACTCTATGATGTTCACACAAGGACAAAATCTGCTAACAAAGCAGTTCTCAGAATTTGTCCCTGTCATCAAGCAAGCATGACTGTATACAGACAGCATCTGCCACACAGTGTGCTGAGCATGAGGTGCGTACTAACTCATTTAATCCTCACGGCCACCCTGTGAGGTCAGAGCTAATATGATCTCCTCTACAGATGAAGACACAAGGTTCATGGAGATTGATATCCCTGTACAAGGTCAAAAAACAGGGCAAGAGTGTGAACTCAAGAATGTCAGATTCCAGCATCTACATTCTTTCAGTGCTCTCTTGCATAATTTCAAGATTTTACAAGATTAAAAAAAATCAAAAGTATTTTAAGTGAAAGGTATTATAACCAAATCCAGCAGTGAAGCCACTTGGTCCCCATGGGGTGGCAGAGATTGCAGGGAGTGGCTAGCCCGCACTCAGGGACCATCCACCCAGCCTCCAGCCTGCATCAGCTGATGACCTTCCCAAAATCCTTCTCTTTCCAGACTTCCTTATTTGTAAAACAGGAACAAGAAGGCAGGTGAGGGGACCTGTGCCTCAGTTAGACTATGGGTACTCCAGTGTCTGGAACAAGGGGCCCCTCTATGCAGTTGCCTCTCTTCCAATGGACCCTACTCTTCTCCCTTCCCATCACAAGTCTTCAGGAGCAGATTTCTAAAATGACCATTGATTTAGATCTGTACTCTCCTGATTACTTAAGTACAGCCTGAGAACAGGAAGAGGCAAGGAAGTCATTGTTTCCCCAGCCTCAGTGTGCTTCTGGGAGAAGAGGCAGGAAGGGAGAGAAGGGACAAAAAAAGAGGCTGAGCAGGGGACAGTCTTTGAACAAATGCTACACATAAACATATGTGGACACTCACTGAGCTCGGCCCTTAGGTTGGCACCAGTACTTGTGGATTTATGTCTCAATAAAGATTTAAAGAAGAAAAGTATCTGAAGAGAAGACAAATCAAACCAGGAAAGATTTTACAAAATTAAAACTTTTCTTCTCTAAATGCTCTACATAAAATATTCAATATCCCATCAAAGACATCCTTTTAAAAATATCTGCCTTTTAAGTTCATTATGAAAAGGGGACAACACAGAATCACCAAAATCAATTCTGAAGTACGGCTTGGAGGCCAGGAGAGAAGAACTCCTTTTATTACAGAACAAAAGCTCCAGGCACCTGGCTAATGTTTTACCTCTCACTCTTGTTTCTAAGCATAATTCAGTGGAGCAAATAAGATCTAGAACTTCAGGTAGGGACTCAAAATCTTGATTCTCTCACCTACTTGCTGGACTTTCACATTGGGTCAGGAATCGGCACCCGCTGGCCTCCCCTCTGGTCTGAGAAATAACAGTGAGGACCACAGACAAAAGGGGATGGCTGGCCCAGATGGCCTGTACACCTGGTGTTTGGGTCACAAATCATCTGATTCTGTCTGTAGGTATCAGCAGCTGACCTTCCCATGGAGGCCACCCTTCCTTGACTCTCAGTTCATCAGTCCTGATGAGGCTGACCTTTGTCCTCTACCCCCAAATTCCAGAATTCCAAAGTAGGAGGCCAATGCTACACAAACTTGAGTCCACTCAGCAAGTTCTGCTGGAACAAGTAAGAACAAGAAGTTCTCACTTTACAGCAGTAGGAGAGGTCAGCCTGGAGCTTCTGGTTTGATAGGAGGAAGCCTTCTTGGTGAGGAAGCCAACACAGAAAAAAGCACAGCCATGCCTGAAGCCAGTCCCTCTCAGAGCTTCCACTTCTATGGCATGATATTCCCTATTCTGCTTAATCCTGATTAAATTGTGTTCTCTCCTTTGTAACAATCGTGATCATAAAACCTAACTCATGGAACCACTGCAGAGAATCACAAAATCACACGGGCAGTGGAGGCCATCCATCCAGCAATATTTTGCACACACTAAGCATTCAATAAATGCTTGCTGGCCTAATGAATGATTTATTCATCCCTCTAGCTTCAACTTCCAGAACTGCAATAATGCTGTCCTACTGACATTGCTCTAAACCACCGGATACATGAACTGTGCCTTCATGGAGCATTAATTTAAATGATAAAAAATAGCTTAAGCCACCAGGTCTATAATCCCAGCAACCTGGGAGGCTGTGCCAGGAGGATCTCAAGTCTGAAGTCAGCCTCAGCAACTTATCGAGAACTTGTCTCAAAATAAACCCTAAAAAAAAAAAAAAAAAAAAAAAAAAAAGGCTGGGGATGTATAGCTCAGTGATAGAACATCCACAAGTTCAGTCTCCAGTACCGAGAAAATAAGTAAATAAATAAAAAAGTAACTTAAAATACTTTTTTATTAAAAAAAAACAGGTCCCAACAAATTTGGCTCATGCCAGGAATGAAAGAATGGATCAATATTAGGAAATCTGATGATATATAATACAAATGAACTAACTGGATTAAAAAGAAGAAAGGATAACAAAAACAGAGGTCTCCTTAGATGCAAATCTTATTAAACTCCAACATTCATTCCTGACTTAAAAAAAAAATTAACAAGATAGAAACAAAAGGAAACTTCCTTAAGAGAGATGCAGCTCCCGCCAAAAGTCAGCTGGAGGTAGAAATGAGCTGGGATTCCACTATCGTTAACATGATTCAGGAAGCAACTGCCAATCCAATTAGATAAGAAAAAGAAAAACAGGTCTTACCAATTGGAAAAGAAGCAGCAGCAAAATGTCATTAGCTTGCAGATGATATGATTATAACCCTGGGAAAAAAATCTTTTTCCACAAAAAATAATAATATTAAAATAAGATCTGAAAGACTATTAGAACAAACAGAATAATTGATAATATTTATCAAAATTAATAAAAGAAGTTATTGATCAATAGTTTTCCTATAAACAACAAAATAAACATGAATATTTGATGGTAAGCCAGATGCTTACCATTCTAAAACTGTGTTCCTCCTCAGGGGCCAGCCACAAAGGAGGCCCAGGTAGGAGGGTTGCTTGAACACAGAGTTCAGGGCCAGCCTGGACAACACAGCCAGACCCTGCCTCAAAAAAGTAATAAATTAAATGAACTAATAAACAAAAAATAAAAATGAGCTCTGCTACATTTTTCTCATCTCTGATGTAAATTTTGGTGGAAAACTTGAAATATACACCACACCTAAACATAGATGCCATCAACCAGGTCTCCTGAGACTGCCCACTCCCCAGACATCTGAGGAAGCCCCCAAAGGTTCTTCTTTTTGCCAACACAGGAAGAGGAGACCCATTTTTCCAAGCATGACCCTCAGTAACAGAGCTAACTGGATTGATCTACACATGAAATAGCCCCATCATCACATATCTAAATTGGTCTGCCTGCTGCTTCACACACAGGCCAAGCCCCTTCTTGCCCTTGGGACTTCATATATGCTATACTTTCTCCCTGCTGTGAGTTTCCTCATCAAGGCCACAGGGCTTGCTCTCTCAACATTTGGGTCTGTGTTCAAATGTCATTCTCCAAAAATAAAGCCTGCCTGTCTCCCTGCCTAACATTCTACTCTCTTATTCTTTAGCCTTTCACCCTACTTTATTTTCCTTCATGGCACATATCACCAGCTAATGTCACTATATAGACTTGTCTGTCCAGTTTGTCTCTCCCACCAGAAGGTAAGCTCCATTGGGTAGGGACCACTGTGTCTATTTCACACACTGCTGTATCCCTTACCCCAAATACAGACCTCAATATACAAAAGGGATTCAATAAATGTTGAACAGATGGATGGACAGGTGGGTGGGTAGACACATTCCTTCAGCCTCCAGATACAATCTCAATCCTATCACCTAAATATTTTTCATTTATTTCTACCTCTCTTGATTGATATCCAAGCTATCTACCTACTCATTCTCAACAGGTATTTATTATCCCCATCATCTCTTCCCTGGTTGGCTATAATACCACTGACTCCTCTCAGTCCTGAGTTTGGCCTCCCTCCAAATCTTATTCCCAATCTAGCCTGAGGCCTTTTCTCAAAATGCAGATTTAATAACACCACTCCTCTCTTTAAAATGCTTTAGGGTCCTCCTGGGACCCATAGGATGGAGTCTAAGCACTATTTTACCAAGAGTCATGGGATCCAACCCTCCCTCCCAAGGGCCACTCAGTCTTTCATTATACTTTATGATCCAGCCACACTGAGCTGCTGTCTCTTCTTCCATCTCTCTCTAGCCTCAGGCCTTTATACATGTTAATCTTTCCACATGGCTTGCTCTTAACCTGGCTAGCCCTCTCATTCTCCTCCATTTTCTATTACCTTCCTAGGGAAAACCCTAGGTCCACCTCAAAGTCCTCACAGCTCCTCATGCTTTCTTGTCATGTATTCCACCTGGAGATAGCTCATTTAGTTCTGTGCCCTCCTGGACTGTAAGGTTCACAAGAGTTGGCTTGTGACATTCACATTTCCAGCACAATGTCTGGCAAAGTGCAGATGCTCAAAATAGATTTCCTTGGCTTTAATTTAAACTGTGCCTTCTCCAAATTGGCAGAGGGTTCATTTATTTGTGTCACATCTGATGCTGCTTTTGGCACCTTACCTCACCATTCATATTCACAACACACACACACATACGTTGTACCAGTTCATACTCGCACACACACAAATCACTCTCCAAGGCTCCTCTTCTCCCATGACAGTCTAACCTTGAGATCTTATTTCCTGCCTAAACATCATAAACAGAGCACTGGCACCTCCCCCATCAAGAACATTCTACCCCAACTGGACCTGGGTCTATCAAGGAGGGAACAGGGTTGGAATATAGCTCAATGGTAGAAAACCTGTTTAGCAAGTGATAGCCCCTGGGGTCAATCCCCAGCATCACCATTAAAAAAAAGAAGAAGAAGAAGAAGAAGAAGAAGGAAAGATGTTGTTGTTGTTTTTTTTAATTAAAAAAAAGGAGGTTGTTCTCTGACATGTCTCCCTTTGTCACCTATAGGGCTGATATTAAATATATTCAATCTTACTTGAAAGTTAAAAAAAAAAACAGAGCAGTGCCCAGATACGACTTTTTTGGCAGTTAAATATATATATAAATAGGTAGACATAGATATATAGAGACATATATCTGTCCTGTGTCTACTGTGAGACACCATTTTTTAAAATTACAAATGCTTTTCTTTCCCAATCACTGTTATAATGATTGACAACTGGTCAATACTTTATCAGATCTAAATACCAACTGGTGCCTTCACCCATCCAGTGGCTCTCAGCATCACCAGTCTGGGTTATCCTGACCTTGAAGGACCTGAAGTCACCAACGAGGCCCTGTCACTGGAGATACAGCCTCTAGGCCTCTCTTGAAGTTTATGGAAAGGGAGGACTGGAGGACCAAGGTAAAGGTGTCACCAGGACACACAAAGATGAAGGCAGAACGTGGGTCTCACATGAAGGGCCCAAATGAGGGAAGGCACTGCTCTGGATGGCAGACTGAAGAGATGCCATATCCAAATGCCTCAGCCAGCACTGGGCCCAGAGGAGGGTGGCAGACAGGGAAAGACCTATAAAAGGTATTTTGGAACAACTGAGGACATTTAAATATAGACTGATATTAAATGGTATTATAAAATTATAGCAATTTCCAGAGGTGAATAACAATAAGTCATTATGTGGGGAAATGTCCTTATTTTTAGTAGATATAGGACAAATTATTTAGGGACAAAGTGTCAGGATGTTGGCAACTTGATTTTGGATTTTTGGGGGCGAGGGGAAGTGTATATGTGTACACACACACATACACTCACACACTCCTTCTCACACAGCTGAAAAGGCAGGGAGAAAACATAGATGAGACAAAATGTTCTAATAAAACCTGGGTGAAGGAACTATAAAGATTTGCAGGATTCTTCTTTCAACTTTTTTGCAGATTTGCAGATCATCCAAATACATAATTGAGCGCCCCCTCCCAAAAAAAACAACCCATAGGCAAAAGCTTCTTTGATGATGCCTTATGATAAAAAGGTAAAGAATACAAAGTTAAGGGACTATTAGGTCTCTAACAACTGATTTCAGTTTGACTCATTTCAGAACTCAAAAACATATCTACTATTCATAAGCACAACGTTCTTTTACAGTACTGGGTACTTTTTTTTTTTTTTTTAACGTTCTACAACATCCTGGGAATGCCCATCCTCTGCCTAAAATGCTCCTCCATTCCCCAGATTTCACTGGAGAGATGAAATCCTCTGACCCCACTTTGTGTGTTTTGGGAAATAGGGGGCAGATTATTAAAACTTACCCACAGGGCTGGTGAGGCCCAAAGAAAAATTTTAAACATATCCATAACTCCATCTCCATAACCTGCCAGAATGTTCTACCCAAGTAACTACTAGGTTAGCAGCTGACTTTCCACCCATCAAAGCCTACATGCCACAGGCTCACTCATCTTCAGTTTGGCCTTGCACACTAGCCACTACATAAATATGTCTTGAATGAGAAGTTACACAGTCCTTTAAAAATACACATGGCCAAGTGCAGTGGCGCACACCTGCATTACAAGCAACTCTGCAGACTGAGGCAGAAAGACTGTAAGTTGAGGCCAGCCTTGGCAATTTAGCAAGATCTCTCAAAATAAAAAACAAAATGACAACAAACTCCTTTATCATGTATAACTAAGATGCACCAATAAAAAAAAACGTGGAAGGAAAAATAAAATAAAATGGGTTATGGATGGAGCTCAGTGGCAGACCACCCCTCCTGGGTTTAATCACCAGTACCACGAAATCATCCTCTTCATCATCCACGTGAAAATAACATAACAAAAACTGGATCAACACCAGTGAGAATTAAGTATAATAAAATTACCATGATTATAACAACATTAAAAACTAAAATGGTACCCCCAAAAAACCCACTAAGACTAAAAACAGTAGGTCTATCTTGTGGGGTGGGAAGACTCTCCTCATCTACCCTTAGCAGAATGCCCTAGGAAAAAAAACAGCACTTAATAAACATGCCTTAATAAATTGTACCTCGTCAGCACTTAGTAAACATGCCTTAATAAATTGTACCTCGTCAGGTCCAGGGCATATCGGCAAGTGGGTTGAGCTACCCCATGCCACCTCTGCCCAGCTCTCTGAGTCCAGTGCTTGGCTAGCGTAGGAAAAGCTAATACCTCCAGAGAACGTATTACGCTCTTGCCTAGCTGGAATTTTCTATCAGATTCCCTGGGAGGGAAATTTACATGACATGCACACATGGCCTCCAGCCAGCCAGGAGAGGCATGAGGACAGATGCTGTTTCACGAGTGCTATCTGCAGCACCTGGGCCTGAGCCTGGGCTTGTGAACTTCCTTTTTGCCAGATGAGAGTGGGCCAGAGACAAAAATCTCTTAAAGCCAGCTTTTCCTGCCTGTTGCATTATACAACTGGCATTTCTTGAGCCATCTCAGAGTGTTGTGCTGTGCCCACTGGAACTGTCTCCAGTTTATGTGTCTTTAGACATTCACCAAATATACGCTGGCCCACCACAGGCACTCAAAAAATATTTACTAAATGAATGAAATTTATAGAACCCTTTAAAAATAAAGCACATGATAGTCCTGGCATAAAAACAGACACACAGACCAGTGGTACAGAAGAGAAGACACAGAGACAAACCCACACGTCTGAACCATAACAAAGTTGCCAAAACATACACTGGGAGAAAAGATAGCCCTTTTTAACAAATGGTGCTGGGAAAACTGGTTATTCATATGTAGAAAAATGAAACTAGACCCTTATCTCTCATACTGCACAAAAATCAACTCAAAATGGATCAAAGACCTAAGAATTAGACCAAAAATGATGCAACTCCTAGAAGAAAACATAGGGTCAACCCTCCAGCATACAGGCACAGGCAACGACTTTCTCAATAAAGCTCAGGAAATAATGCCAAGAGTTAATAAATAGGATGGCATCAAATTAAAAAGCTTCTGCACAACAAAGAAAACAATAAAGAGTATGAAGAGAGAATCTACAGAAAGGGAGAAAGTATTTGATAGCTAGCTACTCTTTTGACAGATGATTAATATCTCAAATATATAAAGAATTCAAAAAATCCCCTCCAAATCAAATAACCCTATTAATAAATGGGCAAATTAATTAAACAGACATTTCTCAAAGTAAATGCAAATAGCCAACAAACATATGAGAAAAAATGTTCAACATTATTGGTAATTAGGGAAATGCAAATCAAAACTACACTAAGATTTCATCTCACATCCGTCAGAAGAGCAGCCACCATGATGAACAATAATAAATGTTGAAGAGTATGTGGAGGAAAAGGAGCACTTTTACACTGTGGGGAGATTGTAAATTAGTACAACCACACAGCAATCAGTATGGAGATTTCTCAAAAGACTGGGAATGGAATCACTGTGTGATCCAGCTATACCGCTCCTGAGTATTTAACCAAAAGAATTCAAGTCATCATACTATAGTGATACATGCCTACCCATGTTTATAGTGGCTCAGTTCACAAGAGCCAAACTATGTAAACAAGCTATGTGTCCACCAATGGATGACTGGATAAAGAAACCCAGGTGTCGGTCTTGATCCTCCACTCCTTGGCTGCAGGATTACAGTGCAGCCCTTCACTTCAATAAGCTGCTGCCTTCCCTTCTGTTCAGTATCTAGTTTCTCAAGGTCAGTTGCTGAATCTCTGGAGGGTGGAGGAAGTGGAGCAGGTCCCACACAGCCCTTTGGGCAGTGAACGAAGAACTAATAAAAATCAGTGACCAAAACAGCCCTGGTCTAACAACAAGATGAAAGCTGATAAGTGGATCAAGGAGAAGAGAGCAACTAACAGCAACCAGTGAAACCAATAAGTCCACAGGGATAGGCTATGGAGCATGGAAACTGCCAAGATGTGATTGCTGAGGCCAGTCCCAATCCTAGATCAAAACTTTGTGGGGCCATCTTCGCACTACTGTTTCTGCACCAAGTCAACCCACCATAGCTGCTCAGGGTCCAAAATCTACTATGTGCTGGCCTGGGCTAGATGTCAGGCATCACTGTAACACATAAAGCTCTTCCTTCCAAGAAAGGAAAGTCTGGCAGAGCCAGCAAAGAGGAGATGCTCAAAACATACAGTGGGCCCTCCACATCAGTGGGTTTCATAATGTGGATCAAAACTACTTCCCCATTGGGGACTGGGATTATTGCTCAGTGGTAGAGTGCTTGCCTAGCATGCGTGAAGCACTGGGTTTGATCCTCATCACCACATTGAAAAAAAAAAAGGTACTGTGTCCATCTACAACTAAAAAATATTTAAAAAAAAATACTTCCCCCCAAATTACATCTATACTGAACATGCACAGACTTCTTCTTGTCATTGGTCCTTGAACAATTTCCATAATATCAGGTATTATGAATAATCTAGAGATGACCCAGGGTATACTGAAGGATATGCATAAATTATATGCAATAAAGCTCCATTTTATATAAAGGACTTGAGAATCCTCAGATATCCACAGGGTCTGGGAACTAATCTTCCAGGGATGCTGAGGAATACATGAACCAGGGAGGATTTTTATTTTAGAGAAAGATACACACATGCATATAGTCTATGGGTGAAAGGCCCTGCAGGGAATGCTTGATCCCTTCCTGGAGTATTTTCCTACATGTTGAGGCCTGCAGGGTAATGGGGTATTAACTGATGAATGAATGAATGAATAAATGGACTTAATCCTTACTGTTTTTCTAGCATGGTCAGAGTCCATTTTACCACAGGTATATGAACAGGAAGGGCCTGGACTTTCAGAAATTCTGCTGCCTAACTCCATGACTACACCATGAGCAGCAAGAAACTTCCCTCCCCAGAGCTTTATCTTATAGAAATCCTATGTTCTTGGGCCTCTAAAGAGTGAGTTACCCACCCTAAAGTGAAATAAGAAGAAATGATTGCTCAGTCAGTAAATGCTGTGAGAACAGGTCTCTCAACAATAAAATAGCTTGGTTAAAAGACAAAAGGCAAAATGTCCATAAATCTCAGGAGTGAAACTGCATCCCACAGAGGGAGATGCAGTGTGTGACAGGGTTTTCAGGGAGGTCCTGTCCTTGGGAAAGCGGGGGTTGGTCCCAGGTTGATCTGTGGCCCTACCAGCTGGTTGGCTTTGTCTTCACCTCAAGGATCCAGGGTCTCTCATTACTCCACTCTCTACACTCATCAGTCAAGAAAAAGTAATGAGCAACTACTATGTGCCAAGCTCTTGGTAAATAACAGTGAACAAAAGAGAGACCTGGCCCTATGCAGTTCCAGTACCTAAGAGAGACCCTAAAAAGACAAATGCAGGTAGGACAAGAGATTCTGTTACATTGATACTATTTCAGAAAATGTATGTCCATCAATTTCCTAATGGAAAAATCTTTCCAGTTCTTCACTCTACACAGAATTAAAAATAAACAACAACAACAAAAAAGAATACTGCTTCCTTTATTGGGTGCTGACTATACGCCAGGTACTTTACTGTGATTGACTCAGAACATTTCTCAATAACTGAGTGCGGTAGATACATACTGTTACCATCCTCATTGACCTCTGGAGATTTGAGATTTTCCACTTAATCACTGCTCAGAAAGTGCATAACTGCCTCCCGAATCAGATTCTGAACTCCCTGAGAACACATATATTACCCATCTTTTTGACATAGCAGTATTCAGTAAATGCCCACTGAATGAATTATCAATTAATCAATCGATGGGCTGGTTTCCTCCCAAGTACTACTAGCTAACAAGCTCTAGCCATGAACCAAGAGGGATCATGACAATCCTATGAGAGGTAGCTTTGATGTTGTGCAAAGAGCCAGAGCCAGACCCCAGAGACCTGGGACCAATGCTTGTTCCTACAGCTTAAACTTGGCAATTACTTCCTCATACTCCACCTGTCTGCTTAAAATTGTAATGAAGAGTTACATGCAATGATTCTACAGTGACTCGAGGATCTCTTCCAGTCCCAAATTTTATGTCTCTGAAATATGTAAGAGGTAGGCTGAGAAAGCACAATCAGGGATCCCCATAAAAAAAGGACCCATTAGGACTGAGGGATGAACACTTCTTAGGGGAAATAAGACATCCTAACTAGCTCTCAGTCTTATGGGGTTAACAGCTACACTAGAAAATTAGGAGTTAAAAGTGCACCAGTTCGTCTAGCACAGTGGCCCCACACACCTGAAATCCCAGGTAGGCTGAGGCAGGAGAATCAAAAGTTTGAGACCAGCCTCAGCAAATAAAGGAGACCCTGTCTGAAAATAAAATAATAAAAATGACTGGGAATGTGGCTCAGTAGCAGAGCACTCCTGGGTTTAATCCCCAGTACAGAGGAAAAAAAAAAAAAAAGCGAGCCAGTCTTCAAGGCTATGGGAATGAAGTAAGACACCTGGGAGATGGGAGGCTGGGAAAGTCAACTCAGCCTTCTGAGACTATGTGGTCAGCAGAAATGCCAGCTAAAGTCAGACAAAGCTGGATCTACACTGTTCTGAAAATAAGATCAGATTTTCCCAGTGTTTTAGTCAGCTTTTTTGCTGCTGTGACTAAAAGATCTGACCAGAACAATTTTAGGAGGAAAATTGAGGGCTCACAGTTTCAGAGGTCTCAATCCATAGACAGCAGTCTCCATTCCTTGGGGCTCAAACTGAGGCAGAACATTGTGGTAGCAGAGTGTAGCAGAGTGAAGCAGCTTACATGGTGATCAGTAAGCAGAAAGAGAGATCTCCACTTGCTGGATACAAATACATACCCCAAAGCCACACCCAATTCCCGTCTCCTCCAGGCACACTCTTTGCCTTCAGTCATCACCCAGTTAATCCCATCAGGAATCAATTCACTCATTAGTTTAAGACCCTCACAACCTAATCATTTCTTCTCTGAACTTTCTTGCATTGTCCCACACATGATCTTGCAGACACCTCATATCCAAACCATAACACCCAGATAATACAAATATATAAAACAGTCACTAAAGTAACCAGCAGTTCCCCTATTAGTATAGTAAAAGGCACATACTAAGGTGGAGACTTGAGATGTAATGAGACATGTGATGCATGAAGACATATGATGAAAAAGAGTAGCAAGGCATGAGGGAAGTCCCACCCCTACATGTAATTATGTCTCAAGCCCTCTTCCTACTACCCTGCAGCTGCCCTAAAAGCTGTATGCTTTTGTTCTTTGCTGGAGCCGGCCTGGGAATCCTGTTCCCCATGTGCTGCCTCCCTTCTGCCTCAAGCAAACCCCCCTAATAAAGCCTTGCCTGGGCTTAAATTCTCTATGGGTTCAGTGTTCATCACTACAACTCTGGATCCAAGAACCTGAGATGGGTAACAGGAAAGCATTTGCAATTGCACTCTGCCTACAATTCCCTCCTTCCTTCTCTCACTCTTTTCTTTCCTTTTGCAATGCTAGGGATGGAATCCAAGACCTCGAATATGCTCTAGGCAAGGGCTCTATCACTGAGCCACATCCCCAGCTCTGCCTGCAATTTCTTGATCTTAGAATGAGATAAAAAGCTAAACACTTTAGGATAGGGTGATTAATTAGGTCTTTCAACGGCAAGTAAAGCACTTGCTCTCCCTCCATAGCTCTGTGGGCACGTCTGTCCTGATAAAGTACATTCACTCCCAAGACAAGTGTGTTCAACCTGGAAAATCCCTTCCAGAGAAACATCTGGTTAAGCATAAGTGAGACTGCCAATCCTAGCTGTGCTTAAGAGCAGAGGTGCTTAAGAGTAGAGGTGCTAATGGTATGCAAGAGCCCATGTCCTTGTGCTGGATGGGGACAAAGTCACTACTTTCAACTCCTACTCACTCTTGCTCCTCTGGGAATACTGCAGATATAGAATAACAGCTGAGTGTGTCCAGGGCAACTTCAAACACGGTCATGCCAACTCCAAAGCTATGTCCACAGGAGAGCTTACCACTCAGCAAGTGTGACTCTAATTGTCACCCAGTAAGAGACTGAATGGTTTTTGTTTGTTTGTTTGTTTTGTTTTGTTTTGTTTCCTGCTGGGTTGGTTTTAAACAAATTCCTGTGTATCACCAAAAGGTCACAAAACAGGATAACACCATCATTCCTTACCTTCCAGGGCCAATGTGAGAATTAATGAGATAACCAGAGCAAGTGACCCACACACAGGTCGACACTGTAAATACTCAACTTTTTGCCAGTGACAGTCGTGGTAGTGGATAAAATCACCTGAAGTCAGGAAATCCAACAAGGGCCCTTCACAACCCCGAAGGGGGTTAAGAGAAGAGCCCTGCATTTGTGTACAATATGTCAAAATGCTTTCTACTGTCGTGTGTAACTAATTAGAGCAAATAAAAATAAAAACAATACTAAAAAAAGAGAAAAGCAGATGCTCATGTGATGGACACTCTGGAGTAGCATGCCTGGATACTTTTCAGAAGAGAAAATGATACAGCAACTGCTCTAGGAAGGGCCATGACTGCCCAGGTACATTGGGGCTCTTGATCTCAGGAGAGGTAGCTAGGTCCCTATTAAGGCAGAGAGTTAAGGGCACTATCAGGAGATGGAAGCAGGCAACAGAGTCCTGAGAAGATGAACTTCCCCAGGGAAAAAGAAGAAGAAATTATAACCTTAAAGAGATACCACTGTCCACCCAACAGACTGGCAAAATTAAAAGGCAGACCTGAGGTATAGCAAGAGGTGGGCATAGAAAAATCTGTACCCAGCTGACAAGCAGCACTCTTTAGAGAATGATTTGGTCAAACTTATTAGGATCTTAAATGCATATGCAGTATAGCCCAGCAACTCTGCTCCTTAGAGGATTATGTGCCCATGTGCCAGGGGAATATACCAGAAAGCATATCACAGCATTATTACAAGGGCAAAACCAGAACAAATCAAATCAGAATCATCAGGGAGATGGCTCAACAAATGGAGAGTCTCATACTATGGATGCACCACACACTTTGCTGCAGTTAAAAAACAAGGGAGATTCACATATACTGTCTTGAAAACATTTTAAGACACATTCTTGAATTTATAAAATGATTACAAAATAGTCCAACAAACATAGTATGATACCATATGTTTAAAGAACAAAGAAAAAAAAAGAAGAAATCAAAGAATATTTTTTCCATTTTTAATTTTAAAGAATAATTTTTAATGTTTCTAGACACAGAGAAGATTCTAAAAGGAAATATATGTACACACTACATACTTTGCATACGTGTATTATGTATAAGGAAGTACAGCAGTGGGGGGCTGGGAATGAAGACAGGGGTCAAAATGGGGATATCATTTAATTTTTTTTTAATTTTTATTTTTTTAGTTATACATGGGCACAATATCTTTATTTGTTTACTTTTTTTTTTTTTTAATATGGTGCTGAGGATCAAACCCAGGTTCTCACACATGCAAGGTGAGTGCTCTACCACTGTGCCACAACCCCAGCCCCATTTAATTTTTTGAAAAAGATTTCTTTTTTAGTTGTAAATGGACACAATATTTTTATTTTATTTTTTTATGTGGTGCTGAGGATCGAATCCGGTGCCTCACACGTGCTAGACGAGTGCTCTACCACTGAGCCACAACCTCAGTCCTTCATTTTCACTTTTAACAAGGAATACATATCCATGCATTTCTTGTATTCAAAATTAAATTAAATCTATTTTTATTTTAAAAATTTATAAATTTAATACAAATTATAAAATTATTAATTTAATAAATTTTTATTTTTAAGGGAGAAAAAGAGAAGGCAGAAGGGGAAAAAAGAGATATAGCTGTCAAGAAAGGACTCAGGGTCTGGGGCTGAGGATAGAGTACTTCATAGAGTGTTTGCCTCACTTGCACAAGGCCCTGGGTTCAATCCTGAGCATCAAAAAAAAAAAAGAAAAGAAAAGAAAAGAAAGGACTCAGGGTCTGCCACTGCTTCCTTTTGGAGAACTGGCCACTCACAATTTTGTCACACACAATATAAACACAACATTCTGAGTATGTTTTACAGTATTTGGGAACTTCCCCAAGGAAAAAGAAGGGGAGGAAATTTATAACCTTGGAGACAAACCATAGTTCTGGAATGAAATATTTAATCTTATACTATACTGACTCTATTTATACTAACTCTTACTTCTAAGACTTGGAAAAGTTCCCTCATACTTAACAATGGCATCTCTCCTATGGTGTAAAAAATTGGAAATGTGAAAGGAGATGCATAAAATTCTACTATCCCTTAATTATTTGCTTGCTTGCTTGTTTATTTGTGTGTGTGGTGACACTAGGGATTGAACCCAGCCCTTATGCATGCTGTGCAAGCACTCTACCACTGAGCCTCTCCCTGAGCCCCATGCGCTTCAAATTCTTCATGACTTCTATTGACTTATACAAGCTTAAAGCAAGTTTTGTACTACATTGATTGCTGCTTGCAAACATTTTTACATTTTGAATTTTGAAATCTATTTACCTTTCCTTGTTCTCTTCCATTCCTCTACAGATGCGCTGGTTCATAGCTGTGGAACTGTCCATAGACTCGGTGTGGCAGGCCCAGGTTTTCTTTCTTAGAAAAGCAAAATAACCATTTATGGGTACAACCAACAAATAGGTACATTCACATTGTAAACACAGAAATAGCTGCATTATATTCAAAGAGAATGTGTCAAAGGTTCCCCAGTATCCACCAAAATCCTTTCTCCCTTCTCCAGAGACACAGGTTGAGCATTTCTAACTCTAAAATCTAAAATCCAAAATTTTCCAAAATCTGAAACTTTCTGAGCACCAACATGATACCACAAATAGAAAATTCCATACCACAGAACATTGTTTCATTCACAAAATGATTTAAAAATTCTAAATAAAGTTAATTTGGGGGGATGTGTAAAAGGTGTATATGAAACAGATAAATTTCACATTTAGACTCAGTTCCCATCCTTGAGATAATTAAACATGAATATCCACATATTCCAAAATCAGTAAAATTTCAAACCATTCTGGTCCCAAGCATTTCAGATGATGGATACTCAAACTGAATTTGAGTTTTATCAGGGAATATATTTCCCAGGCATCCTCATAGCTAGGTGTAGTCCGAGATCCGAGTTGTGAGTGGAATATGAGAGGAAGAGATGGTACCATTCTCAATCTTAGTCTTCAGATATGAGCATGCCTTGGTCCCCTTCCCACTGGCTGGAACCCAGCTCTGCCCATGCAGGTGACGACAGTATACCAAGGAAGTGGAAATACTGAAGCAACAAAACAGAAGACACCTGGGTCTGTGACTGATTGCACAGAGCTCAGCTACCTGTCTCACCTTGGAATTACTACCCAGAGAGCAATTTCTTTGTTATTTAAGCCACTGTCTTTTGGGGATCTGTTTTTATAGCTCATTAACCTTCATCCCAGTTGGGAATACTATTAAATATTCTCACTAGGGCCTTTCTGAAGGGGAGTTTGGTTATTTGGAGCATAGGACATGCTAGATCTATAGAGATAGATGAAGCAAAATTATTTTTGGTCATGCTCCGAGTAAACAACATGCAATTTCATGAACACCTGGTGCATAGTACATATTCAATCTGTATTTAATGAGTGAGGAGATGCCAATAAGCATGTGATATCTTCTAGCACAGAGACTCTCAAGATTAGAGCACCTGGCATAGAATGGGGAGTAGGGCAGGGGAACGAATGTACAAGTCCGGGTGTGAATCTCATCACAAAATGATTATTTGGAGTTGTAAACACCAACCAAATGCCACAAATGAAAAAGTTCCATACCATGAAACCCTGTTTCATTCACAAAATTATTTTAAAATACTGCATAATATAGGACTCAAGCTGATGTGTGTGGGAGTGAGACAAAGACTAAGAGTGAGACAGAGGGACAGAGACAGAGAGGCAGAGCTAGAGAAAAGAATACTCCAGTGTGGTATGAAGGATTCCACCCACCTCTCCTCTCCTCTCATGTTTTGCCCCAGAAGGCGTGTGAACCATAACTCTGAGGATCCCTCTTCAGCCTTGGCTACTGCACTCCTTGCCATTCTGCTGTGGTTTTAGCACCAAAAATTGGATTTCTTTTGTACAACATGGTCCCAAACACAAACCAGTGACTCCATTTAGTATCAACCAAACAGCTGTCAGATTCCACTCGAGAAGGGCTAGATATGCAGATCATATTGAGGGATCCTGTGTTGGTTTCCAGCCTGGCACTTCCTGGGCAGGGGAGCTTTGGAGTAATTTTGACCATCCATGGTCCCCTACACTGCTGCTGTTTGTATGGCCCTGGTCCGTGATGCCAGTTATTGTGAACTTTGAGAATTACAGGGCTGCTGGGCCATGTCTCTGGCCTGTCCTCCTCAATCTCTGCTCCATCTGACCCTCTCCCAGATGAAAGCACCTTTTGGATAAAATCTCCATGCCAGGTGAATATGACCAGATAACTGAGGGGCACTGGACAGAGTAAGTGTTAGATCCCTGCCACTACTTTCAATGCCATTCCTTTATTTAACTTGCAAAGAATACACCATTAGATATTTTTAGCATCTGGATCCCTGTCTGGGGCCACTGCTCTGGCTTCCATCACAGCTAACCTCATCAGCCGAGGCATGTACATTATGGAGGGGCCTGGAATAAGGCGAGAGTGAAGATGTGGATCCTGGGAGAAAGAGAGATGGACGGGTAGTGGGGTATGAGTGCAGAGTCCTGGAGGTGCCATTACAACATAGTCAGTGGCAAAGGGTGAGGGGACAAAGCAAGCAGCCCATACCTAGGTTACTTCTACAGCTGTGCCCATCTCTATCCACCTCATTTCAACCTGGAAGCCAAATTTGCTCAGTATCCCTAGTTCTTCTGTAACACAGTAAATGCAGTAAGGAGACTTTTTACCTCATCTCAAAATGATGTCCCAACAGAACTCTCCTCAAGGCCACATTTTCTGAGGAACTATGAGAGGGCAGGGCCTGCTCTCAAGGAACAGCTGTCTCGTTCCAGGCCAGGGCTTTGGATTTTTCCCTCCCAGTGTTAGAAGTAGTATTCTGTAGACAGCCATCCTCAAACCATCACCCTTCAGCCTGTGTCTATGGACAAGGGCTGGGGGCACAGATCTCTGCACTCCGGCACTGAGAAATCCCTGGGGTCCAGGTATTGACATGAATTATCTCATGCTATTCTCACACCTCCCTAGGAGGCAAGGACTGATACTGCCTCACCTTAAATATCAGGAAATTAACCAGGTGTGGTGGCACACATCTGTAATCCCAGTGGCTTCTGAGACTGAGGCAGGAGATCACGAGTTCAAATCAAGCCTCAGCAACTTAGCAAGGCCCTGAGCAACTCATAAAGTTCCTATCCCTAAATAAAATATCTTTAAAAGGGCCTCGGGATGTGACTCAGTGGTTAAACGCCCCTGGGTTCAATTCCCGGTACCAAAAAAAAAAAAAAAAAAAAAATCAGGAAACTGGAAATAAAGAATTTAAGACCTGGCAGAGACTACACAGACAGGAAATGGTAAAGCTGAGACTTGAGCAGATACCTGACCTGGGATACTGTTCCTAATTGCCATATTATAATTGCTTTACATAGTAAAGCTCAGTTGTGGTAGAATAAATTATCAAAGGAACAGATAATTTCAAAAGCAATTTCAGGTTTAGTGGGGGATGGTGTCTTTATAAGGCCCTATGAGGGGTTTATAATGAGTCTGACCTCACTTGCCCTGGATGCCACCCAAGCAGGTGATACCCTCTATGTTCATTAATCAGAATTCATTGCTGTTACAAATTACCTGAGAAAAACAACTTGAAGGAGGAAAGATTTCTTTTGGCTCAGTTTCAAAGATTTCAGACCATGGTCAACTGGGTCTGTTGCTATGGGCCTGTGGTGAGGGAGAGCATCATGGTGGAGAGAGGGTATGGCAAAACAGAGGTGCTCATCTCATGGTGGCTGGAAAGCGGGGAGAAAGTGCACACACAGGGGGTGCCCCCAGTGACCTATTCCCTCCAGAGAGACCCCACCTCCTACATTTCCACAACTCCAATAATGGCATCAAATTATGAACCCATCAGCTAGGTATGGTGGCACATGCCTGTAATCCCAGCTCCTCAGGGGACCGAAGCAGGAGGATCACAAGTTCAAGGCCAGCAGGGCAACTTAGTGAGAACCTCAGCAACTTAGCAAGACCCTGTCTGAAAAATAAAAAGGACTGGGGATGTACTCAGTGGTAAAGTACCCCTGGATTCAATCCCCAGTACAAAAAAAAATTATAAACCCATCAAAATGGATTAATCCACTGATGAGGTTACAGCCCTCATGCTCTAAACACCTTCGTAAAGTCCCCATCTAGTAACATTGCTGTATTGGGGACTAAGCCTTCAACACAAGAGTCCTTGGGGAATAGTCCAGATCCAAACTGTAACACCCTCAGACCCTGTCAAGGCAACCACTCAGCCCCCTGAACACTCTGAGCCTTGACATGCTAACTTCTGTGAAGGGGCGTATACCATAATATTGTGCCACACCAGTAACGGTAACAACCACAACCACCACTGACTCTGTCTCCCATTTATAGGCAGAAAATCTAAGGCTCTCACCTATCCAAAACACCACAGAGAAGCCAGGATCATACACATTTTACAGACAGCAAATCCAGAGCTCCCAGGAGGCTGTGACTTGCTTATAGTCACTGCACTCAGAGAACTGCAGTTTTCAGATTCTGAGCAGCTGACTATACAGCCTCTGCTTCTCCCCACCACACACTGCTCACCACTTGATTAATCAGACGTTACAAAGATGAGATAAGGGCTGTTCTAATTCTTCAAGCGGAAAGTTCTGTATTAATCTCAAGTGTATCAGTATTCATCCCAGTCACTTCCATGGAAGAGGACTTCTAACTTTCCCCAGCTAGAAATGGACACCAACCCTCCCTCTCATTCCTCTCCTTGGCTGGTTGCACCAGCATCGACCAACACTTCTGAGCATCAACCTCCTGCAAGGTACAACTGTTTCCACTGGGAACTAAGCCCTGTTATTCTCCATGTAAAAATCCCTTTTCCCAGGAAGCACCAAGTGTCTGTGAGAATGTGATGTAGCCAGAACACTCATACTGCCGCTGTTGATGCATAAATTGGTTCAACCACCTTGGAAGACTGGCATTTGCTCCTAGGTACATAAATATATGCACTGGTAGACATGGTCTAGAATGTTCTCAGTAGCACTATGCATACTAGCTTTGTTATTAGTATCCTACGGTTTCCATGACAATCACCACAATCTTAGTGACTTAAATCAATACAAACTTATCTTTTTAAAGTTCTGGAGGTCAGAAAGAGACCTAAAATGGGCCAGCAAGGCTGCATTCCTTGGCAACTTCATTCTCATGCATTTTCCAGCCTCTAGAGGCCACTCTGCATTCCTTGGCTTGTGAGAGTTCTTCCATCTTCAGAACCACAATGCAGCACCTTCAAATCTCCCTCTACTCTCAGCTCTGCTTTAATCATCACATCTAATTCTCTGAACCTGTGCCCCTACGTCTCTCTTATGACTATCTTGGTACCTCCAGAATAACCTCCCAGGATAGGATCATTAACTTAATCAAAACTGCGGAGTCCCCTTTGCCATGGAAAGCGGCACAGTCCCAGGTATTAGAAGGGCTAGGCACAGTGATGCATGCTTATAATCCCAGCAGCTCTGGAGGCTGAGGCAGAAGGATCACAAGTTCAAAGCCATCCTCAGCAACTTGGTGAGGCCCTGAGCAACTTAGCAAGACCCTGTCTCAAAATAAAATATAAAAAGGGCTAGGGATGTGGCTCAGTAGTTGAGTACCCCTGGGTTCAATCCCTACTACAGAAAAAAAGTTAGGTACCAGGTATTACAAGGGAATAGACCCATGACCAGGGATTAGGTCATGGACATCTTTGAGGAGGTCATTATGTGGTCTACCACACGTCCCAAACTAGAAGCTACCCAAATACTCATCAACAGTAGAATGAATGAAACCAATGGTGGTAACTGACAGCAAGGAGAATGGATGATCTACAACTACATGTGACAACAGATGGCTCTCATGAGACAATGCTGAGCTAAAGACAACAAACCCAAGAGTGCACCTGACCAAGTCCTGAATAAGAATAGACAGAAACAAGAAAAATACTCACGTTGTTAGTGGTCAGGATGGTCTTTGTAGTGGGGACAGTGGGGAGTGGCTAGAAGAGGACACAAAAGGATTCGGGGGGGGGGGGGCGGCTGAGAGCTTCTGTTTCTTATCTGGGTGCTGCTTACACAGGTACATTCAATTTGTGAAAATCCACCAACCTGTACTGTGACTTGGGCCCTTCTCCACAGAGATGTTGTACATCAATATGGAGCTTTAAGAATTGGCTCTGCCTCGCTCATCCCATCTCCATTCCACAGACCTGCCTGTGTCATTTCGCCTCTTAAAGAAATGGATCCCACTTTGCCAACCACTAGCCTGATCTGGAACATTCTCCTGACCCCTGCTGCAGATTCTGACTCTCCTTTATTCCCTTCCTAAAGGAACACCCCACCACTTCAAATACAATCCACACCATTTGGACTTAATTGTGACGGTCACATACCAATTGCTAATATCCTGAAACTCCTTTGTCTCTTATTCCCTAAACAAATGGTAAATGTCTCAAGAGCAGAACATCTCGAGATCTTGTACATTCCATCTCCTCCTGGCTCTGCCTGCACGTGACCTTCTAATGCTAATTAATAATGACTACTATTGCTGACCAACAGCCTTTGTAAAGTACCAGCTATGCATCAGATTCATGTTCTTCATGCACTATCTCACTACTACTATTACTATCAGAGGAAGCAGATGCTATTGTGGTCCCTCTTTCAAACAGGGAGGAGACTGAGACCCAGAATGGCTAATTAACTTGCTCACTATTCCAGAGCTCATCCTGAGAAGGGCAGAATTTGAACCCATGCTATCTGATTCTAAATCCCATGCTCTTAAGCCAAACTCTATTTTGCTTCTCTAACAACCCCACCCTAATGTGGGGTCAGGCATATAGCTGGTGCTTAGTAAATACTGTGGCATGCTTGATCACCAAAAATATGTACCAATTAAAAAGAAGCCTTCAGAAGTATACAAGTCACAAATCAAGACTCTTCACCAGGGGCTGGGGATGTGGCTCAAGTGGTAGCGTGCTCGCCTAGCATGCGTGTGGCCCGGGTTTGATCCTCACCACCACATACAAAGATGTTGTATCTGCCAAAAACTAAAAAATAAATATTAAAAAATTCTCTCTCTCTCTCTGTCTTAAAAAAAAGAAAGAAAAGAAAAAAAAGACTTCACCAAATCTTTTCATGTTCAGATTTCAAAAGGGGACACACCCTCTGGAGAGATCTGCAAGACTCTGTGAGCTCTGTGCTCTGCATCATGCTTGGCACTCAGGGGGCTTTATAAACATCTATCAGCAAATAATAGTCAGGGTTTGTTCTCAGGTTTTTATCAGAGCAGAAAAAGAGCTGGATACACTTTTTTTCTCATTGTCTGCCAGCTTCAGGACCAGAGCCAAAATTAGAGCTAACGGCTGGTTAGACAACTTAGGCTGGGACCACAAGGTCCCAAGCCACCTGCCCCAGATGACTTCACCTCCCCTAAGGCCAAGAAACATGACCCAGAGTCCTTGGCTAAAAACAAGGTCACCACCCCTGAGGTCTGCTGTGGCCACTAAACAGAACAAGAGATAACAAATGACATAGGGAACTTTGCTCTCCTGGAGACATCATCTTATCCTGGACACAATGCTAGTGGTCATTTCAAGCCCAAGTGCTGCCTTCCCTCAAGGCCTGATGCACAGGGAGTTACCAAAAAGTGCCCTGACCAATATGGCCCAGTAGTACCTCTGTGTCAGCATGGTGTTTTTTTCCAAATATCCACTGATGCCCTTAGGCCAACCACAAGCATCTACCTGGACACAGAAGAAAAGTGCTAGTATCCCAGGAGCAGGCAGATCCCTGAGGAGACACATCCCAGGAAATGCAACCAATATGTTCATGAAAGGTGTTCTGGGTACATCAATGACTGCTCAGGGTGAAGTAGGGTGCAGCAGTCAAAACGACAAAGTTGATCTAGATGCATTATCATGACACACTGCTAGATGTATCACTATAGGAAAAAAGAACTACTTAAAGTACTATCATATCTCTATCAGAAGAGAAACCCACATCATCCTAGATTGTTGCAGGAGGGTGTAGCAGTGCACTGGCTTGAGAGCAGACAGTGCACATCAGGCCAGGTTGGTGCCCTGAAACTGGACCAGGTAGGAGTTGTTGTTTTGGTTTTCAGTTTTGTTTTGTTTTTTGGTACCAGGGACCACTGAGCAACATTACCAGCCCTTCTTACATTTTATATTTAGAGACAGGGACTTGCTGAGTTACTTTCAATTTCACCATTGCTTAAATTGGCTTTGAACTCATGATCCTCCTGCCTCAGCCTCCTAAGCCACTGGAATTACAAGCATGTACCACCATGCCCAGTGACAAGATCTTTTAAAATTGTTTCTGAGTATTTTTTTTTAAAATCACCAACCAGGCTAAGTGTGTAGTGCATGCCTGGAATCCCAGCAACTCAGGAGGCTGAGGCAGGAGGATTACAAGTTCAAGGTCAGCCTCAGAAACTTAGTGAGACCCTAAGCAACTTAGCAAGGCCCTGTCTCAAAAAAAAAAAAAAAAAAAAAAAAAAAAAAAAAAAAAAACATTATAGATAGGTAGGTAGGTAGGTAGATAGATAGGCTGGGATGTAGCTTGATGGTAGAGTGTCCCTAGATCCCCAGAACACAAAAACAAAAAATTACTGACCATTAACAGCATTATGTGATGAAGCACAGTGAAGGGATGTGCATCTATAAGGTGGGGAAGACCAGGTCAGCCTGAGAAAATTATAGATGGCTTCTCACGGGGTGGGGGGGGGGTAAGGCCTAGGCTGAGTTTTGAAGGTGAATAAAAGCCTGCCAGGCCAATAAGTTAGGGCCACTCTGAATAGAAGGCATGGCATAAACAATGGCATTTTGTAAGCTCAACCACACATGTCTCCTCTGGTTTCCCCAGAGTGTCCTGAAGGTGGGCTTTGGTGCCTTCCCTGCACCCCGTTGCACTTCTCCTTTACCCCAATCCCATCACATGTCCCTCCACCTGAACTGGGTTCTATGGCATCCTAACTCTGAGTATGCTGACAAGAGAACACTTGTTGAATGAATGAACAACCTCAGCAAGCTGGATACCTCTCCACTCTAATGAAAGATCATGCAGACCTGCTGTAGAATCAGAATCAAGACACCATAGAGCCAGCATCATATATCTTAAGAAAAAAAGTGGCACTTAAAAAAACACTCCAAAATCACATAAAAATAAGTTTCCAAGAGGTAAAACTACACAGTGCCCACCCAGGCCCATAAGTCACTATTTCCCTAAAGAAAATGACTGCTAGGGACACAAGGACCTGAGGTTCTATATTTCCAAACACAATGTCAAATTGCCCCATGGTGAAGCAGAACCAACAAGCTAATGCCTTATCCTTCTTGCCTTAACAATATTTCCAACTCCACTCCCCCAGGCAGCCTTTATGCTATGTGTCTGGCTATCTTGGTGGCTTAATTCCATGGAGAAGCTGAGTGACGGTCCCAGCTCTCGCTATATCTGTGGGCCTGCCACTGTAAGCCTGGCATTCATCGCATACTCATCTGGACATTGTGGGGAGGTTAGGTCAATCCTCGGCCTCATCCCAAGTCTCCAGTCTTTCTAGAGCTCCCAGATCTCAGAACAAAGATTTGGCAGGAATATCACCAGTGATCAACTCCTGCTGCCTCTAGGATGCCTGTATTAGGGCTAAAATATATTCCAATTTCAACCACAGCATTTCATTTCCTGGATGATTTATATGCTGGGGCTCTTGGGTAAATTCTCGAACTATAAAATAGTTCTAGGATTTGGGATGTTGCACAATAGTAGAGTGCATGCTGAGCATGTGCAAGGCCCTGTGTTCAATCCCTGCATCCAAAGGAGTAAAATAGCTGAGCACAAAGGCATGCACTTATAGTCCCAGTTCCTTGAGAGGTTGAAGCAAAAGGATTTGATGAGTCCAGGAGTTCAAAGCCAGCCTTGAAAACACAGGAGGGACCCATCTCAAATCCGTAAATCATTTGTTTCAATGAAACAAAAAAGTTTGAAAAACCTTTCCATAAATAAACCATTACCATCTGTCTGGCTTTATAAGTCTCTCTAGGAAAGTCCTTAGTGGATACTCAGTACCTTTTTTTTTTTTTTTTTGGCAGTATTGGGAATTGAACCCAGGACCTTATACTTGGTAGGCAAGTGCTCTACCACTGAGCTACATTCTAGTCCCTCAGTATTTTTTATTTTTTATTTTTGGATGGACAGAAAGCACACCTGTGGATTCTGTGGATTCATGAAGGGTGCAAAGGGAGGAGGGAGTGAGGCATGTTGAGTCAGGGTAAGTCTAGTGTCTCCCATTCTGTGCAGCTTGCTGAGAGTTGGATGCTGGCCCAGCAAGGTCTCATTTAAGAAAGGACACACAGGCTGCCCAGCTGCTGCCATCATAGGCAATTGTGCTGGGGGCTTTACCATTGCTCCAGGCACCTGCTGAGGCTTCAAATGCTCCATCCCATTCACTCCTCTCAGCATCATCACATAGCACAGGCTCATCTCCTTGCAGAAGAAGACACTGAGGCACAAAGGGCACAGTCCACAAAGCTAGTGAAGGGAAGAGGCAGGGCAGAAACATGAAAACCAAGGACTCTTGTCTCTGTAACTGAAGCCTCGAGCAAAAGGGCACACATGCAAAATGACCCTAGAACAGGTCTCATGCCAATTTTTCTAGCTGTGGTTAAAACTGGATCCCCTGGTAAGGAAAGGTTTTCTTACCTGATGTTTCACCCACTTGGGTATTTGTTCAAATGAGCTTCCCAGAACCGATTCACACACAGCATGCTAACTCAGCTCAGGGTTGGCAGCCCAGTTCATGTAAGTACAGTACACCTCATACCAAAGAGTACTTCAAAATGACACACACAGACACAGACACACCAGGTGAGCTCTCTTAGAAGCCCAGTTACAAGTAATGTTTCATGAAATTGTAGCCAGATAACCACACTTGAAGACAATTTAAAACTCACTGAAATCTATGGGATTCTAGTTAAGCAGCATGAACAACCAAAATCTATCAAGGACCTTTTCTGAGCTGCTATGGTCATACAAGAGCCCTATGAAATGCACTGTTATCCGCACGCTACAGAGAAGGAAATGAGCTCCAGCCTAAGAAGTGTGGCCAAGCTCCAGCAGCTGGAATTGGACAATGGAGATGAATAGCTAAATCTGTCCAATTCCTGGGTTCAGGCCTTCCAAACTTCTAATATTCCATATGTTCTGCACCTAAGTAAATATACAGCCTGACTCCTGAACAAAATAAAACTCTCTGGTTATGTCTCTGTGCTATGACCCTAAAGCAGCTAAAAAAAAAAAAAAAAATCCGGGAGGACCCAACATGGCAGCTGGCGAGGAAGCAGCACTTTCAGTATCTCCACATTAAGGGGATCAGAAAGACCTATTAATACGCCTAGACTCTACCTGCTGAGGAACTTCTAGCAAAATTCTGCTGAAAGGATACCTGCCGGGAATTAGTAAGTTTATTAGAGGTGACAGTTTGTCCCAAACGAGTGAATCTCGGGCACACGGCTCAGAGGTCCAGTCCCGCTGGCTGCCGCCGAACGGCCGCCGGCTGCCGCCTGCCCACCTCTGCAAACGGCCCCTGGTGGCCCGGCGCAGCGAGAACCGGAAAACGGCACTGCCCTCCCAGCTCTGCGAACGGCCCCGCCCGCCCGGCTCAGGAGGTGACGTGAAGGGACTCTAACCAAGCCTTTATGAAATAGCGAACTGGGAACTAAAACCAGAGATTGAGTCAGACCAGAGACAAGCCAGTCCCACCCCTCCCTTCGGACACTCCGGCAAGGAGCCAGGGGCCCGCCATAGCAGAGAGGGGAAGTCACCAAAGTTCGGCCAACGAGATTCCTTCCCAGCGGAATCTACTTTAGCAGGTGTGTGACTCCCACCCACATCAGATATAAACAACCGGGAAACTTCAAAAATCTCTCCGTGGGCGTGACCATAAGGGCCAAGGGACTCCCGACCCCCAACTCCCCCTACTGCCAGTGATGTGGGCGTGACTAAAGGGGCGGAGGGAAGCAGAGAAGACTCCCCACCCCCAACTCCCCCAACCGCCAACTGAGAGGGCATACGGTAGGGGCGGAGGGAAACAGAGGACACTCCAGACCCCCAACTCCTCCTACTGCCAGCAGAGTGGTCGTGATTGTAGGGGCTGAGGGAAGCAGAGGGGATCCTCGACCCCCAACTCCCATTACCACCAGTGGCAACACCAAAGGTCTTAGCCGCCAGCTTCCGAGGACGTGCCCACCAAAGGGATCCGGAAAAATTAAACTATTGACTCCCAGACCACAGCCCCACAGCACTGGGGTTTAGATGAATGACAGAGAGTGCGCTCAGTCGTTCGGGAAATAGGGCACGCGGTGGGGCTGAAAGTGTAACCAGATCCTTGGGGAACCGCCTCCAGTGAGCAGGACCTGGCTGGCTGGCAGGAGAAAGGGGAGGAGGGGCCATAGAAGTGAAATGGCTCTGGACCAACAGGATTGAGAGACTCCCAGGAGCCGCCTTACAGGGATTGCTGTCGACACATTGAGGGCAAAACTCAGCTCGGAGGGCACAGCTCTGCCTACAGGAAGAGAAGAAAATGGATCTCTAAGACCTAATTTTATTTCTTATTTTATTTTTTCTCTCCCCTTTTCCATCTTTCTTTCCCCTTTCAAGTTTTATTGTTCTTTTCATTCTCCTCTATGCTATCTATCTCCCTCTCCTTTCTTTTCAAGAGCACCTTCCTTGCCCTTCCCCTCAACTTTCATTCCAAGCATTACGTCCTCCATTATGTGTAATTGTCTAAATGCAAATAGGTGAATGTTTCAAGGCCGTCTATAGGGCTCCTAAATACCTAGCTACTACCAACACCCTGATCCAATCGACGGTTAGTATCCCCCTTCAGTAGAGCAACCTTCTAAAGTAGCCAAGACATACTAAACCTTATACCTTCATAGCACCTAACCTAAAGTCCTAAGAACAAACAACAAATCACTATATGCATACAGAATCCAGAAGCCCTTTATAAATTGAATGAATCAGCTCTAAAGTACAATAAAGCCCAACATCTCTAGGCATAATCTCCCACCACAAAGGAGAGAAAACAGAGATATACAAAGCCAAAACAAATGTATAGGAGAAAGCAGTTACAAAGCAGTCAAACAGAGCTGGAAAGTAACGTGAACAACATGAAAAAACAAGGGAAAAAAGGATTACAGATAATGCAGGACAACTTAAATCTACAGGAGGACCTAGAAGCATCAGAAACATGGACAGGGAAAGAAATCAAGGCATACCTAACACAGATGGAACGGAATATTAGAGAAGACATGAGACAGCAAGTCCAAGCATTGAAAGTATATTTTGAAAACGAACTAAACAAACAAATTCAAACTGCAAAGAACGAGCTTTACCAGGAGATAGAGATCTTAAAAAAAAAAAAAACAGTAATACTAGAAATGCAAGAAACCATAAACCAGATTAAAAACTCTAACGAGAATATTACAAATAGACTAGATCAAGTAGAAGTCAGAACATCAGATAATGAAGACAAAGTTTATCAACTTGAAAAGAATATAGTCAACACAGAAAAGATGCTTAAATCTCACGAGCAATCTATCCAAGAGATATGGGATCTCATCAAAAAAACAAGTTTGAGAGTCATTGGGATAGAAGAAGGCACAGAGGTTCAAACCAAAGGAATGGACAACTTATTAAATGAAATAATCCTAGAAAACTTCCCAGAGATGAAAGATGGAATGGATTGCCAAATCCTGGAAGCCTACAGGACCCCAAACATCCAAAACCGAAATAGACCAACTCCAAGACATATAATTACGAAGATAGCCAACATACAGAACAAGGAGAGAATATTAAAAGCTACGAGAGAAAGGAGGCAGATTACATTCAGGGGTAAACCAATTAGGTTAATGACTGATTTTTCATCACAGACTTTGAAAGCGAGAAGATCCTGGAACAATGTATTTCAAACGCTGAAAAATAATGGATTCCAACCAAGAATACTGTATCCAGCAAAATTAAGCTTCAGATTTGACAATGAAATTAAAATCTTTCACGATAAACAAAAGCTAAAAGAATTCGCAGCCAGAAAACCAGCACTGCAAAGCATTTGGGGCAAAATTCTACAAGAAGAGGAATGGAAAAATAGTGCCCAAAACTAACAGCGGGAGGTATCTCAGTAAAGGGGGAGGAAAATAACCAAAAAGTAAAAACTAGCCAAACTAAAATAAATAAATAAATAAATAAACATGACTGGAAGTACAAATCATATTTCAATTGTAACCTTAAATGTTAATGGCCTAAACTCACCAATCAAGAGACACAAGCTAGTAACCTGGATCAAAAAAACAAATCCAACAATATGCTGCCTTCAGGAGACTCATATGATAGGAAAAGACATACACAGGCTGAAGGTGAAAGGTTGGGAAAAATCATACCACTCACATGGCCCTCGGAAGCAAGCAGGAGTGGCCATACTCATATCAAATAAAATCAACTTCAAACCTAAGTTAATCAAAAGGGATAAAGAAGGGCAATATATCCTGTTAAAAGGAACCATCCACCAACAAGACATAACAATTATCAATTTGTATGCACCAAACAATGGTGCGGCAACGTTCATAAAACAAACTCTCCTCAAGTTCAAGAGTCAAATAGACCACAACACAATAATTATGGGTGACTTCAACACACCGCTCTCGCCATTAGACAGATCCTCCAGACAAAAGCTGAATAAAGAAACTATAGAACTCAATGACACAATCAATAACCTAGACTTAACCGACATATATAGAATATATCAACCATCATCAAGTGGATACACGTTCTTCTCAGCAGCACATGGATCTTACTCAAAGATAGATCATATATTATGCCATAGGGCAACTCTTAGTAAATATAAAGGTGTGGAGATAATACCATGCACCATATCTGATCATAATGGAATGAAACTGGAAATTAATGATAAAAAAAGGAAGGAAAAATCCTGCATCACATGGAAAATAAACAATATGTTACTGAATGATCAATGGGTTACAGAAGACATAAAGGAGGAAATCAAAAAATTCTTAGAGATAAACGACAATTCAGACACAACATACCGGAATCTATGGGACACAATGAAAGCAGTTTTAAGAGGGAAATTCATTTCTTTGAGTTCATTCCTCAAAAAAAGAAAAAAACCAACAAATAAATGAACTCACACTACATCTCAAAACCCTAGAAAAGGAAGAGCAAAACAACAGCAAATATAGCAGAAGACAAGAAATAATTAAAATCAGAGCGGAAATCAATGAAATTGAAACAAAAAAAAAACATTGAAAAAATTGATAAAACTAAAAGTTGGTTCTTTGAAAAAATAAATAAGATCGACAGACCCTTAGCCATGCTAACGAAGAGAAGAAGAGAGAAAACACAAATTACTAACATACGGGATGAAAAAGGCAATATCACAACAGACACTACAGAAATACAGAAGATAATTAGAAAGTATTTTGAAACCCTATATTCTAATAAAGTAGAAGACAGAGAAGATATCGATAAATTTCTTAAATCATATAATCTGCCCAGATTGAGTCAGGAAGACACACACAATTTAAACAGACCAATAACAAAGGAAGAAATAGAAGAAGCCATCAAAAGACTACCAACCAAGAAAAGCCCTGGACCAGATGGGTATACAGCGGAGTTTTACAAAACCTTCAAAGAAGAATTAATACCAATACTTTTCAAGCTATTTCAAGAAATAGAAATAGAAGGAGCTCTTCCAAATTCATTCTATGAGGCCAACATCACCCTGATCCCGAAACCAGACAAAGACACTTCAAAGAAAGAAAACTACAGACCAATATCTCTAATGAACATAGATGCAAAAATTCTCAATAAAATCCTGGCGAATCGAATACAAAAGCATATCAAAAAAATTGTGCACCATGATCAAGTAGGATTCATCCCTGGGATGCGGAATACAATAAATGTTATTCACCACATCAATAGACTTAAAGATAAGAACCATATGATCGTCTCGATAGATGCAGAAAAAGCATTCGACAAAGTACAGCATCCCTTTATGTTCAAAACACTAGAAAAACTAGGGATAACAGGAACATACCTCAACATTGTAAAAGCTATCTATGCTAAGCCTCAGGCTAGCATCATTCTAAATGGAGAAAAACTGAAGGCATTCCCGCTAAAATCTGGAACAAGACAGGGATGCCCTCTCTCACTACTTCTATTTAATTTAGTCCTTGAAATACTAGCCAGAGCAATTAGACAGACAAAAGAAATTAAAGGCATACAAATAGGAAAAGAAGAACTTAAAATATCACTATTTGCGAACGACATGATCCTATACCTAGAAGACCCAAAAGGGTCTACAAAGAAACTACTAGAATAAATGAATTCAGCAAAGTGGCAGGATATAAAATCAACACACATAAATCAAAGGAATTCCTGTATATCAGCAACAAAACTTCTGAAATGGAAATGAGGAAAACCACCCCATTCACAATATCCTCAAAAAAAAAAATACTTGGGAATCAACCTAACAAAAGAGGTGAAAGATTTATACAATGAAAACTACAGAACCCTAAAGAGAGAGATAGAAGAAGATCTTAGAAGATGGAAAAATGTACCCTGTTCATGGATAGGCAGAACCAACATCATCAAAATGGCGATATTACCCAAAGTTCTCTACAGGTTCAACGCAATGCCAATCAAAATCCCAATGGCATTTATTGTAGAAATAGATAAAGCTATCATGAAATTCATATGGAAAAACAAAAGACCCAGAATAGCAAAAGCAATTCTAAACAGGAAGTGTGAATCAGGTGGTATAGCGATACCAGATTTCAAACTATATTACAGAGCAATAGTGACAAAAACAGCATGGTACTGGTACCAAAACAGGCAGGTGGACCAATGGTACAGAATAGAGGACACAGAGACCAATCCACAAAATTACAACTTTTTATATTTGATAAAGGGGCTAAAAGCATGCAATGGAGGAAGGATAGCATCTTCAACAAATGGTGCTGGGAAAACTGGAAATCCATATGCAACAAAATGAAGCTGAACCCCTTTCTCTCGCCATGCACAAAAGTTAATTCAAAATGGATCAAATAGCTTGATATCAAATCAGAGACTCTGCGCCTGATAGAAGAAAAAGTTGGCTCCGATCTACATATTGTGGGGTCAGGCTCCAAATTCCTTAATAGGATGCCCATAGCCCAAGAGTTAAATACAAGAATAAACAAATGGGACTTACTTAAACTAAAAAGTTTTTTCTCAGCAAGAGAAACAATAAGAGAGGTAAATAGGGAACCTACATCCTGGGAATAAATTTTTACTCCTCACCCTTCAGATACAGCCCTAATATCCAGAATATACAAAGAACTCAAAAAATTAGACAATAAGATAACAAATAACCCTATCAACAAATGGGCCAAGGACCTGAACAGACACTTCTCAGAGGAAGACATACAATCAATCAATAAGTACATGAAAAAATGCTCACCATCTCTAGCAGTCAGAGAAATGCAAATCAAAACCACCCTAAGATACCATCTCACTCCAGTAAGATTGGCAGCCATTATGAAGTCAAACAACAATAAGTGCTGGCAAGGATGTGGGGAAAAGGGTACACTTGTACATTGCTGGTGGGACTGCAAATTGGTGCGGCCAATATGGAAAGCAGTATGCAGATTCCTGGGAAAGCTGGGAATGGAACCACCATTTGACCCAGCTATTGCCCTTCTCGGTCTATTCCCTGAGGACCTTAAAAGAGCATACTATAGGGATACTGCCACATCAATGATCATAGCACAATTCACAGTAGCTAGACTCTGGAATCAACCCAGATGCCCTTCAATAGATGAATGGATAAAAAAAATGTGGCATTTATACACAATAGAGTATTACACAGCACTAAAAAACTACAAAATCATGGAATTTGCAGGGAAATGGATGGCATTAGAGCAGATTATGCTAAGTGAAGCTAGCCAATCCTTAAAAAACAAATGCCAAATGTCTTCTTTGATATAAAGAGAGCAACTAAGAACAGAACAGGGAGGAAGAGCATGAGGAAAAGATTAACATTAAACAGAGACGAGTGGGAGGAAAGAAAGGGAGAGAGAAGGGAAACTGTATGGAAATGGAAGGAGACCCTCATTGTTACACAAAATTACATATAAGAGTTTGTGAGGGGAAATGGGAAAAAAAACAAGGGAGAGAATTGAATAACAGCAGATGGGGTAGAGAGGGAAGATGAGAGGGAAGGGGAGGGGGGATAGTAGGGGATAGGAAAGGTAGGAGAATACAACAGTCATTAATATGGCATTATGTAAAAATGCGGATGTGTAACCGATGTGATTCTGCAACTTGTATTTGGGGTAAAAATGGGAGTTCATAACCCACTTGAATCAAATGTATGAAAGATGATATGTCATGAGCTTTGTAATGTTTGAACAACCAATAAAAAAAAAATCCTGCAAAGGGAAGGATTCCAGTGTCTTCTGACACTGAAGAGAAAATTCTAAAGTTAGCAGGGGATATCCTACATAGTTCAAAATTTCCCTGGAAAACCCCTCAGGAAGGTGTATTGTAGAGAGCAGCTCTCCTTCACCAGCATGGCCAGCTTCTCCCTAGTGCTGGAGCAGGTGGCTATGTGCTTAACTGCACACCAGGAAAGTCAGTAGTCAGAATAAAAGGAGAATTCAGGCCCAGAACTCCCAGACTCACACACAGAGCTGTGCCACACTGGAGCACCGGGAATGGGGACCCAGCTTGGGGGACCTTCATCACCCTTAATCTCCCCCCTAATCTCCCACTGTCTCCAAACATACCCTCTTTAAGTGGAACAGTAGGATTAAATGGCTGCTCCTGTTTTTTTTTCCTAAGAGCTTCTAGTCAAGTGAATGAATTAAATACAAAAGAAATATGATTCTATGATATCATAATTTCACGTTGGTGTGATTTTACAAAAAGTATGAAAAAATCCATATTATCAAACAATTTACAATACAGACAACCAAAGGAGGTCTTGAATTCTAAAGTTAACTATTGGGACTCTCATTTGACTTCTGCCTTGAAAAGGACTATAAAATCTTGAAAAGGACCTCTTTGTGCCTCAGTTTCCCCAACTAAAAATGGAATCTACCTGTGGAACTTTTGTGGGTATACAAGGAAACAGGACAAGCAAGGAAACAGAGCAGCAAAATGCCTAACAAGGGCTAGAGCCCCTCTCCCTTTATAATAACAGATGAGAAGAGAGAGCATCTGGGCAAGACTAAGCAGCTTGTTAGAGGTCCCTGCAACAAGGCAGGGAGTTCCAGACAAGTTATGGGGAGCTGGATATAGACAAAGATCTCTGCTGGAAAAAGCAAGCTCAGAGCAACTGGGTTAAAGAGCCCAGGAGGTAGAATCTGATGCCTTCTCTGGGACACTGGGAGAATTAACAAGAGGGTGAGAAGAAGGCAAGGAAAAGCTTCCAGAGGATGAACAGCACCCAGTAAAAAAACATGACAGACCCACCCACAAGGCAAGACTGTATAGGCACTGCATTCTCCAGAGGCAGTAAACCAGCCATCCCTACCATAGTCCCTAAAAGAATACCTAAAATGACAATAACTCTCCATGAGCCTTTAAGCATTTCAGCCCTTCCTGCTGGCCCAGGCACAAATAGGCCTTCAGCCCATCCTGGAACCTCCTCCTATATATTCCACACTACCTGCCCCCAGCTCTACATCCCCTCCATCCCCAGCAACTCTGGGCTCCAAGACCTGGATCTTACAAGATCCCTCCAGGATTCCAGATCCCAAAAGACACTCATCCACGATACACATAAGTAACAATGACTTATGGACATCCTGGAGCTTGGCCAGCCAAGCCAAGTGTCCAGCATCTGCCTCCCTTCTGCCAGCTGCTGAGCCTTTGTCTACTATTCTGGTGAAGGAGAATTAACCAGGAGGCACCGCTCTCACCTTGATGAAACCTGTCTCACTTGGTACATTGGCATGTGCCAAGAACTGAATATATCTTCTACAGAACACCTCTGCAAACTTGCAAGAGCTGGAGGGACAGGTTAAAGGAGATTCTTCGATTTTGGTTGTGATCATTCCTTTGTATTCAAGGAGGGGTAGACAATGGAAATGGGTGGAAGCTTCCAGAGGCAAAGCCTGGGCTCTGAGCCTTGCACTCTTGCTAGGGTATGAACAGTGATTCCCCGTTGCCTCCTTCCCAAGGCACTGGCAGAGAGAAGAACATAAACCAAAGCAAATTTGGAAGAATGGGTCCCCCAATGGTTGGAGCACTAGCTATGCTCAAGATATCTGCCCCTGTGTAATTAGTGGTGGCAGCAGAGACACTCAGGATCAGACAACCCACGTATTTTGATTCCTGATCATTGCAGGAGGGGCCAGCCACTGCCACTGCCCAGGAACCTTGCCTGGTGAACTGGCAACAAAAAAATCAGCCTTACCCATCGTGACGGGACATGCCAGAGCCTGTGATTTGAGGACAGGAGCCTTGCATTTCCATGACAAAGTCACAGGATGCCAGAGCCAACATTCAGTGCCGACAGTTGTCCTGACATGACAAGGCACAGAATTATACTCAGCTGCAGCTGGGCCCTCTGAATCAGATTCACCAAGGCTGGGCCTGGGAACCTAACTTTTAAGCTCCCTTCCAGGCGACTGAGGCAGTCAGCCCAGCACTACTCTGCAAAATGAATCAGTCCAGCCTGCTGAGTTTATCCACACAGTTGTTGATGGTTCACGTTTTCCAGGGTGGCCCATGCGTGTGGCTTGGAGAAGAGTCAGCTTCTGCCCTGCAGGCTGCAGAAAGTTAGAAGCAGCTGGGCTCACCTGGGATCATCTCAGAAATGTACATGTCTAGGCTCCACCACCTGGGATTTGATTTCTGAGGGACTCAGAATCCAGAGGGAAAACAAAAGCAATGCCTAACAAGAAGGGAACTTGGACACTGATGGCTAGGGAGACAATTCCCACAGAGAAGCTAGGTCTATGGAGGTAGAGTGTGGTTTCACAGCATCAGGGAAAGACTTGCACTTACCCAGCACCCCTATGTGAGCCATTGGTTGCTGTTAGCACTGCTCATATTTGCAACATCCCCTTGAGGGATTATTCAGGGTTATGACATTCCCTGCCCAGATGCTGGCATCAACAAGCGCTAGGGCTGGGATTCAAACCTGGGCAGCTTAAGCACTTGCTCCTTCTGTTTTCCTCCTCTTCCTGAGTCCCAGGCTCAGGGAAGAGCATCTCTATCCACCAAGATTTTTTTTATTTATTATTATTATTATTATTATTATTATTATTATTATTATTATTTTGGGGGGGTACTTGGGATTGAACCCAGGGGTGCTTACCCATTGAGCTATATCCCCAGCCTTTTTGTATTTTATTTAAATACAGGATCTTGCTGAATTGCTTAGGGCCTCACTAAGTTGCTGAAGCTGGCTTTGAACTCATGATCCTCCTGCCTTGACCTCCTGACCCACTGGGATTACAGGTGTGCACCACCATGCCCAACCACCCAGCTTTTTTAATCCAGGTGCCCTTGACCCCTCATTCACCTTACCCCTTTATCCAATCAACAACCAAGATCTAACCCTTCTTCCACCATCCCTTTCTCTCTAACTCCTCCTATAACGCCTTCTTCAATATGACCTGGGATATGTAAAATACAAACTCAGCCAGATAACAAGTCACTCTGGCTCCACCTCCATAAAGTCTTCCCACAGTGTTCTGAAGATACAAATCTTCCTCCCAAGTCTGCCTTGGGGGCCTTTCCACAGGCTGTTCTCTTTCCTTAAATGCTGTTCTCAGAGCCTCTCAGCTCAGGGCCTGCAGCAACCTCATGGGGATGACATAACCAAGATGGGTCTCCTGTTTCCCTGGAAGATAGGGCCACAGAGTTGGAAGTGGGGGGAAGGCCAGGGAGTTAGCCGCTGGGCAGACAGGCTGGAGTCAGACTGAGAAGGGAAGGCTACAAACTCCACAATATGGATATAAGCCTGTGGAATATAATGGCTGTGGATAACCATGCATCATGGGGGCAGCATGGAAACTCTTAGGAGCAAGGAAAGTAGTATGTATTTGTGCATGTCAGTGGAAAGGGTCTGAAGTCTCATATGTTCATTGAAGGTCACTGTAACTGAAGCCATTTTCTTAGTGATTATGTAAGCAAATTCACATTCACACACTACTGGTGGAAATGTTAATTTTATTCATCTCTTTGAAAGGTCATCTGCCAATAGCTCCCTCAATTTTAAATCTGCATGTGCTTTAACCCAGCAGTTTTAAGTCTATCAGTGATACTCAATGTAGCATCCTTTCAAATTAGCAAAAGGAAGAAGTGGCCAAAATGGTTACCTGAAAAATAAATTATGATAGGTGGGTCCACAATCCCTTTTCTCAACCCTTGAAGCCAGACATGTTTCAGAATTCATAATCTGCTTGCATTTGGTGGGGATTGAACCCAGAGACACTTTACCACTAACCACATCCCCAGCCCTTCACATTTTTTATTTTGAGACAGATTCTCACTAATTTGCTTAGGGCCTTGCTAAATTGCTGAGGCTGGCCTCAAAGTTGTGATTCTCCTGCCTCAGCCTCGTGAGCCACTAGGATTACAGGTTTGCACCACTACACCCAGCAACCTGCTTGCACTTTGGAAAGGTAATATGAAGTACATACAGGATGTTATATAAACCCCAACAGGGTCAGACAGAGTCCCCCATAATCAAATATGCAAATATTACTGCAGCCAAAGTTATAAATATTTCTGCTACGTCATATGAGTAACCTCCTATTAATGCAGATCAGGTTTGGTCATTCAATGAGATGCACCACTTTAAAAACAAAACAAAACAAACAAACAAAAAACCTTGGGCTGGGGTTGTGCTCAGTGGTAGAGTACTTGCCCAGAACAAGTAAGGCACTAGATTCGATTCTCAGCACTGCAGATAGATAGATAGATAGATAGATAGATAGATAGATAGATAGATAGATAGATAGAGCCCATCAACAACTAATTTAAAAATATTTTTAAAAACCTTTCCATTTCTTGGTTTTATAACTGTGGAGAGAAGAGCCAAATGATGAAATAATAAAATAATAATGCTAGCAAACATTTACTGAGCCCCTACATGTGCAGGCCCCATTGTAGGAGCTCTGAGCACACAGACCCACTGGGCCCATCCTGAGTACTGTTTCACTTCATTGTTCTGGCTCATCTAAGCCCCCTTTACCACTGCTGCCACCACTAACACCTACTGAAGGCTGACTCTATGGCAGGTACTCTTTTAAACACTATATGTTCATCATCTCACTAAAACCACACGACACCCAAAGGGTAGTGCTGTCATTGTTCTAACATTATCCAGATTTATCCTCTATCATCCAATCAAGAAATTGAGACATAGCTTGCCCAAAGCTATCAGCCAGTGTGCCATTCCTTATTCCCTTGCCTCTTACCTCTACATTCTACAGTGCATGTGCATTAGATGCACCTGTCCCTGGCACATTATGACAGGTGGGTCCACAATCCCTGTTGTTCCTGAGAACCCAGCCATTATGGCTCTAGAACCTACACTCTTAACCCTATGCTTTCCATCTTCTCTAGATAAAGTGAAAGAACATAAATAAAAGCCACACCATGGGGCTGGGGCTGTAGCTCAGTGGCAGAGTGCTTGCCTATCCTGTGTGAGGCACTGGGTTCGATCCTTAGTACCACATAAAAATAAATAAATGAATAAATAAAATAATTTTTTAAAAAGCCACACCATGCTTACATTCAGATCCATAACCAGGGCCTAGATACTGTCCCGTGGCAACCAGCACAGAGACCTGGAAAGGAAGCATGTTCTTTTCCCAAGAAAGGATACCCAGCAAGAACACCCAAACACATGGCCAGAGACCATGTGTATCACACACCATGCCCCAGGGCACCATGGTCTATCCAGCTTGGGAGCTGCCCCAGCAAACTGACAAGTCCACCCAGGACCATCTACATACAGGCTTTAATTTGTACTGAGGATCAGCCCAGGGTGTGGGGGCAGGGTGATATGCTTGGGCAGAGGTAGGTTTGTCTCCTCACTGGATCCTGTAATGCCTACTGCCACTGCAATTCATCCTAAGCTTTGTATAAAACTGGCTACCCAACAGACTGCCACTCAATCCAGGCTGGGCCAGGGAACTCTGGAAGGTGCACCAAACAGATGCACCTTTACTGGAGATAGCACCAGAAGCAGGAAGGGCCACACTCCCTCCCAGCGCTGCCTTTCTTAAGGTAAGGATCATGCCAGGGACCAGTGGCAGCTAGTGCTCACATGCTACAGGATATAAGGATGAGGGGAGTGAGGGTGGGGAGGGGTACCCAGGAGAAATCATGCTGCCAGCAACTGGGGCAGGGAGAGGCCCTGAGGCAGGGAGATGCCTGGCCTTGTACCAGTTTCCACTTCACCTTTCTCTCTGGCCTGCCCTGCCCTCTGGTTTTGTTTCACCTCTCCAGCCTCAATCAAAGGACTTAATTCAAGGATTCTGCAAAAGGCCTCCTGTGATCCTTTTTCCAATATATACCTCAAAAACCAAAGTGCACAAATCTTAAGTATACAACTTTATAGCATTCTTTATACCCCCATGTAATTACCAATCAAATCAAAACATAAAACATTGCCAGCCCCTAGAAAGAAAGTCTCCTCTGGCCCCTTCCTGGTTAAAGCCCTACCCAAAGGTAACCAGGACCCTGACTTCTAATAGCATGGATAGTTTTGCCTATGTTGAATGAAATATGTATACATGAAATCAGGCTGCATGGACTTCATCCCTGGCTTCTTACATTCATCACTGTCATGTGTTCATCTGTGTTGTAGTGTGTAGCAGTAGTTCCCTTTCTCATCATTGATTATATTTCATTGCATGAGTACATTACAATTTGCTTATCCATATGGCCATGGGTGGACTGGGTTGTCCTCATTATTTTTTGATAATGATGAATAAAGCTTCTATGAGCATTTATGTACAAATCTTTTGGTGCTCACACATTTCTCTTGGTTTGCATCTAAGAGTGGAATTGCTACAGTGTAGGTAAGTGTATGTTTAGTTTGGGTAGTTATTGTCAAAATGAAATTCCAAACTTGTTGTACCAACTCCCACTCCCACTAGCAGCATGTGTGAGTTTCAGTTCCTCCATATTTTCACCCACACTTTGATCGTCTTTCTCGTTTTACCCATTTTGCTGAGTATGTAGTGGTATTTTGTTGTTATTTTTCTGGAGACTACTGAAGTTAAGTATCTTTCCATATGTTTAGAGGTTGTTTGGATATTTATTGGTGATACACTTGCTCAAGTCTTTTGTCTTTTTTCCAAATTAAGTTACCTCTTCCTTATTGGTTTGTACTAGTTCTTTACATATTCTGGATATGAAGCTTTTCTTAGGTATAAGTATCTTCTCCCAAACTTCAGCTTGCCTTTTCTCTCTTAATGATATCTTTCTTTAATTTTTTTTGAAATTTGTTTTTTTTTAGTTGTAGATGGACACAACACATTTATTTTATTTATTTTTATGTGGTGCTGGATATCGAACCCAGTGCCTCACATATGCCAGTGGAGTGCTGTACCACTGAGCCACATCCCCAGCCCTAATGATATCTTTAAAAAATATATATATATATATATATATATATATATATATATATATATATATATATTTAGTTGTAGATGGACACCATACCTTTATTTTATTTATTTATCTTTTATGTGGTGCTGAGGATCAAACCTAGTGCCTCACATGTGGGAGGCAAGTGCTCTACCACCGATGACAATTCTTATTTATTTGGCGCTAGGGAATGAACCCAAGGTCTCATGCATGCTAAAGACACAAGCTCTTTCACCAAGCTACACACCAGTTATTAATTTCAATGAAGCCTCACTTAGAAGCTTTTCCCTTTCTAGTAGTACTTTTGTATCTTGTTTAAAACATCTGTGCCTATGGGGCTGGGAATGAAGCTCAGTGGTAGAGTGTGCTTAGCATGTACAGGGCCCTGGGTTCAATCTTCGGCATCACCAAAACAAAGCCAAAACAAACAAACAAACAAACAAAAATCCCCAAGGTATCTATGCCTCACAAAATTTCATATAGATATGCTTCTCTATTATCTTCCAGAAGCTCTATGGATTTGCCTTTCTCATTTAGGTCCTCAACAGCTTTGGGTGATTTTTGTGTATGGTGTGAGGTAGAAGTAGCTGGTTGATACTTTTAAGGTAAATTTCTGTTGGCAGCAATTACAAGCCAGGCACACAAAAAGACCAATGTCTATCACTCCCAGAGGATGATGTAGGTTCCCCTACAACCTAGTTCTTCAAACTTTCCAGAAATGTCTAGCTTCACGTCACTCCCTGAAGCACAACAGAATTCAGATATGCAAGTCCCTATTGTTTGAGAGAATGCTGGAACACAAACTACATACAAAGCACTCCCAACTATATAGAGCTTCGTCTTCCCATAAGCCCATTTTGAAAACTGAAAGTAAGTCAAAATTCTCTCAAGATGTAATATGATAAAGTAGGAACATGCACAGGGACAATGTAAGGCAGCACCTGGCTGGGATCTGATGAACACCCACTAGGCCCTTCCTAGACTGGGAGTCAGGGAGGCACGCAGAGCCCCAGGTCACCATGCTCACAGCCTGGGGAAGTGATCAATAAAAATGGAAGGGAAGAAAGTGAGCAGGCAGAGGTGCTCATGAAAAGGCCTGTGTCATAAGATGTGAGTCAAAGCCTGAGCATGGGAAGGAGCTGCCCCTGAGAAGAGAAGGGTTGGGGCGTTCTGATGAGGAGGAATGGTATACACACCCACAGGCTGAGCAAGGGAAGGGGCTGGGACATCACTGGAACCTCCATGAGACCATAAGGTATATTTCAGAGGGGCAGGGCACATCAGCAGAAGTAAGAAAAAGTCTGGATTTTTTTTTTCTAAGCAGAATTAGAAACCATTGGAGAATTCTGCTGGAACTCAGTTATCTTCTTGAACATGTACAACATAAATCCTCTATGGTAATCCCGGCAACTCAGGAGACTAAGAGGGGTGATTGCAAGTTTAAGGCCAGCCTTAGCAACTTAGTGAGAGGGATGAGGATGTAGCCATGTAGCTCAGTGGTAGAGCACCTCCAGGTAGAGAGAGAGAGAGAGAGAGAGAGAGAGAGAGAAAGAGAAAGAAAGAAGTCCTCTATAAGGTTGAAGGCAACTGGTCTACCTTGAAATACTTCTATCACAACATGATTCACATTATGTTTCAAGCAGAAAAGGAACCATGGAGACCCCATCAGACTTGACTGTGTGCGCGCACACAAACACACACGCGCGTACTCCTCCAAATATTAAAGTTAGAAAACACAAATGTACCCCACGTTGACCTTCGGCAGCCAACTGGTCAGCTCATTCCTAATCTTATTTCTTCTATATCCCAGCCCAGTAAAGCAAACTCCAGCCATCACATCACTCGATACACAACTGCAGAATGTGTGAATGAATGAACGAATGCCTCCTACTCGATCAAACAAAATGACCATAAACCCAGGAAAGATTACTATTTCACATGATCACTTTCAAATAAAAATCATGAAAGAGCAAGCTTCTTTCCATACAACAAGGTATGTGGCCTTTGCATAGAGAAAAAACAAACAAACAAACAAACAAACCACCTTGGAAATGAGTATTACCACTTGCTTCCTCAAGGAGCAACCTACAGTACATCTATTTTATATATTTTAACATTTACGGTAATTTGTTCAAATGAGTCTGGTCTTTCAGACATGCCATGGCAGACTTACACACATTGGATCAAAGTGTCAGGGACTGTGATATTCCCAGCATCCAGAACATAGAGCAAGACTCAGAACCCTTGGGTTTGGTTAATGTCATCCACTCCTCAAAATCCCAAAGGCTAGCATGACAAAATGGCCTGAAGCGCTAAAGCACAACCAAGTCTTTAGTTGTAAGATACCTTTGTTGGGCTGGGGGTGTGGCTCAGTGGTAGAGCACTTGCCTAACACATGTGAGGCACTGGGTTCAATCCTCAGAACCACATAAAAAATAAACAAACAAAATACCTTTGTTACCTGTATTTTCTAACTTTTTTCAAAAGTACAAGGAAAATTCTTGAGCATTCTCTATAAGCCCACAACCTACAGATAAGTCACATTTTGGAGTTTTATCCTTTGCACATGCACATGCATGACTTAGGAGCCCAGGCTCCTAAGTCAGTGACAGGATCAAATCAGGCTCTGCTGCTGGTGGATTTGCCCTGATGAAAAGGCAAGATGGGAAGATGCCCCACCAGGTGGGAGTAGGCTTCAGAGGGATGCACAAAACCCAACAAAGCAAGTGCTCAGTTGATATAACTACTGCTATTTGTGTTTTCAAAGAGGAGGTATGAAAGAACTTGGGACAGACCCTAGGTTCAGCAGAGAAGCCACAAGAAGAAGGTTCACCAGTCCACACCATGGTGGAGAAGAAACCAGAACCAGGGAATGCAGGTGCCTGGAGGAAGCTTAGCACTGCAGTATGGCCTGAGTCACAACCCAGTCCCTCCCTACCATATCCCTTTGTTCCCTGAGAGGTGAGCTATGACTCACATGGACTCTGGTCCTGGGTTGCACCCTTGTGATCTGAGTCCAGGCTGCCCTGCCCACAGAGTCACTATGCCTGTACTCCAGATCCTGTGCAGTTCCAGACCCTAGGGGGAACTCTGGGTCTCAGGAATAGTTGACAACACTAACCCTAAAAGTTCTCTTTTGGCCTGTGGCTATTTCTTCTCTGGGGGCTCCATTCTGACTTAAGTCCAATGCATAAAGGAAAAGTCCAAGAGCATCACTGTAGTATCCACAACCCATTCATAACCTCTAACTCCCTTATACTTTTTAAAAATTGTGGCAAATATACATAAAATGTACCACTTTAGCCACTTTTAAATGTATATAATTCAGTGGTATTCACAATGTTGCAAAACTATCACCTCCATCCACTTCTAGAACTTTTTCATCTTCCCAAATGGAAACTCGATGCCCATTAAGCAGTAATTCCCTTGTCCCCTCAGTTCCCAAGCCCCTGGTAACTTCCACTGTTCTGTCTGAATTTGCCTAGTCCCAGGTGCCTCATGTAAGTGAATCCACCCCTTTCTGTCTGGCTTATTTCACTGAGAATGATCTTCACATCTCATTAATGTTGTAGCAGGTATCAGAAACTTCTTTAAGATTAACATTTTGCCATATGTTCACACCACATTTTATTTGTTCATTCATTCATTGATGGGAGCTTGGGCTACTTCCATCTTGTGACAATTGTGTATAATGTCACTGTGGATATGGGTGTATACACATCCACTTGGGCCCCTGCTTTCAATTTTCTTGGGTATATGCCCAGGAGTGGACTTACTGGACCTTGAGGTACTTCCATGTTTGGCTTCTTTCATACTTTTAGGATTCTGGCACCATAACAGGAGCAGCAGCCATGGCCAATGCTCAAGGAGTGCTCTCTTTTTTTTTTTTTTTTTTTTTTAAGAGAGAGAGAGAGAGTGAGAGAGGAGAGAGAGAAAGAGAGAGAGAGAGAGAGAGAGAGAGAGAGAGAATTTTTAATATTTATTTTTTAGTTCTCGGCAGACACAACATCTTTGTTGGTATGTGGTGCTGAGGATCGAACCTGGGCCTCACGCATGCCAGGCGAGCGCACTACGGCTTCAGCCACATCCCCAGCCCTCAAGGAGTGCTCTCTCTCTCTGCATTATAGTCTTCTAAGGCTTTGGCTCATTAATTCATTTAGTCTTCAGAACTACTCCCAGAGGTAGGGTGTGATTATGTTCAGCCCCATTTCATATAGAGAGGTTACCCCCTCTGGCAGTGCCAGTAGCAGGTGTGACACCAGTTCTCCACTGAGAATGTGGTTGTTCTGTCTGTGTACATTCCCTCATCCTGATGGTGCCCTTGGGGAGGCTTTCCTTGCTCTGGACTGAGAACAGCTCAAGGGAGTGGGGGAGGGAGGCTCTGCTGATTGGATTAGTCTAGACTCACTTCTTACAGTAAAAAAAATTAAACTCTATGGTGAGAAACGGGATTTGTTGGAAGGTCACTGGATCAGCTCACACAGTCCCCGGATCCAAAGACCAACCCTCCCCTCATGCTGTCACCATTCCACATGCTGGGCCTATCCTCACTACCTAGTGTCTCTGAGCATCTTTCCATGACTTCTGAGCAAGTTAACATGAGCTTGCGGAAGCCCACAGCCTACACTGCCTGGGCCTATAACCAGCCTTGGACTGATCATCACAGAGGGTGGGGAACCATGACAGACCCAGCCTGGGCCATAGCCCTGCTCAGGCTCAGGAGAATGGGGCTTCTGCCAAAAGAGGGGAGCAAGGCAGGGCAAGTGCCTAGCACAGCCTTGCCATCTACAATAGCCCCAAACTGGAAGCTGCCCAGTAGGAGGGAATCAAACAAGGTTAAGTAAAGTTGCAACATCTACTCAGTGGAACATTTTGTAGCTGTTTAACAAATAACAATTATGAAGACAAGGGCACTAGGAACAGGGAAGGGAAGCAGCAGCCACATGCAACTTCGGTGGGAGAGGGGAATCCTTATTCAATAACATCTAGTTGGAAAGCCAGGGGTGTGTGTGTGTGTGTGTGTGTGTGTGTAAAATATAAACACACATATGCATGTAAATCCACATATATGCATACACTTATGTAAATAATTCATAAGTTTTAAAATGCAGGCAAGAATTGCCAAACTTTTCTGGTCTAACAAACATTGTCTGAGCCAGGTGAGGTACTAGGAAGGACAGTAATATGGAGAACAAAATAAAGTGGGGAAGGCAGAGGGGAGTATTGGATAAAGTAGTGAGTGTTTAGATATGACGACCAGGGAGGGCTGACCCAGTTATGCAGACATTGGGAGAAGAGCATCTCAGGCAGGAGGAGCCACAAGAGCAGTGGCCCTGAGGTGTCCAGCCAGAGGAGCAGCACTGAGGCTGCTGTGGTTGGAGCAGGGTCATGAGGGGAAGAGCAAACTAAGAGCAGAGTCAGACAGGAAACCTGGCCAGATTACATTGGCTCTATGGCCACTGTAAGGGCTCAGGGCTTTTGTGAAAGTAAATAAGAGCTATTTGAGGGCTTTGACCAGAAAAGTGGTAACCTGGCCAACTCTTTTTGAGAGCTGGCTTTGACTTGAGAAAGAGCTGAAAGGATCTAAGGGAAGAGGCTCGGGGACCAGCAAAGAGACCACCACACAGTTATTAGGTGAAAGGGGAGAACGGCCTGGACAAGGGCACTAGGAACAGGGAAGGGAAGCAGCAGCCACATGCTAGATGTGCTTTGACAGTAGACACAGCAGGGTCTTTTGATAAGTGTGAAGATGAGAGACATACAAGTCAAAGATGATGGCCCAGTTTGTGGGTCTGATCAACCAGAAGGACAGAACTCACATTAACTGAGATGTGGGACGAGGACCAGGACAGTGAGAGGTCCTTGAAGCCAGTGGAAGGAAGGGTTTCAAGAAGAAAACATGACCAGCTGCACCCAATACTGCTGATGGCCTAATCAGATGGCATCAGAGATTGGGCCATTGGAATAAATAATGTAGCCATCTCTGGGAATCTCGGCAAGGGACCAGGAAAGGGGAACAACCCTGAGGGAAATAATGGATTCAAAAGAGAAGAGAATGGCAGCATTATTCACAGCAGCCTAAAGGTAGAAGCAACCCAAGTGTCCATCAATAGAAAAAGAATGGATAAACAAAATGATATACATATTTGATGGAATATTTTTCAGCCATAAAAAAGAAGGCGATTCTGACCATGCTACAACATGTCCTGAAAGCATTACACTAATAAGTGAAATAAGCCAGTAGGCCAGTCACAGAAGGATAAATACTATACAATTCCACTCAGCTGAGGCACCTGAAGTAGTGCAATTCATAGAGATGAAGAGTAGAACGGTGCAGTGTGTACCAGGGGCTGGGGGATGGGGGCATTGGAGCTATTGCTCAATGGATACAGAGTTCCTGTTTCATGAGATGAAAAGTTTCCGGAGATTGGTTGCACAACAATGTGAATATACTTAACAGTCCTCACCTACACACCTAGTTTATGGTAAATTTGACAGTCATATGTATCTTATCACAATTTTAAGTGGTAGACAATAGAAGGCAAAAAACTGGAGTAACAAGTGCACACAATTCTTTCAAGGAGTTTTGCTCCAAACTGAAGAAAATAAGGGCATAAATAGGGAAAAAATAAGGAAAGGATTTTTTTGTTGTTGCTTCTGCTTTCAACTGAAATAAACAAACAGCATGTTCATTCGCTGATGAGATTGATCCAAGAGACAATGTTCTTGAATATTTAAATTACATTTGAAATAAAATGTCCTGGCACAGCAGTGATGGTTGTACAACCTTGTGAATGTGCTAAACGCTACTTGATTATACACTTCAAGAGAAAGTTTTGTTTTGTTTTTAAATTTTTTGTAGTTGTAGATGGACAGCATGCCTTTTTTATTTGCTTATTTTTTTATGCAGTGCTAAGAATCAAACCCCGTGCCTCACATGTGCTAAGCAAGCACTCTGCCACTGAGCCACACTCCCAGCCCTCAAGAGAAAGTTTTGTTAGTTTATTTGCAGTACCAGAAATTGAATTCAGGGCCCTGCACATGTTAGGCAAGTGCTCCACCACTGAGCTCTGTCCCTATGAACTGTACTCTTTAAAAGGGTCAGTTTTATGATATATGAATATTACCTCAATAAAACTAAACTAAAAGCTATAACAAAGTTTTATGTTTCTGAAGGTCTATTCTTTTACAGACTGAATTCCCTCTCAGACAGCCCCAAATACCAACAGTTCCTATGACCAGTGATCTATGGGTAACCACAGCTCTGGGAGTTTGAGGCCCAGGAGAAGTAAAGTCATCCACATTTTGGCTGAGACACAAATGCAGCATAGCACACACCATCCACTGCCACTGAATTCACTGCAGACATATGGCTCCTTCTACTTAGGGCCATGAATTCTCAGGTCTCTCATATAGAGAAATGTGACAGGAAAGAAAAAAAAAACAAAAAAAAACCTTTCAACTCAACTCAGAGCAAGAAAACCTGCACCTTCCACCTCAATAATGCAAACGCATGCTGTCCACCTACATAGTCATACGTCACTTAACAGTGGGGATACAGTCTGAGAATTGCACTGTTAGACAACTTCCTCATTGAGTGAACATACAAACTTCAATGGTACAGGTATATACTTACACAAACTTCAATGGTACAGGTCAATCACTGGATTCAGCCTCTTGATGCAATCAAGAGACTCAGTAAGATACCACATGATGTTTTACAGTAAACTATTTGTTTGAGACAGGATCTCACGTTTCTCAGGCTGGTCTCAACCTCTTGGGTTTAAGTGATCCTCTTGCCTCAGCCTCCTGTGTAGCTGGGACTACAGGTGCACCACAACATCTGGCTAAACTTTTTATAAAATCTAAAATAACAATAAATAGTATAGTAAATGCATAAGCCAGTAGTGCTGTATATAATCGCACATGCTACCCTCTTATACAACTGGCAGCACAGCACATCTGTTCACACCAGCATCACCACAAACGTGAGGCATATGTTGTGCTACAACATTACCATGGCTACCACATCACTAGGCGACAGGAACTTCTCAGCTCCATTACAATCTCAGGGGACCAGGGTGATGTATGTGATCCACTGCTAAACAAAATACCATGATGCAGCACATGTCTCTAACCGCCAAGGAACCAGGGACAGACTCATTTTGCAATCAGTCAAATGGGAGGAAAGGGGTTCTTTTCAAACCTTCCCTAATCTGTAACATCACTCATGCTTCCAACCCCTTTTTCCTTTCTTCTGAACAAATTCAAAACAGTATCTTACTATCTAAGATGGTAAATTTTATGTGTCAACTGGGTTAAACCATGGTGACCAGATAGTTGATCAAACATCATTCTAGATGTTTCTGTGAAAGGTATTTTTTAGATAAGATCAACATTTAAATCAGAAGACGTATAGTAAAGCAGGTTACTCTCCATGGTATGATGGGTGGACTTGTTTCAATCAGTTAAAAGTTTAAGAGAAAATGACTGACCTCCCCAGGCAAGAAGAACCTTGCCAGTGGGCCACCTTCGGACAATGACTACAACTCTCCCCTAGTCTCCAGGCTGCTAGTCTATCCTTCTTAGACCTCCACAATTACATGCACCAATTCTTTAAAGTATATCTCTTAATGAATAGCCAATAAGATAGATAGATAGATAGATACAGACAAATTTAGACATCATAATAGTTCTAATTCTCTCCAAACCCTAATTCACACCCAAAACAAGTGATTGCCTAGTAGAATCATCCTGAAGAACCTGTACTTGCATAAAATTTCAAGTCATCAGAGGAATAAAAAGATAAAAATAAAAACCCACAAAATTTAGCAACCTGGGAAGAATAACATCTATTAAGCAAATCAATCATAGTGATTATATTTTTAATGCAATCTTAGATCAAACAAGTGATATTGATTTTGTAGCATTTCTATGGCTAGTTTTTACAATATACAACAAATCATTAGATACTGAATTATAGCCTATTCCTTAATTGCTACAGGAGATATGTATGTGACTTACTGGGGATTGAACCCAGCGGTATTGTACCACTGAGCTAAATCCTCAGGCCTTTTAATTTTTGTTTTGAGACAAGGTCTCATTAAGTTGCTGAGGCTGGCCTCAAACTTGCAATTCTCCTGCCTAAGCCTGAGTTGCTGGGAGTATAGACACACACCACTGCACCTGGCTACCACGAACTCTTAATAGGACTCAGTTTTTCTAGGTTCAAATCCCAGCTCTATCGCTCACTGACTATGTGACCCTGTAAGCTACCTCTGTCTCAGTTTTTCCATTCATAAAATGAAATTTTATGCCCCATGAGGATGTTGTGAAGATTACATGAGATAATATACATAAAGCACACAGGGAACTGCCCTGCACAGTGTTTTTCAAAGAGTAGGTTGTGATCCATTAGTGAAATAAACTCAGTGGGCCGAACAACCATTATTTAAAATAACAAAACAGGGGTTGGGGTTGTGGCTCAGTGGTTGAACATTCACCTAGTGCAGGTGAGGCAAAGGGTTTGATCCTCAGCACCACATAAAAATAAATAAATAAAATAAAGGCACTGTGTCCACCTACAACTAAAAAAATAAACTTTAACGAAAAAGCAGAAATAGACTAATGTATCAAAAAGTTATCAGAAGACACTACACATAAGTACCATTTTATTAAACTTTTATTTCAGATATGTGCATGTACTTACACACATACCCTGGATTACAGTCCACATTTTTTTCTTATGCTGGGTCACATAAAAAAAAAAGTGTGAAAAGCTAGTAGACTTTTCCACATAGTGGAAATAAAATTTAGTAGCAACATCTTTATTATCTAATAGATAATATGTTTGTTCTCACAATAGATAGTGCTATCTACTATCATTATAAAATAGAGCTGCTAACATTTCTATCATTTCTGCCACTGGTTTACAGCAGTGCTGCTTAAGAATCTCTGCATCTCCTTCTATTAACTTGCCAACACTTTCTTCAAATGGACTTGGGTGGTCATTTAAATATTTTCTGACTCACAATGCTGGCCAAAGATTAGTGAGGCCCCGCCCAGGCCAGAACACAAGAAATATGAGTGATTTGTTAAGAAAACCACATGAGTTACAACTACACAGAGCTTTTGTAAAATTAAATCCATGTTGGAGAGCTGCAGTCTTTCACACCCCCTTGGGAGATGTGTCATGGAGAGAGGTTACCCAAGGTCAGCTAAGCTGCACCTTCTGAGACTAGGCAAGAGTGGAGGTGCCAAACCTCAGCTCTGTAACACACTTCCTTGTTTGAGGACAGGGTTTACATCATTGTGTATTCCCCCTAACTTTCCATACACACACACCCCTCACTAGAGACTGGAAATAAAATCTCTATGAAATGCCTGTACTACTAACAGCTTAAGTAAAGGGAGTCTACTAAGTCAAAGGATCTTAGATTTTGAATATCTCAAAACAATTTCTATTACATATAACTTTTTCCCTCCACAAACAAACTAAAAACAAAGCCCCCAAACTAAAACCTCAGTTTCAATTAATGCTTGTTTAAATTGCCTTTTTGAAAAACAATGATAAATAACTATACATACACACACACACACACACACACACACACACACACACAGTTTGTTTTAAAGGAGAACGCCTCACTCTAGCTGAGGTATCAATGGGTTTGAAGTTTCAACTATAGTTTCCAAGGTTTTTCCTTAAGTTTGGAAAACAAAGTTCCCTATGATAGAAATGTGGTCACTTTACTTTTCAATTCTCCTTTCTTGAGAATAAAATCTCAGATTAGTGCCAAAGCATGACATCTGGAACATATAAGTGTGTGTAAACTAAACTTTTAATATGTGATATTGTTACTTTCTTGTTTTTATTCCGTTCTTCCAACTACGATGCCAGTGAACTAGGGGGAAGGGGACAAAAACTGCTTTAGCAGCAGAATCCTTTACTCAAATGAAATCCTACCTCTTCACTCAATAAACAAAGCAAGTAAAAATGGGGGCTGATTCCAATACCCACACCATTAACTGGTGCCTGCTGGGGAGGGTCTGGTTTTCACCTCCTCAAGGACTGAAGGCAGGGGTGATGGGAGTGTCTGGGGCATCGCCAGCCAATGCTCAGCATCTGGAAGCCCAGGCTGCCAGATAACTTCCATGTTACAAATGCAAGAGTGAACGTCTTATCCAAGGTCTCCAACCTTAGATTAGCCACTGCTCCGTACCATGTCATGGTCTTCAATGAGGAAAAGAAAAATTACATCCCTGGACTTGAAAGGGTAGATCTCTAAGTGTCTCCTCCACAGACCAAGTGACTAGGGGAGCTGAGCAGGTGATGCTGGCAATGAAAAGCACTTGGGTTCCAGACTGACTGTTGTTAAGATGCAAAACTCCCCATGTGACCTACAGGGTCAACAACTTCTATCAAAATCTCAGCTGCCTCTTGGCAGAAATCAACAAGCTGATCCTAAATAAAATTCATGGTGTGGAGGAGGGGAGATAATCAAAACAAGCCTGAAAAAGGTCAAAATTGGAGTATTCATACTTCCTGATCACAAAGCTTACTACAAAGCTACAGTAGTCAAGACAGGAGACAGCACAGACATTAAGGATGCTGTGAACGGAACAGCACTGAGAGTTAGAAACATTGGCACTGTACTTATGGTCAACTGATTTTCAACATGGGTGTAAAGACAATTCAATGGGGAAGAACAGTTTTTGTTTGTTTTTTTTTCTTCTATTCCTTTTTTTTTTCTTTAAAGACAGGGTTTCTCCCTAAATTGCTGAAGCTGACCTTGAATTTCTGATTCCCCTGCCTCAGTCTCTGGAGTAGTTGGGATTACAGATGTAATCTGGGAAGAATAATCTTTTCAAAAAATGGTGCTGGGATGACACCATTAAGTATTCAAATACAAAAGAACAGAGTTGGACCCCTACCTCATACCACATACAAAAATTAACCTTAATCTAAGAGCTGAAACTACAAAACTCTTAGAAGACACAGGCACAAATCTTCATGATCTTGGACTGGACAAAAATTTCTTAGGTATGACACCAAAAGCAGAAGCCAAACTAGAAAACCAGATTAAAGTGAACTTCGCCAAAATTAAAACTTTGTGTTTCAAAGGACACCATCAAGAAAGCAAAATGATAGCCAAAGAACAGGAGAAAATATGTGAAAATCATGTATCTTTTTGATAAGGGACCAAACAGAGGATATATATCAATATCTGAGTCACTGTAAAAACACAGCAAGCACTAATGTGGGGTTCCATGTAAATGTTGGTGAGCAGGGAAATTCACAGATCTAGAATCCACGAACAAAGAGGAACAACTATGTCAAGACATTAATCTCCACAGCGCACTCTTACGTAATGACTTTATTACCCCCACTTAATAGATAAGGAAACTGAGGCCCAGAGAGGATCAGTGACTTGCCCAATGTTACCCAGCTGATTTGTGGTAGTGTGAGGATACCAATTTAGGCAATTTGGCTCCAGAGTTATTACCAAAACAAAGACCTCTTCTAAAGCTAATAAGATGATGTTGAAATGGGCAAACTTAGCCATTGCTGGGAAAAATCATAGAACCAAAAATATAGAAAATGTCTTATACCTGGTGTTGCCCAGCAAGCACACATGCCAGTGAGTTATTCCTGAGCATCAACTCTGGGCAAGAAGACAGGTTCAGACAAAACCCTGAAAGCTGTCCAAACTCCCGACACCTAGGAGGGAGAAGTTGGGGTGTCATGGAGAAGTAATAATTACCAAGACCCTGTGAGGCTTGAGGGGCTGTCTGTGATCTCTCCAGGGGACACGGGGTGAAAACAACACAATAAAAAGGGGCATATGTGTAAATGCAAATTTGGGGAGGAAAAAAATGAGTTTGTGGACAAGAGAAAGGTGACAAATATAAGAATGAAATCAGTTGTGGAAGTAAGGTGTGGCATTATTTCTTTGTTTACTGTTTAAATGTTCCTTTGGTAGCTAATACATCCACCTTTTCAATAACAACAAAGATAGATAACCCAATTTAAAAATGAATAAAAGGCAATGAATTAAAGGCGTGAAGACATTTCTCAAAAAAAAAACAAAAAAGACACATAAATGGCCAATAAGCACAAGAAAAATGATGAACATGGTTAGCCATCAGGGAAATACAAACCAAAACCACAAGGAGAGCCTGTGAGGTGGTACATACCTCTAATCCCAGCTATTCAGGAGACTGAGGCAAAAGGATCCCAAGTTCGAGGCCAGCTTCAGAAACTTAGTGAGACCCTGTCTCACAATAAAATATATATATATATATATATAAAGGGATGGGGGATATCTCAGTGATAGAATGCCCCTGGGTTCAATCCCCAGAACCACATACACACTCACACACACACACATACATACATACATGAGATACCACCTCATACCCAACAGGACAGCAGTAATCAAAAAGATGGATAGTAAGTGAGGATGAGGATGCAAAGAAATAAACCCTCATATACTGTTGGTGGGGTTATAAAATGGTTCAGTCACTTTGGAAAAAGTTTGATAGTGATAAATGTCAAATATAGGGCTGGGGATATAGCTCAGTGGTAGAGTGCTTACCTAGCATGCACAAGGCCCTGGGTTCAATTCCCAGTAACATACACACAGAGTTAAAAAGAGTTACCACATCACCAGCATTGCTACGAATTCAAGAGAAATGAAAACATACTTCCATACAAAGTTGTACAGTTTTACCTAGCAGGGTGGTAAAAAGAAGAGAGATGTGCCTAGACGGAGAAAGCACTCTAGAACACAGTTAAATGGAAAAAATTAATTGTGAGCAATACATGTAAAATGGGATAATTTTAAATGTATTGTACATGTATATGTACTGCATATGTTTCTTTTTTCTTTCTTTTCTTTTTAAGATACCTGCACATAAAAACAAGAAAAACATAAATTCCCTCTGGAAGCAAACCTGGGATGGGAGAGGTGGAATTTCATTTTTTTTATTCTACAACTTCTAGTTGTATGTAAGAATACAGTTAGGATTCCTTGTGAAAAAGAATATTTGCCTTTCTAGTCAAAAGGGAAGAAGAGAGGGAAGAGGCCCTTGGAGGTGGGCAGTGTGGGAAACTCTGAAAGTGGACTCAGGCAAACAGCATATCGCAGTCAAGACAGAGGGAGCAAAGGTATGAAGAGGAAGAGCCTCTATAGTATCTGAAGTCCTGGGTTGGGCCCTGTTGAAACATCCTGAGAGTGACCAGCATGCAGAGTGGGAGAAGACAAATCAGGACAAACCTGGAAACAGCCAGGTTGCAAGTGTGACATAAAAGCTGACTAAAAAGCCCTATACCTGCATAGAGTGGGAGCAAGGGCAGCTCTGTTTCTTTTATTCTTTCACTGAATTTTTTTTTTTTTTTTTTTTTGGAGGGGTACCAGGGATTGAATTCAGGGGCACTTGACCACTGAACCACATTCCCAGCCCTATTTTGTTTTTTTTGTTTGTTTGTTTGTTTGTTTGTTTGTTTGTTTGTTTGTTTTTAGAGACAGGGGTCTCATTAATTTTGCTTAGCACCTGGCTTTTGCTGAGACTGGCTTTGAACTCACGATCCTCGTGCCTCAGCCTCCTGAGCTGCTGGGATTACAGGCATAAGCCACTGTCCCCGGCTCTTTTACTGAATTTTTTAAATTAAGTTTTAAATTTTTTATTTGTTCTTTTTAGTGATACATGATATTAGAATGTATTTGGACATATCATACATGGAGTATAACTTCCCATTCTTGTGGTTGAACATGATGTGGAGTTACACTGGTCTTGTATTTGTATATGAACATAGGAAAGTTAAGTCTAATTCGTTCTACACTCTATCTATTCACATCCCATCTCTCCTGCCATCATTCCCCTTTGTCTAATCCAAAGTATTTCACACACCCCCCCATTGTGTGTTAGCATATACATATCAGAGAGAACATTTAGCCTTTGGTTTTTTGGGATTGGCTTATTTCACTTAGCACAAGTCTACAGTTCCATCCATTTACAAGCAAATGTCATAATTTCCTTCTTCTTTATGGCTGAGGAATATTCCACCCTGTATGTATACCATATTTTCTTTATCCAGGTTGGTTTCGTAACTTAGCTATTGTGAATTGAACTGCTATAATTATTTTTTTTAAAGGTTTTTTTTTTTTAAAGAGAGAGTGAAAGAGGAGAGAGAGTGAGAGAGAGAGAGAGTTTTTAATCTTTATTTTTTAGTTCTCGGCGGACACAACATCGTTGTTTGTATGTGGTGCTGAGGATCGAACCCTGGCCGCACGCATGCCAGGCGAGCGCGCTACCGCTTGAGCCACATCCCCAGCCCTGCTATAATTATTGATGTGGCTACTCTTTCACTGAATTTTTTGTGACCCATTCCTTAATCTACTTATTAACTGTGATCCCCCTCCATTTTCTCTCCTCTTCCTTATTTATTGATTGATTGGTTGGCATTAGAGATTGAACCAAGGGGCACTTTATACCAAGAGCTACATCCCCAGTCCTTCTTTATTTTTTTTAATTTTGAGACACAGTCTCACTAGGTTGCTGGGGGTCTCCCTAAGTTGCTGAAGCTGCCCTTGAACTTGTGATCCTCCTCCCTCAAGCCTCCCAAGTCACTGGGATTACAGGCATGTATCAAGGATCCAGCCCTTACTGTATTTTTCTAAAATTAATTTCATAATGTTTCATCCAGATATTTTCTGATTTACATCACCTGGCATATATAGGATACCTGGGAAAAGACCATTCCATGCATATGGAACTTAAGGTTGCCTGGACATGGTCTATCTCACTGGAGCAGGGGAAGGAGAATGAGGCAGTGTAGGCAGAAGTCCCCTCCCTTCCCTCAGATTCTAGCAGATGGCTGGAGTAAGGTCTTGGCATTGTAGGCTAGGGTAGTTGACTAAAGACTCATGCACTCCTTTTCAGAAGGTGGGGCCAGAAGCATTGATGTTTTCTGAAACTACCACCTGGGGAATGAACATGAACCTAGCAGGGCACTTTAGGAGTTATAACCCCTCATATAATAAAACTTGTCTCACCCCTCTTCCCTGGGTAGGGGCGCCTTCTTTTGTTTCAATTAATTACATCTACCTAAAGGGAATCATGGGGAGGAAAAGTAGTTGTGAAGCAGGGCTCTGATGGAAAAAGTGAAAAGATCAAAATGTATAGCATCAAAGGCCAGAAAGTGTGTGTGTCCTCCTCTTTCTCTGGATTAATGATCAGTTAAAGTTTATTTAATACAGTATAAGATTCCTAGGAGTTGATGGTAGAATGAGACAGACATTATTACCCTATATGCATGCATAATTACACTACTGGAGTGACTCTGCCCCATGTACAGCCAGAGGAATGAGAAGTTGTGCTCCATTTGTGTATAATATGTGAAAATGCGTTCTATTGTCATGTATAACTAATTAAACCAAATTAAAAAAAAAAAAAAAGATTCCCAGGAGTTAAGAATTTGAGATCTGGGGCTGGGGTTGTGGCTCAGTGGTAGAGCACTTGCCTAGTGTGTGAGGCACTGGGTTCTATTCTCAGCACCACATATAAATAAATAAATAAATAAATAATAAAGTCTAATGACAAGTAAGAAAATATTTTTTAAAAAATACGCATACTTTAAAACAAATAAAGAATATGAGATCTGGGTAATATGACCTTGTGCTAGTAACTTTGCCTTTCTGAGTTTTGGTGATTCATCTATAAAATGGTGGAAGAGATGTGACAAAAAGGTATCTTGGAAAAAGTGACATCTAAGAAGATACAGACAAGAATGGCTGCTAGTGGGGCTGGGGATGTGGCTCAAGCTGTAGCGCGCTCGCCTGGCATGCGTGCGGCCCTGGTTCGATCCTCAGCACCACATACAAACAAAGATGTTGTGTCTGCTGAAAACTAAAAAATAAATATTAAAAAATTCTCTCTCTCTCCCTCTCTCTCTCTCTCACACACACACTCTCTCTTAAAAAAAAAAAAAAAAGAAAGAAAAAGAAAAAAGAATGGCTGCTAGTTGCCCCTAGTGGTGGTAGTGGTGGTTGGGGTGTGGGTGAGGGATAGAAGGAAAACAGCATTTGTAAAGGTCCAGATAAAGAGTTGCCTGGACGATATTACCAAAAGTTCTCTATAAGTTCAATGCTATGCCAATCAAAATCCCAACAGCATTTCTTGTAGAAATAGATAAAACAATCATGAAATTCATATGGAATAATAAAAGACCCAGAATAGCAAAAACAATGCTAAGCAGGAAGTGTGAATCAGGCGGTATAGCGATACCAGACTTCAAACTATACTACAGAGCAATAGTAACAAAAACAGCATGGTACTGGTACCAAAACAGGCGGGTGGACCAATGGTACAGAATAGAGGACACAGAGACCAATCCACAAAATTACAACTATCTTATATTTGATAAAGGGGCTAAAAGCATGCAATGGAGGAAGGATAGCATCTTCAACAAATGGTGCTGGGAAAACTGGAAATCCATTTGCATCAAAATGAAACTGAATCCCTTTCTCTCGCCATGCACAAAACTTAACTCACAATGGATCAAGGAGCTTGATATTAAATCAGAGACACGGCGTCTGATTGAAGAAAAAGTTGGCTATGATCTACATACTGTGGGGTCGGGCTCCAAATTCCTCAATAGGACACCCATAGCGCAAGAGTTAATAACTAGAATCAACAAATGGGACTTACTCAAACTAAAAAGTTTTTTCTCAGCAAAAGAAACAATAAGAGAGATAAACAGGGAGCCTACATCCTGGGAACAAATCTTTACTCCACACACTTCAGATAGAGCCCTAATATCCAGAGTATACAAAGAACTCAAAAAATTAGACAATAAGATAACAAATAACCCAATCAACAAATGGGCCAAGGACCTGAACAGACACTTCTCAGAGGAGGACATACAATCAATCAATAAGTACATGAAAAAATGCTCACCATCGCTAGCAGTCAGAGAAATGCAAATCAAAACCACCCTAAGATACCATCTCACTCCAGTAAGATTGGCAGCCATTATGAAGTCCAACAACAACAAGTGCTGGAGAGGATGCGGGGAAAAGGGTACACTTGTTCATTGTTGGTGGGACTGCAAATTGGTGCAGCCAATTTGGAAAGCAGTATGGAGATTTCTTGGAAAGCTGGGAATGGAACCACCATTTGACCCAGCTATTCCCCTTCTCGGTCTATTCCCTAAAGACCTAATAAGAGCATGCTACAGGGACACTGCTACATCGATGTTCATAGCAGCACAATTCACGATAGCAAGATTGTGGAACCAACCTAGATGCCCTTCAATAGATGAATGGATAAAAAAAAATGTGGCATTTATACACAATGGAGTATTACTCTGCTTTAAAAAATGACAAAATCATAGAATTTGGAGGGAAATGGATGGCATTAGAGCAGATTATGCTAAGTGAAGCTAGCCAATCCTTAAAAAACAAATGCCAAATGACTGCTTTGATATAAGGGGAGTAACCAAGGTCAGGGTAGGGACGAAGAGCTTGAGAAGAAGATTAACATTAAACAGGGATGAGAGGTGGGAGGGAAAGGGAGTGAGAAGGGAAATCGCATGGAAATGGAAGGTGATCCTCAGGGTTATACAAAATTACATATAAGAGGAAAGGAGGGGTAAGAGAAAAATAATACAAGTGGAAGAAATGATTTACAGTAGAGGGGGTAGAGAGAGAAAAGGGGAGGGCAGGGGAGGGGAGGGGAAGGGGGATAGTAGAGAATAGGATAGACAGCAGAATACATCAGTCACTAGAATGGCAATATATAAATCAATGGAAGTGTAACTGATGTGATACAGCAATCTGTAGACAGGGTAAAAATGGGAGTTCATAACCCACTTGAATCAAACTGTGAAATATGATATATTAAGAACTATGTAATGTTTTGAACGACCAACAATTTAAAAAAAAAAAAAAGAGTTGCCTGGAGCTGGGTGCAGTGGCACAAGCCTTTAATACCAGCTACTTGGGATGCTAAAGCAGGAGGATTACAAGTTCAAGGTCAGTCTGGGAAGTTTAAGGATTGGGGTATAGCTCAGTGGCAGAGCATTTGCCTAGCAGGTACCAGGTCCAGGTTTCTATCCCCAGTACTGGTGGGGGGATGTTACCAGGCTCTTAGATGATGTAAGTCTCACAGATGACTCTGTGTGTGTGTGTCGGGGGGAGGAGATGGCAACCCTCAAATGCTAGTTGACTGTAATGGCTGCACCCTGCTGCTGGCTCTGTACCTGCATCCTTATGATTTCTTTAAACTTACTGTGGCTAAGCCCTCTTATTGTCATCTTCTAGATCAGGAGATTGAAGTTGGAGTCATGAATGACTTACTGACAGCTTTGGAGAGCTGGAGGTGAGCAGGGTCTGCCCAGAAAATTCATCTGGGATGCAGTGATGTCAAGAGAGGTGGTACACATCCCCATGAAGTGTCAGCTCTGGGAGGTAGAGGCCGCCTCTGGTTAAATACCTGACCCTGGCATAATGCCAGTGCATAATGAGGACTCCTAGGGTGTTGGGGGGATTGCCCCAGGGCCTCTTTGTACCACAAAACAGTGAGTCTGCAGGAGATCATTGCCTTCAGTTCCTAGGTATCTCCTGACTTTTCCAAGACAGATTCACAAGCTGAGGCAAAAGTAGACTTGGAGCTCAAGTCAAAACTAGAATACTCCAAAAAGAGAGGCTAGGGCCCTTGGCCAGAGTTGGAGAAGATCAGTGGAGGCCCTTGGTCCCTGAGGGCTCTGCACACTTGCAACCTGGCTGTTTCCAGGTTTGTCCTGATTTGTCTTCTCCCACTCTGCATGCTGGTCACTCTCAGGATGTTTCAACAGGGCCCAACCCAGGACTTCAGATACTATAGAGGCTCTTCTTCTTCATACCTTTGCTCCCTCTGTCTTGACTGCGATATGCTGTTTGCCTGAGTCCACTTTCAGAGTTTCCCACACTGCCCACCTCCAAGGGCCTCTTCCCTCTCTTCTTCCCTTTTGACTAGAAAGGCAAATATTCTTTTTCACAAGGAATCCTAACTGTATTCTTACATACAACTAGAAGTTGTAGAATAAAAAAATGAAATTCTACCTCTCCCATCCCAGGTTTGCTTCCAGAGGGAATTTATGTTTTTCTTGTTTTTATGTGCAGGTATCTTAAAAAGAAAAGAAAGAAAAAAGAAACATATGCAGTACATATACATGTACAATACATTTAAAATTATCCCATTTTACATGTATTGCTCACAATTAATTTTTTCCATTTAACTGTGTTCTAGAGTGCTTTCTCCGTCTAGGCACATCTCTCTTCTTTTTACCACCCTGCTAGGTAAAACTGTACAACTTTGTATGGAAGTATGTTTTCATTTCTCTTGAATTCGTAGCAATGCTGGTGATGTGGTAACTCTTTTTAACTCTGTGTGTATGTTACTGGGAATTGAACCCAGGGCCTTGTGCATGCTAGGTAAGCACTCTACCACTGAGCTATATCCACCAGCCATTCAGAGTCCATTTTTATGGCACACAGGCTTCTTGAAGAATATGATGAAAGGGGAAGCCTCTGGGAAAACACACACCTGTGCTCCAAGTGTCTCATGTAGATTTCAGGAGGAACCCAGGACCCTAGGTTCAACACTCCTGTTTATGGAGTTCAAGAAGAAACTAAACTGACAAGAAGAAATTAGACAGGTGCAGCCCAGGGAGACTCCACTGACACAGGAGTCAATCTGCTGGAGATGAAAGAATAAAGGAGAGGGAGACAAGATCAGGCCCCTGGGCCCTTAAATAGACTCTCACACTCCGAGACTAGTGGATGTGTGCCTGTCAGGGGGACAGAGGCTTGCAAGAATTCAAGTGAAACCTCATCCACTCCACCCCACACACCACTCCTGAGAGGCAAACATCCAGTCACATCCAAGAGCTTCCAGAAGGTTCAAGATCCCATTTCCCAGCAGTATCCTTGACAAAGTTCACCTCTGATCCCATATTCTGAGACATACTTTGCACAAGGCTGGTTAACCATAGTAGGTATCCCAACAAAGCCCAAGTTTCCCTGGGCTGAAGGGAAAATTCTGCTACTGCATAGAAAACACCAGATCCCTAGGAGGAAAGGAAGAAGGAGAAAGAGTCTACACATTCATTTCATTAGGAAGCTAGGGATGTGATACACTATTAGTCTGATGTCAGCAGTGATAATAAGAGCAACTAACAGCAGGTAGAATTCACCTTGTACTGTCACTATTGGGGAACTTTAACCTTATCAAACCCTTGAAGGTTCATACTATTATTACCCCCATTTTACAAATGAGGAAACTCAGGCATAGATATGTAAAGTAACTTGCCTAGACTACACAGCTAAGACAAAGAGAGCAAAGCTCTCCTCTTCCACACCCCGGGGAAGAAATTAGTTATACCTAGGTAATGCCCGAAATGCTTAAAAATAAGTTCTGCATTCAGGACAACTGCTGTTTGCAGTTCGGACATCCTTGCCCAGTTTTGGACGCAAGCCTGGTCAAGGCAATAAATCGAGCAAGCCAAGTCCTCTAAGAACAAGCCCTCTGTTTCCGCAACATTCAAGCCCACTGTGAGACCAATGATAATCGAGAGCAGCCCTCCACCACCGCAATGTCCAAGGGAACCCATTTCCATCCAGCCTTATCAAATTCCACCCTTAGAAAACGCTCACCCGACTCTGGCTAGAGGTACCAATTTTCACCTTAACCTCTAGGCGTCCGCCGCCCACCTCAGGATCCTTGGGCTGAGCAGTTTAAAAGACGAAGCCGCCGCCAGCTCAAGGACCCGGGCGGGCCCGGGCGGCAGTCCCCTCTCAGAGTGCTCAGAGCCCAGCTGCCCCGCTTCGAGTGACCAGGGACCCGAAGAGCCACCACCAACAGCGCCTCACGCGAGGCAGACCTGGAGACGAAAGTTGAGGAAAAGGGGCGCGCCCCCAGGACAGGTGGCGCCTCCCTCTCCGGAAGTAGCTCCGGGAATTTTCGCCAGAACCTCCCAGGGCACCCAAGTCAGCGTCTCCCTCAGAAGCAGCGGCTGGTCAGGACCGCGAGTGGCACTGCCCACCTGCGCTGCGCCCAGCGCACCCCCCGCGGCGTGGACACCGGGAGGGAGGCGGGACTCCAATTCTGGAGGGGTTGGTGGGTTAAGGGAAGGGAGGAGCGAACCCCAGAGGCTGTAGCGGGCGAGTAGGATTCGCTTCCACCCTCGCGGACTCACCTCGTCGGCCCGCGCTGGCTCGGCCCGGCGGGGCTGAAGAGCGCTCCGCGGCGGCGGCGCCGGCGGCTGGCGGGGCGGGGCGGGGCGGGGGCGGGGCTGGGAGGCGGAACCGGCCACGTGGGCGGGAGGCGGGCGGCGGGCCCGGGACCCCGGGAGCGCCCGAGCTGGATAAAGCAGGTCCTGGACGCGGCCCCATGTGGCTGCTGTTCTACACCTTGCTTCCCGCGCCCCGCCCAGGTCTCCCGGAGAGGTAAGAAGAAAGGGCAGGGGGACCCTCAGAACACTCATTGCGACCCAAACCCAACTTAGACGGAGGTTTCATCGGGCTGGAGATTGAGGGAGACGGCCAGCCCTTGGCCCCTGCTCCCTCGGGCCGCCAAGGCGCCCCGGAAACCCCATGGGTGGCTAAAGGACAGGTATCCTAGCGGGATACTTCACACCAGCTGGCGACTGTAAAGACAAGAGTGGCAGGGGTTGCCCTAGCTGGGTAGGGCCAAAGCCTGCGCGGTAAGTGTTCACCGCAGCCGCTAGGCAGATCTCCAGCGTGTCAGGTCTTGCCCAAGCCTCACTTTCCTTGACTGTAGAGGTGAGAATGAGGACGGGCATCGAACTGCTCGAACCCCTGGGCGCCCAGCACGTCTTCAGTAATCGAGGGTTAGTTGTTGGGTGCTGAGCCTGTAGGAGTGGCTGGGTCACCCATGCAGAAATAAACATGGGAATCTGCACCCAGTCATTCATTTAACAGATAAATAAATGTCTGCTGTCCTCAGGACCTCATACAGTCCGGAATAAAGAATGCTCTAGACTGTAGTTACTGAGCTGTCATGATTCCATGAACCATTTGTGCATTTTAGGTGTGTGAAGAATTTTAACATTCCCAATGTTAAAATGGAGGGTCTGTGCGGCGCCCAATTCTCAGAAGAAGAAACTGAAGCTTAGAGAGTTTAAGCCAGCCCCAGGTGAGAGAGATCTGGAGATGACCATAGGGCCCCTGCTTATCAAGAAAAGAGCATTAGCCAATGGGCGGGCACTCAAGCTGGTGTGAAGTATGCAACAAGACCAGGGCTGAGGGGACTTAACTCTCTCCAAGGAGTGAACTCTGCCCCCCTACATCCCACCTCATAGGATGAGAGTGAGAGCTCACTGGAAGGCATCCCAGGAATATAGATCTTCCAGTCCAGCCCCAAGGACCAGTGCAATGTCTTTAGAACTTGCCTTGACCCAGCTAGGACTGTCCTCATGGCACCTCTGCCTGCTACTGCTACTTAGACTCTTCCTAGCCCACAGTCCCCTTCTGGGCCAGAAATCAAACATCTTGAGCAAATCAATGTCCGTTCCAACAGCTGCAGCTTCATTCCACTACAGTTTCAAGGGGGCTCCTAGATTCTAGACTGAGCCCTGGTGACCCATTGGTTTCCTGTTCAGGGAAAACACACTCCCCTAAGTACTCCATTTTTAAGGGCAAACTTAGTGTCCAGATCTCTAGTTCTCAACCTTTCCCCACAAGAATACCTTTGTTATTCTCCTTCCTCCACACTGTGGAAGATTCCTACTAAAACCAACCATGTTCATTAAGTAATTAAATTTATTAAGTACAAAGCAAAAGGCTTCCACTCATTCACCCAGGACTCAATTGGCAACTTCAGACCCACATGTGACACCTGAGGTTCTACCTAGGCAGCCTTACCAAGGAGAAGAGTTTTCTTTCTAATAGATTCAGTTTAATTATTTGAGTGTCAACTATTGCCATATCCCATGCTGGGCTCTGACTAGTATCAAGACAGATTGTCTGGGACCTCATGGAGCTGAAGGGGCAGATAATCCCTTCTACAAACAGATGGGGAACAAGACATGGAAAGAGACACTTGGAGAGGTGCTGGTCCAGGCAGAAGGAGGCTTCCTTGGGAAGCAGGTCTGGGCTGAACCCTGACAGGACAGGGAACCAGGCAGGGGAAAGTGTGAGAGGTCAGGTGGTGTGGAAGCAGGAGAGAACAGATCACATACTGGAAGTCCACAAAGGTGGCAGGTGGTGGGGGGACGAGGCCAGAGGAGATTTGTTGGCAAAGGTGAGCCAGACTTTGCTCATAGAAAGGCAGAGGCATTCGGGATTTGGGGAACATCGCACTGGTTGCTGAGTGAGGAAGGAATACAGTAGCTAAGTCTGTTCACTGCCAAAAGCAACGTGTCTTTGTATTGTTATTAAAGGCAAACTCCTTGACTTCCTTTTTTATAATTCTGGGTTTCTGGAAAGCAGAATACACCTACAAGTAGGATATGCACACTTAGCAGCACATCAGTTTTATCTCATAAGGATTTATATATGCAGCTTCTCCCATACCTTCCTCCCATGCCATGCTTGGCCCTGCCGATGGCTGGAGGAGGAAAGAAGGAATTGGTCACTGGACTCAAGTTGGAAGTCCGTTCAAGGAAAAAAGGTTATCTTTTGGTGGGGATAAAGAATGGCATAGTCAGGAAATGTGGGTTACTATCCAGGGTTTGGAAACTGGTGAAGAGGCCAAAAGACACCAATCATCAGTCACTTTTTCTCCTTAATATAGTTGGTGGGGGGAGGGGCTCGTTCTTAAATTCACCTGTCTTCCCTAATTCTGCAAGAAAGTTTGGGGTAGGACAAGGACAATCCCTTTATTAAATCAGTTAGGATACCCAGGGTGTCTGCAGGAGACCCCAGCATGAGGAGCTATGATTGACACCAGGCAGGAAAATAATGGTTACAGCCTGGAGCATGGGGCAGGGCAGCACACTTGGGGAAGCACCTGTGCACAAGACATGACAGGTTGGGTGCAATGGTACATGCCCGTAATCCCAGCTACTTGGGAGCCTGAGGCAGGAGGGTCACAAGGTCCAGGTCAACCCCAGTAACTTAGTGAGACCTGTCTCAAAATAAAAAGGATTGGGCATGTTGCTTAGTGGTAGAGCACTTCCCTAGCATGTAAAGGCCCTGGATTAAATCCCTAGCAACACAAAAAAATAAAATAATAAAAAGGCACAACAGTGGGCAAAGGCAAGACACTGCAACAACCAGCCCCTGCCTCCTAGTGTCTACCTTGTACCTTGAATACTTGCTGAACATGTTGTATGTAATCATATATTTAATACCCTCTGATTATATAATACCTCTCATTATAAAACAGTATAAAAAATTTCAAGAAGGGGCTAAGGATATAGCTCAGTTGTAGAGTGCTTGCCTTGCATGCACAAAGTCTTGGGTTCAAACCCCAGCACCACAAAAAAAAAAAAAAAAATTCCAAGAGGTATAAAGAGTAAGATGGAACCACAATCACTACCCAGAGATAACCACTGTTAATTTGTGTCCTTTATATTTCATGTAATACGTTATGAGCCTTTTCTTCTGTCATGAACTGTTCTTCTACAACATGACTGTTAAAGTCTGCTTGGTTTGTCGTATGACAGTACCCTCTTCTTATAAAAATCAATCTTTGAGGGCACTTGCTTTGTTCCTCATTTCTCGTTATCAGGATCAAGCTTGGTGATGAAAATCTTTGCACAATAAACTTTGACACACATTTCTGGTTACTGGTTGTAAAAGATACAACCCTAGAAGTGGAATTCGTGGGAGAGATACTCAACCTTCTGCCTGTAGCGGTACCCTGCACCAACGCTCCTCCTCCCATCGTTTTAAGAATCTGAAAGGTGTGGAGCAGCACATTGATGAAATAACACCTGCTTAGTGTAGTCCCCACCCTTGAAGATAGTGACACCTGTGGCAGGATTATGAGCTTTGGTGTTCACCTCCAGGGTCATTTGTAGTTTCAAGCAGGAAGTGACATCTGATCAAGTGTTCCTCTCTGCTGCAGGCCAGCTGAATTGAGACCTCTAAGAGACGGAAGGCCCACTTTAGTTTGCTAGCCCACCAGGTACCCAGGACCCATGGAGACATTTGTGGGAAAGTCCCATTAACTGTACATCTTTTAACCTGTCACTTGGTGCCCACATGCACAGATATAGGACTCACTGTGTGCCAGGTTCTGTGCCACCTGACCTTACATTCAAGTCTCACAAGAGCTCTGATAGGCTTTCCATAAGGAAACTTTAAAGTCCTAAACAGGGTCACACAGAAAATGGAAGACTAAGATCTGAGTTCAGGATGCCAAAGATCAAGCCCACACTTTAATCACAATGCTAATAATGCTAACAGTAATCATATTATCAATAATACACAGTTTGCATTTGTGTGAAAGATCTTTAAATATACCTAACTTCAGTGGCATAAAATCAAAGGAAGGATCTGCCTGCATTTGCATTTGGTGAACAGGCACGCTCCTGCCTTCCTTCATTTTTTAAAAAAATATATATTTTTTTAGTTGTAGGTGGACACAATACCTTTATTGTATTTATTTATTTTCATGTGGTGCTGAGGATCAAACCCATTGCCTCACATGTGCTAGGCAAATGCTCTACCACTGAGCTACAATCCCAAGCCCTGCCTTCCTTTCTTACAAGTTCCTTTTGGCCTGGCCTGGGTTTGTCTTGAAGCTGACTCCTGCCCACTCCCCGGAGTTTCTGAAAAGCAAGAATAGAAAAGACAGGCAGAGCTATTTCACCCTAGGAGAAAAAAAAAATTCCCCTAATTTTTCACTGATAATTTCTTTGAGAATCCCTGCCTTTGTTCATATGCAGAGCTGGGTGTGGTTATCTGCCTGCCCCTGGGACCTTGCAACAAGTCCAGAAAAATGTATCCCCATCAAGGCTAAAAGGTGACAAGGAGAAAAGGAGCAGATAAATGGAACCACTGCAAACCTCTAGGAACATGGTCAACTGCCACAGTATATGTGGTCAACTATTAAGAACCCCAGAGTTCATTCCAAGTTTAATTTTTCCCCCTTCAAACCTCACCTCCCACCTTCACCCTAGACCACCACAAAACAGCCAGGGGTGGATAGAGATGATTTTATTTTGTCCCTGGAAAAGTCTCAGGATTCAAGCTCTTTGTGGGCATGGAGCCCATCTCCATAAGTCCCCAAAGAATCCAAGGTCTCCTCTTCACAGAACAGTTAGCAGCTACTACTTAACAGGTGCCTAGCACTTGCTGAGTACAGCCTTGGGTGTTCTCTGTATCCCAGTTCATTTAATCCTCACAATAATCCCATGTGGTGGGTTATTCTCCATCTTATAGAGCATTTAAGCATTTTGCTCACAGTTCCATACCTAGGAGGAACTGGAATCAGGAGGCAGTGATCGTATGTGTGTGTGCCTTGTCTATTACTGTGTCCTGTGTCCCCAACACACACTGTGGAATAAAGGCTGTAAGAAGGTCATATCATCCATAAATGTAAAATGTGGCGTAACATCCTCACCAGAAAGAAGCCAGGGGGCTAAATGCACAACACTTGCATTAAGCTTTCCCTTAATCCCAAAGAGCCCATTTAAATATAATCTTACTATAAGAGTGCTTAAGCAGTGTTTGTGTCCATCATCCTCCTTCACTGCATCCTCTACGTCTCCTTTTTCTTGAGCTGCTTCTGATTTTGTTCCTGTGGGCAGTGAGGACAGAATAAGCCAGAGTTGGGCTAAAACACAGACATGTTATTGATGACCCAATATGCCAAGGACAGCAAAAATATAGTTTCCTCCCTCATCCACCTACTTTTCTCCTCCTGTAATTTAATTTAAGCCTGTAAAGGAAAGCTGGGCTTTGCTTCCTCCAAAGTTGACATTTCCTGAGGCAGGGGATGTAGCTCAGTGGTAGAGCACATACTTGGCATGGCCTCGAGTTCAATGCCCAGCACCACAAAAAAAAAAAAAAAAAAAGTTAGCATTGCCACACAAAGGCAAAAACGGTGGAAAGTCCCCACAGATGTTAGAACTATAAGAACCCTAAGGCAACTGTAACAACAAACTCCAACTTTCTAACACTGTGGTAATAATTAGGACTTCTCATGCTATCCATGTTTCCTCCATTAATAGTAAAGTACAAGCTGTAACTTATTTTAATGAAAGAAGAGGAAGTCACTTGTAGCACTGGCCTGAGGTTTTTCAGATTGAGATCCACTTGCTTAAATTCTGAACCAGATTTACTCTCAACATTTGGATTGAGAAAGAAACCAAGTCACTATAATTGCTACTGGAGACTTTTCCTTTCTCTTAAACTCTATTGAGGGACTATTGATAAGGAACGACAGACAATGCTTCCCTCAGATGTTTCAACCCCAGGGCTGCCAACCCCTTGGTTGTGCCCTTGGTAAAGCTATCCAATTTCTGGAGTTTGGGATCTCAAACATTTCTTTCTATATCAAGTGGAGGTGAGAAAAGGCATGAGTAGTTGGCCCAGGAACTAGCTTTGTCAATACCCAAAGTGGTCCATTAGCGCTTTCTCTCTACTGGCCACCTTATGAGGAGGCTCTCTGTTGCCCTTGACCACAGAGACATTATGAAGTCCATCTCTATCTGAATAGCTAGACCTATACCAAGGGGCCATGTGAAGTAGTCTAGGTGGGCTCTGCCACTAGCCAGCCATGAAATCTGAGAGCCTTTCCAAGCCTGTTTCCTTGTTTACAAAATGGACATAGAAGATTACCCACCTCAAAAATAGCTATGAAGATAAATGCTATCATGATCACGCATGTCAAGCACTTGGCACTCAAATTCAGACTCCTAAGAGAAGGAGAAATGACAAAGACCAAAGGAAAGAAGAAATCAACAGGTAAAACAAGCAGCAGCACCCTAGGCCACTGTGAATAGGAAAAATTAAGGAAGTGCCAAGGTGAGGGGCAAGAACTTGGGATTTCGGGGCTGGGGATGTGGCTCAAGCGGTAGGGCACTCGCCTGGCATGCGTGCGGCCCGGGTTCGATCCTCAGCACCACATACAAACAAAGATGTTGTGTCTGCCGAAAATTGAAAAATAAATATTTGAAAAAAATAAAAAAAAATGGGAATTTCTTCCTCTCAGTGACCCACTGTGCTTTGCTCAAAGCTGGTTTATATTATCCTCTCTTTCTATTTCCCTTGAGGACAGGTTGCAGAACCTTAGCACCACACAATCTCAAGGGAACATGAGAAGGGATAGGTGAATGGGAAAATCCATTTAGTAAAATTTAGTATGTTCCGAAGACCCAAAATGTAAAACATGTCTTTTTCAGGGAATGGCTCAAAGGCTTGTATTCTGTGTATACTATTTCTTCACACCCACTTGAGGACATTTGCCCATTTTCTGAACACTGACATGTGCTGCAGCATATCACCGTTTAATTCACCACCCTCTGAAGTAGAGAGTTTGGCCCATTTATAGGTAGGAAATCAAGGAGTAGACTCTCACATAATCTTACAGTCGTGGGGTCACAGCAACGGCAGCCAGGCTGGGACCTGAACCTGAAGTTGATGGGCAACAAGAAGTTACCTTGCAGAGCATAAAGAGTGCGTAGAAGGTGAAAGAATGTCTCCTGGAAGAATGAGCAGACATCTCTTTTTCTAATTTGTGTGTGGCTCCCAAATTCCAGTGTCTTGTTTTCAAACTTCTGAAAACGAATCCATTTGTTCTGAGAGTCAGATTTCTTCTGTAAGAAACAGTATTGTAGCAGGAAGGCCTCCTGACACAGATAGGTGAAACTCCAGTGCCTGCTGGGGGATGTAAGTGGTCCAAGGTGGTGGGTTTCTCTTCTCTAAAGGGCAAGCAATACTGACCCACTCACCTCCTCTTCCTGAGGCAGAACCCTCCAAAAACTGCCAGGAGCCTCAGCTAGCTAGGAAACAGGACAGGTATTCTAAATAACAAACCACTACAGTCTTAAAACAAAAACATTTTATTTGATGCATAAATTCTAAGGTACAAAACCATTTTGCAAATGTCAGCTGTGGTCTACTATCACTTATTTACAGAGTTATACACAAATCAAACATGTCACTAACATTTTCAATGTAAAATTACAGCACACTGCTACAGTCAGTGCTCATTATTCCACCAAAGATAAACTTAAAGATGAAATAAAAACAATGACATTAATGACCACTGGTGTTCCACAGGCTTTCCTCCTAGAACATAGGAAAAGGGAGTTTTTGCAATGGAAAAAAAGAAAAAAAATTTAACTAACAGTGAAAATCATAGTTACCTACTCTCTAAATGAACACAGTTCATTACAGAAGCTTTTGCTGCTGTCCAGATTCACCATGCAAAAAAGCAGCATGAAAGAAATAAAACTTTTTAAATAACAGATGAGCATGTTAGTGTCATCCAATGGCAATTTTTTGTCTACAAGTTGCAGCATTCACTTATGTCCACATCATATACAAATAGAAAACTGCTCCTTTGAATCTTCTTGACTGGAATTTTATATAAATGTGAGATGTACAACAGGAATAGTTTGTTTTTGTCAGTCTTCTGATTGTGCAAAACACAGTAGTTGGTGAACGGAGAGCCATGGCGCTAGCCCCCTGGAATGCAGAAGAAGTCCTTGAGGTGTCTGTGGTTCCCATGGAATTCTGGAGAGGAACCAAAGAGCAGGAGAGAAGACAATTGGCCAAAATTCCCCAGAGGTCCTCATTGGAGGATTCAAAGGTGTCTGCAAATTAGTCTCCAGATGACAACGGGAAGGTGGCACTTAGCAACTACCCTGCTGCATCATCTTACCAGTGGTTAAACTGAAGTCTGTACCATGTAGTGATATTATGAGTCACCAAATAAAGGTAAAGATATGCAAAAATAGAATCACAAATTGGGAGGGTAGGGTAGCTGCCACTCAGAAGGTAAGAGCTGGTCTAAAAGAGTATCCTGAAATTCAGGAACGACAATCAACACATCAGAAGTAAGCACCAAATGTTTGCCCTTAGGAAGGAAAATAAACCACAAAATAGGACCATTACCAAGGGCAGGAGGAGAGGGGAGTGGTAACCTACTAATTCTTAGAATGAATGTAAGCAACACACCATTTTTTAAAAGTGCCATTGTATTTCTACATGCTAAGAGGCACTGGGCACATATGAATTTTCCTATAATCCCACCCTGAGCTTGGCCATCACAAGGCACCAATATGAAGAAGGCACCAATGTTCTGTTTGAGCAACTAAAACAAGTGTGAAACTGAGAAACTAAAGAGCAGTGAAAATTATTAAGCCTTTGGAAAACAGGAGCTGTGAAGAATGGTTTAACTGGGTGGGATTATTTACCACTGAAATAAAAACACCAGGGGGATGACTTCACTGTGGTTTTCAGATACACGGAAGGTGACCAGCTGTTCTTTCTCCACTACACCCTCAACAAAAGATAGCTGGTTTGCATTTCTATAAGGAAGAACATACAAAAAACTATCTGATCAGCAGGGTAGGTTACAGAATCTCCTTTACTAAAAATCCACAATCTCATCTGCAGCCATATGTCTGGAATAATTCAGTGCAGCCCCTGTATTGACACCAGGGAGGGTACACGTGAGATAATCTAAACTTTCTTCTAGCCCTCGAGGTCTGAAATGGGAATCAAAGCTATTGGCTTACAGATTTTCTTTTGTTTTCTTTCACCCTGTGCCTGGGAAGGAGGGGAAACAGCAAGGGCGACCCAACACCCACAGGGTCTCCCCTGTATCTCAACATCAGGAAAAACTTTTCTCCGTCCACAGTTTCACACAGCCAAGAGTCGATTCACAGATCATTTAAAACAGAAGGTAATGCATACCTGGCTGTAGTGGACACTAGGAGATTCTTTGCCTTATTACCCACATATGCCTGTTTTTCTAATTAGGTCTTGGTCTAAGTTCAGATTTGCACACCATCTAAAAAAGGATTACACATGAGCCCTAGGGGTTGTGGAGTTTAAGTGAAATTGTTCAAAACATTCTGTTTCTTAAATTGGAAGACAATAAATCTGAACTTGAAATTAAATGTAAAGAAGCAATTAAAACCTTACAAAAATACATTCAGAATCGCCTCAAATTTCTTTGAAGGAGAGTTAGGGGAAAGAAATAATCCAGCTACTGGCTGGATTTAGCATTAGTGGCATGGTTTATTTGTAATTACCATGGGTGACGTTCATTTCAAATCTTATAAAGCAGAGATCACAAACTGGCAGCCAGGGAGCCAAATTAGGTCCATCTGTATGTTCTGTTGGTCTTGAATTTAAATATTTTAAAATTTTAGTTGCCAATATTAAAAGAAAGAAAGAGATTTTCAGCTTCTCTTGAGAAATGGGAAGATTGGGAAACACTTCATGTCCACAATCAACTGGAGCAGCCTCTCCCTGTAGGTAGGACAGAAGTTCTTCAGTTTGCCACAGTCCCCACCATGCCTTATTGTCACTCTGACAAAGAGAAGGTGTGTTGTTGCCATTTCTTATCACACAGCTGATTTGCTTATACCTGACTACACTGGTGCCCCTGAAGGTACAGGATCTGCTAAGAATAGATGTCTTCAACAACAGAAAAGACTAGTAACCTTCACATTGGCACTGCCCATCTCTCTCCAATAAAGAGAGTAATGTCTCTTCTTAGGAGAACCAAATTAGTTTTGAGGTAGCCAGGGACTACAGAATGTTCTTTCTTTGAGAAGGAGGGTATGCCATTTCTTCTCCAGGGATAAAATAGTGTCCCTGCCGCTTTAGTTTCTTGTAAAGGAAAAAAATGTCACCTCTTAAAAAAAACTCTTAAAATCATGTTAACCTACAGTTTTGGAGGACTAGCCTTCCTGTTTGCATGTATGTCAGGTAACCTGAGACTGAACGTTGGTAAAAAACAAAACCAAAATATCTTGTGTTTATAGAATAGCAAGAGAGAACTTTAACAAACATACATGCGGGAACTTAAATCTCCGTAACCAACTACACATTGATTCTAATGATTGATGTCATCATTGGTAAGGACAATTTTTTTTTAAACTTCTGATCTGGGACTGTTTTTAGTTAATAATGAATCAACCAAAAGCTTTATCTCATGACTTTATGACCCAATCTCATTTTTGTCTCAAAATACTGTTCCTGGCTGAGTCCCTAACTCAGTACCCAGGACTGGACTGGAATGACTTCTGATTCTTTCAAGATCCTTGTGTTTCAAAGGCCCAAGTACTGATCCTCTGGAGGAGTTCTGCACCCAGTGTAGCTAGGCCTGGTCCATGAATATAGTCCCAGTTACTTGGAGCCAACTTCTCAGAGAAGAGCACACAATTACCTGGGTTTTAACCTCCCTGATCACTCTCTTGGCAAAGCTGACTGCATCATATACTAAATTCTTTCTGTGGGACATTGGTGAATTAAGGAGAATGACTAGCTTCCTACCTTTGGTATTCTTGGTTTTCTAGAGTCCTGGGATGAACACTGGTCTCCTTTGCAGAGGGCAATAACTTACCCATAAAAGCCTCTTACTCTCAGATCAAGACCTTTCACTGAGCGCATCACTATAATCTAATCCTTGTTTCCCCGATATCTAAAATTAGCAAGTTGGCAGATTTTTTTTAAATCCCATTTTATCATTTCCACTTTCAGACAGGTAGTTAGTCAAAAACTGCAACTCTACTTAGAACAGATGTTTTGCCTTAATCTACAACACAACTATTCCCATTCCTAGCATGATGTGGGGATGGGAGAAAACAAAAGAGTGAAAGTAATGAAACAAAATTAGGAAGACAGACTTCTCAACTTATTCTGAATTAGGCAATCATACTGTAGTTTTATTACTTGGCATTTTAGAATCTGTGAATCAGAAACAATAGTTCAGGGAACTATTCAAACCCTAAATCCAAACTAAAAAACATCACCTGATTTTTGGACTAGCATCCTTTCTGTCCGTTCCATTTTTGTAACAAGTGAGTTCATGTATTGAACTCTCTGCCCCCGCCCTTGGACCTCAATTAATACTCCTCTGAATGCTCCAAACTGTCCCTAGGGCCACTTTCTCAGAGATGCCTATTTCGTATGTGAAGCTGAATGTCTATTGTAAAAGCAGCTCCTAGGTTCCTTTGGGAGCATGAAACATCTCTTAGACTAAATAAGAAATCTCTCTGGTAACTTTCCAAGTGAATTTTCATGTTAGCAAGTTTGGACCCACTGATCTCCTTCACAGAATGTATGTGGACAATGAAAACAGCAGGGCAATTTTACTTGGGCAGGAGCACACAGAACATCTCTACCAAGAAGCCAGTTTCATGGGGAGACAGTCTTGCAGCTCACTGTCTCTCCCTCAGAGCAGCTGCAGGAAACTTGATGCCAGAGAACAGATGAGCACATTATCCCAAGAAGCTGCCAGCTGCCTTTACAGAGCAGAGAATAGTACATTTGAGTCCAAAATACACACAAACCTCTTTCCAGCAGAACTGCAAGCCTTCCCTTCCCTACCTGACAAGCACATGCTTGAAAGATAAAGTTCTGCCCCATCCCACTTACCAATGTTGGTCCTATCTGATGAAGGAAAGCCACAATCCCTAGACTAAATGATGAGAAAACGGACTGCCAAAATCCAATGGCCCCTGGTAAAAAAGGTGTAGAGAGATGCTCATACCTGTGCCAGGGCATGGGGAGGGCAAGGGTTTCCAGAGAGGAGACTAACACATCATCACACACATGCAAATCAACAAACAGGATATGAACAAACATTTTCCCTTTGGAAACAGAGATTGTCTAGAGGAGTCATTCATAAAAATGTAACAATAACATCTGTGACAGTCCCTTCATTTCTACTTTCTTAAAAGGAAACTTGTCATCAATCAAAACCAGTTGAGGAGATCAGCTCCACACACTGTTGTGTTTTTGCAAATTCTGATCCCTAATATTTATGATTCAAGTTTAGACCACAAGGCCAAAATGAAGCATGAACTACAACTTTTAAAAATACAGCCCAGTTGGGTAACAGTCTCTTAAAATAAATGTCCAGACACCATCATCTGAGCTACAGCTCAGTAAGTGTAATCCAGGGAAACTTGATAGGCAGCTCTGGCCTCCACATGATGCCTACTTAGATTATAAGAAGACTCTGAGAAAGAATGAGCAAGACAGTCGGCCTGCTTTATGGCCCCCTCATCAACCAGCCATGTCACCCAGCAATACATAAAGACTTTTTTAAAAGGTGACTGGATATTCAGTCACTTCTCTGACATTGACTCAAAACTTATTTAACGTAATACCCCTGACATCGTAAGTTCCACATCAAAAATGGATAGGACATCATTTGCAATACAACAGATTCCAGAGAGAATGGCACTTGATTTCTGTGGCGATAATGATATTACAAGTGCTTTTTCCACAGATCATTTCAAATCAAAGTAATTAACAGTGAAGAGCAAAGTTTGTTTATGGCGCTCAGTGAAGTCTGAATGGTCATTGTGAGTATTATCCTGTTTCTTTTTAACTGTTTCCTCTCTACCTTTCAGAATAGGCTCTTATCCGAAAACTAACCTAATATAGCAAGGTCTTGTCAGACCCCATGGACATGCCTTTCAGAGTTCCATATGGTCTTGGAAAATTGGAGACTTTGCCAACATATTTGGTAGAGAGCTGGGGCAGCAGGAGCAAGTACTGGCCAGAATTTCACTCCAAATATCCTTTTATGAGCCCTCAGCTGCAAGAAGGCCATGTGACCAGAGATGAGGTATGGTACCAGAGAGTGGTGGCAGCTAAAGTGGCAATGCTTAGACTCTTCTGTTTGGTTACAAAGGGGCAACCGCGTGGAGTTCATCAGTGTAGCTGCAGCAACCAAGTTCTGGTTTGCACACTCCAGAGGCAAGGAGCTTAGAAGGGAGGGTAGGAGGATCCTCCTCACCTAAGGAGAGAAAAGAGGACAGATCCACACAGTCATTGCATTTCACTGAACCTGGCGCCCATACAAAGATATGGTTGGAATTGCATTTGAAGTACAGGTTTTGCACAAATGATGCAGGAATCAGAATCAGTTCAAGATGTAGCACTATTATCTTCTTAACAGATTCCAGTTCCCTTACCCTGAAGAAGGAAGATACCTTCCTTGAGGGTCAAGGGTTTCTATACATAATTCCAACTAGTTACAGGCATGAGGAGCAGCCTGAGATAATATCCTGGGGTTCCCTGGGGGAAGTGGGCCCTCCTACAGAGCCCTCCCACTTAGGGCCCTATACTGAGCTAGAAGGGAAAAAGTATTGCTCCAATTAACCTCTAGTCCAACAGATGTGATTTTAAAGGCAATGGAAAAGCCTGGAGTGGTGGCATACTCCTGTGATCCCAGCACTTAGAAGGCTGAGGCAAGAGAGATCTCAAGTTCAAGGTCAGCCTCAGCAATTTGGCAAGACCCTCAACAACTTAGCAAGACTCTGTCTCAAAATAAAATATAAAAAAGGCTGGAGATTGGGCTGGGATTGTGGCTCAGAGGTAGAGCATTCACCTACCATGTGTGAGGAACTGGGTTTGATCCTCAGCACCACATAAAAATAAAGGTATTGTGTCCACCTATAACTAAAAAATAAATATTTTTAAAAAGGCTGGGGATGTAGTTCAGTGGTAAAGTGCCTCTGGGTTCATTTAAGTTTTTGATATGAAAAAATTAAAATTAAAATAAAGACAATGGAAAGGAAGGGGGCAATAAATACCACAGGTCCCAACAAAGACACAGTCCCATAAACCCTTACCCAACCCCCTGGCAGACAATGTATTTTGGTATTCTGATGTTTCTGAATTTCAAGAAGACAATATAATACACATACCGTATGCTATATAACCCCCTTGTGGGGTCTAGGCAACTTACCATAATTTAGTATCAGTATTTCTGCAGATCAAATATTCACATTACTTGGATAAATCCAGTCTACCAAAGAAACCATATTATTTCCTTTAGGTTTAATTGTCCAATAAGTCAGCACCAAAATTAGAAAAACACTTTGACCTACTTTAGAAATGTTGCGAAAGTGTGTACCACAAACCTGAATCAATAGCACCTTACCCAGCCCGGAGGAAGAGGACAAGCTCTCCGTCAGTGAAGAAGTTTCCGTCTGGTCTGTTGAGAGTCCTTCCATCAGAGGCAGAGACAGCTCAGACGAGGGCACAGATGAATCATAGATGCCCGAGTCCCGCGGCATGTCTGAGGGGCTGCCTGCTTTCACAGCATGCAGCAAGGGCTGCAGTGTGGAGCCACTCTCCTGGGACGGGGCCTCGGGGTCTTGGTCCAGGCACACGTGCTGACTCTCAGGGTGCGGGTGCGAGTCGGCAGGCCCAGTGGCCCCAAGAATGGCAGCATCAGCCTTTAGGCAGAAATCACTTTCTGGTCCTGGTTTGCAGATGACATCATTTAAAACCAAGCCTGAGTCAAACTTCTCCAGGACAGGCTCCCGGTAACTCAGGAGGGGAGCATGGAAGGGTAGGAACTGCTTCTCGAACCAGTTAGGCTCCTCGTCAATAAACTGGTGCATGTTGCAAATGGCGACATACAGGGAACGTCCAGACTTGCTCCGAAAGTAGTTCCTTCTGCTGCTGTGTCCCAGGTGCTGTCCTGACTCCTGGAGGCTATGGTCTCCGGAGTGCAGGTGGGAGCAGAGCTGGGGAAGGTTGTCCATGAGTTTGTATTTAGTACTCAGGTCCAGGATGCAGGGGACATCACCTTCGCAGGAATAATCAAAGTAGACAGCGATGAACTTACTGAGCGCAGCAGATGAACTCTGCTTTGCCTGGCGGAGCTTTTCAGCAATAGCTGCCACTGCCACCAGGAAGAGCTCCCCTTTGCCTGAGCCTCGGCCACCTCCTTTGTGTTTGTAGTTCTTCTTTTCCACAAAGTACTTCATTCCTTTGGAACACACCACGATGATGAACTGGGACTCATGGATCTTCTGTATGACCCATTCTCTCTGTCCTTCTCTACAGAGACTAAAATCTTCCCATAGGTCTAGTGTCACCTGGAAAGAAAACAAGGCAGCTCCCTCATCTACTCCACAGGAGACAGGAGTAACAAGATGGTGAATGTCAAAGGAGGTCACATCATCTATAAGCACAGCTATGGGCAGGCTGTGTTGCAGACAAACAGCTGAGGTTCTACAGTGAGACTCACACACTAGGCCCTCTGAAAGGGCTTGCTATCCATCAACTCATTTTAGCATTATGTAAGGTCATTACCACTGGCACCCCAGAAGTGAGAAGATGGAAGCACTGAGCTTTTACCAGCTGGTCTTAAGTCATCACAAGTATGGCCTCAAGGAACCCACAGTATGGTGCAGAGCACAGAGTATGAAGGGACTGATACTGGATTATAAGAGAGGCTGCCAAGGAGCAGATCCTGGAAAGAAGGCTAACAGACTAGACTCAAGAGGAGGATGAGTGAGCTAACTGTGCTGGAAAATGGGGCTCTGGCCTATATGCCAAAGTCATGCATCCATAACTCTTACCAACCTGGGTTCAGCCATGTTGTTTGGTCAATGTCAGAGAAGAGGTTGGCGAACTGATAAAACAACACAACTGGTTATGTTCTGGTTAACTCATTCCAGAATAACAAGCACCTTCCTTCACAGCTTCATAGAGATCTACAGTGTCACATCTCTACAAGGCTTATGATCAAGAAGCCCTCTGGGGTATGATCTCTGGTAGGGAGGTTGGTGGTGGTGGTGTATCCCTGACAAGGGAATGAAAATCAGGTATGTGTGACCCCTCAGAGGGTTTAACCTTTGACCACTTTCATCTGATTCTGCTGACAACATGTCTTGACAATTGTGTTGGTATGAATGATTCCTTCTAAGTTTAAAAACAAATTCTCAATGACTATGACCAAACAGAGCATATACAATGTTTTAGAAGGAATGGGCACTCAGAAATGGCCTTGTTATCTTCCTCTGCTGTAAAATATTACCAAAGAAAAGAAAGCCCCAACATCGATCCACTTACTGAAAATAATCCCTAACTGTCTTATACTTTCCTTAATTCTTGCTGACATTATACATGCTAAAGCTAACTTGGAAAATACACCAAGCAAATTTTTTAAAATTCCTATCTTTGACTCAGCAATTCCATTTCCAGGCATTTATTCTGGGGAAATCATCAGAAATGGGGCAGTACTTAACTACTGAGAAGTTTAATAATATATATGAACTCATTTATGGTAAACACACACAACACTTTGGGGATTGAACCCAGAGCACTTCACCACTGAGCTACATTCTCAGTCCTTTTTTTATTTTAAGACAGGGTCTTGTTAAGTTGCTGAGACTGGCCTTGAACTTACCATCCTCCTAACTCAGCCTCCCAAGTTGCTGGGATTATAGGAGTAGTACATCAATACTATGGATTATGTGACTATTTAAAATTTCAGTTTACATAGAATTGCTAATAATATAGAAAATTATGAAGAGACAGAAGTAAACCATTCCAATCTGCCCAAAATGCAAAATTGTATATGTGGGTTCAAAAAAAGTCTGTGTAAAAATACATTAGATATGTTTGCGGTATCTGAAGATAGCATGTGCCACTGGCTAGATTTTGCAGTTGTTTTTCCAGCAGGTGCTTAAGGCCAGGAGACTAGACCAGCCTTCAGATTCGTTTAACTGACAGCAGAGGGCAGCCTTACCACATGGAGATAATCTGAAGACCAGGCTGACAGGCATTTTTAGAGTACAAATGACTTCTAGCTACACAATTACTGTACAATTATTGCATTTTTAAGAAACAGGGCATGGTTTTCACTTGAGAGTCACTCTAAAAATCAAAACTATGGCATTATAGAAAAGCTAAGTATTCATAGTTAACTCAAAAATTGCTAAAAAAACTGAGCAATCAAGCATTTGACACATCACTATTTTATGGATTCCTCCCTTCCCACTGCCTGATTGTCTGCAGCTACTGCCTTCTCCTACATCACCAGTTTCTCCCTTTCCATGACTCTGTACCAGTCAATCATCAAAACTCAGGAGCACTTTGTTAAACATTCCTCCCTAGTCCCGCAAGATCCCTTCCCGCATCAGTCCCATTTTCCATTCCCCTTCTCAGCAAAGTCTCTCATGCCCAGCACATGCTCACCGATGTCTTAAGTGACCCCTGAGTGGGATGTCCCACTCCGGTTACATAGTCCCATGGCAAGCCCATGATTTTTTTAGTGCTCATAAAACTTCCTTCCAGGTGGGTGCCACTCAAGGGTTTTAGGCATGAGAGTGTCAGTGCTGGGCCGGGATTGTGGCTCAGAGGTAGAGTGCTTGCCTAGCATTCATGAGGCACTGGGTTCAATCCTCAGCACACATAAATATGAAATAAAGACATTGTGTCCACCTATAACTAAAAAATTAAAAAAAAGAAAAAAAGAAACATTAGTGCTGATGATGGGAAAGACGGACTGAAAGATCAAAGCAAGACTGTCTCCATTTTGGAAACTATGCCATTAATTAAGGGCAAACCTAGAAGAGAGAGGCAGCAAAGAGGGAGTACAAACCATGTGTCCAGCCCGCAGTAAAAGAATAGACTTTAGATTCCGCACCTCACAACCACAGAAGTCCTGGAGGAAGTAGGCAAAACACTGGACAACGTTCATGTGATTCTGGCCATCTTTACTGGAATAGCACAGGAAGACCTTCGGCCGCGGCCTGAGCCTCTCCCTGGGGAGTGCTGCAGTATATGTGGAGGACTCAGAGCTCTCTTCATCTAAATGTGAATATATATTTTCTAAATTGGGAAAGAAGACAGGGTTGGTACCTATGAACAAAGCCTCATCTTGTTCCATATGACTTGGAACTCAACAACATCCTCAAGAAAGAACAGTTGACATGTCTACCTAGAGAGTCCTAATCCCACGACTCCATCAGACCCTTGGATCATCACTGAATGGGACAGTAGATTTCTGCAATGGAGCATCAAAAGATCAAAAACTGTTCCTAATCTGAAACTGACCTTGGACAAGCCAGGAAATGCTACAGGGTCCATTCTGGTCAGTGAAGTGCCCAGAACTGGCTCCCAAAATCAAGTGTACCTGCTAGACAAATTAAGCATTGGCAGAGTTGACCTTAAAAAAGTTTTATTGAAGTATAATTTACAAAGGTAAAGTACACACATATCTCTCTCTCTCTCTCTCTCTCTCTCTCTCTCTCTCTCTCTCTCTCTCTCTCTCCCTCCCTCCCTCCCTCCCTCCCTGTCTTTCTTTCTTTCTTATGGGCGGGGAGGGAGGGTGTCTCACAGGCCCAGACTGGCTTCCAACTCCTGGGCTAAAGCATCTCTACCTAAGTTTCCTCAGTATCTAGGAATACAGGCATGCACCATGCCCAGCTAAAAGTGCACAATTCTTCAGTGTACACCTTGATGAATTTTAATATAAGTGTCATCTGTGTAACCCCCATCTAAACCAAAGTATAGATTATTTCCAGCTCCTAAAAAGGGTTTCACATGACACCTGATTTTTATAAACGATCAGGTCCTTCCTCTATCCTTATTCCTGCATCAGACTTCCTTCATGCTCCTAAATTTAGTTTGAGAATTGAATTGTGCCTATCCTTTTAATGGCTCCTGAGATTTTACTCAACTATTTTAATTCTGGGAACTAGAGAAGCCAGGGATTGACTAGGAGCTAAGGTTTCCCAGACACCCACCTGGAAGAACCAGGTATTCCTAACCTCCCTCTCTGTTGGCTCTGACCCCTGACCTGCCCCCTGAGTGGGGAGGTGGAAAGATACAAAGATATACCTTGTTGCTTCTTGCGGCACATCACAGTGAAGAGCGTTGCAAACGCCGATATGACAACCAGTGGCACTGTGATGGCCACAGCTCTGATAGGCCCAGCCCAGGGAGAATGCACTGAGAAATTTCAAACGGAAGGATTTTAAACTTGAGCAACATAACAGGTTGAAAGATAAATCACTTTTTTCTTATAAACATTAAGCTGCCCCACAGGTTCTAGGACCCCAAAACCACTTATCTCTAGTTGTGGTGATTATAAAATGATTCAATGGTTCATTTTTAAAGGGTTGTAGGAAATAATTCAACAGTTGAGTCTACTGAGACAGTAAATAGCTCTGAATGGGAACTTCGCCTAAGAAAACCTCTTCTCGGGGCTGGGGATGTGGCTCAAGTGGTAGCGCGCTCGCCTGGCATGCGTGCGGCCCAGGTTCGATCCTCAGCACCACATACAAACAAAAACGTTGTGTCTGCCGAAAGCTAAAAAAAAAATAAATATTAAAAAAAAGAAAAAGAAAACCTCTTCTCCCACCACTTTTCTCCCAAGGACAAGTGGCTATTTATTTAGTTCCAGTGACAGATACCACACTGGCTTTGATCTTCCAGGCATCAACATGAAGGTGGAAGGAAACTCACATTTGATGGAATATCATTTAGGAGGGAGGTGCTGCATTTTGTTTTGTTTTTGTAAACCATAAAATATAGAAAGTATTAGATACCTTAAGTCTACAGTAGTCTAGAGCCCAAATTTCAAACACAACAATTCTTACCTGGCTTTAAGGCATAATGCATCACTTTTCTTGTTGTATTGGTATCATCTACCAGCTGCAAAACAGAGGACACTGTATTATTTTTTTTAAAAGTGATAGATAGCACCTCAACAAATTGTGTCTAGCAGGTAGCGGGGTGGGACACAATACAACAGTGAATTGATTCATTATTCCATTGGTGTGCAAGTGTGATGGGGGGGTAGGAGCACAAGTAGAAAAGAATAGTTGAGAGAGAGAGAGAGCTACTGGCCTGTAATCATTTACCAAGCTAAGACTAGGCATCAGGGTTCATCTCTGCTTTGCGGACTCAAACCTCTAACCATCCAATTTCCTGTCATGATTAAAAAGGCTGCTTATTCACTGAAGAAATTCAGTGAGTGAATCCCACAATCTAACAATTTTCTATTAAACTGGCATCCTACACTGATTTTACTGGGCCTGCATGAATACTTTAAGAAGGTGTGTCTGGCCCAAAACACACACTGCTACTGAGGAATGCAATAAGTAGGTCTTTCTACCAAAATGTTAGGACACGCCGATTGTCTTTGAATCATACGGCAATGAACAAATTGTTAATTTACTTTTACCTCAATTCTTATAGTACCAATTTGATACTGGAAAAGGAATCTTAAAAAAGAAAAGAAACATATCATTTACATACTCTTTGAAATAGAGTCTGTTGAGAACAGCAATGGAAATCCTAGAGCAATATAGGCAGATATAAAAGGACTAACTTTTGTTTTGCTGTTTGGGAATAAAATAAAACTTTCTTTCTTTTTTGCAGTGCTGCGCCTCAAACACAGAGCCTGGCACATGCTAGGCATGCATGTGCTCTACCACTGAGCTACACCCCAAAACAAAACATTTTTAAAGCTAAACTTTTAAAAATATATCTTTGTAGCATGAAAGAATATTATATAGAAATTTTATATCATAGTTATGTGGACTATGTGGTTACATAAAAATACATACTTGAACTCTTTAATGAAAAGATCAGATATCAATTATATATAAACTTTTTTAAAAAGCATAAGAACCATGTAAAAATATAACTGTGCTCACCTTCAATGGCTTGAAATATTAGTGCCATAAAGTTAAAACTGTACATGAACTACATCCTGTAGAATTAATAATAGGGCTTTCTATAGTTATACATACCTCAATTATATAATCCCCTGGAGAAACATTTTGAAGGAGGCAGCTGGTTGTCTCTGTATTTTGTTCCTGTAAAGAAGCAACCAACACTTTAAAAACTCACTTCTTGGAAAAGGGCATCAGAGACTCTTCTCTCCCCCAGAGCTGAAGGAAACTTGCCACCAGTCATACTTTCAGATGGTACAATTAGGTCAGAAAGCAGCTGCACTTATCTGACTCATGTTATCTGAACTTCACATCTGGGTAAAAGGTAGAAAGCCCTGGACCCCTGTCATATTCTATCCTTAGCTGGTGGTGCCCTCAGCAGGAATATTTCATCTGAAGGCCCCCCCAAAAAAGTTCAAATACCCTCTAGTACCCTCTACTTAAAAAGGGAAAGGAAAAGATACTAGAGTCTAGGTTTGCATGTTATTTCATTTGCCACAATTTTAACCTGGGCAGAAAGTCAAAGCTCAATGACAGAGGTGAGAATTAGCAAGAGAGCAGAACTAAGTCAGAACCCGACAAGTGCAGGGGCATGTGTAGGAAGGGACAGTGTTTGGCCACCATGACCAATAACCTCTCTTGGTCCTTGAGTGGGCAATCTGGCAATCCTGTGAGCTTTCAGGAAATGTTTCCCACTTCTCTGATCACTCTGATCACTCTGATCTTGGTTTAAGATTTTGATTACCTTAGCCTGTAGGTAGAACCAGGGGCCAGTAGACTGCTAATGGCTTGCTTCTAGTTCTAGTTTCCCTCCTTATCAGCTGTGTGGCTTTGATCAAGCTAGGTGACCTCCCTGAGTCTCAGATTCCCCATGTGTAAATGGGGATTACAGTAGCCTCTGTTTCAAAGAGTGCTCAAGATTCGTGGAGTGGAAAGATCATCGTTTGCCACACAATGAGCACTTGATGAATGTTCAAAACATAGAAAAACAAACTAAAAATACTAATTCTTTTGATTCCTTAGAAATACTGTTTATAGATCATATCACTACTAGAACCGGTCAAGATGTAGACAAGTAGGAAATAAGGGATGAAGGAAAGACGGCCTAAGATATAACCAGTGCTAAACATTCTAGAATATCTACTGATACTGCCACCAAAGCCTAGGGCTCACACTGAGCCACCCAAATTCCAGAGACCCAGGAGTCACTTTAAACCACAAGGTGCTCCTTTATGCATAACCAGCAGCTCACCTGCTTACAGGTCTTTCGCTTGAAGGGTACTTCATGCTTGAGCTTGTAATGAAGATAGAAAAAACGAAAGCCAAAGTTGTGTGGTGCGTGGTCAAAGGACACCTGCATGTCTGAACCGTGCTGGGTGATGTTCAGGTTCCGAGGCTTCCAGACTGGGAGGAGGAAGCAGCCAGAGTGAGCATTCAGAGGCCTCCCAATGCTCTCACAGTGGCAACACTTTCAGACTTGACAGATAAGAACTGTTATACTTACAGGGTTTACAGGCAAGGTTGTCCGGTTGTAACAATAGGTCACAGGCTATTGAAAGAGATACATATCTTTAGTTTTAGGACAGTTTGACATTTTCCTTACCCAGCAATTCAATAAAATTTAAATACACTATGCTTGGTGCTACTGGAAAGGGAATAAAATGCATCAATTCAACAATGATTTTTCACTGCAGGGCAGAAGTTCTATCTTATGAAAATTTAAATGGTATGATATAAAAAGGTTAATGTAGTTCACTTTACTCTACATAAGTGGAAACAGTATAAAAGTCACCCAGATTTTAAAAGCTTGTCAAACATTACATAGTTTGAAGGCTGGAAGCCAAGGGCAGCAGAACCATGTTCATGCTACTATCACACGGAGGCTGTTTTAACTGTAAACAGAAATAATGGTGGTCCCCCCTCCACTGTGGAAGTGTCTAGGCACAAGAGAACTTTGGAGTGGCTCTGGTAACTGTCAAGGGGTTATTTTGATCATCATTAGCATTTTTATTTAAAATCCTTTGTGGACTCTAAAAATGAAATATCAGGCATTTATTAAATAGTAGTGTCAGTGCTGAAAACCAGGTACTGAAACCAGTAGCTTTGAAACAGGATTTAAATGTGATAAAAACACACATTTGAAGGGACAAATGACTAGCCCAACATGTCATGCTGCTAACCCAGGGAGAGTCTTCTGAAAATTCATACAATACTCCCCCTCCCCCAAAAAAGGATAGTTTCAAAGCTACAATGCACTGAAATGGTGACAAAGGTCTACATTCCAGGAATGTATGCCCTACCTCCACCTTACCCCCAAATAGACAAATTAATTCCAATAGGAAAATTAATCTTAAATTATGCTCATTATTATCCAGGCAAGGTTCTTATAAACCCACTCTTTGAATCCAACATCTGGTTATTATATACAAAGCATCGAGAAATGTGACATGTGCATGGTTTTTGCTCTATGGAATCTTACATTAATTAAAAAAATAAGACTAATTGTTATAACTTCGCAGCACAGAAAATAACCACAGTAGGAATTCTACAAAGGGAAACATGGACATAGGCTAGAGTTGAGACCAAAAATCTCAAGAGCACAAGGATGACAACCAGGCTACAAAAGAGGGGACATCAGTGTGATGGTTTAGATATGAACTTTTGAGATGCCTCCCAAAAGTTCCTGTATCAATGTGGGAATGTTCAGAGGTGAAATGATTAGATTATGAAACCTAGAACCTAATCCGTGAATTGGATGGGGGGTTAATAATTTGAATGGACTAACTACGTGATAACTATAGGCAAATGGGGGATGGCTAGAGGAGGTAGGTCACTGGGGGCATGTCTTTGGTCTTTATGTTTCCCTGATGCCTCACTTGCTCTTCTCTGATTCTTGGCTGTCTGAGCTGAGCAGTTTTCTTCCACTACGCCCTTCTGCCATGATGTTCTGCCTCACCTCAGCCCCATGCAATGGAATCTGATCATGGACTGACCCTCCAAAGCCATAAGCCTAAAACCAACTTTTCTTCCTCTAAGTTGTTTGGGTCAGGTAAGTCTTTTGGTGACAGCAACAAAAAGCTGAGAACAGAGCATCAAGATGATACTGATCAGGATCATGCCAAAGGGGTTAAAGGGGCCACTGAAAGTTTTAGGGGGACTGGACATCACATTTGAAAACAGTGATTTAGGAAGATTAAAAGAGACATGAACAGGGAAAGGGGAGCAATTGGGAACCCAGATGGCTCATGGTTGAAGGGAGGGAGGGACTCCATCGCTGTATTTCTGAGGATCAAATTCAAGCTCCAACAAGCCCTTTTAACCCTGTGAGTCAAAACCCTAGTCAGTGGGGATGGTATCCTTATAGGATTGTTACAGAGATAAAGTATATTAATACATGGAAAGCATTTAGAACAGGGCCTGGCACATGAATGTTAAGTAAGTTAAAATTTCTAGAAAGAGGTGGTCTCAGGAATACTGTTTAATTTTCTCAATCTAATCCTGACTACCATCTAATAACAGGTATAAAATGGAATTGTTTCATGCTCCCACCCTACACCCCAAAATCAACTTACACTTTTGTTCCTAGGTTGTTGTTTTTTTTCCCCTTTAAGTATTTTTTTTTAGTTGTAGATGAACACATAGTATCTTTATTTACTTTTATGTAGTGCTGAGGATTGAAGGGTGCCTCAATACCTGGGAGACAAGTGCTTTACCACTGAGCTACAGCCCCACTCCTATTCCTGGATTTTAAAAAATCATTTGTTTTGTGTGTGTATGATGCTAGGGAATCAAACCCAAGGCCTTGCACATGCTAGGCAAATTCTCTACCATTGAACTATACCCCCAGCGCAAAAAAAAATCACATTATTTTAATACGTGGCTGTCTTAATGGTGGTTAGTGTCCTCAAAAAAATCAGCCATCAGGTTTGTTTTACAATAAACCAGGAGTGGGTGTCTCTGGTTAGGTTAACAAAGCCTGGGCCAAACCTTCATTTTAAAAAGTATATTTTTAGAATTTTCCTCTGGATGCTTTTCTCCTCATCCTGCTTCTTTTGTACTGGTATCTGGTGTGATTTTGAATACATCTCTGTAGAGCAATCATAAAAAGCAAGAGAAACATCTCCTCAAGGGAACCAGGCAGGAAAGAGCATACTCACCCCGAGTTCTGAAGAAGAAAGGGTGGTAATTGCTTTCGTTTTTAATGGAAGGGAAAGGGACAATCTTTACAAAGTAATCCGTTTCAAATTTCATATTCAGGAAAGGTTGAGATTCCATTCCCTAAAAGGGAACAAAAACACATGTGGTGTCATGAAGAAATTACCCACCCTGTCACTTACACCTGAAACCTTCACTTCTACCCAAACTGTCTTTCAGACACAATTCAGAGCTGAGGATATGCCCCAGGGAAGCAGAAAGTCAGGTCCATTTCCTGGACCAAGTTTGGATTTGGGTCTGTAACTCAGAAGATGGACAAGACTCTCTGTTCTCTGGCAAGAAAGCCATGGCTAGTTAAGCCTGAACCTCAGAGTTGCAGGGAGAGGACAGTGAGCCTACAAACTCCCGAAGAGTACAGACACTTTCTGGATGGCTGCTGGAATGTAACCTGAGAAGTGTGTTTACCAAAGAGAGGTGCTGAAGATCAGGCTGGTGTTGCCTCCCCATCCTAGCCCACCTTGGCAGGCAGGGTGGACCCCACTGCTCTGCTTCTCCAATTTCAGACTTTCAATAGACCATTCAGACCCCAGGAACAATGGCATGTCTTCAGGAGCACATTCCCCAAGTGTGACTTACAGTTCTTTTGAAGCTACTGTTGAGCTGCTTTGGGTCCTTTAGAATCAGTTGTTGGCACTGTCTTCCCTCCGACTTCAGCTCCTCCAGTATTACCCGAAATCCTTTTAGGAATTCAATGCCTAAGCAAAGCAGGATGCTTTTATGAAAAGCAAACCTAATTACTTCTGAACACACTTTCCTTCCTCCAAGATTAGGGTCCTCTCCACCTACACACCAGATGTAAAGACTTTGCTCTGCCTAGGACATCTGGGTGAACAGAAAGGAAATGAACATATCCTGCGGTCCTCTGGGATAGACAGGTGATTTTCTCTGTCCCACCATTACTATTATAATTAATCTCTAATCCACCAGGCCATTTCACAAATATCCACTGCCTCTGTAACATCAGGGTTCAAATATTTAGACCCAAGTCACAATTGATCATAAAAGTCTGCAGTGAACTATATAATTTCTAGGTCAGTGAACAAGGGGCATTCAGCTGACAATTCCCAATTCTGACTGGGAAGTGTCCCTCAACCACAATTCCACTTTAAGTTTTAGCTCTACATTTTTTTTATGTTTCACTGAGCAGAGTACAAAATTCCCAACATAGTGTCTGCACCTGAGGGGTTCCTAGACTAGAGAATAATAGTTTAGAAGAATGCTGATAGATTTACAAAGCATTTCTTGCTCTAATCACTGTAAGGCAGACACCCAAGGGCTGCCCACTGTGTGCTCTTCACATAGCGCTTAGAGGCCAGACACCCATGGCGCTGCTGAAAGGCGCTGGCCCAGCCTCCTGCCACCTGAGCTTCCCCCACTGCACGTCCCACTAGATGCTTTCAAAAGGATTAAGCCCTGATGGCCACAAGAGCCAGCACCAGGAGTCTGTATCCCATGGAGACCAGAATGGTCCAACTGCAGCTGGAGATCCCCAAAGCTGGCCTCAATTGGCGAGATATCGATTTCACATTCTTTCTGAACACTAGACAAGGAGACATTTTCAAACCTCCCTCTCCCAGGGCAAAAGTAATTACACAGGATGCAATTAACCAGGTGGGAAAATTATTGATGGCAAAGGCCAAGGAAATCTTTTTCTTTTTCGAACAGGTTCTCCAATCCTGTAATTATTTGATGAACAGCACATTTTTCATGGTGGAGAGGGTGGAGGCAACACAATCAGAACCTCACATTTTAGGGGTTCAGAGTGCTCAGAGCCCCAGAACTGATTCTAGTAGGTCAGGTTTCAATCACAAAGCTTCCTGCGGGGTGATGGCCAGCTAATCCACAGGCCCAGAGATTCAGACATAATGGCAAGACACAAGGTCTTTGGAACAACTACTATTTAGTAGATTTCACAGGAACTTGCCTTTTGAGTTTAAAAAACAATTTTTAAGCAAATCCTTTGTGTTTATACAAAAATTTAATTTATGCAATGTTCCTGGAATTATTATTATTTAACAAGAGCAAACTGATTAATATGATTAAAGGCCAGGCATCTCATGAAATCACCATGACAAACCTGGGTCTGGAGGTAGAGGCAGCAAATGTAATTCTTACACTGCAGGAACTTATTTACCATAAAACTAGTAATACCTTGTTATTATAAAAGATAGGCTATTTTATAAAGTAACCTCCCCTAAATGAACTTATTTGCTCTCTTTTACACATTTAAACTCACTGATTCCTAACAATCACAGAAGTGCTATTATCCCCATTTACAAATGAGGAAATTGAGGTTTAAAGAAGTTAACTTGCTCAAGGTCACCAGGAATGACAGGACAGAAGCAGAATTCAAACCCAGGAAGTATCTGACTTTAATTCAGTGTCCTTAACCCACATGCTTTCCTGCCTTCCAAGTTTTCCTGTTAGAACCTGATAGAACCTGTCCAACCCCCGCCACACACACACATCCATAAATCATCATTCAGGAAAAGCACAGCCTTCTGTGTTCCCTGTATTAGTCTTCCAACCACCAGCTCACACCTCTTACTTTTATTCTAATGAGGGAGCCCACAATTCCTTGGAACAAGCCCTTAACCATTTCAGCCTTATATGGAATGACCACTTCCCTTTTACCCACGGAGAATGTTTTTATCTTTAAATGTTAAGATAATATTATTTTTGGAAAACTCATGGGGTTCAGACTCAGAATTACTTCTGTGAACAGGGGAGTGAGGCCCTCAGCTCTATCCTTCCTCCCCCTGAACTCACCCCTCTGATGGTTGGGTTCTTCTGAGATTTATCCCCTTCAGATTAAGAAATCCAAGCTCAATCCCTGGCTATGTTTGGGAAAATGTCTAAAATTGGAGACAATGTCAGAGGGGCAGGTCTGAGGCCCAGATTCTGATGAAAACAATAGCCCCTCTGCTCGGAGAGCTCTCTCTGAACAGCTTGCATCTACTCTTGATAGACAAGGAATCAGGGGCTCTGTGAGCCACTTTAAAATGTTGATTCTGGGTTCAAACCCAGGCTCATCTGAACAAATGCTCCCTCCCCATGTCCATGCTTGACTAACCATCCCCGTCCTAGGTATCATCAGTTCATTCAAGGACATACAGGCCAGGCCAGTGGTAAACACCTGTAATCCCAATGGCTCAGGCAGGAGGATCCCAAGTCTAAAACCACCTTAGCAAGACCCTTTCCAAAAATAAAAAATTTTTAAAAAGGCTGGGGATGTGGCTCAGTGGCCAAGTGCCTCTGAGTCCAAACCCCAGTACCCCCGCCCCCCCAAAAAAAGAGGACAAACAGATATCCAAACAGCCAAACTGAATCTAGCCAGATAATGTGGGTTTGTTCTCTTTCTGTCCTCATTTTGATTTGGGGTTTTTGTTTTTGTTTTGGTGTCTCACAGCTTAAATAAAATTTTAATTAGCTGCCAACTTTGAAATCCTGAAAAATCACAATGTGTGTCAATGATGGGTCCATATGTCTATGTGGTCACAGAGACCGCTAACACTGGCTGCCAAAGCCAGTCTGCCCCTGAATGGGCCATGGGCTTTCCTGGCACTGTTACCACCTACCACCAACTAGCAGTGAGACACAGAGGCCAAGGACTTGGTGCCATTTATCACCTACATACTATTATTTTAGAAATCCACATGTCTCTCAAGGGTCAAAGAAAAAAACACGAAGAGCCATGGAGCAGTCTTACACTGGGCAGAGTCAGCAAGTGCAAGCCTCAGAGGACCAAGTGTGTCTGTGCCCCCATCCAACCTTGCCTCATCCTCTTCAAGACCTACCTGCCGCACATGTGAAATTCTGGCATTAGGCACTAACCCGGCTCACCGGGGTGAACCTGATTTCTGAACACTTACCGAGGGACCCTGGAGACCAAAGAATGGTGACTGCCACTTGGTCGTGGCAAGCATACTGGCTGATGGTGATGTTCTGGGCATCAGCAATCACGTGCTTCCCCAACGGATTCAAGTAGGTGGTACAGTCTGGAAAGAACAGGAATGGTCTAATTTAAAATTTTATCTTTATTTTCAAGTTTGTCTTATCAAATTACACAAAGCATGTCCACAGCTGGCCAAATCCATTCCATTTCAAGTCACGTGCTTCAAAAGCCCAAACATGACATCAAGGTTGACTGACATTTAGGTTACTATAAGATGCAACAGAGGAATTTGTTTATAGCATCACTACCATCACCCACCCGGAGTTAAATTCCAGGATGGTCCTGGGAGGATCATACATACACAGTGTGGACTGTGTGTGTGTGTGTGTGTGTGTGTGTGTCTGACTTGAACTCTGATGACATTTACCTAAGTGAATAAGTATTTGCATCAGTTCAGCTAGCTTTCAGCATTAAAAAGAGTGATCTGAAAGAGAACACTGCTAAATAATTTGGGGTTTATTTGTTTTTAGAAGAAACCTAGAAGGCAAGGTGTCAACTGGAAAGGAAGGAATCAAGGAATCAACGTGCAGATATGAATCCACAGGGGAGTGATTCACAGCCATGCTGTTAGCAATTCATTAGTGCCCAGGTAAGGATGTTAACTAGCATCCACAAAGGCAAAACTTTTATTCTGAAACACTGTCATCAAACACACACACAATCTTCATCAAATCCAAAAAGCCCCACATTGCTCCCAAAATGGAAACCACCTCTGCTTCTTTGGTTTTTGTCTGAGTATATTACTCACTGTCACTTGTCAGTATAGCCACAATCATGGAAGCAGCAGCACCACCTGGTATTGCTAAATACACCTTCAAAATCTGTCTCCCCTAAAAAGTTGCCAGAAGCTTTCAGCCAAAATCAGGCTAGGACTTGAGAAGCTGGCTGTGAGATGGCTGTTCTGGCCACTTTAACAGAAGAACCATTGGTTGTCCCTAGAAGATACCAACTATTGCTTCATCTTTGTTTCTTTCTCCATGACTCAATTTGAATACCCTCTTTAGTGTCTACTGCAAAAAGTTCTCTTCATCAAAGGTCTAAATCTGTCTGTTTCTCTGCTGAAGCGGGAGGTTTTTCTTAGGAGTGAAATATTCCAGAGCATTTTCTTTTCTCTCCCTCTTTTTTTTTTTCTCTTTTTTTGGTATCAAGGGGCACTTAACCCCTGAGCCACATCCCCAGCCCTTTTTATTTTGAGGCAGGGTATTACTAAGTTGTTAGGGCCTCGCTAAATTGCTGAGGCTAGCCTCAAACTTGCAATCCTCCTGCCTCAGCCTCTTGAGTCACTGGGAATTCAAATGTGTGCCACCACACCCAGCTATGTTGCCCATTTTTAACTAAAAATAGACATTTAAAAACCACAAAGGAATATAACAACAAGTCATCTATACTCTTCTTACACGATATAACTGCTATTATCATTCCAATGGATGTCCTTACAAAGCTTTTAGCATGCATATAACATTCTTTTTTATTTCTTATGTAAGTATAACATCCATACACTAAATTGTACCTCCCTCTTTTTTTTTTTGGGGGGGGGGTACTGGAGATTGAACCCAGGAGCGTTTGACCCCTGAGCCACATCCCCTGCCCTTTCTAGTTTTTGTTTTGACACAGAGTCTAAGTTGGTTAGGGCCTCGCTAAGTTAATGAGGTTGGTCTTGAACTAGTGATCCTCCTGCCTCAGCCTCTTATAAGTCACTGGGAATATAGGGGTGCACCACCACAGCCAGCCACACCTCCCATTTTTAAAACTGCATCCTCCACATAGTCTTTGTCCTACTTTCTTACCTAACCACATTAGATGCACTCCTTTCGTTAAACTTCATTTGCTTCAAAAAAATTCAAAAAGTGACAGCCATTCATATTTCACTATTACTTCTTTTTTTTTAAAGAGAGAGTGAGAGAGGAAGAGAGAGAGAGAGAGAGAGAGAGAGAGAGAGAATTTTTAATATTTATTTTTTAGTTCTCGGCGGACACAACATCTTTGTTGGTATGTGGTGCTGAGGATCGAACCCGGGCCGCACGCACGCCAGACGAGCGCGCTACCGCTTGAGCCACATCCCCAGCCCCCAAATTTTTTTTTTTAAAGAGAGAGTGAGAGAGGAGAGAGAGAGAGAGAATTTTTAACATTTATTTTTTAGTTCTCGGCGGACACAACATCTTTGTTGGTATGTGGTGCTGAGGATCGAACCCGGGCCGCACGCATGCCAGGCGAGCACGCTACCGCTTGAGCCACAACCCCAGCCCTCACTATTACTTCTAATTGAACAAATGTTAATAATAAAACCAAATCCTACTTTTGATGAAACTCATTCTCAAAGCAATCAATGGGTGTTCTTCAAGTTCAAAAGAGAATTTAGAATAGGAAAAAGAATCTTTAAATATCTGGTTTAACACCTACATTGTATAAAAGAGGAAACTGTAACCATGAGAGTGACTCGGAAGGAGCCCAGGAGCAGAAGCAGAAAAAGCAGCCTCAGAGGGTTCCTTATAGTTCTTGGCACTCTATGATCAACACAAGTATATTGCCCCTAGCATAAGCTCTTGAGTCTGAGGGGTTTAGTCTGAAAAAGTTCTGGCTGTCACTAGCTTCCCAATACAGAAAAAGAAGATCCTATCATACTTGTAAAGTTCCAGTATTTTCATTTGTTGAAGCCTACAATGTAAGAGAACCCTTTGACTTAGTTTTGAAAAAATGCAAACAAGAGAAATTCATGGGTTTCCTAATGCCAAAATTAACACTCTTTGGGTTTTCATAAATACAATTATGTAAATAGAAAGTCTAAGAATTAAGATAATGTATTATAACCTAGTCAGGCATACCCACTCAGAGCCTAAGGAAGCATGGAATACAGGGTCAAAGGAGGTAAGGAGGCTTGTGAAATTCAATTATGACTTAATGGTAAGACATTTCTTTTTTTTAATATTTATTTTTTAGAAGTAGTTGAATACAATACCCACATTACCTTTATTTATTTATTTATTTTTTATGTGATGCTGAGGATCGAACCCAGGGCCTCGCACATGCTAGACGAGCGCTCTACTGCTGAGCCACAATCCTAGCCCCCATTTTCTTTTTTTTTTTTTTTAGAATATTTTTTTTAAAGAGAGAGAGAGAATTTTTTTAATATTTATTTTTTAGTTTTCGGCGGACACAACATCTTTGTATGTATATGGTGCTGAGGATCGAACCCGGGCTGCACGAATGCCAGGTGAGCGCGCTACTGCTTGAGCCACATCCCCAGCCCTAGAATATTAATTGACAAAGGAACGGGGGGGGGGGGGGGGGGGGGGGGGGGGGGCACGGTTTCTGTAGTTCAGTCATTTTGGTGAAAACTTGGTAATTGATTCTCAGCTACTTCAAACACAACTAGTAATCAGTCAGCTGAGCAATAACAGGAACTTCCCTATGAAACAGAAAAATATCTTTTTCAGTGGAAAACACTGAATAAGCTTTTTTTATACAGCTTACATCCAATTATTAGCAAGTCTAAAGTTTTGGATTCTGGTTACCAAAAAAAAAAACAAAAAACTTTACACCCAAATGACATTTTGCCAAAATGCAACTGAGCTTCAGACATTTCAGGAGTCAATGCAAGTTGTGAATTAAATTCAAATTAAATGCTAAAGAATTAAGAAGAAATTACGACTAAGAGGTGGGAATAGGCATATGGGTCAAAAATTTATTACAATGAAGACAACAATAGAATACTTTTAAGTTTTATAGGTACAGATCCCTTTACACAAAACTCATATTAAATTAGAAAGGCAAATACTTGTTTGCAGCTGACCAGAAAATTTTGAACTCCTGAATGTAATATAAGATCTGCTAGGACCAAGAGCATCTATTAGAAATTAACTTTCTAACTCAAAGAAAGATCCCTTACACATGTCTTTACTTAGCTGAACCAAGTATCATGAACTTGCAAATCTTTCATTACCATCACAGCATTTACCCAGAACATGCACACCCCACTAACACGAAATGCCTGAGTTCCATGTGGAAGCCCTCATTGGTTAACTTAAAATACCCATGCCAGTGACTGTGGGTGTGAATTTGACACACATATTTGTATCTTATTATTGTTAGTCTATATCAATAACCTCAAAAACTCTGCTTTAGTACTGATTATTCTAGAGGCCTCCATATGACCTAAGCCCCTAATTCACAATCTTCTCCAAGAGATGAATGAGATGTCAGGAGTCACCAAATAGAAGTCAAGCTCCCTCTCATTATTTTCATGTATGAATTACAGCTCATAAGGCTAAAATGCTCACAATTATATACAACAACCTTCTTATGAATGAAAGCAGCTGCTTAGTGGGGATCCTATTTGCTTAATCAGAGAAAAGCACCCTCACCCTATCCTTAAACAACCATTTATCCAGAAAAAAAAAAAAGGCACACTTGTTTGGACAAAGGACAAAAAAGGGTGTTTTTATTCAACCCCAGTTGAACCGGCTTCTGTTAACACATAGTATTTCCTGAATGTATACTCAAACCAGCTACCAAGCTGAACAGATATAAGCACTATTTCATTTAAGCCTCAAAATGATTCTAGGAGAAGGAAACTAATTTTTTTCCCCCTGGTGCTGGGGATGGAGCCCAGGGTCTTCTGCATACTATACAAGCCCTCTACTACTAAGTTATAGCCCCAGTCTACTAATCTTTGTTTCATATGAGCAAACAAGCATGGGTGAAGAAACCAAGTCACCTGCCACAGCTCACAGAGCTGACAGGTGGGAAACTGGGGTTGGGACATAGCCGCAAGTACATAGGCCCAGAGGTGACCAAGTGGTGACCTCTGGTCAGTCTGGGACACAGATTCACTTGCCCCACTCTGTTTGTGTATTTGTTATTTACTTATTTATTTTTTTTAGTTGGAGATGGACACAATACCTTTATTTTACTTACCTATTTTTTATGTGGTGCTGAGGATTGAACCCAGTGTCTTACACATGCTAGGCAAGTGCTCTAACATTGAGCTACAAACTCAGCTCCTGTGTTTGTATATTCTTAAGATAGATGCCAATTATTTTTTAAATGTTCACAAAAAATACAGATTTCTCACTACTCTTGGAAACCACATCTGGCTAAACTATAGGAATTCCTCGAGACCACAATGAGCTGGAAGTAAGAATTCAGTGTCTGCTTCAAGCCAAACATAGTCTGTAGTCCCCACTTTCTCCTAACATCCTGTTCTTAGGCAGCTTTGCTCCCGTCTCCTGCTGAGCCTGACTAGCATCTGTGCTTATTCGTAAGGACTTGGTCATGTCTTGAGGAATTCACGGGAGGTCTTCATACGTGACTTTTCTGAACACTATGGAAGACACTTGACCTGTTCAAGGTCCCAAATACTTCAGTGGCTCGATGTTGAAAAGTCCTCAACCCCAAGATCTGTTGTGTCCTTGTTTAAGTACAACAGTGTAAGCTGTGGATTACTGAAAGTGCTTCACTCTTCCAGGTCAAGCCAATTACTTACTGTCATATCTGAAGGTAATGTTGTGCAGTCCGCTGTTCCTGCTGGCTGGCCCCACTCCCTGTGGGAAAACAAGAGAATACAATTAAGTATGAAGCCAACTGACTTTTCCAACACAGATCCCCACGGAGTCTAAATGCAACATTGCAGAGGCTTGGTGTCATACAAGTCCCCAAGTATCACCCACCATTCTTTCCACCCATCCTATGTCATCACAACTGCCAAACATCCTCCAGCCCAAGGGATTTCTTACTGCCAGGTCACAGGGGATCATGGACACTCATTTCCCCTGAGACAATAGGAACAGGCTATTCTATTTTAGGGGTTAAATAATTCATTAATAGTAAAATTGGGAATAAGACTAGGGCTGCCAGCTGGAGTCGTTCCAATTGGATCCACTTTTAGAACTGATTGGTTATAAAATTCTCTTACCAGACGCCCTCATCTGAAAGCTCTATTAAGCCAAGACAGATAGGCAATTCCTCAAGTCTAAGGAAACCAGTTTCTCATTCCCAGACTGGGAACGAGTGTGGGAATAAGCCGTTACTTTTATGAGAAAATTCTTCACTGCATCCATACCTATGCTTGGAATACACAGGGTGGGTCATAAAAGAAAAAGAAAAAAGACTTTAAAAGGTCTAATTCTTAACTGTTGGTGATGTGGCCATTAGCCATCTGCACTCTTAATAGCAGGGCTAACAACTCCGCCAGACTTCCCACTTTAATTACAGCATCCATAGAGAATCCTTCTATGACCCCGCCTTTTCCTACCCCACGGTTTATCCATTATGGGAAAGAGCAGCTAGCTCTAAATCTACCCACTTTGACTTAGCTGTTTCTCTAATAATCTGCAAATGTGCCATTGAGTATTAATTGCAGAATTCTCTAAAATAGGTTAATTCTGAAGAGTTAAATGATGGGAAAATATTCTAGCCACACAGCTAAAGTTTCCACTTAACAAGGAGGATGTTGGGGAAAACCATATGCTGGCAGCCTGGTATTTAATGGGCAATTGTTACACTGAGACACAATGTGGAGAACACTTCTGATGGGGCCCAGGTTTCAGGACACAACCCCATCACATCCGTATGCTTCAGGCATGTTCACGCTGTTTATCCTGAAGCCAGTCACGCCCACTGAAACCATATCCCTGAGCTCAGATATACATGAACCTTGGGAAAGCACAGCTGTGCAGAAAGGGACACACACCCCTCTCTAAAGTGGGAAAATAAGTAAGCAGTAACACAAAACCTAAATCAACATGGTCCCCCAACCCCTGATCTGTGGCAGCTCCCCTTCTTCCTGGTTCACCTTCATTCTCTAGCTTCCTCCACTCACTTTTACTTCCCCACATATGTAAAGTTCCAGAACTCCTCGCCTGAAATGAAACTTTGGAAAGTACTGTTACCTTATTAAAATCCTTAGAGTATCCATGATTTCATAGGGACAAGTCACAAGCTAGAGGCTGCCCAACCTTCAGAGATGGCAGAGACCCTGAGAGACAACCAGGCAGGAGAACAGTCCCTACAACCCTTTGGGAATGCCAGAGACCAAAGCATAAGACCCCCAAACCACCCTTCTTCTCCCTACAGAACTTCAGGTTAAACTTACTCCCCAAATTTGCCATCCTCCTGCCTCAGCCTCCCATGTTGCTAGGATTATAGGCACATGCTGCCATGTCTGGCAAGGAGGTACTTTTCAAAAAGGAAACACATTCCATTTAATAGCATATTCCTAAGTATACAGGGACGCTGGAGACCAGTCACTCTTACTTGCTGGACATAGTCAGCTTTTGGTTTTGTTCCTGTTTCCCTTATATTTCTTTTGTAGCATGGTTTTTGCTTTTGTTTGTTTGCAATACTGGGGATTGAACCCAGGGCCTCACAGATACTATGCAAGCACTCTACCACTGCACTATATCCCCCGCCCTTTTCTTTCATTTTATTTTGAGACAGGGTCTCATTAAGCTGCCCAGTCAGACCTCAAACTTGTTATCCTTCTGACTCAAATCTCCTGAGTAGCTTGTAGTCAGGTGCTGCCAGAGCTAGCAGTAGGATATTTTTAACAGATATTTACCAGGCACTTGCAATGGCTAATGCATTGTGGAAAGGAGCCCAAGACAGTGATGCAAGCAAAAACCTAAATCCCTCCCAATAAGGTCTCTGTGATGTATGTGGAGCTGTTCAGAAGAGGGTCAGTGAGCTGAACTCAAGGATTATAAGGCTTGTATGTGGCATCCATTCACGACCCACTGAGCATTTCAACTTGTCTTACACCCCACAGGGGTGGGCACTCAGTATGAACCAAACACAGGTCCTGACCTCAAGGAACTTTGGGTGTCAAGCTAAGCTTCAAACACACATGTCTACCTCACTTCCCTCCTTCTAATGCTTCACAAGTTCCATGTTCCTCTAGACCTTTGCTGGTGTGGCTACTTCCTTCCCCACCTTCCAAACCTCCCAAAGCACTGCAGTTCCACTCAGATGCTCCTGCATTTCAAGAGTCCTCTTCTCTTCTTCCCATGAATCTCTTCCCATCATCCAGGTCCTGCTTCCCTGGTGGGCTGCCTTAGTCCAGCCTCTATCATACCAGGTTCCTGATACATCAGTCTACCTACATGGCACTTCTGCACATGTCAGTGTAAAATGGTGATTCTAATTCCACAGAAAATTAGAGACCCTAAGACCCTGTGACCAGCCAACCGTGGACATGGAGTTCAGAAAGCAAAAGATGCCATGCCAGGTACCAGTTATTATCTGCACTTTAAAGACACTTTCACTCCCAGAAGTTCTCCAATGCACAGCCTCAGCACATGTATCACAGATGCTCCACAGGGTTGTCCTCAGCTCACACCAAATAATGCTTCAGCTGCTCCACAGCCCTCAAAAACCACCTTAGAAATGGTATACCCAGGCTGGTCCTCAGAACCCTGCTGTTCCTTTATATTTCAAGGCTGACAGAAATGATGGTCTCCAGAACATGTCCACATTCTTATCTGGAACTATGAGGATGGATTAAGTTCAAGGATGCTGAAATGCAGATAGTATTCTGGGTTCTCCAGGTTCTTAGATGAGTCCAATGTTATCACAAGCATTCTCATACGAGGGAGACTGAAGGGTCAGTGTCACAGAAAAGGAGATGTGGCAGTGGAAGCAGAAGAGAGGCAGAGATGACTGGAAGATACATATCACTGATTTTGAAGACAGAGGAAGAAGGAGTGACTGAACCAAAAACTGTGGCAGCCTCTGGAGCATGGAAAAGGAAAGGAATGGATCCTCTCCTATGGCTCCAGAAGGAACCAGTCCTGCATACACCTGATTTCAACAGATTAAGACCCATTTTGGAGTTCTGCTTCCGGAATTACAGAATATTAAGTCTATATCATTTTAAGTCATTAAACCTATGGTAATTCTTCACAACAGCAATTGACAGCTAATATATGCATATATTTCACCTGCAATACAAATGAACTGGACCTTGATGCCACACACCTGGTGTGTGTTGTCATTCTTCCCATCCCACTCCCAGAAGTGATCACTCGATGCTGCCTTCTCTCCCACCCTGGTCTTAAGCAGAAATTCTGATCCATCAGAGCAGCTGTTGAGATTCTGCCATTCTCTATTGGGCTTCTGTGGGCTGACCCGGAGTTTATATGGAGTTGAGGTTAAGAAAATGGGGTTGGGGGCTGGGGATGTGGCTCAAGCGGTAGCGCGCTCGTCTGGCATGCGTGCGGCCCGGGTTCGATCCTCAGCACCACATACCAACAAAGATGTTGTGTCCGCCGAGAACTAAAAAATAAATATTAAAAAATCCTCTCCCTCTCTCTCCATCACTCTCTCTTTAAAAAAAAAAAAAAAAGAAAATGGGGTTGGCCTTACAAAGATGTGTTTTCAAAGTACCCACTTTCCCTGTGACCTTGGGCACATTTCCTAGCCTCATTTCAGAGGTTCAAATGCTCTGGAGACATCCTGTAAAAGACTGGTATGGGGGATACATCAGATGACATATATCAAGTGCTCAGACAGCATCTAACACATAACAACTAAGAAATGTTTATGTCATCCTTCCTAATAAGATTCCTGCCTCATTAAGCAGGTATGAGCTAAGCTGCAGGGATGACAATGTGGAGACACTCAAGGGAGGCAGGAGGTACAGAGACAAGTTTCTGTCTCCACTGTACAGAAACTTGAAGGACCATAGGATACATAGCAAATAGGTCAGGGCAAGGTGGCAGAAGGTGCTGACCACCAGGCTAAGGAGTGTGTTCTGCTGGTAATCCCTGTGGGAACTAGATGATCTGGTAACTCCATCTATGAAATCTGCACAAGATAAAGAGCAGAGGTAGATGACAGCATGGGTGAGAGGACTGTCCTCAAACCCCTGGCCCATTGTCCCGACATAGTCAGCCCTTGAAACATATTAGTTTTCTAATGAAATGAATTTGTGATTAAGCCAGGTAATACACACAAGAACCTGGTGTTGTGTTTTCACAGTGATTTATAGGCTTAGAATGAAGGCCCACACCAAGAGAAAACAGATAAGGCCATTCACAAAGCTGGTCAGCAGCTTTATAAACTATTCTTCAGGAAACAATCCCAAGCTGTTAGCTACTACAATGTTTTGATATTTAATGAGCTGACAATTAAAAATACTTGTTTGCTGCCTGTTACTTGAAACCTATAAATGCCAATGCTGTGGCCTCAGGGTGCCACATTCTTAGTTAATTAACCACCCCCATTTGCTCTTCTAACGGGTACCTTTTAATTTGTTCCAAAGGGAACTAAGATGCTAGCCCCAGGTGCCTGGAGCTCCACTATGAAATTCCTTTGGTTGATGCTCTGTGGTAAGCAGAGACGGAAGCAGCAAATGGGAACATAATGAAGAAAACATCTTCTACTCAGGAAGGATGGGGGAGGATAACTCTTAAGTGCTCTGAAGGATTAAAATTCAAAAATTGGAAACCCACACCATGCTCCAGCCATATGGCAAGAAGCAAAGGCCTGGACACAAAGACTGCCGGCCATCCATGGCCAATTTCCTGAGGAGTCATGAGGATTTGGGGCCATCTGAAGACACCAACTCCCTAGAGCAACATTTCCAATTCAGCTCCAACAAGGTTTAACTGCCATTTTGGAAAAAAAGCATTTTGAAAAGGACTGTGCTGTAAGTACAGTGTCCCCTTTTCCAATAGAATGTTGGCCAGATGATAGGGCTTAACCAAGACTGCACTCAAGTCATTTAAGGAACTCTCAGAAAGCTTACCAGCTTTTAGTGAACAATATTTTGAGTTAAAATTTAAATAAAAGCCTTCATTACAAAGAATTGAGGACATTATTTTAAAAGGTGCACTGATTAACTACTTAAAACTAAGGTCAAGTCATACTTTCTATTGTCCATAACATTCTTCCCATCTTGGGTTTTTATTAATGAGATAAAAAGAGAGCAGAGAGTCCCAGGAGGCTTAAAATGTACAATAGAATGACACTTTTGCCTCTAACCTTTGGATGTGGGAAGGGCGGGAGGAGGCAAAATGTGGGCTCATGTGACTATTGGTTCAGGGTTTCATAACAAAAAATCCCACTTACCTCAGTTCAAACCTTTAACCAAAAAGAAAAGAGAGAAGGGAAAAAAAAAAAAAAGTCAGCAAAGGCAGAGAAGCCCCAGGTGATGTAAGCTGAGGAGAATGCTGGCGAATCCAAAACACAAGGAAAATAAATCACAAAGCCAGCCTGCGCCTGGATCTATTCAAGATATATTCCCTCCACATTCCTGGGAGCTATTCTCTCTTACTTTCCCTCTAGATGCAACCAACTTCAAAAATGAAGGATGCCAGCAATCTGACTTGGGGAGGTGAGGTCTTGGGTATCTGGCAGGGAACACACAAGCTCTGGGGGAGTGCCCTGGGGTTCCTACCAGCAATTACCCCATTGGCCCATAAGACCCAGAGATCTTAAGCTAATTAAAGAGATTTGCTTGGGGAGGTAGGAAATCACTACTCCAAAGCGTGGTCTGTGCACCAGACCAAAGCCGTAATCATGATTCATCTCTGACATGTTGCTAATCAGTACACACATGTTCCTAATTTCACGCTCCCCAAAGGAAAGCTGAAGGGACAATTGTTTCTGAGCTCTACTAACATGGAGTAGACCCATGCCAAGTTACCATGTGTCCTGCTTATCAAACTGAAAACTCTAGTTTTCATCCAAGCTTCTTTTCAATCCTCCCTTACCCCCATCAATTCACTAAAGATATATATGTGTCAGGATGTTTATACAAGGTGATTCTCAGAAAGCAACTTCTCTAAATGATGGTGGCCTACATGGAATTTAAAATGTCCTTCCCTGCTCCTGACTTTAAGATTTTTTGATTGCTTCACTTTAACGTACCTGTGCAGTTAAAGCCCAGAGGTATGAGCATGCACATGCACACATGCAAAAGCTTTCTTCCTGTGTTTAAAAAAATACAACAGAGCTCTGCAGCCTCCTAGGCCTTCACAAAGCAAAAGCCCAAGTACTTTCTCCAAAATGTCTCTTAAGGATCTGGGATCTGTGCTCTCCTGTGGCGGATAGTCACAAACAGACAGTATTGTTCCATTTTTCCAGTTCTGAAAATGTTAAAGGCAAGCTATAAAACATGCCTCTGGATGGAGGGCCAGACCTTTCCTTCTGCTTCACACCACTCCCCTCCACTCAAATGAGAACCGCATGTTAGAGAGCCAGTATCTTTAAGGTAAGAGTCAGTCTATCTGAAGTTTGCAAAGCATACACAGAAAAACTCACAGATTAACTGGTTTTCTGGGTAAACACTGGGTACAAAGAAGACGCAACCAACCAGCCACCCAATACCTACCCAGCAAATCAGCTACTGGCTCACTCTCACTTAGCTATGAAAGGAACAAAGACTTCACTCCAGAAGCCCAAGAAAGTCACTTCTTACCAGGGCAAAACAGTGATTAGACAATAGAGGAAAACTTAAAGCTATAAACATGATTGTTAGGCCTAAGCTGAGAGGAAATGTTCAGCTCAGAACACAACTACTAATAATAAGCCTTAGGACCACACAGAGAGCTGTGCACCAAATTGTGCCCACTTCAAATACTGTTTCTGAGGGCTGGGGATGGAGTCTATGAACACTGTGTCACATCTGGAATTCTGCTTTTACAGCACAAACACTTGCAGGAATGGGAGACTGCAGTGTTGCCATGAGGACCCAGCCTCCTTCATCCTGCAGGTCCCCAGCACGCCCACACATGTGCTTCCTCCAAGGTGGATTTTTCATATTTGGAATCACGGAAGGCTGCCCCTTTTACATTTTTTCATGAATCAAGACATTATTAAGACATGTTAGAAAACAAGCGACACCTTCTGTCAGACAATTAAGTTTGTCCACATAATGGTCTTGAACTCAATCAAAAACAAACAAACTCCCTAAAAGAGTGGGAAGCAGCAGTGTTAGACCCTTTTTCAAACCCTCCACTTTTTCTAGGAGGGAAACAGGCATCCCTTCTTTGTTCTGAAGCTACAAAAATCCGAGTCGACCTGTGCTCACACTGCCTCCTTTGGGCCCATGGGAGGGCTCCAGGTTCAGGCTCCAGATAGCCTTGCCCTCGGCTTTGTGGGAGCTGAGCCTCTAATCCCAACACTGCAGGGCTACTGGCCAAGGCAGGGGGTCTTCACTTTTAATTATTGATGAACCTGATGCTATTTAAAGGGCAGGATTTCTAGACCGCCCTTGGAGAATCTTGTGAAAGACAGTCCTCGCCTAATTTTGCACAGAAACACTTCTTAACAATTTCAGAACTTTCCCAGCAGTCCTTAAGGCCACCCAAGAGCCTCTGAGGTATGCATAGGCCCCAGGTCCACAGGCATGTTAGACACAAGGAATCTAGCAATCCCACTTGGAAATGAGAGTGTTACATCTGGGCTTGCCCACTCTCCTAGGGTGCACACCCTCCAAATGGCCCCTCCAGGTATGCACTCAAATGTCCACATCTACACATAGAGCAAGATCCCACCCCACCCCCATGGTAGCAGGTACCCCATCACTCCTCATCTCACTGGAACTGTGAGATAGGTTTCCCTGGGACTCCAGCTGGGTCAAAACCTCATCTCTTCCCCAGGAGCATTCTCTCTTCAGTTCTGACTGAAATTTCCAATCTAAACCCAGAGGGACCCTTCTAATATGTATCTGCCCCTCTGTGAGATCTGGCCTTTCCCAGACAATTTCCTGGAGAAGGGAGGGAATCGGCTAGCCCAGAGGTGAAGCAACAGTCACCAAATTCCGGATGGGCAGATGGGAGTAGTGTCTCTGGCCTCCTGGTTATACTCCCTATCTGGGTGGGGTGGGGAACTTAGTCAACAGCCTGACATCCTGATTGAATAATTTCTATCTAGTCTCCTAGATACTGCATCCTAAAATGTACCCCTGAGGTGCAGTCAGGGTTTGTGAGCGCCTGTGTGTGTCTGTAAGTGTGCACACCCAGCCACATGGCAAAAACACACACATACACACACCAGGAAGTCAGCAGCAGCTCCAGGTGTTAACACTTAGCGCATCCTGCCCAGCCCCCTCCAGCTGGAAGCTGGCCGCCAGGGAGCCGACACAGCAATTAGGCCCTTCCCAGGCTGGGCGCCTTTGTCCCCTAGCTAACATCATTAGTGTCTGACTTCCTGTGCACAACGGGGCCTCCTGGGGGGCAATCGCTGGCTGACCCGGGCAGGGCATTAGACTTCCTTTGTCAAAGACCCTCAAATGTTAACAAGCATGTGAACAAGTTTCTCCCCACCCGCCCCGCCTTCCCCTTAGCCTCAACCCACCACTCCCAGGGCAATTCACCAGTCTTGGTTCTTCCCATGCTGTGGGAATCTGAGTCACTTGAGAGAAATACCAAGTCTCGATGCTGAGTGTGCCAGCCTGCAGCAACATACAGCCTCTTGCATAAAGAGAGTTCCAAACCTGAGTTCTAGAGCCTTTTCACTGTACACAAGTGACTCATTTGCTGAGTGCCCACAGATTGTCAGGGCTGTGCCACTTGTCCTGCATTAACTAGGGGGACAGGAACAAAGTTAAGGGTGCTCAGTAACATGGGTTCCAGGCCACGCCATACTTAACCCAGAGCACCCTCCATTAGGCACGGGGTAAGGATAGGGGTTCCATTCACATGTGCAATGGAACTGAAATGCAAGATGGTCTCCAGATGCAAAGACTTGCTGAAGTTTGGGTAACACCCCAGGCTTCTAGACAAACAATGGTCAGATCCGAAAACTGGGTGAGTGTGAGCTACTATACAGCTGTAATTCTACCATTCCGATTCCTCTCAGTAACACCATCACCATCGGAGCCAAAGTCACTAAAATCCTCTCAGTCCTCCCAACACAGGGTTTCAGTTCTTTGTTAAGGATACAGATGTCTTTGAGAATTTGATGAGAGCTGTGTTGCACACATTTGCATGATATTCCAGAAGGCTTCTGGATCCCTGAAACCTACCAGGCCCCTCATCTGACTGCCTGCTCCTCTTAATAGCATCATAGCTTAACACCAAACAGGTCTGTTGAACAAAACGGAATGATTTTACTTTGGTGACTAAAACCAAAATCCAAACGAAGGAAGTGTTTGGAGGGGAAATTTCAAGTTTTAAACAGAACTCTGGAGTAATGCTGTCCAACTATTAGCCTTTATAGGCAGATTTTTGTTACAATTCAGTGATTGAACACTTTTTCCAAAATGTTAGGATTCTTGAACATTACAAAGTAGCAAACACCACAGGGAACAACTATTTATGTGACTTTGTACAGTGGTGCCATTAAGAGAGAGGTGCTATCACTTTCCACATCACAGGTGCTGTCAGGCGTAGTAATCAGTTTCACCAAAAATCAAGTAAAAAAATAAACCACAATGTCTAATTCCTGTTCCTTTAAACAAAAAAAAAAAATCTCTGGATGTGGAGGAAATTCTTACAGTATCCAAAAAAATGAAGAAAACAGCTGATTTTACCACTCTTGCTCAGTAGCCTTTGAAGAATATGTTGTCTGTGGTCAACACACAAAACTGGGTTAGATTTGGGATATGTTTTTAAATATTTGCCCAAAAGCCACTATGGGGGAATAAACTAAAACTCCAAAACTCCATTCTTTCCAAAACAAAAACCAAGTATGGCTTTGGCTTCTATGCCAACTATGGAAAAATTTATTTGAGCCTCAAAACTAAGATGCTAATATACAGCAAAAGACACTGACACCTTCGCAATGCCAAGTCCCCACAAGTTATTTTGATAAACATTATAAGGTTCAAAGGGTAAATTATTTCACTATTGTTTCAGATTTTTACCTTCTGACAAACTAATTTTAAAATAGTAGGTAATCGGAAGGATATACTCAAACACTAATGATTCCCAACTTTATGTCTCCCCACTTCTTGGATGGAAGCCAGCAGTCTGCCCTTAAACTATATGCAATAAATCCAGAAGACTTTCTTTCCTAATTTCCCAAGGCTACCACATGGAATTCCCATTAAAGCACACAGAAGCAACCACACACACAAAATGACACACCAATTAAATCATGGGTGATAGGTAGACCAGAAAATAATTGTTTGCCAAGAAATAATCAGCTTTGTTTTCATTTTCTTTAACAGCTAAAATGTCATTCTGAGAAGGAGAGTAAAGAATGATGTGAAAATAAAGTATTGATGTCTTGGTTGGTTTTAGATTTAGATAAATGTTCCTTGTGGGTAAGGGAGGCAGTGTGTTGTTCCTAGGAATGGTCTCCCTGAAATCCCTCTCTGGCATGGATTGGTATAGAGAGTCAACTGCATAGCAAATTCATTGTGAGGGAGATAGACAAAGGGAACTGCAGGCAGAAGTATATTTCCTCCCCTGACAAAGTGGCCCAGGAGTGGTGGTGAACCTTGATTCCTCTCCTACAGGACTGTGGCAAGCAAATGGCATACACAACCTTCTTTCTCTTTTTTTTAATATTTCTTTTAGTTATACATGGACACAATATCTTTAGTTTTATTTTATTTTTATGTGGTACTGAGGATTGAACCCAGGGTCTCTCACATGCAAGGTGAGCGCTCTACCACTGAACCACAACCCCAGCCCCACACAACCTTCTTTCTTGCAAGAGGAAGTCAGTATATCTTGACCCCTTCATTAGGCTTCCTGTGGCAAAATGTTTACAAAATCAAAGCACATGGTGGAGATAAATAAGAAACCTGTTACATTTTGTCATAAAGTTAGTGTAAAATGGAAAAGAATTTTATAAAAAGGAGTATTTTTTCCCATTAAGGAAGGTCCAAAGGTTCTGGAAAAAATGACTTCAAACTAAGAACGAGGAGCTGGTCAATGTGAGGCTTTGCTGTCAGGTGAGTGGCAATGCTCATTGGGACACAAAAGCAGTGCACTCTCAAGAACTGAGGAGGAAAAGCCCTAGAGGCACTACAGACCCAGGACCTGATGAGCAGGAATCTGGGAGGAAGGCAGCTGTGCCATCTCCTGTCTGTCATCTACTATCTGTCCAACAGGGATAGGATGCCCAGCAGTTCTGAGATTCCTTCCCAGTGGGTCTAAAGGAAAACTGAAGGCTTTTCTTTTGAAGTGGGCTTTATAAGTTCAAGACAAAAGAAATTTAAATACAAAGAAGAATACCTAAACCCTTCCCAGTCACCCCCTCATCATGCTGAAAATTATTCCTCCAGCTGTCTCTAATGCATGGACAATGCCTTGACCCAAATTAGATCCTAATACACAGAACATCTTTCCTGATAACCCTCTACTAGCTACCAATAAGTGTCATGCCTTTTGGAAGAAACATGTAGGATCTATGAGGGAAATTACAAAAAAACCTAATAAGGTGAGAGGTAGGACCACTGGGCCAAATTCTAGGGCTCCAACAAGCTATGAGTCACTCATCATTTTCTGTGAAGGTAAAATGCCATTGTTAAGAAGCAGCAAAGCTGGCCCTTTTTCCTGCTCTAATGCTAATTCTATGCATGAAAAAGGCAATGCCGCAGATGGGTAAAGCCATTTGGCACATAGTAGGTAGGTTATCTGCTGGTGTGGTATCCTAAACGCTCTTCCAAAGGATAACTGAATTACTATAAATTATCCTGTGTGTTTTTTTAAATTACATAAATTTAGGGGATTTTATGATTAGTTGGCAGGTCTCATGTGAATAACAGAACTGTGTAAAATTAAAAGGGAAACAGGCAAATCCAGGAAGCAGACTGACAGCATCCTCCCTCCTGCACAGTAATCACATTACAGCCATGTGGAAACCGAAACACTCCCACTCCTGTTTCCAGGGGGTCAGAATGGCTAGGAAAACACCAGGGCAAAGTTGATTCTACAGAGCAAGATGAGGAGATAAGACAATCTGCTGGTAAAAGCTGTAAATTCCTTTTTGTGATTAGAGTCAAAGTGTCACCTGGTTATGGAAGAAGAAAGATCTGTGCTTCAAACCTTAGCCCAATCTAAAGACAGTATTTAACCCTTCCCTGAGGTTTTCTTCTCCTCACTTATTCATGAAAGACCTTTGCAAAGGCAAAGGTTCTTATTATTCAGATGTCTTAAGAGTTTCCACTATGCTTTGCCCTGGGAAGGCCATTTTAAGTAGGAATAAGGCTAAACAAGATCTCTGCTTCCAGGAGTTTATAATTTATTTTGGAAAAAAAGCTAAAAGATGTAAATCTACACTAGATGATGTTACACTTTGTAGAATAAATGTACTAAGTTACGCAGTTGGGCTTGAGTGCAAAAGGACATCAGGGGGTGGGGGGGAGTTGAACAAAGGGAAGCTGGCCAGGAAGCGACTCCACAAGGACAAGTTCCTGAGGCACATGGTCTTTGGTGAATGGATCACTTCAAGCAGACATAAATATATGAGCACCTAAACAAAGTGCACAACCCTGTATCAGGCATGTGGTAAGCATTCAGTAAATACCACTACTCCTTGTCATCCAGAGCAGATACTCTGAAGACCCTGGAATGACGACCAAGAGTCTCATTCTTTCCATGTAAAATGGCCCCAGATGGCCTGAAAAGAGGGAAACCATAGGGCTACAATGGACAACTGGGTTCATCTTTGCACGTGGCACATCTTGGAGTTGGGCAAGACCCAAAGTATTCCTTACAGATGTAAGCATAGCCTTTGATTGGGAGAACAAGAGTGTAGGGGAAAGGGTCTCTGATATAGACCAAGGTAGTGATGGGCTAGGTTAATGATGGGGAAGAGAGAAAAGCAATAAAATAGCAGCTTCAAAGGATGAACAAAAAGGATCAGAGAACTAAATAAAAGGGATGATTCAATATAGGTCCTAGAGATTGGAGGGGACACCAATACAATAGCAAGACGACATCTGGGGTCTCCTTACACACCTCATATGTTCAAGATGGGCCTGTGCCTTGTGCTTAATACAGATAGAAGGAATTTAAGAAGGAGAGAGAAGAGTCCTAGCCACTATCCACTTACAGTTATTACCTTACCTAATTTTTGGTATTAGATGAGTGCTATGGAGGCCCAAGGTGAGGCTCCCTCAGCATCCCTCTTTCTCCATCACTTTCACACCTTGACTTCCCTGTCTATATTCAGGGAAACCCCTATCAGACCCCAAGATAGAACTCACTACTTAGAGTCTAAAGAGATATAGAGAAGACTTGGAAACAGAAGCCCTTTGATAGCTGTTAACAACTCTTCATCAAAATTCCTAAGGATAAGAGTCACTGAACACAATCTTTAAAAGCCTGACATTGGCACAAAAGAACAGATATGCATGATTTCATTTATGTGAGCTACTTAGAGAGTCAAACTCATAAAGACAGGAAGCAGAAGAGTGGCTGCTAGAGTCTCGGGGTAGAGAAGAATGGGAATTACTGTGTGTTTAATGGGTATGGAGTTTCAGTTTAGGAAGATGAGAAAGTTCTAGAAATGGATGGTGGTGACAGTGACACAGCATTATGAATCAACGCCACTGAACTAAACACTTAAAAATTGTAAAATTTATATTATGTACATTATAACTTTTTCAAAACAGGAAAATTCTAAAATGGAGGGTGCTGAAGCCAAAACATAATCATAACAAATCAGTCTTGTGGTCACATCTGCAGGAAGAATTTGGGAGGCAGAAGGCAGGCACACCAGGTAGGAGACAACCTCAGGAGTCTATAGGTATGACGATAATATGGTTGGCAGTGGTAGGAATGATGGTAAAGGATAGGTCTGAGAGAAACGGAGATAGTCAAGATTAATATTTTCAACATGAAAATCACATTTTTTTAAAAATAAACTGAGCAAATAATTATACTGATAGACCATTTAAAATAGCTCCTTCATATTAATTCCCAACTGTTTTTTTGCTGCTATTCCGACATATCTCCTAGTTTATTTGTTTTGCTTTGGTTTTTGATACTAGGGATTGAACCTAGGGGTGCTTTACCACTAAGCTACATCCTCTGCCCCCCCCCTTTTTTTTCTTTAAAACAAGATTTCACTAAGCTGCTGAGGCTGACCTTAAACTTGTGATCCTCCTCCTGCCTCAGTCTCCTGAGTCACTGGGATTACAGGTGTGCACCACCACATCTGGCACATCCCATGGTTTTATAGAAAAGTAGAAAGCATGTATTGGAGGCCTCTTAAAGAAAAATTTTCCATTAGCTTAAAATTAAAACAAACAAACAAAAAAACCCAACAGGTGCCACTGGCACTGGAACAAGGAACTGAAAAGACAGATGGCTCATTTTCTGGCTGACATGCACAGGTGCCCTCAGAGCTTGCAGTATTACCTGAACAGCACTCTAGTGTTTGTGTTATGGAGAGCACAGAGATCCCAAGTCAGAATGCTCCCCAATATCGGCCCAGCACTTTACTGTCTGATCTACTGCTAAGACAATAAAAGCTTCTGCAGTTTCTAAAACAATGTTATCTGGAAAATATAAAGGTAACCAACCCTGAACTACTAATTCTAAGGTCATCTTTTTAACCCAACATTCCTAACCAACTGGTCTAAAAGCTGGTATCCTGAATAAATGAACCATAACATAACTATTCCTCAGAACCCCGAAATAAATAGAAGTTCAAAAGATTAGCTAGAATATTATCAATATGACTCAAAGTTATCAAATTTGGGTTGGGGATGTGGCTCAAGCGGTAGCGCGCTCGCCTGGCATGCATGCGGCCCGGGTTCGATCCTCAGCACCACATACAAACAAGATGTTGTGTCCGCCGAAAACTAAAAAAATAAATAAATATTAAAATTCTCTCTCTCTCTCTCTCTCTCTAAAAAAAAAAAAAGTTATCAAATTAAACATAGTTCAGGCAAACCTTTTATGTCCCAAAACTCAGGAAAACAGTAAATTTTTGCAAGAAAGCAGTCATACAAGCATTAATTTTTAGATCATCCTACTTTGGACATTATGCTACTACACTTGCCACCATTTGAACAGATACACATCCATAATATTGATAGGCTTGTGGATCAACTTTGGTGCCATGGCTAACAACCTTCTTTCCAAAAGATAGGAGGAAAAAGGCAAAAGATGACAGTCCTTAAATCTGATTAACTTTTGAGATGAGGCCTACAGAAATATGGCACTCTAGAGTTTATTTCCAGACACCCACAACCAGCCTATGGCAAGCCATATTCTAAGCAGCAGTAACTACTATGCTAGTCACTATCACTAACGAACATTTATTGGGTAATAGCAGAGCTATGACCCTCATAACTTAACCACACTGCCCTGATGTCTTCCTAAAGGTCCAATTTTAATTCATAAACATAATTTTAAAGAGCATAAAAAAGAACTTCGGCAACTACCAGTTTGAACTGAACCATGTTGTTTTATAAGTACCTTAAAATAGCAAGTGCCCCTATATCTCATCTTCAAAAGCTTAACACTCTTTTAATCTCTTTTGCAATTCTCACTATACTAGGAGAACATTAGCCAGCATCCTAACTGACTGATGCTGGTAGATGAACCTCGCTTTCATTGCACTTTCTGAGCAATATTATACTTCTAGAAGATTCACCTAAGAACAACACAAATACTGTCTGATAAGGGGAAGACAGATTCTGTCTTCCACTGCAAGCCTTCAGATTCTCAGATCTGGAATGTTATCTATCAGCTGACTGAATCTACATTGTGTTCACCAAGAGGATACTGCACAGGAGAGAAAGTAGGACAAATGAGCCCAGACTATGAGTACCCCTGAGCTGGTGGCCTGAACATTCAGCCACAGAAAGCAGAAAAAGGACTTTAGAGAAGGGGCTCATGAATTCCCTGCCCTACCTTTCACTACCCCACCAGTAATAACCAATCATAAACATTTAGCACCTCTCAAAGACTTGGAGAGAGCCATAAAGGACATTTGGGCCTAGCTAAGGATTCTCAAAGTAGTGCAATTCCTTTTTTTACTGTCTAAAATACACAAGCACAGTACTTATAAACAAAGGAATTGGTTCAGTTTTTGCTTGGAAAACTGGGAGCCAATACATTCCTTCTGGGAATTCAGGGTAAGAGTTTTACGAAAACAGTGTCCAGATGTGCTTAAAAATTCAGTCTGTTCTTTCTTTGGGGGAGGAGTGGAGGGAGAAACATAGGGTGGGAGAGACATTTTATTAAAAATTGAAAAGGTTATTAGATTTTCTTGGCCTGCATACGAACCTATTCTCTCCTTACAAATAAGTCAGGAAGGCCTGAGGCAGAACCACTGGGCCTTCCTCCCACCTCTCTGCAGGGAGGGAGAGTCTGGGCACTGCAGTTGACACCAGCCTGGGCCTCAGAACTCTCACTGCCAGGATGTCCTTAATGGCAAAGTGTTCTACCAGGTGGTGAGGAAATGGAGGGAAGCAAGTGAGCAGGAGACTCCAAAGGCCAAAAATTCTCAAAAAGAAAATTAAGCATTTGTGCATTAAAACAGCCACCCTTGAGATAAACCAAAATGTTTTGTCAACACCATGTCCCAGTTTAACCTGGAAGCTTTGTTGAGACCTAAAGCTTCCTCAACCCCATGATTTTGTTCCCAGTATCCCTTTCAACCAGAGAGAGATGTAAATAGCCTGTTACAAAGTTTTCCTTCATTTTCAGAGGAAAAAGCTGGCTTAGGGTACTGAAGGTAAATGAGTGTTTTAAACAGAACATAAATAAAGTACAGATTCAGGCATATATTATGAATAAAAAGATAATCCTAATAATAGTTTATATTATCAGAAACCAAAGTTTATATGAGAAGCTAAGCCCCCTTTCAAAGTAGAGAGCAGCTGCTGGTACAGCAGAGGAAAATGGTATGTCAGAAATGTGACCTACCTTCAAGTCTGTGTAACTCTCCTGTCAGCCAAAGCTTCCTTCCGCCACCTTACAGGGGACAGGGATGGGGCGGGTATCCTTTCTGAAGTGTTTTGTTTGCAAAGGTTGGGAAATGTCTGAGTTTTTGGAGGAATTTATTTGTCTCCACTGTACCCAAGCAATCTCTACAAAAGGCTACATCATCCTCATCAGGACCCTGAGGGCAAGAATGGTGACCCTATCAGCAGGGTTGGCCCTGGGGATGCCCTCCTCCTCCCAGGAGTTAGAGGAATAGCTCCAGGATGAACAATCTCAGTCTCAATCAGAAGCAGGAGGTGTTGGGAGACTGGGCTTGTACACAGTTCTGCCAACAGGTTTCACATGCTCCCAAAAATGCTGACTCCATCACAATCCCCTTTAACCAAAAGCCCTAATGATATGTAAGCTGGAAATCTATATTTGACAGGTAGTATAGCCCTTGTTCATGGAGCATCCAGGATGTGCAGGGTCCAGAGCTAGGCCCTGGGGAAGGGTCAAAGAGTGACTGAAGTGGGGCAGCGTTCCCAGGCAGTGACAGTCACATGAAAGAGACACACTCATTAGCTGAGAGACTGGATAATGGGCCACTTTTGAAAAGTAGCCAACTTCGCATTTCCAAATTAGAAAGCAGGAGTACAACTCAAGACATTTGTTTGGTGTTAAATTGTTCTGTACCTTCAGGGGTGGAAGGGCACATCAGGATAGGAGACACAGTCCCTAACATTTATCTCCTTTTCTAATTTTCACAGCTATAAAGTCTATTCCAGGATATTCTCACCTGGAGACAACAGCTCTCTGCAAAGGTGGCTGAAGTTTCAATTAGGCCAAGACACAGTAAGGAGAAAGAGCTTCTAGCACTCCCAAGAGGCCACTACCTCTTTTTCCCTTTCCCTACCTCTTAGCTTCACCACAGCAATGGGGCCTTTGTCACCAAAGCACACGAATGTTTTCTCAAAGAGTGACCAACTGGTGGCACTGGGGAGACCCTCAAAGGCTCCTACAAATATAAAGGACTGGCAGTGTGCCCAGCTCCTTACTGGCCATAAGTCACAGAAGAGGGGCTGCTAAATCATGGAGTACTGGGTAAAGGTTCAGGGAAGCTGACCAAGCATTATTTGGGACAAGGATATTCAGAGGTACAAGTTGCATGTCCCTTGCACATCTCCACTCTTTTCTGCAGAGGATTAAGATGCTGATTGCTCTGCTACAACTGCAGGTGGAGGCACAGGTTGAAAACCACACATTTCCTTCCCAAAGCAACTTGTCAACACTCCTGTCTAAGCACAGAGCTTCCGGAGGGCGTGACCCCAGAAGATAAGGCTCCTCATCAAATGGGCCTTGATGGTGCTTCAAGCTTCAGGCCCTGTTATCAGAGACCTGTCTGGTCTCTGAATGGGTGACCTCTTCCCAGTCATTCACTGCCGCTTCCTCCTCTGGCCTGTGACACAGACCCCTCTGGAGACCCATCTTCCTGACAGCCTACCAGGCATTCTTTCCTTTTTCCCAAACATCAGAGAATGCCAATGCAAACCTTTACCATTTTTTTTTTTCTTTTTTTGTACTGGAAAGTGAACCCAGATGTGTTCTACCATTGAGCAGCATCCCCAGCCCTTTTTAGTTTGAGACAGGATCTCACTAAGTTGCGAAGGCTGGCCTCAAACTTGCAATCTTCCTGCCTCAGCCTCCAAGTCTCACCTTATCTTCTTCTTTTTTTTTTATCCTTTTTTTTTTTTTTAGTTGTAGTTCAACACAATACCTTTATTTTATTTATTTTTATATGTGGTGCTGAGGATCAAACCCGGTGCCTCGCACATGCTAGGCTAGTGCTCTACCACTGAGCCACAACCTCAGCCTCTCACCTTATCTTCTTAAAGCCCATCTCCACTTCTATCTTCTTTCTCTGGCCTCCTCGTAGCCACCTTCCTGTGTACTTTAAGTCTAGGATCTTCAACCTGGTACGGGTAACCTCAAACCCACCCTTGTGGAGAGAAAAGGTTGCTCTTACAGGGATCTTCCAGAAGTGTTCTGGTCATATCCAGTGGCCTTCCCACGGGACCCTTGAAAGCAATACCAGTTCAATCAGGGAGGATAGAGGAACACTAGGAGTAGAGTTCTTGACCCAAAGAGAAACCCACTAGATAGCAATCTCTGAGTAAGGGGCAGGGGGGCAAGGAACAGTACCAACAGTGATTTAGGGGGCTGAGTTTTTTATTATCTCTAATAAATCCAGAATCAACCAGAGTTGCTGTACTCTGCTTCATAATGAAGTTTCAAGGAAGAGGCAAGGAAGAGGTAGGTATGAATGAGTGTATATATGTGTATCACTAGTCTAACTTCCATAGCATTCCTAGTAAAAAGACAGCTAGGTATAAATGAGAGAAAGGAGACACAAAAAAATTAATGACTTGATTTTGCAGTTGCTACAGGCAGATAATCTTCTAAACAAACTACTTCTTTTGGTGAGGTGGGAGTGCTGTAGATCGAACAGAGACTTTCAAACACTAAACGCCCACACACTACTAAGCTAAATACCCCTATAACCCACCCAAATTTTTGTGTGTTCTGGGAACTGAACCCAGGGTCACTCTACCACTGAGTTACATCCCCAGCCCTTTTTATTTTAACGTAGGGTCTTACTAAATTGCCCAGGCTGGCCTCAAACTTGTGAGCATCCTGTCTCAGTCTCCTGAATCACTAGGATTACAGGTGTGCACCACTGCACCCTACCCAACTATTTATGATCAACTTTTATCTTCAGTTGCCTTTCCCCTGCCCCCACCACCACCTACCGCAATACTCCAAATCCTCTTTGACTGTGATCCTGACAGTCGCTGACAGAAAGATCCAAGCCTCGGGGACTGTCAACACTGCGATGTGATTCAAAGCTCAAGGGGGTCTGAGGCAGTGCCCTTGTTTATGGATTCAGTGATTGATTAGGTCCTAAAAGCTCCTAGCCCAGAAAACTAAGTGGATTTAAATCAATCACTAACAGTAGTATAGATGTTAAAAACTGAGATATGCAAGGAACTTAATAAGTGGTATGAATAGAATTCCCATGATGATACTTAAATTCAACTATTTTCATAATATGCTATAAAGTCAGGAAGGCTCACTCAATTAATAATTCTTATTTTAAAACACTTATTCACTCACTTAAACCATCTTCCCTAACATTCTCTACCAAGCAATATTTCACCCACACTTAGCTTTAGTACTACTGGACTTAAAGGCATTAGAACATACTGAGAAGATAAATAACCAAGTAGAAAGATTCAGTGCTTCTCTAATAAACTCAGAATCAAGCAAACATAAGGAATTAACAAAATAACAAAGAGGAAATAATAACAAAGGTCAACATTTTTAGGATGTGGAAAAATAGCTGACAACAAGGACAACCATCAATCACTAAATAGTTACTATGTGGCCAGGTGCAGAGCTAAATCTTGTTGTTTATGGACACAATACCTTCATTTCATTTATTTTCTCATTTTTTATGTGGTGCTGAGGTTCAAACCCAGTGCAACACACTCACACTCTCTACGCAAGTACTTCACCACTGAGCTACAACCCCAGCCCCAAAATGTTTTGATGACAGTGTATAACTTAAACTTCAAAACAACTCAGGGAAATGTATGATTATTAATCCATTATACAGACGAAGTCATAGGTTCAGGGAGTGTAATACTCTCATATTATAAATATGTGTATTTTTTTGTCCTGAAAAAGAGAGGGAGGAGGGGGGAAGGAAGGGAAGGAAGGGAGAAATTTGCCCAAGGTGACAATAAATGGTAGCAAATGGTAGAGCTAGGATTCGTGAGCCAAACCTGCCCTCTTCTCAAAACACAATTCTTCCCGGTAAATTGGCCAGTCATTATACACTGCAGTTCGTGAACATGTAGTAAAAGCTACAAATCCTTTGACCCAGTACTTCTACTTTGGGGAACATATGCCAAAAAAATACACCAAAATGGCCAGGGGAGATGCAGGGACCAATCTGTATGGAGATGTTCACAGCATCATTATAGCCGCAGTAACCTGGAATCAGCCTAGATGAATGCTTCATGAATAGTGAGGAAGAGGGCTGGCAATGGGAGAAAGTGGCATACAGCATGAAAATACTAAATTGTCACTGGAAGTGACATTTTTATGAACCACATTAATAGTTAGAAATACCTTTGGAAGCAAAATTTTAAAATCAACCATAAATAAATAAAACCAATACAATGATTACAACTCTGCCGTTAAGATGTGTTTGTGTGAACAAGAGTAGAAAAAACTAATATTGAATGCTAAGCTCTTTTTTTCTTATTAGGTTGAAGTTACCAATTGGTTAAAACAATACAAGGAAATCTTCCCTTTACGATGCTATGATGATTTACTTATTCTTCTCAAGCCTGAGGTGCAGCTCAATAATAGACCACTAAGCTAGGTAGGCCCTGGATTTGAACCCCAGACTCTGCAAAATAAAACAAATTAAGTAGGTAAAAATAAAAGAATAGTTCTACTATTTTTAAAGTCCTCATTTTGGGGCTTTCATATAAGTCCTATTTTTAAATAAGATTTCAAAATTTAAGAGTTACAATCCTATAGCTCATGAAATTTTTTTTTTTGAGAGAGAGAGAGAGAGAATTCTTTTTAATATTTATTTTTTAGTTTTCAGCGGACACAACATCTTTGTTTGTATGTGGTGCTGAGGATCAAATCCGGGCCACACACATGCCAGGCGAGCGCACTACCGCTTGAGCCACATCCCCAGCCCAACATGAAATTTTTTGTTAGTCATTGAATAAATTTATTTATGAACAAATACCTTTACAAATTAGAATATTACTTCGACCACCATTTTGTTCATAATAATAGAAGTCCACACTAGCCAGGCACAGCAACACATGCCTGTAATTCCAGTAACTCAGGAAGCTGAGGCAGGAGGATCACAAGTTCAAGGCCAACCTCAGCAATTTAGTGAGACTCCGTCTCAAAATAAAAAATAAAAAGGGGATGTAATTCAATGGTAAAGCACCCCTGGGTTCAATACCCAGAACTGAAAAAAAAAAAAAAAAGTCCACACTCTCTGAATCTCACTCTTTTATAGCACATTTGGAAAGCAACCCTACTGAAGATAACATAAATCCATGGGGGTTGAGGGAAGGAGGTTTAAGAGCAGCTGAACAGAGCCAAGGTGGAAATCACGTGATCAATGACTGATGTGGAAGGTTTATGCCTAATTGCCATTTTCACGTTATCTCGTTCCCCTCCCCCAAAAGGAACAGGATATCCAATGTAAGTTTTTTGTCGCACTCTTTCCAGAGAGAGGTGGGCTCTGCACACCACCAGCCAGGCTACACACACCCCTTACCTCTCCACCCAGGGATCCCCTGAATCCTGTGCTACCTTCCAGAATATACTGTTACTTCAGAGAAAACAAATCACAATTACTTAGCATACCAACTAACTCCTGCATCTTTTAAGATGAATGAAGTTGGAAAGCTAGGAAAGAACAAAACCAAAGCTGTTGCTATCTTTGGGGAAGAAAAAGATTTCTCTACCTGACAGGACAGTCCTCTACCTGAGCAGGTCCCAGGTCAATCTTTATTCTAAGGCTCCTTTTCCTTTGTACTCACCAACCCATGCTGGCAAGTCCTGCCCATGTTCCCAGTTTGCCCTGTATTGGGGATGACTTACTATTATTGTTCTCCCGTAAGCATCAAGTACCACTGACCTAGGGGTACTTAGGTACCCCTAAGTACCTAAGGGTACTCCACGCTACCACAAGGTCTGCTTCGGAGGGCAAATGATCCAATCAGGTATACTCTAGGCAGGTATGGCTATTAAAATTTAAGAAAAATTACAAATTCAGATCCTTAACTGTGTTAGCCACATTTCAAGTATTCACTAACCACCTATGGTACATGGTTACTGAATTGGATAGCACAAGGAAGAATGTTATGTGTTCACCACCACAGAAAATTCTACTGGACATCAATGGGCTTCAGAATTCAGCACCTACCTATGCCTGCCTTTTTGATTCCAGGTGAAATTCTCTTACAGCTGCCACCTTATCTTGAAAAATGTACGCTCAGTAAAATTGACATTTTTTGGTGTACAGTTCCAGAAGCTTATATGCATATATACATTTACTCATCCACCACCAAAATCAGTATACCACTGCTCCCCAAAATTTCCTGGTTCTGCTTCTTTATAGTCAAACTCTCCTTCCATTCCCCCAAAACCCTGGCAACCGCTGATCTGGCAGCTTAAAAAAAAAAAAAAAAAAAAAGAAAACAGATTCCTGGCCTTCCCCTGGAAATCCCACTTAAGCAGGTCTACGGTAAGGCCCGGAATCTACCCCCTCCACCCTAAGAATGTTCCTCAGGTGATTCTGGTACTCAGCCAGGTTTGAGAACCTTTCAGGTAAATGCCTAATCCAAATTTAATTTAATTATCTGCAAAGCAGTCTCTGGTCTCTCATCTTGCTCTCTGTCCGCCCCCATTCATTGCTTTGTTGCACATGGCAGACATCCCTCTTAGGCTGGGGGCTTGGAAAGCAGGGTAAGCCAGACTGCTCGGGGCACGGGCAGGGTAAGAACTCTGTGGTTCTGAGGTTTCTGGCAGAGAGAGGCCTCCCCAAGTCACATGGCCTCCCATCTTAATCCCTTCCTGGCTCTTTGTGCCATGGAATCCTCATCTTGGGGTGGGGGGGACCACATCAGAAATAATCGCCTAGTTCCAAGGCTTGCTGCAAAGTGATGACTGAGATAACACATCCACAGGCACTGAGCAGCCAGGAAGAAATCACCGTGTCCCCATCACATCATCACAACACGGATGTTCCCTGAATGCAACCCTTACCTGAACATGAGAGATCAGGGCTCACATTACAACAGAACTTTAGACTTTTAAAAAACAAAAAGACAAGAGGTAGAAAACATTTCCTCCTAAATTCATAATCCCAAGGGCAAGATACCAAATTCCATTTTTAAAGGGAGCTTCAGAAGAGTCAGCATCATCTCAGAAAACCTCTGCTCAGAAAGAAGCCAGGACAAAGAGGGCCCAAACTTGAGTCAAGCCACTCTCCTCTGGCTTGTGCCTGCTCTGCTGAGGATTCCTGGAAAACACTGAAAAGTTAAAGATGGTCAAAGGCCAACAGAAGAAATGCTATCATTTAATATCACATGTTTATTTAGCCCCACCAAGCCAAAGAGGGATGATTGTTTGAAAGGGAGAGAATGCCTGCTTAATCAACTAAAAATGCATTCATTACTATGCTGTTCACCACGGCTTTCCTGAAATCAGACACTTTTGCCCCTAGACCATAAGATTGAAGCGATTTGAAATGAAAATATTTCCTGTCCACTGCTTGCCAGTTTCTAGCCCCAGAGTGATATAACAGATGACATCCAGTACAATAAATGCTTTTATTAACCATAAATTTGAGACTGCTTTAGGGATTTGAAGTGTTGGGTTTCATGCTGAAAAAATGTAATGTTATCCACAGACCATCAGTGAGTAACAAAAACAGAGGCGCAGGTTAGCCTACTTTGATCAAATTATGGGGAAAAAAATCGTCTTTTTGCATTTAGAATAGGAGTTGCATTCAAGGCATATCTTCAAGGAGCACCAGCATAGTTTAATCATATGCCTCGGAGATTATAGTGACAATTCATTCTGAGTGCAGATTTATACAACCAGCAGCTTCTGTTAAACAGAAAGGAAGTTGAAAAGTGTTATGAGACTAAGTGACTGAAATATTCAAATACTAAGATGAGACCCCTAAATCAATTTCAGTGCTATTAACATTTTGAGCCAGAAAACCCTTGTGTATGTTAGGATGCTTAGCAGCATTACTGAATCCTACCTAAACCCTCACCCCAACTGTGGCAACCAAAAATGTCTCCAGAAATTCCCCAAACTGCTCCCAATCAAAAACTACTACTTTAAATCAAACTCTAGCAAATGTTGCCTGATTTTTCTTCATCCAAAGAAAATGTGGAGTCTGGGGGAACTGCATGGCCTCACACCTCTGCCCTCAATGCCTCTCTTATCATAGGAACAGTTAACTCTAGGTGATTTCTGAAATTAAAAGCCCCCTGCATCCCTCTTCTACCAAAACTGAGGGTAGTGTAGCCATGGAAACAAGAACTCTCTCTTCTGTGATCAGAGCAAACTAGATTCAGCAAAGGAAAGCTGCCACCCTTCCCCCAGGCGCACCCCCTCACTGGTCTTTGTTTCGGGGTACATTCCAGCATGGGAGCTGGGGCCCACTGCACTGGGCTGTACCCCATCCCTGCTAGCATCCAAATTGCTGCTTTCTGGCCTTTCACTGTCAGGCCACAGTGGGGACCACGGACTTGGTGCCAGAAAAGAAATTGAAAAGCAAAGTTGAACCTCTGCGGTCCATTCTCTGGATGCTGAATGTCCCACTATTACATCTCGGCATGACATTTCACGGCCAGCAGGGGATGAGGCCCAGTCCTGAAAGCTGAACAAAATGCAGGGCACACAAGCCCGCCTGCGCCCTTGCAGTCTCCCTGGACTTATGAATAAAAGATGGAGGTTTTGTCTCTGTCGTTTCCCGGGTACCCTGTAAGAATAACAACTTGTCGCTTTTTGACATTTTAACTTACTTTGAAAAATGACCAATATTAACTTTACATGTCTTGGCCCTTAAATCTGGGGTGGGGGCAAATAAAAGTAAGAAAAGCCATGTAATTAGGTAGAAGATAATAATTCAAGTTAAACTAATGAAACTGTCTGTAAGGGACTCTAATAAAATAATTTAGGCAACACCCAATCACAGATCTAAAAGACTGGAAACTGACTTTAAGGACATTTTTTGAGTGAAGTGGCCTTTGCTGGAAATAAAGTTCAATGTTTTCTCAGCACAAAGGAAAGAAATGGCTGAATTTTGGTGTGAGGAAGCACTCAACCGTAAACCTGCCCTGGCCAAAATAGAGGTTTTTAATAGGAACTCATTCCCTGTCGCTGAGGGCAACATACAACTGTTTGTAACAAGCCCATGGGAATAGGAAAAGCCTTAAGCATTCTTGAGAAACAGCACTCCTAATTTTCAGAGAGCATAGTTGATTTCAAATGGTCTTTAAGAAAGAGTTTATTACAGGATAGCACAAATGATACCATACACTATCTTTAGCCCCCTAATAAGATAAAGAGAAGTCTTAATGTGAAACACTACATTTTTTAAAAAACAACATATAAGACTAAACTTCATTCCACATTAGAAAGGTCTCTGTATATAACAACTTCAATCCAAAAAAAAAAAAAATTTTTTTGCTTATGGCTAAAACATCATCCATACTTATGACTTATATCTAAAATACAATGACATAATATCACCTTCAAAGGAATCTTGCCAAAACATTTAACTTGACTCTCCCTAATCTTCAGGAAACAATTAGAAATCCAAATTGTGGGAACTGTCTACACAGTGACCTTGACTCCTCAGAATGTGTACATTATAAAGGACCAAAAAAATAGGTGGAAGAAAGGCTGCCATTGAAGGAGACTAAAGAAACAGTATCAGAAAGGAATGATTCATCCTGGAATGTGATTAAGAAGTCATTAAAGACATTTAAAGGTCAATTGAAGTAAATGTAGCAAAATGTCAAGAACTGATGACTCTAAGCCAAGGAGAAATGGTATTCATTTTATTGTTTTTTCTACTTTTCTATAGGTTTGAAAAAAACAGATACAGAATACAAAATATTGGAGAATGAGCAAGGAGAAGCCCACATACAGGTGACCTGCTGGGTGGGGAGGCAGCTGGCCACAATTTCATCTTCCTGGTGAGTCATAGAAAATGCATGCCCAAAAATATTACTGATACTTAAAAAGAAAAATTATATACTCTTAATACAAGATAGACCCAATATTTAAAAAGCAAATTTTTAAAAACATAAAGTGACTTCTTATTATTAGTAGTATTCATTTAGCTGGGAGGAATGCACACAACAGACATGTAAGACAAACGCATTTCTGCTTTTAAAAGTCAGAGGTACCAGGTGTGGTGGTGCACACTTATAATCTCAGAGACTTGAGAGGCTGGGACAGAAGGATCAAAAGTTTGAGGCCAGCCTCAGTAACTCATGGAGGCCCTAAGCAACTGTCTCAAAATAAAAAATAAACAGGGCTAGGGATGTAACTCAGTGGTAGAGCACCCCTGTGCTCAATACTGGGTACCAAAAAAACTATTAAAATAGAAAAATAAAAATCAAAGTTCTCTTTAAACTCCTCTGTATACCTTTCCTTAGAACTTTTCTTCAATCAATCAATCATTCTCCCTCTCCTCTTATCAAAATATCTAATTTAAAAACTCAGAACGCAAAAAAATTCCTGCTTTCTGCACACTGTCCCCTCATTATCCATCCCATCTTTTTTTAATGAGATAAAAGCAAGGATCATAGTAGTCTTGATCAACTTGAAAAGCGTGCTTTTAAAAAAAAGTGTGATCCTTTAAGTAAAAAGGGGAAAAGCTCAGTAGATGGGAAATGTGCTCAAGTGAAAAGATGTGGGAGGTAGATTTTCTGTCTCTCAATGACTTCAAAACCCAGAGAGGAGAACAATGGGAAAGCAGTATCTCCAGAGCAGCTTTAAAGGGGTCTGGGTTACCATCACCTTCCTCACAGTCAGACACTGAGAACCTACAGCTCCTGAGTCCCTAAATCAGACTTTGGCTTGTACAACCAGATGTTGCATTTTTCTCTGCTTAATTTTGGTAAAACTCCATGACCTCTTTTTCAAATTAAAAAGGCAATGCCATTTTTTTTTTTTTTTTTTTTTTGTAAACCACAGGAGCTATCTTTAGTGAAGCCTTCTAAGGATTTCATTAATTCATAGCCAGCCAACCAGGACTTTTCCCACAGTCTCCCACAAAAAAGCCCGGGAAGTCACTGATTGCTTGGCTGGATCTGAATATGAGTAGAGGTAAGATCAGAAATATCTAGTTCCTCCCACAGGGAAGCAAGGCATGAAAATCAAAGCCCAGCAAAAACTCATTACCACAGCTGGCCAGCGAATCCACAGCCCCAGAAAGAAGGCAAAGAGCACCTGTGATTCTGGATGGACCCCCACATGACTTCAGAAAATGAACCGCCTTCACAATGGGGGGAGGGAGGAATGAGACAAAAATGAGCCTCATGTGTCTGTTAAAGACTCAGTTTTCATGCAGCCTGAGGGCTGCTTCCAAGGAATGACATCCATTTTACTCAGATCATTTTGGAAAGCCTGAAACCAGGATGCTTACTGGTTAGCAGTAACTTTTTACATTTTTCTCATCCACAGTACAGGCAAACAACGTTTTCAAACACCCCCTCTCAAAAGCCACAGACACTCTGCAAGGTGTGGCTCCTATAAAATACCAGCCCCTCTTCAGTCCCTCCACCATGAGGGGGGACTTGAACCCCTGTCTGTAGTCCAGCCTTTTGACAGTAAGAGTACTAATAATCTGTGGTGTAAATGAATACATTGAACCTATATTTATGCTACTCTCAGTACTTACTACCAATGTTAAAAAAAAAAAATACCACTAACTATAGAATTTCAGAGGAAATTCTAGCTCAACATCTGCTTTGCCTTCTCCAAGAGGCCACTGGAGCCATCCTTATCACCCTGTTTTAATGTCCTGCAGAGCAGTTAGCCATTCAAGAAACATGTGTGGAGAACCTACTATGTACCAGGCACTGTTTTGGAGATGGAGAAGTGAACAAAACAGATAAATGCCCATCCTCCTGGAACTGACATGGTGATGGAGAAGACAGGCAAGAAAATACTATGTGTCTCACAGTAAAAGGTTCTAGGAGAAAATATAGTGAGGAAAGGAGGACAGAGTGAGCAGTGGGGTGCTCTTTAAGTAGGGTGGTCAAGTCTGGTATTTTGTTCTATTTGTCTCCCCTACTTAAATCTAGGCTCTAGAAATCATGTCTAACGTGCAGAAAGCACCAAATACTGAGTGAATGATTGGCCACTGAGCATGCCACCTATCAAACTGTCAGGTGCTGGAGAAGCCTTCTGAGACTCAAGGTTCCTGACAGATGCATGCTGGCAAAATTCAAGCTGCCCTATTATCTAGTCCCAACCTACAGCTTCAACTTTACTGTCTCCCTCCAATAAGTCCCCCTTCAGTTCTGCCCACATCTTGCTTGCTGCTCAAACTGCCCCCCACTTTCTTGTTCCACTCACTAGCAAGACACTACTCAAAGTTCCCTCAGAGAGGCCTGCCTTCTTCCTGACATCTCCATTCCTCCCTCTAAGACTCCTCAGAACCACTCAAATTTAATATCTTCTTCATAATAAATCTCATTTCTGGGGCTGGGGATGTGGTTCAAGCGGTAGCATGCTCGCCTGGCATGCATGCAGCCCGGGTTCGATCCTCAGCACCACATACAAACAAAGATGTTGTGTCCGCCAAAAACTAAAAAATAAATATTAAAAAAAATTCTTTCTCTCTCTCTCTCAAAAAAAAAAAATCTCATTTCTGTTTCCTCTTCATCGCATCACTGCAAAAATGGTTGGATGCATTCTCATTAAATCTGCAGGGATAATGAGGTTGATCTAATTTTTTATTAAATGCAGACTCTGTGGCACAGGTAAAATTCACAGGCAGAGAAGTCTCACAGAGAAAGGTGGGCTGCCTCCAAAGAAAGGGAATCTGCGGCAGAGCAAGAAGCCAGAGTTCACTGGGAAATGAACAAGAACAAAAAAGCAGAGTTCCCAAAGCAGCATCCAGGCAGTGCTCACGTACTCACTTGTCATCAAACTACTTTCCATAGGGGAAAGTCTAGGATGAAGGGGCACAGGAAGCAAGATTCACACTTCTCTGGGAATAGTAGGGAAGCATGGAGAGAGTATAGGGACTTCTCTGTACTGTGGACTCAGAATCCCTCCTGTATCTTCCTGTTGTCTGAGCCTGTTCCTTTGGTGCATCCCCACCTGGATGGGGAGCCACATGGACAGGAGTCTCTTCCCTGAGTCAAATCACAGAGTAGTTGCTCAAAAAAGAAAAAAAAAGAGAGAGAAAAGGAAGGAAGGAAGGAAGGAAGGAAGGAAGGAAGGAAGGAAGGAAAAAAAAAAAAACCACCTCTTGCTTCCTGGCTCCAAATAAGTCTTTTAGAGATTGGGATATTGAGCAGTGACAATAAATCCTAAGTAGGTGAGTGCCTGTGCCCCACCCAGAGCAAATGTACACACTCCAGAGGCAGGAGGCCATAAACTGTCACTCAACAGGGACCATGCTCAAGCTGACTGCTCCCACATTTGGTCTGCATTGCACTGCATTTCTCTGAGATAAAAGGGAGGCCCTTTTAAGAGGGGAAAAGCCAGAAATCACCTGGACAGAATAAAATCCCAGGAAAAGGGCTTCTAAACCATATGTCCTGTCTCAGGAAAATGTACCTCTTCATTCCAAGGAAGCCCTCCTTTATCCCATCCACCCTCCCACTCTTAAGCCCAACAGTGCATCTGAGAACACAAGTCTGGGGCCACTGCCAGCATTTTTTAAAGGGTTAGTATTCAATTGGGGGAGAGAAAGACCACAAAACAGAACATTTGGGAAAACTCCTTCTGTCTTTTTGTGTGTGTGTGTGATGCTGAGGAATACCAGTGCCTCACAAATGCTAGGCAAGTGTTCTACCAATGAACAATATCCTCAGACCTACTTTTAAAATCTGGTGGGAGGCAGGAATTTGGGTGGGTGTATTTATTTATTTATTTATTTATTAAAGAGAGAGAGAGAATTTTTTAATATTTTTTTTTAGTTTATTTTATGTGGTACTGAGGATCGAACCCAGCGCCCCACACATGCCAGGCGAGCACATGCCAGGCGAGCGTTATCACTTGAGCCACATCCCCAACCCAAGGGGTGGGTGTATTTAAAGCCTAATCCCTCATGATTTCAAAAGGATTCAATTTAAGTATTTACTTATTTGTTTATTTATTTATTTATGGTGATATGAGGGATTTAACTCTAGCACTAAGCTATACCACCAGCCATTTTTTGAGATAAAATATTTTTATTTTACTTTTTTTTAATATTTACTTTTTAGTTTTAGGTGGACCCAATATCTTTATTTTATTTTTATTTTTATGTGGTGTTGAGGATCGAACCCAGCACCCCGCACATGCCAGGTGAACGAGCTATCACTTGAGCTACATTCCCAGCCCCTTACTTTTTATTTTTTATTTGAGACAACTTGCTAAGTAGCCCAGGCTGGCTTTGACCTTGCCATCCTCCTGTTTTAGCTACCCAGATAGCTGGGATTACAGGCATCACCCTGCCTGGCTTTGAAAATATTTATTTAATGTGTAAAATCTAAATATTCACCTAAACATTTTGATTAATGCTATCAATTTCTACGTCCTTATCAAAGTTGCTTTAATGTTATATGGCTTTTCTGTTAAGTTCAAGCAAGCTTCCCTACAATGTGCTAATTTTCATGAAAAGCCTCATGATTAATGTCTATTAGATCAGGTTTGGAATGAAGAAAGGTACAATAAAATTACAGTGTATAAGGCTTCCAACAATACCTGCCATCTATTGCCCTTTCAGTTCTTTTATGGTACTAGCCATATGCAAATAGGACATTTTGCCATTAGATTCACTATAAAACAAATGCTTCATAAATATGCACAGTAGAGGTAGTTTGAATTTACCCTATTAAATCAAAATATTTATAGGCCGACTTCTGTTTTAGAAGAGAATTACATGTGTATTCACATCACATCTTTATTTTGTCATCCACCCCATGATTTGTTGAGGACAGCTGGTACCTATTAAGTCCCCCCTTTAAATGTTGTAGCCTTAATTAGCTACATGCACCTTCCCCTAACATTTCCAAACAAGGAACCAAAGAAATGGGAAGCTGTTCTTATCATGGATACTTTGAACAATGGAGTTGAAAATGTTAACTCTCTACTAGCGAGTAACCAAAGTTATTCCTTTTTAAGGCCCCTTCACAAAACATAGAGGACAACCAGTATTTCAATTTTCAGTCTTTTGTTACATAGGTAATTTTTTTAATTGTTGAATTTTTTGTTTCTGGCCTAGTGTTACTAATTAAGCCTTCTTTTAAGATATTACTTGGGAAAAAAACCAAGAAGTCTCCCTGGAGTTTCTCTTGGTGTTATTCAAGCTACAAACTTGTTGCATGAACTTTTAAACATGAGATGAAGTACAGAGAATCTGCAAGAAACAAACCAAGTATGGCTTTTTCCTTGTTTTGTTTTTTGTAGTACTGGGGATTGAACTCCACTACTGAGCTACATCCCTAACCCTTTTTTAGTGTGTTTTTTATTTTGAGACAGGGTTTCCTTAAATTGCCAAAGCTGTCCTCAAACTTGTGATCCTCCTGCCTCAACACCTCCCCTACACACAGGGCTGGCGATTTTTTACAAACACATCCGCCCTTCCCAGACACCCTTCCCAAACACAAACAATGAGAAATTCCATTGATCAAATTGCTTTAACCTGCCACATGTAGATTAAAACAAACACTGATTTAATTAATAACTTAAGCTTTCTTTCTTTATTAAAAAAAATTGAAGTACCCATTTATGCATTCAGGACTTCAATTGTGAAGTATGTCAATAGGCTAAATTTTGAGCAAGAAAAAAAACCAACTCAAAGATTCCCCCTGGGATTTGTCCCTTCTAGAGACTTGCCCTAGCTTTAATCTGTAGTAAGGCTATCTGTTTCAATAGGATGTGATCACTCCAGGGCTTGTGTCTTTTCAATCAGCTGGTGGCCCTGCAGGGTTTAGAGTGGCAGAGGGGAAGTGGCCTGTGGTTAAACAGAGGAAATACCAAGGCATTTTAACAGAGCAAATAGTCTCTTTACTTCTCACCGGGAAGAGCTTCAAAGGCCCTGGGCCTCAAGGAGACAATGTGTTACAGGGCCATCAGTCACCTAATCGTGTGTCAGTCCCATTCAGAACTTCTCAGAAGCCAAGACAAACACTGCCCAGGAGGACAATACCTCCCACTAGCTGGGCAAGTCTGGCCAGCTTGAGATGGGGCCCATGGTACCAGTAATAGACAGCCTCCAAGCTTTCGGAGGGCAGAAGACACTCCAAATTTTAGGGAGATGGCAAAAGGGCAAAGGTCTGGCAGTGAGGGTGGCAGAAGTGAGGTCTGTTCCCAGGGTACTGCTCCCATCCCAACCCGACAAGCTTCTGTGGGGACCTGAGCCCCTTCCTCACCCCATAATCTTACCAATGGGGAGTGAGTACCCAAGTATCCAGAAGCCTGAAAACCCATCCATCATAAGCAAGTGCAAGAGGTGATGGGGAATGAAAGAGGATAATAAAATTGTTGATGGAGTGGCCTCAGCAGCAGCAGACATCTGTTGGAGCAGAGTATATGAAAAGTTCAGGGACAGGGGAGGAAAAGAGCTTGGAAGTGTTTAAAAAAAAAAAAAAGAAAGAAAAAAAAGAAACCAACACATTTCAGACCAAATGAAGCATGAAAAATACTCAACTTAAAATAAAGACTTAAAAAAGCATTAATAGTTCTTTCCTTTGTAGGGAAGCTGTCTGTAAGATTTCAGCTGCGAGACTTTGATTTGGATCCTGCTCTACTCCTTTCGGAGACAGTTTTCCAGACAAACCCAGCTGTTCTGGGGAGGAACCCAGGGGAAGTGTCCAGTCCCCTTCATAGGCCCAGGACAGATACCCCACCAGAGCCAGAGCACCCCTTCTCAAGACCACAGTCAGCCTGACCCATTTTATTGATCAGAACTAACAAAGTCTCCACATTCCTAAGTCCAATGAAATCATTTAAAACCAAACTCTGATTTTTTTTTCTTTCCTTTTCCTTTTTTTTTTTTTTTTTTTTTTTTTTTTTTTTGGTGGGGGATGGGGCTGGGAAGACACTGGGAACTGAACCTAGTGCTTCAAGTATGCTAGGCAAGTGCTCTACTATTTAGATACACCTCCAATCCCTCTGATTGATTTTGAAAGTTTCAAATGTCTTCTCTCCCCTGATTGAGGAAGCTTATTTCCTAAAGCAATAGGTCTCACCACTGAGACAGCATCAGAATCCTCAGAGGAACTTGTTAAAATGCCAGTATCTACGTTATGTCATCTCACTTGCATTCTGGTCCCATTATCCTTGACTGCATTCTAACAAGCTCCCAAGACAATTCTGATACTGGAAGCCCCTGAACATCACTTTGAGAAACCACCCTTGGAAGGAAAAGGTACAATAAATGGTACTGCTCATTCACCCAGCTGTATCCCTGAGTTAATAACTAGCATAATGTCCCAGGCACCTCAGGAGATCCAGAGATGGATGGTTGGAGGTGGGGAGAGAAGGAAGGGCTGCACAAAAAAGATGGACACAGGCCAAGAGAGTTCCCAATTAACCAAGCAAAACAGGCTGCAAAAAAGCATTGCATTTCTTATAAAAATGTCTCAGAAAAATGTGTCAATCCAAGGCTGAGTAATTTTTAACAAGGAATTCTCTAAGGGACAGCAGAGCATCTGTAACTTGCAAGACATGATCACAGGACAGACAGACCAGATATGGGCTTGGGAGCCATGAGCTGCAAGTGAATGAAAATGCATCCAATTCAGAATCAAATAAACGCGCCTGGGCCCACAGCCAAGAAGAATTCTTGGACTGGACTTTTATCAGGGACCTAAATTTTAACCAGCTGGAACTTTTTTTTTCCTTCCAAGTACCACCCTATTGCTTTCTACCTTTTGAGATGAAGTATTTGCCTTAAATGGGAAACTTGCACATCATTGTAAAGATGATGCCAGAATCCTGGTTTCCTGAATTGCTGAAGGTGCAAGCTTTGTGGAGGGTAGAAACTGTTTCAGGCATAACATACAAGAAAAGGTAAGAAATCAAGAAATGTTCCTTCCTCCCCTACTGCAGGAAAAGCTATTAAATAAAAATCTTTAGGAGTAGATTCCTAACTCCTTGTTCCAAAAATAGGCTTCTCAACCAGCAAGACTAGGAGAGATGGGGGAACCTTGGTGCAAGTGAATGATATAATTACAGTTACCCATCACAAACAAAGTCATCCCACTATTAAGAAACAAGAATTAAGAGCCAGTGTAAATGAAGGGGCCAGCCTGTCTGGAAGTTTTACAAATTGTTACTTCTCTGAGAAAACAGCATTTATTACTCAAAGAGCAACTTTACCTGGCAAGGGCCATAAGAGATTTTTTTTCTAGGAATTGAGGAAGTGTGCCCACAACTCATTTCCCAAACTCTGAGCTGTGTTCAAGATGGTATCAGTCTCTTAATTGCCCCACAAATAATAGAGAGGTTGTGAAACCTGACCACTTAAACCAGGCCAGCTCTTGGCTCCTCTGAGAACAGCTTGAAGGGTCTGTTAGCAGAGCTGCTGAGGGCAGACAGACGGGTAAGTGGGCGGGTGGGCAGGGAGGCTGGCTAGCTACAGCTACCTCGAACATCCTGGGAAAATTCCCATTCCTACAGGGGCAAGGGTTCATGAACAAATGCTCCCTTGAAGAACAAGGGGTTCACTCACTCAACTGGTCTTCTACACCTAGATCTTGCCCCTCCTTCAGGACTCATTTCTGTACCTTGTTGTCCCCTCAGGTTCTGAGTGAAACTCAGATCCACAGGAAGCCCTCTCCTGTGTGTATTACATATAACTGACCCTTACATACCCATATTAGACTATAAACAATCCCAGAGCTGAGGCTGACATCTACAGGGACCCAGACATGAATCAAACATCTAAGTCCCTGTAAACCAGTATTACTGGAGCCCCATGCCAGCAACTGCAACTTATGGGAAATCTTACCTAGGGGGGTGGGGGTAGGGAAGGCTTCCTGCAGGAAGTGATGCTAGAGTTGAAAGGGGAAACTGAGGAGGCACAGAGAAAAGGAACAAAGGCAGAAATAGATGCAAAGGCCTTCTATGGAGAGGACATAGGCACCTGGTGCTGAGATCTCTCTCCACACTTCGTAAAATCTATCTCAAAACAGGACTTAGCCTATAATCCCAGCAAGTCAGGAGGCTGAGGCAGAAGGATTGCAAGGAACTTAGCAAGACAGCAAGACCCTGTCTTGAAAAAATTTAAAAAAAAAAAAAGGCTGGGGGAATAGTTTAGTGATACAGTGCCCCTGTGTTAAACCCTACAAAAGTAGGAGGGAGGATTCAGCAGGAAGGCTGCAGGGTCTAATTGGGTTCAACCTACCTTTACAGGGTTCCCAGGTTCTGAAGCCACCAACAAACTAGTCTAAAGACACAGGGTGAACAAACACTAGCTAAGCAGTCAGGTGAAAACCAAAGAATAAGCACCTGCATGAGAAAGTCAAAGATATGGCATTCCTAGAGGGCTTCCCTGGTGAAATCACCTGAGCCAAGTATTAAGCTTGGCAAGGGATTCTTATGAAGGTAAAGGCATCCAGGGAGGAGGGGAAGGTATGCCTTTGTAAAAAGGCATCAGGAGTTAGGGAACAGGGAGGGGGATGTAATGAATGAGGTTGCAAGTATGCAAACAGGATGGGTAAACAGGGTCCACAGGATACAGCAGATGGAAGTTTGAGAAGAGACGTGGAGTCAAGGCAAAAGCTGTTGAGAGGATCACCCCCAATAAGGCTCTGCAGAAGGGGAAAGGAGGTCAGCATTAGAGAGAGGTGACTGAGATGAGAACCACCATTAATTCTGTCGGGGGTATAGATTTCGGGAGGGCCATACATTCCCACAGGTACAGAAAACAAAACTGCCATCTTGGCTTCTTCAGAGCACTACCATCCCCACAACATTAAAACTTCATAAGCTGTGTATACTGGCACATGAAGCCAACTAGGCAACAGCAGAAAAACAGCAAACTGGACTGATCCACCTAAACCATGAGTGACATGTAAACTCAGAATAAAATACCTGTGATGCTGTTACAGTTAGTCAAAAGCCAAAATCTGTACAGATCCAAAATTTTAGCAGAATGGATAACACTAAACAGACTTAAGAAAACTTGGTATCTATTAGAAAAAGAGCAGTGATGTTTTACAATAGAACAAAATAAGAAAAAGTTTTTTTCCTTAAATGGGAAGGAATGGTAGAATTTACATTAAATTCACTAAGGGTGGGAAAAGTCAGGTACATCAGCTATTGGGGCTAGGGACATCCCAGCTAATTGGCTCATACCTGGTTTTCTACACAATTTCTCTATATGTGTGGGGCAAGTGAGCAGGAAGCATTAACCTGTGCCCCTGGGCAAGGTGTCAGGGCCTACCTCTTATCTGTGCTGAGGCTTTTCACAGTCTCCCAGAAAAGGTAGGACAACCTTGGTCTATAACTACCTCCATACCCATCCCTGGGACTAGGGAAAACAGAAATCACTCATTTCCTCCCACTTTCCAGATGAGTAAACAGAGGCTTTTGGCGCCTAGGAACAGAGCCAAAGTCAGGTACCTGGCTGTCAGAGTGCTAAGCCTGTGTTCTCTTTGGAAGTTTTAAAGCGTGAGTGCCCCTACCCGGCGGCGGCCCTAGCCTCTGTGGAAGGCACTGACCAGACGAATAGGAATCTCCAGGTCCCAGGGACTCCCAAGCCCCGGAGCTCAAAAGCCGACCCTGGGTTGGGAGGCAGTGTCCCGGCGCACATCTTTCATCCCCAAAGCCCCACCGCCCTGACAGCGTCAAAGGAGTGTCCCGTTTGGGGAAAAGGGTTCCAACTACACGGCGAAAGTCTGGGCATCTCTCCTCTCCTCACGGGCACCTGACTGAGGTGACAAACTCTTAATGCCCTTTCTTTGACCATAAAAAACACCCTCAACTCGGGTCTGGGGCAGAGATGCGGATTCGGGTAACAACCGTGAGATCATTCGTGAGACGAAAACTTAAACGGGGAAGCAAAGTTTCTCAGGAAGTCTGGAGTCCGAAATGGGGTGGGAGTAGGATGACGACCCTAGGCTAGAAGGAACAAAGGGAACACAACAGATGGGTGCATCGTTCGCCAGCGTTCCAGGTGCCCTCCCTGCCCGCCCTGAGCCTTTGCAGAGCTGGGAGCTGGAGGTCCGGGAGAACCCCACATCCTCTCTGAAGCTCCCCGTCATGCAGACTGTAAGGGAATCCCAGCTCCAGACCGCGCAGCCCTGGGACCGAGGGCCGAGAACAAAGGGTGGGGCGCACTCCCCCCGCCTCGTCGCCCCCTCACACCCGCCCTCTAGAATCGGACCCCAGCCAGCAGCCGCGCCTCATTAGCAACACAAAGCCAGAGGTCGGGCGGCCCCTTTCATCCCGGCTGGGGCGGGCGGACGCGCGACCCAGGAGGAGAGAAGCGAGGACAGCTGAAGAAGCTCTAGGACCGGGATCTTGGCGGCAGACTGGACCGAGAGCAAATAGGTCGCCCGGGCTTGTCTGCCAGCGAGCACCTGTGCGCGCCGCGCCCCTGCCTCTCCCAGCGCCCCCTACTAGTTTGGAGACCTCGAGAAACCCGCCGTCCTCGCCTTACCCTCCAGCCACAGGTGTCGGCGCCCCTCGAGCGGCCGGAGCCGCCCGCGGCCACGGCCAGTTGCGAGCCATTGAGGCAGGCATTGACAGTGAAGAAGACAGAACAGAGCTGCAGCCACGGGGCCATGGCCGTGCGCTCGCCCAGCCCGGCCCTTCTCCGAGCCCCGGCCGCCTGCAGCTGACCAGCCCCGAGTGGGCGGTGGCAGCGGCGGGGAGCGTGCCTCACTGAGCATGCGCCGCCGGCCTACGCCCCGCCTCTTCCCTCGAGGTCTCGCCCCCAGCCTCAGTTCTTGCGTACAGATCCTGCCCCTCTAGACTGGCCATCCCGTCTTGGCCCGCCCTTCTGGTCACTACCAAACTGCTGCTTAGTCTCTGGCAATTGCAGGTTTATTCCCCCTCGCCCAAGAATTTTTTTTTTTAAACACAGAGGATTTTTCCAAATGATGCCTGCTCCATGCAAAAACTTGGAAGAACGCAAAGAACATAGTAATTTTAAAAATAATTTAATAAGCACCTGCTATGTGCCAGATCCCTTCTTGTGTCCTCCCAATCACATAAGGAAATGTTAGTATTATTGTTATCCCAGTTTTAGGAGTAGAAAAGTTAGCTCGACTTCAGATTTAGAGAAATCCTCACTCTACATTTACTACCGGGACCTCAGACAAATGACTTGCTTTCTCCACAGTACTGTTTCCCCCATAAGCCAGAATAATAAGGGTAAGAATACTCATCTGGGGAGGATTCTTTTGGTTAACATATAACAAGGGTTCAATAACTGCTCCAACCTATCATCAACTAACTTGCATAGATAGGGTCACTGAGCTAGTACCCATTAAACCTGAATTCAAAGTCAGATCTTATTGAAAACAATACTCTCGACCACTACAATTGTCAAATTTACCCTTGTGAAGTGGGTATTATCTCTGGAAGACGAAGCTGAGGTCCAGACAACTGGAGAAAACATTACACAGATTTTCACTAAAATCCTCCCACCTCTTTGCCTCATATCTAAACACTTAAACCACATCACTTTGTCCCTCTGGGTTGCCCCCACCCTCATCTAGGCTACCACCTCCACCTCTGCAACAGCTTTCTGAATACTTTTTCTGCTTCCATTTGTATCCCTATATTCAATACATTTGTTCACACTGAAATCAGAGAGATCTTCTAAAAAAAGTAAATCACCCAGCAAATGGCACAGCTTAATGACTTGGAAGGCTGAGACAGAAGGATCACAAGTTAGAGGCCAAACTCAGCAACTTAGTGAGGCCCTGAGCAATCTAGTGAGACCCTGTTTCAAAATATAAAAAATGGAAAGGAGCTCAGTGGAGAAGCACCCTGGGTTCAATCCCCAGTACCAACAGTAAAATTTAAAATAAATAAATAAATTTTTAAAAGTAAATCAGACTACTGATTTCCCTTGATTAAAACACTTCTGTGGGGCTGGAGATGTATCCTAGTGGTAGAGCACTTGCCTAGCATGTGCAAGGCCCTGGGTTCAACCCCCAGCACTGTAAAAACAAAACAAAACTCTTGCATGGTAGTTTTGTTGATGTTGTTTGGCAATTTTGTTGTTTTTTGGGGTTTTGGGTTTTTGACTAGGGATTGAGCCTAGGCGTCACTCTACCACAAAGCTAATCTCCAGGCCTTTTAATTTCATTTATTTTTATGTATTTATTTACTTATTTTTGCCTTGCTGAGGATTGAACCCAGAGCCTCATGGATGCTAAGCAAATGCTCTGCCACTGGGTTACATCCTCAGACCCTCTTTTGTTTTATTTTGAAACAGGGTCCTATTAAGTTACTCAGGTTGGCCTTGAACTTACAATCCTTCTGCCTCAGTCTCCTGAGTTGCTGGTATTACAGATGTGTGCCACTGTGCCAGGCTCTGTGGTGGTTGTTCTTCAAAGGCTACTTAGAATAAAATCCACACTGGTCTCCTCTCCTACATCATCTTGTCTCTGACTTCACCATCTGGCTCCAACTACACTGATCTCCACCCTCCCACACATACACCTTGACTCAATCTTGGTCTAGCTGCTCAGTAAATGTTGGAAACTATTACCTTTGTCCATCCAGCAAGGCAGCCTTCTCTGCATAACTCCATCTAGGGCCCAGAATCCCCTCTTCTTCTTGTCTGGTGTGGACTAAGCTCAGCTGCTTCTACCACAGGATTCAGGCACTTTCCATGATGGCTCCACACATGCTACCACAACTTAGTACTTAAACCATTCACAGACTTTGAAGTGGTCCCAGCTTTGTCTGTGACCCTTATGTGAAAAAAAGAGGACCTTTGGTAATACTGGAGAAGTCCTAGGGATTTGAATTCAAAATAGTTATCTGTGAAACCAGGGAGTAGGTCTGGTTGGAACTCCAGGGCTGGATACCACACACACACACACACACACAAAAAAAAAAAAAAAAAAAAAAAAACCACTGGCATTATTGCTAGAGAAAGAGAGAATGAATGGGTGGTCCTAGGTTCTCTAAACAGCAGCAACCACCCCAAGACCTGGGGATTTCCTGTCCATGTGCACAGCTGGACAGAAATATTTAAGTTTCCATCTCACTGCCAAGGCATTCAGAAATTCAGACAGATCCAGTGAAGGTGGGCACCACAACATTTTTGGTCATCCAGAAGGGCCATGGTCCACACAAGGCAGCTGTTGGAGTAGCCTTCTCTAAACAGACCTCAGGAAGCACATTTGTTGGCTCAGAGCTCTATCCATCCTCTCGCACACTTGGTATACCTCTCTGTGTCATTCTGAATCCATCACAGCTGAAGATGTCCAAGGTCAAGGTGCCATGGGCTGAGATGTGGCCAGGGCTACTTGGGTGTTGAAAGACAAGGAAACCATGAGGCTACTGGCTCCTTATTCCATATGTATTCCTGCTTAGATACTCTCCCTAAATTATTAACCAATCCCATGGTGAGGAACTTCTGTTATAATTAGTGATTTTAAAATATCCCCTGCACATTTATCTCAACACATTTATTCAACTCTTTTCTTAAGATACATTCCTAAAATTGGGATTGTTGAATTATGCACATCTAAAATTGCTGAACCGTTCAACATCTCATTGCCCTCTTAACTGCTTCTCTGGTTGCTAATGAGGTGGAAGTGTTCCCCGGTACTGATGGGCCATTTGCACTTCTTCCTTTGTTCAGGAGTTGGACTCTAAGAAAAGGAGTAGTACATGGAGCTTATGATAGAGGAAGAACCTTAAAGAGGGGATTGGGGAAAGGGAAACATTTGTATTTTTTTATTCACATCAGGTTTTATTCACGTCACCACCTGACTTTGTGACAGGGCAGGCAAAGCCATACTCCCACTCCCTGTCTCCACTACTGTCGAATTTCTTCCCATCACTATTCACTGCAGAATCTGCCCACTGACAGCCACTGGGTACAGTCTGCAGAGTTCAGAGACTGCTTCAACTTTTCTACAGAGCCTAGAGGACACAAGGAAAAAGCCCCCATGTCTTGTCTGGAACACAGGATGACTTCTCTCAGGACCAAGAACCTAAAGGCCCTCTATTTACCTTCTAGGAAAGTCCTGTGCAGGTGTGGAGGTGGGAGGGGAGCCACAGACATCAAAGGATCAAATTGGGTCAGGATATTAAGGCAACAAATTGACATTTGGCATCATCCTCCCCATTTAGGTATTTTCTACTGATTCTTTTCATCTCCTCTTCTTTTCTTGACCCTTCAGAATATTTGAGGAGTGAGGGGAGGGCAGGGCTTCTGTAGGTATGTGTGAGCTTCTACTTAGAAGCTAAGATAAAAAGAAGATGCCAGATTCCAACATAATTCCAAGATTATCTCCATGAACCATGGTTTCCCTTAGACCACTGTTAAACCTAGCTGTGCAGATGCCCAGAAGATAAGTCCAGGACATCCTTCACAAATATAATACCTGCTTTCACTCCCCAGGGCCAGAACTGTCTTGTGGTCCAGTCACAATTTCAGCTACCATTCACCTCTCTGCCCTCAGCACTCTACTTGGGACATATCAGTGGGAAAAAAAATTGTTACCACCTCCCCCTGCTAGAACAAAGCTAAATATTAAAGATAAAAAAAATCACCTTAAAATAAGCTGTTGATGAATTGCAAATATCTTTCCCCAATCTACCAAGAACCTAACCAGATAAGAAAAATCCATAATTACAAGGATTGAATTTTTTTAGGAGTCCAATTGTCCCATGAAACAAAATAAAGGATAAAAAGTGATCATGGTGTCATGCATCATTTTTAGTCAAGAATAACTAAAGACAATTTTCATGAACCGTGGTTATATTCAGTGGACGGATATTCTAATTTATTTTTGGTATTGTGATAAAATAGTGCATGTATGTTTTCTGTACTAATCAAGGCATTAAAGGTGAAGGATGTCCCCAACCTCACTCCCAACCTCCTCAGCAGGTTGAGGTTGCAAGGTTTCCCAGGGCTTTAGGATGATCATATGTGAACTGGCATCTGCCTGCGAGTCCACCGCATTCCTCTGTAGGAACACCCCAAGACTGTCCCTTTGTCGGGATTGGCACCCAGCACCCAGCAGTCTTGGCTCCAATGGGGTAGGTGTGATTATCCCTACTTCAAAGATAAAAAGCCAAAATTCAGAGCTGGGATTGTGGCTCAGCGGTAGAATGCTCCCCTAGCATTGGGCGGGACCCAGGTTCGACCCTCAGTACCACATATAAATAAAGGCATTGTGTTGTGTCCATCTACACCTAAAAAATAAACGTCTTTATTTTTAATCCAAAATTCAGCAAGGAGAAGTCTATCTGCATTCACAGAGCTGAGGTTCAAACCAAGCCTCATCACCCTGCCTGGGATGGAAGTCCTCAGACTCTTCGGACTCCTCCAAACCCTCCCTGAGTCCATAGCTTTCTTGAACCTTATCTTCCCACCGCCAGGACTGCCCAGAGACCGCCAGGGGGCGCGCACGGTCCAAGTCCGAGATCCCTAGACAACCCTGGACTGTGCGGATGGAGTCTAAGATGAAGTCCCCAGGGCAGGTGCAAGTATTCCGCTGTTATCCAGAGACGGTGCTAAGTTTGGGAAGTGGGAAGTAGAGTTCAGGAGGCAGTAAGAAAATAGAATCAAATATGGGCTCTCAGCAGCCATGTGGTTTGGGGCAGCTCATCCTTTCTGGATGTCAGTTTTCACAGCTGCAACAAAAATGCAAAAGTAAGTGGGTTTTTGCAAATCTAAAGTAATCAAATAGCTATGAGGATGCGCTATTGCCTGTTGCATCAGGTGGACCAGGAGTTGAGGCAGCCAGGCCCTGAGGCAAGCAGAACCCAGACAGCAGCTGGGGAGATGTCTGCCTCTGTTTCCATAACACCCTGGTTTGGAGCTGTACTATACTGGAAGTCTGTGGACTGTATCCTACTTGCCACCCATTCATTCAACAAGTATTTATGCAACATATCAGGCATTATTCTAGGAGTTGAGGAACAGTGTGAACAGCATACTGTCCCCAACAGGACACTGTCCCAGCTGTAATAAAACTTACAAGAATGGGGGACTTTGGCATTACTCAGATAGCCACATGACCACAGGAAAATTATAAGTAGATGGATTTGTTGTTCTTGCTTTATGAAGAAGTGATGTTTGGGCTGGGATCCAAGTGAAAGAGTTACCTAGGCAGAGAGGAGGGAACAAAGAGAAGACTCATTATGAGCAGAAAGAACAGCATGTGCAAAGGTCTTGTGGCAACAGGGAATTTGGCACCTTCAAGGAACGGAAAGAGTCCAGTGTGGCTGGAGAGCAGAGAGGTGTGGAGGAATCGTGCAAGGTGAACCAGAAAAGCATTCAGGGACAGGCAGACAGAACATGAGCTCTGGTTGTTTTGTGGTGCTAAAGATTGAACCCAGACCTTCAAGGATGCAATTGCTCTATTCCTGAGCTAACCCCAGCTCTGGTTTGCCCTGGTTTGCACCTAAAAGTAGCCAGCAGACTGAGGGATTTATGGGCAGGACTGAAGCTATATTTTGAAAACATCCCAGTATCTGAGTGCCATTATTGCTCCATATCACAGCCTTTAGCCACATTTGATACATACTTGTTGAATGAATGTCATAAATTCAAGAATCATTTAAAAAATCATAAAAATTTCAACCCTACCTGAGCTCCAAATTATGCAAACAAAAATAAAGTGATGGGGCTGGGGATGTGGCTCAAGTGGTAGTGCGCTCGCTTGGCATGCGCAGGGCGCTGGGTTCGATCCTCAGCACCACATAAAAATAAAATAAAAAATAAAGATGTTGTGTCCACCGAAAACTAAATAATAAATATTAAAAAATTCTTTCTCTCTCTTTAAAAAAATAAAATAAAAAATAAAGTGATAAACATTTTCTTATCTTTTGAAAACTTTTTTATTATAAAGTTCTTTGTTCTTTTAATAGACATTTGAAAGAATAATTTTAGATTTACAGAAAAATTGAGAAGATACTAGAGGGAGTTCCCATATGCCCTGCCCTTAGCTTCCTCTGTTATTATATCCTACATTAATATGGTACATTGTTACAATTAACTAACAACCAATGTTGATATGGTATCATTGAACACCAAACTTAATTCAGATTTCCTTCATTTACCTAATGTCCTTTTTTTATTCCAGTGTCCCATCAAGGGCACCACATAACATTTAGCTGTCATGTCTCAAGTTCTCTCACAGTTTCTCAGACTTTCCTTATATTTGATGACCTTGATAGTTTTGAGGAAACAGCTGTCAGGAATTTTGTAGGATGACCCTCTAGATATTATTATTTGTTTACTTTGAAGTATAAAAAGTCGTATCAGGACTAATGGATACATAATGGAAAGCAGCCATCCTTTGCCAGTCTCATTCCCCAGAGCAGCCTTCTTCTTCAACTATTTTGGCTATTTCTTCTGGCATCTGCTGCCACAATTTTAAGTTGTGTGCTGATCCTGCTATTTCTTGACTGATTGGTTTGGACATTAGCACCTAATTTCCTTCCCTTTATGATACATGAGAAATGAGCTGATTTTAAATTCCCTTCCTCTGTCCACCCACTGATGCTTGTGCTGGATCTTGGCCCTTCCAGAACCACTTTGACCTGCGTAGATCCACATTAATGGTTCCCTTCCCCTTGGGCTTCCTGGCCTTTTGGACTAATGTGGGACATAGGCAGGCAACTGGGGGGTGGGGAGGAAGGAGGAGGATGAATAATGGAACTTATGTCCCCAGTGGCCTACCCCAGGGTTCCTTGGGGTGGGGAACTGTATCCCTGACTCTGCTGTTTCACATTCTCTCCATTAAGCTTTTTCCCCAGTTTTGGCCAACCTTACCTTGCTTGTCTCTCAGGCCCCAGAAGGAGAAGCAATGGCCCTTCTATATTGGTACTATACTTTCCATCCTCGAATTCTTTTCAACCTGCTCATGCTGTCCCCTTTATGAAATTATCCTCAAATTACCCCATTTGAGAGTTATTTGTTGCTGGAATCCTAACTAATGTAATTTTAGTTGAATCAATATTCCGTGTTTATACAATTATGACTGTGTAACATTATTCACCTTAGAGGCAAGTAGTGTTTGATGATAGTATTTCCTTTCTTGTTATAACTTTCTGGTTTTATATTTTTATTTATTTATATATATATATATATTTTAAAACATACTATACCTTTATTTTTTAATAAACACATTTTCTTATAAAACTTAACTCTTTCATACAATATTCCACATGGTCAAAGACATTTCTTTCAGTTCTAGAGCCCCTGGAGTCCATATTCTCCTACTAAGTCAGGCTTAGTCTGACTGCCTGGCTCTCAGCCTTTTCCTTCTCTTAGGTTGGATCTTCTTTTCTGGATGCTATGTCTCTTTCTGGGGTTTCACCCTCATTTTGGCAGAGATGAGACACACACACACACACATACTATTAGCTTATTGAGAAAAGGTTTGGGAGATAAATTTTATGGTAATTTGCAAATCTAAAAATCTTTTTTGGGAGGAGCGCTGGGGGTTGAATAAATTTTTTTTTAAACATCACCATTAAGTTGTCTAGATACTGAGTTTTATGTTGAAAGAAATCTTCCACAAGAATGTTGAAGTCGGGGCTGGGGACGTGGCTCAAGTGGTAGCGCACTGGCCTGGCATGCGTGCGACCCGGGTTCGATCCTCAGCACCACATACAAACAAAGATGTTGTGTCCGCCGGGAACTAAAAAAATAAAATATTAAAAATTCTCTCTCTCTCTCTCTCTCTCTCTCTCTCTCTCTCTCTCTCTCTCTCCCCCCATCACTCTCTCTTTAAAAAAAAAAAAAAAGAATGTTGAAGTCATTGCTCCTCCATCTTTCATTTCCCAAGGTTGTTGCATTTAGATGATTTGAAATTCTTTCTCTCTCTCTCTCTCTCTCTCTCTCTCTCTCTCTCTCTGTGTGTGTGTGTGTGTGTGTGTGCACGCGTGCGCTTAGGCTGCTGTCTTTATCCCTGTTGTCTTGAAGCCTCACAAGGATGAGTTTCTTCATTTTTGGTGGCCCTTCACTTTAGAGACTAAAGTTCTAGAAAAATTTTTTTGAGCACAATAGTCTTCCTTATCCACAAAGGATACATTCCAAGACTCCCAGTGAATGCCTAAAATCCCAGATATTACTAAACCCTGTATATGATATCTTCTTCCTAGACATGAATACCTATGATAAAGTTTAATTTATAAATTAGGCAGAGTAAGGGATTAACAACAACAATAAAATAGAATAATTACATCAATATACTGCAATAAAAGTTATGTAAATGGGGTCTCTCTCTCTCAAAATATCTCATTGTTCTGTACTCACCCTTCTTTTGATGATGCAAGATGATACAATGCCTACATGAGGAGATGAAATGAGGTGAATGATATAGGCATGAGTTCTTAGCATTAGACTACTGAGTAAGGGTTACTTGAACACAAGCACTGCCACACCATTAGAGTAGATCTGATAACTGAGATAGCTACTAAATGACTGAAATGGGAGAGGAGTGTATGTATATAGTCTGGACATACTGGGTGAAGGATGAATTACATCCCTAACAAGAGAGAGGAGGATTACTCAACATTTCATTGGGCTACTTTGAAAAGTATGCAATTTAAAATGTATTATTATTTATTTATAGAATTTCCCATATAACATGTTATATGGGTTATAGTTGACTGTGGATAATGAAAAACACAAAAGCAAAATGAAATATAATACAGGATGACTATATTTTTTAAAATTTTTTTTTCTCTGCTTCCTCTCTTTTTGGAAATCCTGAGCTGGATAACATATATTCTAAAATTTATCTTCAACTTTCTTATCTTTATCAACTACTTTCTCTTAATCACTTCATTCCACAATTTAGGATATTCCTTCAAGACGATTTTCAAAAACTGATATTTTATGTCAAATTTTATATATTTTTTCTTCTTTTTTCTTTTTGCCAGGGGTGCTCTACCACTGAGTTACATCCCCAGTCCTAGCCCTGCCACCACCACCCCCCTTTTTTTTTCTTTTTTGTGACATTGTCTTGCTTAAATGGCTGAGGCTGGCCTTGAATTTGCAATCTTTCTGCCCCAGCCTCATGAATTGTTGGGATTACAGGCATGTGCCACCATACCCACCTCAATTTTTGTAATTCTAAAATCCAAGAGCAGTTCTTTCTTTTTTCCCAAAATTTTTTATTGGTTCATTATAGTTATATATACTGATGGGATTTGTTGTTACATATTCTTACATGTACACAATACACAATATAACAATATAATTTGGCCAATATCATTATCCAACACTTCCCCCCTTCCTCCATACCTCCAACCCTTTGGTCCCTTTCCTCTACAATCTCCCTTTGATTTTCAGAAGATCCTCTCCCAGCTTGCTTTTCCTTTTTCCTCTCTAGCTTTCACATGTAACAGAAAACATGCAACCCTTAACTTTCTGAGTTTGAATTTTTTCACTTAACATAATGGTCTCTAGTTCTATTAATTTTCCTGCAAATGACACACTTTTATTTTTCTTGATGGCCAAATAAAAAAAACATAATGTATATATACCACAGTTTCCTTATCCATTCATTTGTTGATGGACACCCAGGCTGGTTCCATAGTTTGGCTATTGTGAATTGTGCTGCTATAAACATAGGTATCAAGAGAAGTTCTTTCTTATTTTATGGCTGTTCCTTTTGCTGGGCTTTCTGTTCTTGCTTAAAGGAAGTAATTCCTTCCTTTATCTCTCTGAGTAATAGTTTTATTAAAGTTTTCTTCTGTCTACTCCAAATGCCTTTTTCCAGTTTGAACTTTTAAAATAAAACCACCTTTTCCTGGATCCTCTAAAATCATTCTTAAATAAATTGATATGCTATGTTAGCAAGTTAAAGACTTAAACTGAGTAATCAACATTCAAAAACAAAGATCCCAGAGGAGGTCACATATGTCAAGAGGAAAGGGGCTCTTTTGAGCCACTTAAATGAGACATAGTGAATAAACAATCTATGCCCACTTTTGGTTATTTAATTTTGCAAATTTTCACGCCTATAATTTTTAGCTCTCCATTCACCTTCTAACATTACATTATTCTTTTTTTCTCCAATGCCATTACGATATGGCCTGTGATACATATAAATGCATAATCATAATGACTAACATTTATATTCAAGTATTAATTTAGCAAACATTTATTGAGTATCTACTGTATGCCAGACACTGTGCAAGGAACCTAAAAAGAACATGATCAAAATCATAATGTTTTTGATCTCTGGGAGCTTACGCTCTGGGGCAGTCCCTTACACTGGCTCAGTGAGCCCGGGAGGCAGCTACTTGGAGCTCCAGTTAACGGGGAAAAAAATCTAAGGCTCTGGGGGTTTGCTCAGTGACATACAGCTGTTTAAAGACTGTGCTTTATAATGAACACAAATCTTTTCCTATTTTGTTTCAAAGACTTGGATATAAAAGAGAAGCCAGAGAAAGTGAACCATAAAAGGAGGGTTTAGAGAGACAGAGAATCAAGAGGAAGAAAAAGTTTCAAAGTATTTGCTCAGACTCTAGCCCCACAGTTTACTAACATTTTATCAGGGACTAGCTCTATTTCTGGGCAGGCAGCTAGGAGCAGGGGCTGCTGATGCACCTATTCATTTGACAGATGCGGGAATCTCTTCCTCCAGGAATTAATTCCAGCAGAAAATAATATTTACAGGTAAATAATTTGCACTCCTAGAGTAGTTGGTAGAGGCCTGGAGGGTCAGAACCTTCTCGGGGGTCCCTTTTCTGCAGGAGACAGGCCAGCTCACCCCAGTTATGAAAGTACAAAGTGTACACTGACTGATCTATCTTCTAATCCAAGGCCATTGCACAGGCAATTCTAAATTTTAAAATCTAAGCTAAATTTTGCTATGATGGAAGCAAGGAGTGACAGATTGCAAAAACAGAGCAAGGTGTTGAGCCAAGTTCACAAGCACAAGAAGTGAGCTTCATACCAGTGACAAAAGCACACTATAGAACAACCTAAAGAGGCCCCAAGCTTCTCTGCCAGGTGGCTTTCTACTCTGGGCTCTCTCCTCTTGCAGGAGCTGCCCTGAGAATTGAGGTGAGAAAGCAGCTCTGCTTCCCAGAGCAGGCAGGTGGGAACCCCTGCAGGTTAGCACTGAAGGGTGCAGGGGCTGGGGTGGAGCCAAGAAAGGGAGTGCAGAACAGTGGTCCCTCTTTTTACGGAATCATTCAGATGATGACTGCCATTGACCTTTCCCAGTGTACATAAATAGATATATTTAAACTGGAAACCTAAAATAAATTCTTCCATCATTGCTGGCTGCCATTATGTAATGTCTCACAATGTTTCCCAGGGATCCTCCAGGCGGTCTCATTTACTGCCTCGATTGTGCTTCCAACTTTGTTCATGGCTTCCAAACTGCTCTCCAGAAAATTAAGCCATATGTACATTGGCTACTTTCGACATAGTTTTTACTTTTAAAAGTATGCATACATCATCACAAGGTCAACATTGGGAATGGTATACAGGGCCAGAGGTTGGGGTTCCTCTTTTTTAAAAAAATGGCAATATTTCAAGCTCATTTAGAATAAAACGTTTTTGAAATAATTTCCAACTTACAGAGTTATTGTAAAAATAGTTCAAAGAGTATCCCTATACTCTCCATCCAGCTTTCTCTAATATTAACTTCTCATATAACCATAGCATAATTGTCAAAACCAGAAATTTAATATTATACTGAGTCATCTATAGACCTATTGGAATTTAACCAGTCTTCCCACTAATGTCCCACTTAAAAATATAAATTTTAAAATTTTAGTTTCAGATTTATAGAAAAATTGAGAAGATAGTACATAATTTCCATAAACCCCATACCTAGTTTCTCCTATTATTAAAATCTTTAATGTGGTACATTCACCCCATTTTTGATGGTGGTAGGGATAGACTTAGGCCTCACATACGCTAGGCAAGTGCTCTACCACAGAGCTACACCCTCAGTTCTCATATATTATTATTAACTAAAGCCCATATTTTACTCTAGTTTCTTTTAATTTTTTACCTAATACCATTTTCTGCTCCAAGATCCCATCCAGGATACTACAGTAAATTTAGTTATCATGTAGACTTGGGCTTTTCTTGGCTGTGATAGGTTCTACTTTTCTTGTTTCTGATGACCTGATGGTTTTGAGGAGTACTAGTTAGGTATTTTGTGGGTTAGTCCTTAACTGTTATTTGTTTGACATTTTATCTCACAAGTAGACAATGGTTATGGGTTTTTGACAGGAAGACCACACATTTAATGTGCCATTTTCATCACATAATATCAGGGATCCACTAAAGTCCTTTTTTCTAGCCTAGAATCCATTAGAATTCCACTTTGCATTTAATCATCATGTCACCTTAGCTTCCTCTAACCTATGAAAATTCCTCAATCTTTTTCTTTTATGACCTTGAAACTTTGAGGGGGGAGGCTAGGGATTGAACCCATGGGCACCTAACCACTGAGCCATATCCCCAGCCCTTCTTATTTTTCATTTTGAGATGGGGTCTCATGTTGCTTAGGGCCTCACTAAGTTGCTGAGGCTGGCTTTGAACTTGTGATCCTTTTGCTTCAGCCCCCTGAGCTTCTGGGATTATAGGTGTACAGCACCGTACCTGGAAACCTTGCCACTTTTGAAGGAATATTCACAAGTATCCCTTAATTTTGATTGTCTGGAGTTATTTCATGATTGGATTGACATTATGCAATTTTGGTAAAGATGTCAGAGAAATGCTGTTCTGTATCATATCAGGGGGTCCATGATGCCACTATATCTTATATTACTCCTAATCACTTGGTAAAGATGATATATCTGCTGGGTTTCTCCACTGGGAAAATTATTATTTCCTTTTGTAATTAATAAATATTTCAGTAGAGATGTTTTTTTTTAAAGAGAGAATGAGAGAGGAGAGAGAGAGAGAGAGAGAGAGAGAGAGAGAGAGAGAGAATTTTTTTTTAATATTTATTTTTTAGTTCTTGGCGGACACAACATCTTTGTTGGTATGTGGTGCTGAGCATCGAACCCGGGCCGCACGCATGCCAGGCGAGCGCGCTACCGCTTGAGCCACATCCCCAGCCCTAGAGATGGTTTTATTTGGTCAATTTTTTCAGTGTTGTGGATTGAACCAGGATCTAGAACATGCTAGCCAACGAACATATGCCTCCCAACCCTATGAGATACTTTAGATGGTATAAATCACCAGTTTCTCCTCAGACTTTTACTTGCTAACTTTAGTACCCACATGTGGATCTTGTATGCAGAAAATTTTACTATAGTATTCTAATGGCAATTTTCTACTCACCTCTAAAGTTACTAACTGGAATCCTGAAATGAGAATATTTCTGTTCTTTCTGTCCCAGTAATTTATTTATTCAACTATTTATTTTACATTGGTATGAACTCATGAACATTTAATTTTGTGAGTTTTATTCCAGTACCATTATTATTTATTTCATTGCTCAAATTGTTTCAGTTTTGGTCACTGGTAATTCTTCCAAGATGGTCTTGTGTCCTTTCTACATGCCTCTTTTTTTTGTTTGTTTGTTTTTGCTTTTTGTTTTGTTTTGTTTTAATTGTAGATGGATACAATATATTTATTTTGTTTATTTGTCTTTTTATGTGGTGCTAAGGATCAAACCTTTACCACTGAGCTACAACCCTAGCCCTCCTCTATCATTTTTTGAGTGCATTCTTACCTTCTGGTACAGAAGATGCCCCATGATCATCTTATATTTTCCCTGTCCCAATTCCAGAATAAACAATTTCTCCAAGAATATTTGGTTCTTTTATTGGAATATCATATTTAGAAACCAAGATCTGGGTACTCAGTGTGCTCACTACTATAGGGGGTTGTCCTAGGAAGGCACACTGAGCAGACAGAGCTAGCAAATACATGCATCTATACTAACACACACATATACATACACCTAAATTTATTTATCTCTATGTGAGTATATATGTGTATATACATGTAACCATTAGTTCACACTGTCAAATTCAATTCTAATCTAACACCATCAGCTCATCCTGATAAGTTCAATTCTAATCCAACACTAACAGCCCTCCCTGTCTCCTTATTTGTCATTCCCTTCTTCCATAAGGAGAAACCTTATTTTTTCGTATTTTTTCACAATATATTCTGTCCCACAATATTGCTGTGGACTCACAGAATACCTCATCCAACTGATATCATCATGACATTCTCCAAATTATTACATCTAATCAAAAATTCATCTCAAAGCAAAGGAAATATAACAGGAGACTCATGCTTATGGAGTTAACTGGTCTTAAGACATACTCTATCACCCCAAGGCAGCTAGTCTAATTGAAAATTGTAATACATTAATGAAGACTCAGTATGGTACCATTTGAAAAACAACACTCTGTAAGAATGGAAGTAGTATATACTTTGAATTAGAAAGCATTTATTATGGGGTGCTACCTCTCCCTGAACTGGAATAAACAGATCCATAAATCAGCAGGTAGAAATGGGACTGGCTTCTCTATGCCACCTATTAACCCCCTTGCAGAGTTTTTGTCTCCCTTCCCAGCCACTTTGAATTCAGCCAGCTTGAAGGTCTGAATCTCCAAGGAAACCCAATACTGTTTCCATTGAATTGAAAGATGAGATTTCCATGTGGCCATTTTATACCACTAAAAAGCATTTCTCTACTGAGGGAAATGACTGATTCCTGTTAAAAAGGGGGAAATGGGTTGTTGCTCCACAATTGGGGCAAGAAAGATACTCTGTAGAACCCAGTGATTCTCCATGTCACCTTTTAATATTGCCATGACTCTAGCGAAGAATAATGAAAAAATAAAGCAACGAAAAAAGGCAGGACCATCAAGTACTCAGAACTTGGGAAATTAAAGTTTGGAAGTGTCACCAGGTGAAAAATCCCAACCAAGTTCTGGTTGAGGGTAAGGGAAATGCTGAATGGGTAGTAGAATAAGGAAGTCATGGATAACAATTATGTCTTATGATCAATTAAAGAAACATTCTATTAGCCTGTTATATGTATATGATTATTTGTCTATGTTGGCCATTTTCCCCTTTCTCTTTCTTGCCATTTTATTTTATATATAAATTGCTGAAGTTAATGTTAATAGTTTAGTCTTAGATAACAGAATATTCAGTGAGATCATGACTTAATATAGGGATAATTAATATAGCCAGCAATTGATACAATGTCTTTATTTTATCAACCTCTTTATTTCTAAGATGAACAACTATATTTTGTTAGGTGGAATCATAAAGATATTTTGTTGCATAAGACTTCAGATGTGTGTAAAAGGGAATACATGGCTACAGAATGAGAGAAAATCTTTGCCACCTACACCTCAGATAGAGCGTTAATTTCCAGGAAATATAAACAACTCAAAAAATTTAACACCAAAAACATCTCCAAAAAACCCAATCAATAAATGGGCAAAAGAACTGAACAGATACTTCACAAAAGAAGAAATAGATTAATCAATAAATATACGAAAAATGTTCAACATCTCCAGCAATTACAGAAATGCAAATTAAAACTACACTAAAATTCCATCTCACTGCAGTCAGAATGGCAATTATTAAGAACATAAGTAATAATAAATGTTGGTGAGTATGTGGGGGAAAAGGTACACTCATACATTGCTGCTAACAATGCAAGTTGGTACAACCAATCTGGAAAGCAGTATGGAGATTCCTCAGAAAACTTGGAATGGAACCACCATTTGACCCAGTTATCCTACTCCTCAGCATATACCCAAAGGACTTAAAATCAGCATACTAAAGTGAAGTGGACACACCAATGTTTATAGCAGCTCAATTCATAATAGCTAAGCTATGGAACCAAACTAGGTACCCTTCAACAGATGAATGGATAAAGAAAATGTGGTACATATACATAATGGAATATTATTCAACCAAAAAGAAAAACGAAATTATGGCATTTGCCTTTAAATGGATGGAACTGGAGACTATCATGCTAAGTGAAATAAGCCAATGCAAAAAACCAAAGGCCAAATGTTCTCTCTGATATGCAGATGCTAACTCACAATAGGTGTGTGTAGTGGGGTGGGGAATAGGAGTTTACTGGATTAGACAAAAGGGAATGAAGGGAAGGGAGGGGAATCTGACATAACTTTTCGATGTCTTATGTGAACACACAACCATTCTAACTCCACGTCATGTACAACCACAAAAATGGGAAGTTATACTCCACATACTCCACATATGCATGATATATTTACAGCCCCAGCTATGTGTAACTAAAAAGAGCAAATAAAAAATTAAAAAAAGAAAAAAAAGTAGCACATGGAAGGTGAGTAGCCAAAGGTGAAGAGTTTATTTCTAGTTATCAATTTGTTGCCTTTTAAGGCCAAATTCATCCACTATCTGATATGAAAAGATGAAACTGGTCCATTTAGACATTTTCCTTTCTCAGCTAGCACTATACTAAACTTTGTCAGTAGAGGGTGATGGAGAGACATTGCAGAGAAAGGAAGAAAACAGTTTAGTGTGTTCCTAAGTATAGCAGTCTCCTGCAGTGTGGGCTGTTTGTCCGACACCCAGCTCCTGCAGCATGGGCAGCTTTCCTGACACCATGTTCTCGTAGTAGCTGGTTCCTCGGGTGCCCAGGAGCCAGAAGTGCCAGTGGCCAACAGTTTCTCCCTCTTCCCAACTTGGGCAGCTTCATAGCAGAGCGCCTCTAGTGAGAGGTATGATCAGCTTTCCTAGCACCATGGCAGCTGGATTTCTAGCAAGCTCTGAAAGTACAGTGCCACAGCAGCTTCTCTGCCACTTGGGAGGCATGGCTGTACCCTCTACAACAGGGTCTGGATCCTTGCCCTAGTAGAGGGGCTCTTCCTTAGGATGTTTTTCTCAACCCTAGGCAGTGGTTGCTCCTTCTATTTGCACAACATCTTTGTTTGTATGTGGTGCTGAGGATCGAACCCGGACCGCACGCATGCCAGGCAAGCACGCTACCGCTTGAGCCACATCCCCAGCCCTATTCTTATATTCTTGAGCATTCCTTCTACTTCTTTCTAATCAATTCCTCATTTCTCCAGTCTCTTGTTATAGCTTATAAGACCTTATATTAAACTTTCCCTGTCCAAATTACTGCCTCCTGATTGGACCCAGGCTAGTCTGAACCTGAAGTAGTTTCGAAATTCTTAACTTCTTATTCCCTTGTGAGAGCCATAAAGAAAAACAAAACTACTAAACCACAATCTATCTACAGTCCCTTTCCAATTTCAGTGCTGGGGATTGACTTGAGGGCCCCCTGCATGCTAAGCACACACCACTGAACTATACCCTCATCCCTCAATCCTCTCTTATAAGGGCACTAATTCCATTCTCAAGGACTTTGCTCTCAATACTGGATCACTTCTCAAAGGCCCCTCCTCCTATTACCATCATCTTGGTGGGTCAAGGGGACAAATATTCAGCTCATGCAGTAACATCATCATCATCATCATCATCATCATCATTATTATTTAGTTGTAGAAGGACACAATACATTTATTTTTTATTTATTTGTTTTTATGTGGTGCTGAGGATAAAACTCAAGTCCTCATGCATGCAAGGCAAGTGCTTTACCACTGAGCCACAACCCAGTCCCCAGTAACATTATGTTTAATGACAACATTATTTTTTTATATGTTGATGGATCTTTATTTTACTCATTTATATATACGTGGTGCTGAGAATTGAACCCAGTGCCTTGCACATACTAGGCAAGCTCTCTACCACTGAGCCACAACCCCAGCCCCAACAACATTATTTTTAACAACAGAAACAACCTTAATGTCTATCGTTAGAGAAATCTAAAAACAGTATGGAATAGCAATCTGGCCCACTACAAGCCAGAAGATTTGTTTTTGTTTTGTTTTTTCCAATAAGGTAGATCTATGAGGAGCTTAGGAAAAAAATCTCTAAGATTAATTGTTGAGGAAGGAGGTATTATAGATAATAAATGTGCCATAAAACCATTGATAAAAAATCAACAAAGTAATAGAACTACAAAACAATACCGCGTATTTTATGTGGGTACATATACAAGCATAAAAATCCATAAGAGAAAGATTTGGAAGCATGCATATCAGACTAGAAAAGTAGTTATATCGAAAGGGAGAGACTGAGGATTTGAGCAGAAAAGCCTCAAAAGGAACTTTTACCTGTAATGTGTTCACTTTTTCAGCATTAATGTATTTGTATACTACTCATATAATTAAAAACAAACAAGTCAACAAAATGTTGACTATATTGACCAGATCTTTTTGAGAGAAGTACTACAACTTTTTGTGGAAACAGGTGAATAGACTCAGAATATTTTCATATAGAAAATTCTGCAAAATGAAAAGGAGCCTGTCTCCTGCTTCCATAAAATGTGAGAATGCTTTTCTAAAAGTTACCTGCCTAACTAAGGCTTGTTTTCTCTTAATAAAACCAAGTGATATCAGCAAATCAATGATTTAGACTCTAGGTTTACAGTTAACACCATACACCCACCATCCAAATTCTACAGTTCACATTTGGCCCATCTCACCTTATCACATTCCATCACTGAGATGTAAAACCCTACTTCTCCTGATACATGAGATCTGGTTTTTTTTTTTTTTTTTTTTTTTTTTTTTTTTTTTTTTTTTTTTTTTATGTGGTGCTGAGAATTGAACCCAGGGCCTCACATGTGCCAGGCAAGTGCTTTACCTCTGAACCACAACCCCAGCCTCTGCTTTGATTTTTTTTTTTCTTTGCTGAGTCAAAAGGATGCTCCATCTGAGGAAAATAACTGGCCCCAGAAGACAGAGCTCAAGATATTCCAAGACCCTTGCTTTCATTTCAACCATCTGATGAGTGAAGTGAGAAGAGACAATATTCCCATGTCAAAGTTAATAAATATATTATTAAAGATAAAGAATATATTAAATGCCTTCAAAGCTATATGGAAGATTTCTTATAGAAGAAAATTAAATCAGAACAAAACAAAAACTAAAGTCTTAGCTTACTTACACTTAAAAAAAAATCCCTAAAATGATAATGAGTCAGAAAGCTGACTAAGCCACCAAGCAAAGACAGAGACACAAATACAATTAGTGTTTTGGACAAGTTGCTCTGAGGATTCCAGGTTAATCCTGAGATATCCAGAGGCCTCACATGGGGAGGCCTCACATGGGGAACCCCATACCCTCCCAAGGCAGGAAGGCACACCCTGCCCCTGCTCTCTGCTTTTGTATAGCTTGGGTTAAGACTATGCAAAATAAACAATGGAATTTTGCCCAGGCGTCACATTCCCTTCTGGAGGAAATTACTACACTCATTTTTAGCTCCTCTGTTTGGAGTATATTTTCTGGCATTTTAATTTTTAAATCCCATAGTCCCTCTCCTGCCTTTTAGGATAATTAGTCTTGTTTTCTAACCTTAGAGACTCCAATTTATACCTTTTAAAGGTCTCTCTGTGGCTAAGGAAATGTGCACAAACTGTAAAGAAATTCTACTGAGTGAGATTCAACTTCCTTTCATTGAATGCAGGTGGAATCATTTTCTTAATACAGTAAGAAAAGTACTTTTATAAAGTAGCATGTGTGGTATTTTATTTGTGCAAAATGCTTGTGTATTCATGGAGACTGTCAAAAAGGATAACAGGGCTAGGTTACAGTATCTCAAGGTAGTAGGACTTCTGGTGATTGATTTGTTCTTTTTACCCTTCTCTATGTTTTAGATTTTGAGTATTGAGAATATATTATTTTCACAATAAAAAGAACTTTAATTTTGAAACAACAGAAAAGATGGGGAAAGTGAGGAAAATAACTACAACAGAAGAAAATAAGAATACAACCAATCAGGACTAAGATTGGCACTCACAATTCTCACAGACTCAATAATTGTCCAGCTCTAAACCCATGCCCCTGCCAGGCTACCATCCCTTCTGACCTGCACCTCTATAGAAGGTTGTGCTGGGGATTGAACCCAGAGCTTGTGCTTGCTAGCCCAAGAGCTATATCCTCATCCCCTCAGAGTGGTTTTCTTAAAATGAAAATCTAATTCATCATTCCTCACACACAAAACCTTCAGTGGCTTCCAGTCACATTCAAATAAAAACCCAATCTCTGTATCCCACTTGAGGCCCTGCATATTCTGGCCCTTGCTTCTTTTTTCTGGCTTCTGCCCTTTTCTCTTTTGCTTACTTTGCTGATTTTTCCTGGAACACTCTTTCCCGCCTTAAAGACTTACTACTTGCTGTTCCCTTTGCTCAGACAACTTCCCTCAGCTCCTCATATGAGAAGTTCTGCTAATCAGAATCTCCAGGGATGGGGTTTAGGAATCTGTGTTTTAAATATGACCTCCATGTAAAGTGTGGCGGCATGTACCTGTAATCCCAGCAGCTGAGGAGGTGGAGACAGAAGAATCAGAAGTTCCAGGCCAGCCTAGGCAATTTAGCAAGACCCTGTCTCAAAATAAAAAAATAAACAGGGCTGTGAATGTAGGTCGGTGGTACAGCACCCCTGGATTCCAAGCCCAAGAACCCCCACCACCACCAACAAAAAGAATTTCATATGATTCTTTCGTTCTTATGTTTCAGAATTCCTGACTGGTGATGAGTCTTTAAGGGGCAGGAAGTTTAAGAACAAACTTCTGAGGGATACCTGGAAGTACAGTTATTTTCTCTTAGTTCCTTGTAAGACAAGGTAGAGCCTCTAGGTCTAGATCTTCCTCATGCTGGTTGCGGTGGCATATGCCTATAATCTTAGCAGCTCAGGAGGCTGAGGAAGGAGGATCACAAATTTGAAACCAGCTTGAGAAACTTAGTGGAGCCCTAAGCAACTTAGTGAGATCCTGTCTTTTTTTTTTTTTTTTTTTTTTTTTTTTTGGTACTGGGGATTGAATCCAGAGGTGCTTAACCACTGAGCCACAACCCCAGTGAGATACTGTCTTAAAATTAAAAATAAGAAAGCACTGGGGATGTAGCTAAGTGGTTAAGCACCCCTGGGTTCAATTCCTAGTATGAAAAAAAATCTTCCTCAAGAAGGACTTGAGGGCTGGGGTTGTGGCTCAGAGGTAGAGGGCTCACCTTGCACGTGAGAGGCCCTGGGTTCGATTCTCAGCACCACATAAATAAATAAAGTAGAGATATTGTGTTCAATTACACTAAAAAGTAAATATTAAAAAAAAAAGAAGGACTCGAGTATATCATCTCATAGGGGCTTTTAGAGTCTCAAAGTTCCTTTACCAGAGGCCAGAATGGCCAAAATTTTAGCTAGGGAAGTTTTATTCATTTATAACCAAGTTAAACATAAACTATTTACATCAAATTATCCCCTCCTTCAAAGTAGGATTTGGAAACTCAGCCAGGAAGAATTCTGAAGGAGATATAGGTTGACACTTATCTCAATGTACCCTGGAAGGCCTAGCAATGATAATCAGATTATTGAACCCTTGGAAGGTACTAGAAGTATTCAGTAAACAGTCTCTGAGCTTGCATTAAGGGAAAGTTCCTGTGTTAGGCAGGGGCTGGGGGAAAAGATGCCACAAGATTATGAGCCCAGGTCTATCCAGCCTACCCACCAGGGCTTATAACCCCTCAGAGAAGCTTGCTATAGGGCAAAATGGTCAGGGTAATTTTATATTTTGTTTAAGGAAATTATTCCTACCTGGTAGGCATACACAGAAGTCAGAACTTTATAAATAGGCCATGTCAAGGACAAGCAGTGTAGAGTCCCTACTAGTTGCCAGTTTTTCCTTTCTGTGCTTACTTTGGAAACCACTTCCTCACTCCTTTCATTCTTAGGGGACTGCCAATCAAGGTGCTCCATCTGTCCCAGATCTGGAGTAGCTCCTCCACTCCAGAAGGGACGTCCTTGACAGACTTAGTGACAGGCTCTTTCCACTGGGTTTCCTAGATTGGCTCCAAAATGAGCTTTGTGCTGTCAAATTCCATCATGCCCACCAGAAGAGGAGGCCTGAAATATGAAGAGTTCTAACAACATCATCTGAAATCTAGATCCAGACAGATCTGAAGCTAAACCCTGCTAAGTCTTTCAAGGCCCCCAAAATTCCTTATTGCTCCAGTGAGCTTGAGCTCATTTCTTCCCTTGCCACAGAAGAAAGCCTGGCTCATGCACAGGCTTTAGACTGTTTTACCATTGTTCCAAGTTTCAAACTAAAAAAATGTGCAACTGGCAGAAAATCATCTTTGTGATTTAATGGTGAGGCCAAGCTTGAAATGTAGATGGTCAGCTACAATTCTACAGAGTGTGAGGCATCTGTAAATACTGAGCCAGGCACCAGTCCACCATTCACAGCTCTTGAATGGTGATCTTATGTGTAGGAGTGCCACAGTCTCTTATCACCAAACAATCTGCTCTCACATGTCCTAAACCCACATTACTGACTCTAATTCCAGCCCAACATAACAGTATTCATTCCAGTCTTCCTGCTTTCCAGACTTCAACTCCCTTTCCCACCTGTTAGGAACCTGGCTCCCCTACCCAACATGTTTGATTTACTTGCTCAAATCTGTAATACACAGAGAACAGTGTCAGAATTACTAATACACACCACTACAAAAAGCAAACTCAATAAGGAGAGTTCCGTATTTGTTTACAGTTCTTTATCTTGAGTCTGAGTTTACAGAATCAAATCACAGTTTGCAAAAATTCCTTGGGCCAGTTCTGTAACTCCCCTGACCCTACTTCATTTGAATTAATGTTAAGTTTATTGTTTTTGCATATATTCAAATTTAATGTTTTTTTCCCCTTCCACCCTTATTGGTTTTAATTTTTGAGCATGTGCAACTTTTATACAGTCCTGAAAGTCAAGCATTGCACTATGAATAAATACATGCTAATTGTAACTCCTCCTATACCCCAGTCCAGACCTTCTACTCTGTCCTGTGCTCTCATCCCTGACACAGGTCCCTTCTCCCAAAAAGTAACCAATTTCATCTTTTGGTTTATTCTTTTTTTTTTTTTTTTTTTTTTTTTTGGTATTAGGGATTGAACCCATAGCCTTGTACATGCGAGGCAAGCACTCTACCAACTGAGCTATATCCCAGCCTTTGGTTTATTCTTTCTGTGTATCTCATTAAAAATAAGCCAAGCCAGGCAAGGTGGTGGTGCACACCTGTAATCCCAGCTATTCAAGAGGCTGAGGCAAATTCATGGCCAGCCTTGGCAACTTAGTGAGAACATGTTTCAAAATAAAAAATAAAAGGGTTGGGGACTTAGTGCTCCTGGGTTCAGTTGTTAGTACTGAAAAAAAGTGTGGGGGACAGGAGCTGTGGTGGAGTTCCTGGATTTAATTTCAGTACTGCCAACAACAACAACAATAAGAAAAAAGAAAAACAAAAAGAAAGAAAATAGATGTAGATGTATCTGCTTTTCTTTTTCTTTCTTTCTTTCTTTTCTTTTTTTTTTTTTTTTTTTTTTGGCAGTACTGAAATTGAATCCATGTCCTCAGTTCTTTTTATTATTTGATACAGGGTCTTGATGAGTTTCTCAGGGTCTTGCTAGGTTGCCCAGGCTTGTCTTGAATTTATGATCCTCCTGTCACAAGTCACTGGGATTACAGGCATGTGTCACCATGCCCAGCTACATCTATTTTCTTTTTTCTCAGACGCTAGGGATGCCAGGCAAGTGTGCTTTACCATTGAGCTACATTCCCCAGTGCATACATCTATGTTTTTTAAATTTCTCCTTTCTACACTAAGCCACATCCCCAGCCCTTTTCACACTTTTTAGCACTTCTCTTTGCTCAGTTGATATTATATATCCTGGATATCACTCTAGGATATTATCAGTACACAGAGATTTTGTTTAATATTTTTTAGTTGTAGTTGCAAATACTTTTATTTATTTATTTTTTATGTGCTGCTGGGGATCGAACCCAATGTCTTACGCATGCTAGGCAAGCACTCTACCGCTGTGCCACACAACCCCAGCCCAGTACACAGAAATTTTTAATCTTTTGTACAGTGTCTAGTATTCCATTGTGCAACTACTATACTAGATTTTATTTAGCCACTCTTCTATGTTTGGCATTGAGGTTATTCTAATATTTTGTCATTACAAATAGGCTTCAGTGAATATTCTTGTGCATAAAATATTTGCTTTGTTGGAAATGTTTCTTTAAAGCCCAAGAAGACACATTGCTGGATCAAAAGTTAAACACATACACAGTTTTGTAAGATGTTGTTAGATTTCTTTTCATATGGGTTCCAGCAATTTGCATACTCAACATCAGTATGAGAGTACCTATTTTCCCCATAGCCTTGCCAACTGAGTGCTGTGTCATAAAATTTTTGCTCATCTGATGATATATCAATGCCATTTTAAATGTGTATATATATATATATATATATATATATATATAGTAAAATTTTTTTATGTGTGTACAGTTCCATGAATTTTTAATGGTATAGATTTGTATAACTATAGTTAAGCTATAGAATAGTTCCATCACACACATTTCCCAAAAATATTACTTCATGCTATTCCTTTTTAGTCAAATACTCTTCCCATCCATAAGCCCTCACCACCACTGATCTGTTCTCCATCCCCATGGTTGTGATTTTGTCCAATATTATGAAGGTGTAATCATATATCATATAACATTCTGAGACTTGCTTATTTCACTCAGCACATCCTTGAGATTCACCCATATTGTTGTATATGCCAATAATTTGTTTCTCTTTATTGCTGGGTGGTGAGTGTCCCATCATAGGAATATTTGATAGTTTGTTTAGTTTTTGTTTCCAGTTTTTGTTGATTATGAATAAAACTGATATAAGCATTTGTATTTGGTTTTAAAGATAAAAATCTAAAAGTGGGTTTCCTGAGTTATATGATAAGCATATGTTTTGCTTTTTAAAGAAAATGCTATTTTAAAGAAACTATTTCAAAGAATAGCTATACCATTTTGCATTCCTATCATTAATGAATGAGAGTTCTGGTTGTTCTGCATTCTTGCCTGTACTTGTTGGCAGCTTTTCTTCTCTTTTTCCCTAGATATTCTAGTAGGTACTTAGTGGCATTTCATCATGGTTTCATTTGCATTTCCCTAATTGTTAATGATGGTGAGCCTCATTCCATGTGCTTGTTATCTGTACATCTTTTAAAATTATGTATCTATTCAGATCTTTAGCTCATGTTTATTGGGTTTACTTTCTTATGGTGTGTTTTCAGAACTCTACATATTTTGTATACAAGTTCTTTGTTAGATATATAATTGGCAAATAATTTCTGGTCTATAGTTTGTTTTTTCATTCTATTAAGAGTATCTTTCACAAAGAAAAGTTTCACATTTTAGTGAAATCTAGTTCATCATTTTTTTTCTTATAGATTATGTTTTTGGTGATATATCTAAGAACTCTATCTAGTTAAGCAATGTCACAAAATTTTTTTCCTGTTTTCTTCTAAACATTTCATAGATTAATAAATAATTAATTATAATAAACATTTTGCACTTTATACTTAGATCTATGGTTCTTTTAGAGCCAATTTTGGTATAAGGTGTAAAGTTAAGGACAAGCTTTGTTGTTTGGGGGGAGGCGGCATATGGATTTCCAATTGTTCAAACACCATTTATTGAACAAACTATTCTTTTTCCTTTGAATAGCCTTTGCCCCTCTGTCAGAAATCAATAAACCATATTTTCATGGGTCTATTTTTGAATGCTCTATTTCAGTGGTTTTCCACTCCCATGATTTCAGTTACCAGAAATAACTGGGAGGTCTGAGTCAATAAAAAAACATAATGTATATATACCACAGATTCCTTATCCATTCATTTGTTGACGGACACCCAGGTTGGTTCCATAGTTTTGCTTTTCTTTCTTTTGGTGCTTAGGGATTGAATTCAGGGCCTTGAATGTGTGAAGCAGGCTCACTAATCTATATCCTCAACCACCCTTTTTAAATGTAGGTAGAATTTGGTGTTAAAGTCTTTAAATCTGGGCCTGGAATTTCCCTTTTCAGAGATTCAAAATTATTTCATATTTCTTTAATGATTATGTGATTAAGGTTATCTATTTCCTCTTAGTTGAATTTTAGGAGATTGTAGATTTGTTTTATTTCTTCTAAACTACTGAATTTATGGGCACAGAGTTCTTAATAGTGTTTTTTTTTTTCTCTCTTGGTACTAGGGATTGAACCCAGGGACACTTTGCCACTGAATTATATCCCCAACCATTTCCATTTTTAAATTTTATTAAAATTGTATTTTTTTAAAGTTGTAGGACACAATACCTTTATTTTATTTATTTTTATGTGGTGCTGAGACTTGAACACAGTGCCTCATATGTGCTAGGTGAGAGCTCTCCCACAGAGCCACAACCCCAACCCCATCACTTTTATTTTGAGATATGGTCTTGCTAAATTGCTGAGACTGGTTTTGAATTTGTGATTCTCCTATCTCTGCCTCCCAAGTTGCTGAGTTGCTGGGATTACAGGTGTGTGCCACCACACCCAGCTTATTCTTCCTTTAGTGTTGCTGAGGTGTGTTTATAACTCCTCTTTCCTTCCAGATGTTGTAGCTTTTCCTCTTTTTTATTTGTTAACATGGCTAGAAGTTTACCAATTTTATTGAAATTTTTAAAGAATTAGTTGTTTTATTGATTTTTCTTGATATATTTGTATATATGTTTCTGATTTACATATGTATTTCTGATATCTAATATAAATATATTTGGTACTGGGGATTAAACCGGTGCTTTACCACTGAGCAACATCCCCAATCCTTTTTATTTTTTATTTTGAGACAGGGTCTATGTTGCTTAGGTACTTGCTAAATTGCTAAGGCTGGCTTTCAACTTGTGATCCTCTTGCCTCATTGAAATTTCTGAGATTGTAGACCTGTGCCACCATGCCAGCTTAATTTATTTTTTTGTGGTACTGGGTATTGAATCCATTGGGGTTCTACCATTGAGTTATTCCAGCCCTTTTTTTTATCTTTTATTTTGAGGCAGGGTTTCACTAAATTTCCCAGGCTGACCTCCAGCTTCGGATTCTCCTGCCTCAGCCTCTTGAGTAGCTGGGATTACAGGTATGCGCAATCATGCCTGGCTGGTTTTATATTTATTATTACCTTACTTCTGTTTATTCTAAATTTATTATACTTTTTTTCAATTTTCTTAAGGTAGAAGTTTAGATTATTGATTTGAGAATTCTCTTTACTAAAATGTCTTTTACTAAAATGTCTTTAACACTAGACATTTCCCTCTAAGTACTACTTCAGTTGTATTTCACATGTTTGACATATTCTATTTCCATTTTCACTCAGTACAAGTATTTTCTAGGGTTTTGGATATAGCTCAGTAACAGAATATAGCAGATTTTACCCTTTTGATATTTTTCTTTTTTTTTTTTTTTTTTTGGTGGTGTTGTAGATAGATACAATACCTTTATTTATTTACTTTTATGTGGTGCTGAGGATCAAACCCAGTGCCTCACACATGCTAGGCAAGGGTACTACCACTGTAGCCCTCTTTTATATTTTTCTTGCCATTATTTATTGTTATTTTTCCATATGAAATTTAGAATTAACTTTCTTGCTAAAAGAACCTTTTGATATTTCTGGTAATGGAGATAGAAGCATCCTTGCTTCACTCTTGATAATCGTGGAAATGTTTCTTGTTTTCCCCATGATATAAAATATTTTATATAAAAAAAATGTGTCCATCGATTCCAACATGGCGGCGGGCGCAGAGAGATCAAGTCTCTGACCTCTTCAGCTGTGTGGGCATAGGGAGTCATAAACAACCTAAATCTGCTTGCTCAGGATCACTAGGCAATGCTGAGCTGACGTGGATCTGGGGCGAACAGTCTGGGCCTCTCAGAACACACACTGAGCCCGGATCGGCTGAATTCAAGCTCCCGTTCGCCTGCTTCCCGCAGACAAACAGCTGTGACTCAGCACTAATCCATCCGGCTGAAACAACTGGTCAGCCCTTCTCATCCTACAGAGGTAAATGCCTACCGAGCCTTCATAGGTAGTAGCCACAGGTTTGAAACGGGGCTTGGGAGAGACAGTAAGGACCCACCCGTTGCATTGGTCACCCGGCAAAGGGAAACGAACTGTCGCCATTTGCAAGAGACACCACCATGGCAGAGAACTGACGTCATCAGACTGCGGCGGAGGAGATAACTTCATTGAAACCTGCTGCTACAGGTGTGTAATTCCCTAGCCTTCCCTCTCCACATATCGGGGAAACCTTAAGGGCCCCTCCCAGCTCTCCCGTAAGGGCCCCTCCCAGCTCTCCCGTGAGCGTGATAGCCAGCCCGAGGGAATCAGAGGTGGCGCGGGACCCACGGCGCGTAACTACCGCTCCCACCAGGGCTGACTGCTGAGGCTTCTTGCACCAGCTACCGGGAGCGTGGCTACCGGAAGGCAAGTAAAATTCGCTGAGGATTCTCAGCCCCAAGCTCTACAAACTTAGGGTCTCAGGGAATGGCAAACTGGAAGAGTGTGCCCAGTCGTTCATGAAAACAGGGCTCCCGGGAGCAGCAGACCTGGCGTGTAGCCAGTATTGTGGTGAGCGGCACCCGTGAGAGGGGCCTGGCTAGAGGAAAAGTGGGAAGTGACTAGACACAAGAGGAGGCCCTAGGTACTCAGGATTGGAGACTCGCCCAGTCTGGGAGGAGCTGCTGCACAGTGATTGGTTCCCGCGTATTGACAGGAGAAACTAGGTCTGGTGGGCACAGCGCCACCTACTGGAAGAGAAGTTAATCAAACTCTAAGACTGCATTTATTAGTTTTTTTTTTCTTTTTTTCTTTTCTCTTTTATTTTGATTTGGGTTTTTCTTTCATTTTCATTTTTTCTTTCTTGTTGTTTTTTAAAATTTTTTACAATTTTTTCAAAAATTTTTTTTCTTCTAATTTTAATTTTAATTTTTTTTATTTTTTATTTTTTAAATTTTTTTTCTTTTTTTCTTTCCTTTTTTTTCTTCTTTTGTCTTTTCATTTCTCTTATCCCCCCTTCCTTGAATTCTACCTGCTTACTCTCATTCTCTTTAGTGACTTCTTCCCTTCCCTTCTAATACCTTTCCTCCCAAGCATCAAATAAATTTATAGGAGTAAACAGTAACTCAGCAGTCAAACAGAACAAGAAGTAACATGAGCAGCTTCAAAAAGCAAGGAAGAAAAGGAGTACAAACAATGCAGGACAGCCTAAATATTCAGGAGGACCTAGAGTCATCAGAAAAATGGTCATATAAAGAACTCAAGGAACACCTTAGACAGATGGAATGGAACCTTAAAGAGGATACAAGACAGCAAATTTAAGCAGCAAAAGAACACATTGAGAATGAATTACATAAACAGATAAAAGAAGAAGTTAAGCATCTTTATCAGGAGATAGAGATTATAAAAAAATAATCAAACAATAATTCTAGAAATGAAGGAAACGATAAACCAAATTAAAAACTCAATTAAGAGTATCACTAACAGAGTGGAGCAAGTAGAAGCCAGAACGTCAGAGAATGAAGACAAAATATATCATCTTGAAAAGAGTCTAGCCAACTCAGAAAGGCTGGTAAAAAATCACGAGAAAAACATCCAAGAGTTATGGAATAACATAAAAAAACCAAACTTACGAGTCATCGGGATAGAAGAAGGTACAGAGATTCAAACCAAGGGAATGAGTAACCTGCTGAATGAAATAATTACAGAAAACTTTCCAGAAATAAAAAAGGAAACAGATATACAAATTGAAGATGCATACAGGACACCAAGCACACAAAATCACAGTAGACCAACGCCAAGACACATTGTTATGAAGACATCCAATATACAGAACAAAGAGAAAATATTAAAAGCTACAAGAGAAAGGAGACAGATTACATTCAGGGGTAAACCAATAAGGTTAACAACGGATTTTTTATCACAGACACTGAAAGCAAGAAGGTCATGGAACAATGTATTTCAAACACTGAAAGACAATGGATGCCAACCAAGAATTCTGTATCCAGCAAAATTAAGCTTCAGGTATGACAACGAAATAAAAATCTTTCATGATAAACAAAAGTTAAAAGAATTTGCAGCCAGAAAACCAGCATTGCAAAGCATTTTGAGCAAAACACTACACGAGGAAGAAATAAAAAACAATAACCAAAACCATCAGTGGGAAGTGCCTCAGTAAAGACAGAGGGCGAGGGGAAAGATAATCATGGAGAAACAAACTAAATTTTTTTTTAAAAAGGATAAATAATCAAACATGGATGGAAGTACAAACCATATATCAATAGTAACTCTGAATGTTAATGGCTTAAACTCTCCAATAAAGCGACATAGGCTGGTATCATGGATTAAAAAAACAAATCCAACAATATGCTGCCTCCAGGAGACACATCTGATTGGAAAAGACATACACAGGCTGAAGGTGAAAGGATGGGAAAAAATATACCATGCACACAGTTCTCGTAAGCAAGCAGGGGTGGCCATCCTCATATCGAATAAAATCGACTTCAAGACTAAGTTAATCAAAAGGGATAAGGAAGGACTTCATATACTGTTAAAAGGAACCATTCACCAACAAGATATAACAATTATCAATATTTATGCACCAAATAATGGTGCTGCGACACTCATAAAACAAATTCTCCTCAAGTTCAAGAATCAAATAGACCACAACACAATAATTATGGGTGACTTCAACACACCTCTCTCACCATTGGACATATCCTCCAAACAAAAGATGAATAAAGAAACTATAGAACTCAATACCACAATCAATAACCTAGACTTAACTGACATATATAGAATATATCAACCATCATCAAATGGATATACTTTTTTCTCAGCAGCACATGGATCATTCTCAAAAATAGACCATATATTATGCCATAGGGCAACCCTCAGTAAATATAAAGGGGTGGAGATAATACCATGCATTTTATCTGATCATAATGGAATGAAACTGGAAATCAATGATAAAAGAAGGAAGGAAAAATCCTACATCACATGGAAAATGAACAATATGTTACTGAATGATCAATGGGTTACAGAAGACATAAAGGAGGAAATCAAAAAATTCTTAGAGATAAATGAAAATACAGACACAACATATCGGAATCTATGGGACACAATGAAAGCAGTTTTAAGAGAGAAATTCATCGCCTGGAGGTCATTCCTCAAAAAAAGAAAAAAACCAACAAATCAATGAGCTCACACTTCATCTCAAAGCCCTAGAAAAGGAAGAGCAAAACAACAGCAAATGTAGCAGAAGGCAAGAAATAATTAAAATCAGAACGGAAATCAATGAAATTGAAACAAAAGAAACTATTGAAAAAATTAACAAAACTAAAAGTTGGTTCTTCGAAAAAATAAATAAGATCGACAGACCTTTAGCCATGCTAATGAAGAGAAGAAGAGAGAGAACTCAAATTACTAACATACGGGATGAAAAAGGCAATATCACAACAGATGCTACAGAAATACAGAAGACAATTAGAAATTATTTTGAAAACCTATATTCCAATAAAATAGAAGATAGTGAAGACATCGATAAATTTCTTAAGGCATATGATTTGCCCAGACTGAGTCAGGAGGATACACACAATTTGAACAGACCAATATCAATGGATGAAACTGAAGAAGCCATCAAAAGACTACCAACCAAGAAAAGCCCAGGACCGGATGGGTATACAGCGGAGTTTTACAAAACCTTTAAAGAAGAATTAATACCAATACTTTTCAAGTTATTTCAGAAAATAGAAAAAGAGGGAGCTCTTCCAAATTCATTCTATGAGGCCAACATCACCCTGATTCCGAAACCAGACAAAGACACCTCAAAGAAAGAAAACTACAGACCAATATCTCTGATGAACCTAGATGCAAAAATCCTCAATAAAATTCTGGCGAATCGAATACAAAAACACATCAAAAAAATTGTGCACCATGATCAAGTAGGATTCATCCCTGGGATGCAAGTATGGTTCAATATACGGAAATCAATAAATGTTATTCACCACATCAATAGACTTAAAGATAAGAACCATATGATCATCTCCATAGATGCAGAGAAAGCATTCGACAAAGTACAGCATCCCTTTATGTTCAAAACATTAGAAAAACTAGGGATAACAGGAACTTACCTTGACATTGTAAAAGCTATCTATGCTAAGCCTCAGGCTAGCATCATTCTGAATGGACAAAAGTTAAACGCATTCCCTCTAAAATCTGGAACAAGACAGGGATGCCCTCTATCACCACTTCTATTCAATATAGTTCTTGAAACACTGGCCAGAGCAATTAGACGAAAGAAATTAAAGGCATAAAAATAGGAAAAGAAGAACTTAAATTATCACTATTTGCAGATGACATGATTCTATACCTAGAAGACCCAAAAGGGTCTACAAAGAAACTACTAGAACTAATAAATGAATTCAGCAAAGTGGCAGGATATAAAATCAACACGCATAAATCAAAGGCATTTCTGTATATCAGTGACAAAACTTCTGAAACGGAAATGAGGAAAAACACTCCATTCACAATATCCTCAAAAAAAAAAAAAAAAAAAACTTGGGAATCAACCTAACAAAAGAGGTGAAAGATTTATACAATGAAAACTACAGAACCCTAAAGAGAGAAGTAGAAGAAGATCTTAGAAGATGGAAAAATATACCCTGTTCATGGATAGGCAGAACTAACATCATCAAAATGGCAATATTACCAAAAGTTCTCTATAGGTTTAATGCAATGCCAATCAAAATCCCAACGGCATTTCTTGTAGAAATAGATAAAGCAATCATGAAATTCATATGGAAAAATAAAAGACCCAGAATAGCAAAAGCAATTCTAAGCAGGAAGTGTGAATCAGGCGGTATAGCGATACCAGATTTCAAACTATATTACAGAGCAACAGTGACAAAAACAGCATGGTACTGGTACCGAAACAGGCGGGTGGACCAATGGTATAGAATAGAGGACACAGAGACTAATCCACAAAGTTACAACTATCTTATATTTGATAAAGGGGCTAAAAGCATGCAATGGAGGAAGGATAGCATCTTCAACAAATCGTGTTGGGAAAACTGGAAATCCATATGCAACAAAATGAAACTGAATCCCTTTCTCTCGCCATGCACAAAAGTTAACTCAAAATGGATCAAGGAGCTTGATATCAAATCAGAGACTCTGCGTCTGATAGAAGAAAAAGTTGGCTCCGATCTACATATTGTGGGGTCGGGCTCCAAATTCCTTAATAGGACACCCATAGCACAAGAGTTAATAACAAGAATCAACAAATGGGACTTACTTAAACTAAAAAGTTTTTTCTCAGTAAGAGAAACAATAAGAGAGGTAAATAGGGAGCCTACATCCTGGGAACAAATTTTTACTCCTCACACTTCAGATAGAGCCCTAATATCCAGAGTATACAAAGAACTCAAAAAATTAGACAATAAGATAACAAATCACCCAATCAACAAATGGGCCAAGGACCTGAACAGACACTTCTCAGAGGAGGATATACAATCAATCAACAAGTACATGAAAAAATGCTCACCATCTCTAGCATTCAGAGATATGCAAATCAAAACCACCCTAAGATACCATCTCACTCCAGTAAGATTGGCAGCCACTATGAAGTCAAACAACAACAAGTGCTGGCGAGGATGTGGAGAAAAGGGTACACTTGTACATTGCTGGTGGGACTGCAAATTGGTGCGGCCAATTTGGAAAGCAGTTTGGAGATTCCTGGGAAAGCTGGGAATGGAACCACCATTTGACCCTGCTATTGCCCTTCTCGGACTATTCCTTGAAGACCTTAAAAGAGCATGCTACAGGGATACTGCCACATCGATGTTCATAGCAGCACAATTCACAATAGCTAGACTGTGGAACCAACCCAGATGACCTTCAATAGATGAATGGATTAAAAAAATGTGGCATCTATACACAATGGAATATTACGCAGCAATAAAAAATGACAAAATCATAGAATTTGCAGGGAAATGGATGGCACTAGAGAAGATTATGCTTAGTGAAGCTAGCCAATCCCTAAAAAACAAATACCAAATGTCTTCTTTGATATAATGAGAGCAACTATGAACAGAGCAGGGAGGAAGAGTAGGAAGAAAAGATTAACATTAAACAGAGACATGAGATGGGAGGGAAAGGGAGAGAAAAGGGAAATTGCATGGAAATGAAGGGAGACCCTCATTGCTATACAAAATTACATATAAGAGGTTGTGAGGGGAATGGGAAAATAAACAAGGAGAGAAATGAATTACAGTAGATGGGGTAGAGAGAGAAGATGGGAGGGGAGGGGAGGAGGGATAGTAGGGGATAGGAAAGGTAGCAGAATACAACAATTACTAATAGGGCATTATGTAAAATTGTGGATGTGTAACCGACATGATTCTGCAATCTGCATTTGGGGTAAAATTGGGGGGTTCATAACCCACTTCAATCTAATGTATGAAATATGATATGTCAAGAGCTTTGTAATGTTGTGAACAACCAATAAAAAAAAAGAAAAAAAATAATTAAAAAAATGTGTGCATCAACTTATATTTTCTTTTATGTGTTTGTTTTTAAACAGATATAAATATGAAAGTTTGTTGAAGATTTTGTCAGGAAGTGAAGGAAGAAAAATCAAAATGGGGTAACATTGGTCCTGGCTATTTAAAATGGACTTGGAAGGCTGTTACTAATCAGATCTCAGACATATCATATCAAATGCTGAACCTTTGAAGTGGGCTGCAAACAAGCCCAGCCTCCGATATGAGTTGACCTTTGATATAATGTTAACCTCTGCTGACCTTCTGTAGAATGAACCCCACTCCTCAAATGACTCAGAGACTGAGGTCACACCCAATCCCTCTCCTGCACAGTTTAACTTTTGCCTGCATCAATCATAATTCCTCACTAACCAGTGATGTAATTTACAACCCCCATTTGGATTAAAGCTATAAATACTGCCACCATTTTGTAAAACCTCAGAGGATATTTTCAAGATTGTTTGAATCTATTTTCTCAGACTGCAACCCTAATTAGCCCAAATAAAAATAATTTCTTTGTTCTCAAGGTTTATCTTATTCTATTCAAGGAACTATGGAGTGCCAGGCCTAATGGCTCACTCCCATAATCCCCGAGCAAGTTTGAAGCCAGCCTCAACAATTTAGAGAGACCCTATATCAAAATAAAGGAGCCAGGAATGTGGCTCAGTGATTAAGTGCCCCTGGGTTCTAGTCCTGGTACCAAAAAAAGAAAAAAATATACATATGATTTCATTTCTAAAATAATTGATTTTTGTAAATTCTGAGGTTTTTTGTTTATTTGTTTGTTTTGTTTCTTAAGAAAATTCACCATTTTTTCTGTGTTTTCTTAAAGTCCTACAAAATAGTCTCAATTTTAAAATTTTCTAATTTACTTGACTTAATTTACACCATTTCCTATTCTTTATCCACTAATTTCTATTGGTCTTACCTTTATTGTTTCCATCCTTGTGCTTATTTTTGTTATTTGTATATTCTATAATTATTTCCTTGTTTCTTTTCTCTTTTTCTTTTCTTTTGGTATTAGGGATTTAACCCAGTTGGGCTTTACCACTGAGCCACATCCCCAGACCTTTTTGTATTTTTTTTTTTTTAGACAGGATCTCACTAAATTGCTAGGGTCTCACTTGCTGAGGCCTTGAATTTGCAATCCTTCTTCCTGAGCCTCCCAAGCCAATGGGATTACAGGTATATACTACCACACACTGCTCTTTGCCTCTTGAGTTTGGAATTAATTTATTTTCATTTTTTCACTGTTACTGACACATGTGGTTAGGGATATAAATTTTCTTTGTGTCATTGCTTTATATGTATTCCGTAAATTCTGATACATATTTTCGTGATCACTATTTTTTGTTTATTTTTAATTTTTTGGCACTGGGGCTTGAAATCAGGAATGCTTTACTACTGAGCTACATTCCTAGCTCTTTTTATTTTTTATTTTGAGACAAGATCTCACTAAGTTGCTAAGACTAGTCTGGAACTTGAGAGACTCCTGTCTTAGCCTCCTGAGTCTATCACTATTTTTTACAAGTTCTGTAATACTGGCTCACCTTTTCACTCAAAGTTGTTTTCATATAAAGTTTTAAATTTCCTGCTGGAAGAGTCTTTTTGTATTTATTTATTTATTAGGTACTAGGGATTGAACTCTGGAGCACTCAACCACTGAGCCACGTCCCCAGGCCTATTTTGTCTTTTATTTAGAGACATGCTTAGCGCCTCAGGAAGTTGCTGAGGCTGGCTTTGAACTCTGATCCTCCTGCCTCAACCTCCAGAGCTGCGGGGATTACAGGAAGGCACCACCCTGCCTGGCCTTTTTGTATTTAAATAATATCAAACTTGCGGAACAACTGCAAACTGGAGGGATAACAACTCTCAGTAAATAGAATTGTAATGAGCTTAACATAAGTTACCCCAACTATGGGAGGAACCACAATAAAGGACCTGCTAACAATTATTTAACAATTATGTTATATTCAGGTATTTGTTTTGTTTTATGATACTGGGGATTGATCTCAGGACCTCCTCTACCACTAAGCATGTTTTCTTTATGCATAATGGCCCTATTCTACTTTTGGAAAGCAGTTTCAAACTGCTTTACAAAAGTTTTTTTTACATCCTTTCCTTAATTCTTTTAAGAGTTTACTGAAGCTGGGTGTGGTGGTTCACAAATGTAATCCTAGGGATGGAGGCAGGAGGATCACAAGTTTGAGACCAGCCTCAGAAATCCAGTGAAATTTTCAGCAACTAAGCGAGACTCTGTCTCCAAATAAAAATATAAAAAGAACTGGGGATGCAGATCAGTGGTAAATCACCCCCTGGGGGTCCAATCTCTGGTACCAAAAAAAAAAAAAAAAGTAAGGATTTTTTAGTGTGCTTAATTTCATGTGTTAACTTGGCTGGATCACAATAACTCAATACTGCATCAAACATTATTCTAAATGATTCTGTGAGGTATTTTTAAATGAATTAACATTTAAATCGATGGAGTTTGAGTAAAGCATATTGTCCTCCATAAAGTGAGTGGGAGTTATCTAATCTATTGAAAACCTGAAAAAAACAAGACTGAATTTTTTCAAGCAGAGAGGAAATTCATCCATTAGACTTGCACAGCAACATCAGTTCTTCCTGGGTCTCCAGCTTGACTGCCTTTGGATTCAGTTTTCAAGTCTTTCCAGCCTCTAGCCTGCTAGCCTCCCACACCAGATTTTGAATTTACACTTCCACAATTGTGTGGACCAATTACCGAAAATAAATTTCTGTGTATGTATATGTGTGTGTGCGCACGTGTACTTATATATGTACATATACATATTCTCCTGTTGGGTCTGTTTTCCTGGAGAAGTCTAATAAAAACATATATTCACAAGGTTGTGCAACCATCACAACATCTAATTCCAGAGTATTCTCACCACTCTCCTAAAAATTACATCCTCATCATTCACTCCCTCTAGTTGCTGGCAACCACTAATCTATTTGTGTGTGTGTGTGTGGCAGGGGTAATGGGAAGATGGAACCCAGGGCCCTATGAATTCTAGGCAAGTGCTCTACCACTGAGCTGAGCTATACCCACCAGGCCTTTATTTTATTTTGAGATAGGGTCTTGTTAAATTGCCCAGATTGGCCTCAAACTTGCAATCCTCCCGCCTCAGCCTTCAGGGTAGCTGGAATTACAGGTGTGCCCCACTGTGCTCAGCTCTATTTTTCATCTCTATGATTTTGCCTGTTCTGGACATTTCATACAAACAGAACCATACCATATGTAACCTTTTGTGACTGGCTTCTTTCACTTAGCCTAATGTTTTCAAGGCTCAGTCATATTGTAGTATATGTGCCTTTTTATGATTGAATAACATTCCATTTTATGGATATGGCACATTTGTTTATGCATTCATTAGCCAGTGGCCACTTGAGTTCTTTCCACTTTTTGGTTATTATGAATAACATTAAGCACTGGTACACAAGTTTTTCTGTGAACATACGTTTTCAGTTTTCTTGAGTATAGACTGAGGAATGAAATTGCTGGTTCATATGGTAACTCCATGTTTTTATTTATTTATTTATTTACTTTTTGGGGAACTGAGAAACTATTTCCAAAGTAGCTACCCCATTCTACATTACCACCAGCAACATAGAGGGTTCCAATTGCTTTGTATTCTTGCAGATATTTGTTATTGTCTTTTTTTTTTTAAGAAAGAGTGAGAAAGAGGGAGAGAGAGAGAGAATTTTAATGTTTATTTCTTTTAGTATTTGGCGGACACAACATCTTTGTCTGTATGTGGTGCTGAGGATCGAACCCGGGCCGCAAGCATGCCAGGCGATCGCGCTACCGATTGAGCCACATCCCCAGCCCCTATTGTCTTTTTTATTATAGCCATTCTAGTGAGTATAAAGTGGCATTTTATTGTTTTGATTTGCATATTCTGGATTTTCTCTTTCTGATTTTAACCCAATCCCCAACTCTGAACCCTATGCTACAACATATAGCTGCATAAAACACAGAAAGTGAGCTGGGATTATAGCACAGTGGTAGAGTTCTTGCCTAGCACATGTGAGGCACTGTGTTTGATTCTCAGCACCACATAAAAATAAATAAATAAAAGCATCGAGCCATCTACAATTAAAGAAAACACAGAAAATAAAAATTCTCTTTTGCAGAGAATAAAATCATGGCATTTGCAGGTAAATAAATGCAGTTGGAGAAGATAATGCTAAGTGAAGTTAGTCAATCCCCAAAAGACAAATGTCGAGAATGTTTTCTCTGAAATAAGGTGACTGACTCATAGTGGGGTAGGGAAAGGAGCATGGGAGGAATAGACAACCTCTAGATAGGGCAGAGGGGTGGGAAGGGCAGGGAGAAGGCAGGGAGTTAGCAATGATGGTGGAATGTGATGGACATCATTATCCAAAGTACATGTATAAAGACATGAATTAGTGTGAACATACTTTATATACAAACATAGATATGAAAAATTGTGTTCTATATGTGTAATAAGAATTGTGATGCATTCCGATGTCATGTATTTAAAAAATAAAAGCAATTAAAAAAATTCTCTTTTGCTTTTTTCATAGTAACTACTTGTTACAGTTTTGACAATTCACTATATGTCCTTTCAGACTTTGTCCCTACATTCACACATATATACAGCTATTTTCGTTTACTTTTGCTTTTTACATAAATGATATAATATGCATATTCTCTAGCTTTCTTTTTAAAAAATATTTTTTAGTTGTATACAGACTCAATACCTTTATTTTATTTATTTTTATGTGGTACTGAGGATCGAATCCAGTGCCTCAAACATGCCAGCAACCCCTCTCCCACTGAGAAACAACCCCAGAGTAAACATGCTTTTTAAAAAATATACATTTTTTTAAGTTGTCAATGGATCTTTTGTTTTATTTATTTATATGTGGTGCTGAGGATCGAACCCAGAGCCTCACACATGCCAGGCAAGCACTCTACCACTGGGCCACAACTCCAGCCCTCTACTTGCTTTTTAATTCAACACTTTACTCCTAGAAAAGTCTATTGTATAGGCACTATGCACATATTGTGTAAATCAGAATCAATTTAAGTGGTGCCTTCCAGATGAATGAATGTATCTGTATTTATACAAATTTCTGATGGCAATTTTATGTGAAAAGGACTTATTATTATTATTATTATTATTATTATTATGTGAAAAGGACTTATTATTATTTACTTAAAATTCATAGAGACAAGGAAAAATATATTTTCTAGCTAAAATACCACTTTTCTAAAGAGAACACATTATAAATAAAGAATCTTGGAACTTGAGAGAATTTGATTATTTTATATATCATTGAGACCTCTATTCTTGCTCCCCTTAAAAAAAAAAAAAAGGAAGGAAGGAAGAAAAGAAAAATTCAGTATGCTTTTCTAAGTACTGGCATCACACTAGTGATTTCATCTTCTGGAAGGGTCTGTGGAAAGAGGTGTATTTGGAGTCAGACAGAACATGGTCTGAATTCTGGCTGGGCTACTTACTACCTGTGTGATATTGATCATTTATTTAATCTCTCTCTGTTCCGCAATTTCATCATAATAAAAATATTTGAAGCCAGGCTTCCTTATTTGTTTTTCGTTTTGTTGTTGGTACTGAGGATTGAACCCAGGGGTGCTTAGCTACTGAGCAACATCCCCAGCTCTATTTGTTTTAGATGTTGGTGGACCTTCATTTTATTCATTTATTTATATGTGGTGCTGAGAATGAAACACAGTGCCTCATACATGCTAGGCAAGTGCTCTACCACTGAGCCACAACTCCAGCCCCCCTGCTCTTTTTTTTTTTTTTTTGGAGACAGGGTCTCCTTAAGTTGCATAGGGCCTCACTAAATTGCTACAGCTGGCTTTGAACTTCTAATCCTTCTGCCTCAACCTTAGGAGTTGCTAGGATTACAGGTATGAGCCACCGCCCCCAGCTCAGGTTTCCTTATTTGTAAAGGGGGTTGACTATATCCACCTTGCACAGCTACTGTGAAAATTAAACGGGATAATTCATGTGAAGTGCCATATCACACAGCTCATAGTGGATACTATCTTTGTTTGGGCTATTCTAACAAAAATACCATAGACTAGCTGGCTTATAAACAACAGAAATTTATCTGAAGGCTGGAAAGAACAAGATTTAAAAAACAGATTCAGCTTCTGACTAGTTATTACTTTCTGTGACACAGATGGCTTTCTAGCTATGTCCTCACATGGTAGAAGTGGCAAAGAAGCTCTCTGGGGTCCCTTTTAGAAGGGCAGCGATCCCAGTTATGAGGGCTCTATCTTTATGACTTACTCTCCTCCCGAAGGGCCTACTGCCAAATACCATATTGGGAATCAGGTTATAACAAATTAATTCTAGGGGGACTATTTGGTCTACAGAAGGCACTTAATAAATGGTATTACTATTTTTATTATTAGTATAATCATCTTTTATTTCTATGACTCTTGTAAGGAGTATTGTTCTGGTTATCATATTTAGTATGCAAAAAAACCCTGGATAAACTAAAAATGCAACAAGTCATAAAGATAAGTCATCAGGTTACTAGAAGGGGATCATAAGAATGGGAAGGTATCAAGGACTGGGGTTGTAGCTCAGTGGTAGAGTGCTTGCCTCCCACCTGTGAGGCCCTGAGTTGGATCCTCAGCACCATAAAAAAATAAACAAATAAAAATAAAGATACTGTGTCCATCTACAACTTAAAAAAAGAAAAAAAAAAGAAAAAAGAATAAGAAGGTGTCCAATAAAGCCCCAGAAAAAGTCATGAAGGAAAAGACTGAGATTTAAGTAAAAATATTTAAATTTTTGTATGCAAAAGTCACAAAATTCAAAGGTGTTAAGAAATCATGGGGCTGGGATTGTGGCTCAGTGATAGAGAGCTCACCTGAGCACATTCGAGGTCCTGGGTTTAATCCTCAGCACCACATAAAAATAAGTAAATAAAATAAAGGAATGGTGTCCATCTACAACTAAAAAATATTTTAAAAAATGAATCATGAGTCAAAATATAGTAACCAAATGTTTACTATATAAAGAACTGAAATTTTAATAAGAGAAACTATGTATAGTACCTTGAATAGCTGCAACAATGCTGTTTTTCTAAGTCCTTAAACTCAGCTTGCTCACAGGTCAGTGGGTCAGTGGAGGGGTTTGGCAGTGTGTAACCAGGCTCCACAGGGCTTGGCTCCAAACTGCAGGTTGACTTAGGTCTTCTTAGTGTTTTTCCATTTGGAAACCAACCTAAAGGGGAAGCAGCTACTCAGGTTATTTACAAGCTTTTGATGCGGTAAATAGGACAATAGGACACAAGTTATGCTCTCATTTATTTTACTGAAATTACCTTGTCAAAAAATGCTAAAGCAGATGGTTCCCAGACCACCGTAAGATACCTGGAGGAAGAGAACAAACATGAAATTCTTAAATATTGGTGATTTTACACTAGACAGAAGGCATAACATAAACTTTTTTTGACTGGAGGATCATTTGCGGGACTCAATAAAGCCTGTTTATAACAATATACTTGCAAGGAAATAAATAATAAATAATTCCAAAGAGGAAAAGAAGCAGAATAATAAGGGAAGAAAATGGGGAGGGTGAGTCTAATAGGGTATGGAGCAGTGAGAACCAACAACAGCTGCCTTGACTGCTTGCTGTGGGAGGGTTCCCAAAAAGGAAGGAGAGTAAAAATGAGCATTAAATTTAGCCAAAAGAGGAGTTTTTATTGCTGTGGGGCTCAGTGAAATGGAGATAGCAAGTCATCATCTGTCATAGTGATATGGGTTTTATATCAAGTAAACAGACTGGCTTTGGGCTCCCTGCCCTTAGAGGTTGGCATGAGACCCAGGTTGATGGGTTTGGTAATAGGAGATTTATGCCATTCGGGTGATGTGTGATAAGATATAGGCCCTGAAAGCGGCTATTAACACTGATTAACTCAAAAGTTGACCACCAGCACACACAGCCATTGTTTCCTCTAGCACTCTTTAGTGATGGGCTTTGTCTGGCTGGCTTCACAAGAGACAAATGCCATTACAGGAGACCAAATAACCTCATTTAGGCAGTTGTCAGATAATAGAGAAGCTCTAGGTCTTAGCCTGACTGCATTAGTTTGATTTGTTACTACTATTCACCTTGTCCTGGGCATTAATGGAGACAAAGGCCTGGAATTACCAGGAGCAGAGATAAACTATGGATTAGAGCCTGTGGGTTTTGAGGGAAAGAGAATTCTTAGATTTTTATTTCCATTTTCATTTTGCTTGATATTTCATCAAAGTTAAAGTCCAGTTTTTCCCCGAATATCATATTCTTTCCAAATTACTACCAATTGTAATTCCAAAAAAATGTTACTGATTCATTATCTCCTTTAATAAGATCAATCTTAACTTATAGGATTTTGTTTTACTTTTTTATACTGAGGATTGAATCCAGGGGTACTTTATCACTGACCTACATCCCCAGTTCTTTTTCATTTTTAATAATTCATTTATTATTGAATTTTGAGACAGGGTCCTGATATATATATTTAATATTTATTTTTTAGTTTTAAGTGGACACAATATCTTTATTTTATTTTTATGTGGTGCTGAGAATCGAACCCAGTGCCTCACGCATGCCAGGTGAGTGCGCTACAATCCCCAGCCCAGGGTCCTGATATATTGCTGAGGCTAGCTTTGAACTTGTGATCCTTCTACCTCAGCCTTCCTACTCGCAGAAATTATAGGCACGTATCACTCTGTCCTGCCCTTTTAGGTTTTTGAAAATGATTTTAGGGGAAATACAGTAGTGATCTTATATATTATCTTGCTTCTTTAATATTCTTATATATGGTGAATCTGCTTCATAAAAGTTGAACTAAAACTGATATTCCATTATTAGTATTAGAAAAAATAAAAGGATGTGCACATTACATTTACAGTTACTCCTTTAATATTATAAATTCTGGTGTTACATTAACTTTTTCTTACTTTTAAATAAATGTTTCAGTTATAAAGGTGTTATTGCTATTATAAGTTATTTCAGTTATATATATATATCTTTAGTTATAAACACAATTTATTTCAGCTATAAGTAAACACTTTATTTATAAATAAATGGACTTGAATTTTAGGACTATCCAAATCAGTTACATAAAATTGTTGCTGGAAAATACTGAGATAATAATATTCTGGAGTTACTCTGTTTCTTTAGTCACCAGACTTTTTACAAATATGATAAATTTTATGATTAAATTAGGTGTTAGTTGATCAGTGTAATACTATTACATTTCTTCTAGATTTTATATAGTTTTATACAGAATCCTTATACTCTTCAGATCCTAGACAAACTAATTTCTCTTTGAAAATCCCAATTTATAAAAAGCACTACTTCAGGGGCTGGGGATGTGGCTCAAGCGGTAGCGCGCTCGCCTGGCATGCGTGCGGCCCGGGGTTCGATCCTCAGCACCACATACAAAGATGTTGTGTCCGCCGATAAAATTAAAAAAATAAATATTAAAATTCTCTCTCTCTCCTCTCTCTCTCCCTCTCTCTTTAAAAAAATAAAAATAAAAATAGAAAGCACTACTTCAAAAAATGGTAAATATTAACATTGTGCAATAGTTTTATTTTGTTTTTGGTACCGGGGATTGAACTCAGGGGACTTGACTACTGAGCCACATCCTCAGCCCTATTTTGTGTTTTATTTAGAGACAGGGTCTCACCATTGCTGATGCTGGCTTTAAACTCTTGATTCTCCTGTCTCATTCCTCCTGGGCATGCACCACCACACGTAGCATGGAATAGTTTCTTGTTCTGTGCAATATTTGAAATGTTATTCTAAACTCCTCAGATATTAAGGAGAAAAAGCTGTAATTCTGACATAGCAAGGTATCAGAAAGATGCAGAACAAATTGTAAAGTATGATCACATCTAAAAAAAGAACAGCAAAAACAACAAATGTGTGAGTGTGTAAATATACACATGATGCTTTTATGATATACAAAAAGACCTTTGAAAACATTTAATGATGGTTATGTGAAGGATGAGGTTTGAGGGAGATTCTATATTGCTTAAATTGTTTTCAGTATATAAAACGTGATTTGGAGGATTAAATAAAAATTTATATTACATGACAACATTTCTCTCCAACCCATTTCCCCAAGACCTACTCCTGGTGATTTCTAGTATTCCAACTTAATCAAATTTCATTGGAACCTAATGGGGATCAAAGAAGTTTCCCTGAGGAAAAATTTTTGACTAATACCAATAATGAAAACAGCTCCTTCTATTGGAAAAAGTGGCCCAGACTACCTTGGAAGATATTTATATGTAACACCTCTTGTCTCCCTGCTATTCTTCGTTTCCTCCTCCTTCCCTGTCTCACAATAGAACAGAATAAGCAGTTTATTGCTGACCAGTTATTGGGACACAGAGCTCTGTACTCCAAATGTGTGCTTAATAAGTGATTTTAAAAGTTCTAAAATTGGGGTCATGCTGCTTTTCCTCAGACATAATAGACAAACTTCCTCAAATTAAAAAAAATACATTTCTCTCTCTCTCCATATCTCTCTTTCTCTATCTCTACATATCTCCTAGAAAAAAATGTATAATGGTTACAGATTCAATAATTCTACAAGAACTTTCCACTCTGATCATCATTGGGAGAGAGGAAGGACATTGGGGGAAGAAGGAAAAGGGAAACAAGGGAGAATTCAATTTGAATAGACAAAGTTGAAAATGGCTTTCATTGGACAGAGTGGGAATCCTCAAGCTAACATTAAAACAAAACAAAAACCCCAACAACAATCACCCACCCATTTAGGTCTTCTATTAACTAGAAAACAAACACTCAGATTTCCAGGGAAGAGGATTCCCTTCTTGTCACACATCTCCTCTCCCCATCTTTAAATGGCAAGTACAATGGTAAAATGGGAAATGAAAAGAAAGTGTTTTTTTTTTTCATTTAGAAAGTGCCCTGATTATTTTCAGTGACTATGTCAGAGCACATACAAAAGGCAGGCCAGTTATCCTACCTTCTCAGTCAATATAACATTATAACAAAATGTACAACTGACTGGAAATCATTTAACAGGCTATAGATAAAAGCCAGATAATCACTGTCACTTAAAGGAATGAACTAGAAGACTTTGAAAATTTTGCATTTGTAGCTTAATTCTTTTGTTCAGTGCACTATCAATGGTGTGAATATGACAGCTGATGCTTTTATATATCTCTGCTTTGACACAATGATTCCCTTTTTAAAAATGCAGCACCTGGTATAAGGATTTATTTTGATATATGGTGAGAAATTCTCACTGCCGAATCTATAAATCAAGAGAAACTGAAATGAGTGAGACTTAGAGAATCAAAGGTTGTGTTTTCTTTCATATGTGGAAGATACAGAGAGAAAAAGGGGAAAAGGGATATCATAAAAATAGAAGGGAGACCAGCAGGGTAGAGAAAGGAAGTTAGAGGAAGGGAGGAATGGAGGGGCAAGAAGAGATTCTGGGAATTAAATTGGTCAAATTATGTGCATATACAAATATGCCATAATAAAACCCATTATTCTGTAAAATTATTATGCACCAATAAAAAAGACACACATAAGATTCATGAATAAATCATATTTTATAATATGGTTAAGCATAATCATGTTTCAAATGTGTTTGAAGAAAACTAATTGAAGTAGATTGGATTATTTTACTTGAAATACTCTGTAAATGGAATCCAGCTTGTGGAATTAGTCAGGAGTTTACTGATTTTAGCATACTAATTTATCAGATTAACTTTGCTCACTTACAAAATAGCTAGCTTTTCTGAAAATTTTTATTAAAATATATAGGAAAGGTCTTTATTGTAACCAACAGTGTCCAAATATAATATGTACCATGCTATAATCATAATTATTTACAATACACTTTGGAAAAAAAGGATAATATTTAGACTAAATGCAGGAAAAAAAACATTACATTTTTAACACTTGATATTTGCATTTATTTCTCATGATTTGCAATTGGAAGATAATTTCACATGTTTAGTTTTCTACCTATTCCAGGATATTTGTGTTGAAATTTTTTTTCGCCATTAGAAACTGTGATTCTCTATGGGATCTCTTCAGTTTTGCACGCCGATTTTGGAACCAAATCTAAAATTAAGGAAAAATAAGATGGGTCTCAGAAACATTATTTTATTATTATTAATATTTCAATCATCATAAGTAACATCTAAATTTGAAAATTACCTGGATTCTGTCTTCTTCAAGGTTCAATTTTTGAGCTAAGTCTTCTCTGATATCAATGCCAGGATAGCAGTTTACTCTAAAGACATTTTCCAATACTTCAATCTAGAAAAACAAAAAAATTCTTTAAAATGTTGATATTCCATAAGTCACCAAAATGGACTTTTAATTTGTATAACAAAATAAATGCCCTCAATCTTTGGGCAACTAATTTAAATACCGCTTTTAAAGTGATTATCCAGAAACTGTTAAAATATGATAGTCTATTGTTTCATTAACAAGGCTTCTTAAACTGTGATCCCAAAGTGAATGAATAGCCTTTTGCTCAAGGGAACATCAACTAAAGCTTTGTATTACCATTAATGGATGAAAACACTTCCCACCTGGTTTTGGGTAAAAGCAGTTCTAGGTCTTCGGCCTCTATACCAACTCAACTCTTTTTTCAAAGATAATCTTTCTGAGGCTGAAAAGTAATTTTCATATTTCAAAGCTCTTTCTTCTGGCATTGGGTGATCCACCATACAAGGAAATGAGATCCCATTGGGAAGACTTGAGCCGTGACATAGGTTAGCATCTTTCTCTAAAATCAGAAAAATAAACCCCATCTTATGTGGCCAATACTATGTTCCACAAAGTTCTATAAGAAGTAATTTCAGTAACTTGTCTTTAATTTTCTTAGTGGAATCCTGGGTTTCACAAAAGAACTGCCCCCTCATTAACTCAAAAGCCAGAATGAAGATCCTGCCTTGGTGACAGAAAGCATTTTGTATTTTATTATTTATTTTTCAGTGTATATAGGTATAGACTATCTAATGATTCAAATAAACAAATTTTCTGAAGTAAATGCAGACTTTTAGCACTGCCTGTGAGTGAACTTATACCCACTAAGATCTAAGGCATTTTTATTTCCGATAGGACTCACATGGAAGCATTACAAGCGCTAGATGCTTCAGCTATATCATGAGTGAAATCATAGTTTCTAACTGTATGCAGTGGGAAATAAAGGACAAATTAAAACTCAAATGAAATTAAATATTAAGTACTAGCATACCTGAGGAGTTGCAGGTGTCTGCCCAGGGCCTGTGAGGTTTCATGGATGGAACACAATCTTTCTTCTGGTCCAGTCCTAAGATGCTCTCAATTGAAAAGGAACAAGGTGAGGGTTTGCTTTCCCTAAGCTGAGCACCTTCATGAAGGCTGGGAGACATCCTCTCACGGGCTACAGAGCAAAAGCTCTGGCCTTTCTGATGGCTTGGCCCCATGCGCACAGGGCTGGAATCTTCCTGCAGCTCAACTTATAGCTCAGCTGACAAGGGGGCTGGATTTAGAACGTCACTAATTAAAATCTTGTTTTAGAAAGTTTTAGCATGTCAATGAACTCTTGCCCAGCCAGCAGCTTAAGGAGTTAATTGTTTATTTGTTTGCAAGTAATTAGCAACTAATGGCTACACCAGGGGGGCCACCTACAGGGACAAAAAGTGTTATCTCTGCTAAGCAGAACACAGATTTAACTTTCTTGAAAGAAGTGATGCAGGAAAATAGCCCTCCTCTTTTATTTGAAATCATTAATGTATAAAATCATGCTTTATATTCTGAAGTTTATACTTCCATGGACTCCAGTTACTTAAACATACAGGCAAGATAGGAGAGCAGTCAAGTAATAAATAATCTAATTTAAGTAAATTTTCTTCCAAGGAAATTGGAAAAAATAATAATCTCTTAATACTATTACAGTAATTCTGATGAAAATGCCTGTTTTTCATATGCATATGTAATAGTGATTGTTGTCAATGAAAACACAATGGTATTTAGAGTGCAGCATACTGGAAAAGGTTGGCAAAGTTATTAATACTGAGTGTAATTGTCTTCCAAGTGCTTGGATTAATTCATAGGAACAGTTGCACCAAGTATTTTAAATAATTAATGGGCTAATTCCTTTCCTTCATCTCTTCTTTTAAATGAGAGAGATACAAGTTTATACAAAGATTCATATGTAACTACTTCCAAGCAATTCAGAAGCACTACTATTCAAACTAAAGGGAATAATTTCTCTCCCTAACATGGTTGTTTCAAAGAAAAGAACATAGTTAACTGTTCTGTGAGGCTGATGATTGAAACCCAGGGCCAGGGCCTTGTGCATGCTAGGCAAGTGCTTTACCACTGAGCTATTTCCCAGCCCCAGTTAACTATACTTTCTTAAAAAAAAAAAAAAAATCCCTCTTTTCTCTCTCTCTCTCTCTCTTTTGGTGTTGGGGATCAAACCCAAGGCCTACCATGCTAAGCAGACATTCTACCAGTGAGCTATATCTCCTGCTCTGTTGATCTTTTGAGGGACTGGGGTCAAGAGATTTCAGGAAGATGATAAGACTTATAAAAAAATCAAAAAACAAAAAACAAAAATGTAAGAATAGAATATTTTAATTTCATGATCCCAAGAAAACTTGAAATTAAAAGAAAATTATAGCTGCTAATTTGGAAAGATTTTGAGGTGGCTCTTCTCCCAAAAAGGCATAATAGTTAATAATTCTTATATTCTGCTCTTCTTTCAGTACCTTCTTTTTTAGAGAGAGAGAGAGAATTTTTTTAATAATTATTTTTTAGTTTTTGGCGGACACATCATTGTTTGTATGTGGTGCTGAGGATCGAACCCGGGCCGCACACATGACAGGTGAGCGTGCTACCGCTTGAGGCACATCCCCAGCCCTTCCAGTACCTTCCTGAAGATAAATTTAAGGGCAGAGCTTAGTCCATCATTTAAAAGACTGTCAGACTTTTCTTTAGGAAAGAGAAAAGGCAGTCTTCACTTACAGACGAAATAGCCTCCATAAGATGGGGCTCAACTTCATCAGATTTTATCCTATCATATCACAAATATTAAGCTAAATTCCTTATGCAAGCTGTGGGGTTGAACAAAGTATCTCACACCTACAAAACATCAACAGGCACCCAGAAGAATGGGTTTATACACATACATGTAAAATCATTCTGAGGATATATAAACCAGTAAACATCTTGTGAAGATTTTGTGTCTTTTTTTTAAATTAATTTATTTTTTAATTTTTATTGTTGGTTGTTCAAAACATTACATAGTTCTTGACATATCATATTTCACACTTTGATTCAAGTGGGTTATGAACTCCCATTTTTACCCCGTAGACAGATTGCAGAATCACATCGGTTACACATCCACTGATTTACATATTGCCATACTAGTGTCTGTTGTATTCTGCTGCCTTTCCTATCCTCTACTATCCCCCCTCCCCTCCCCTCCCCTCCCTTCTTCTCTCTCTACCCCATCTACTGTAATTCACTTCTCCCCCTTGTTTTTTTTCCCTTTCCCCTCACTTCCTCTTGTATGTAATTTTGTATAACCATGAGGGTCTCCTTCCATTTCCATGCAATTTCCCTTCTCTCTCCCTTTCCCTCCCACCTCTCGTCCCTGTTTAATGTTAATCTTCTTCTCATGCTCTTCCTCCCTACTCTGTTCTTAGTTACTCTCCTTATATCAAAGACGACATTTGGCATTTGTTTTTTAAGGATTGGCTAGCTTCACTTAGCATAATCTGCTCTAATGCCATCCATTTCCCTGCAAATTCCATGTGCCAAGGTGAGGGTGACCTCAATCTGGGAAGACTTGGAGGAAGGGAGAACTCAAGATTTTCCCAGATTTCTTTCTCTTCTTGAGACATTCATTCATTCTACAACTAGTTGAACAAATTGTACCAGAAAAAAATAGAATAGAATCCTTGTCTTCATTAAATGCGAAATGGTTCCGGGTGGTGTGGGAGTTGACAGATAGGCAACAAACAATAATTATATGTAAATTATTTGGTAGGTTAGCCAAGAATAAGCATGAGAAAAGGAAACAGATGAGCCAGGTAAGATGGATCATTACCAGGAGGTGGAGGGGTCGATGCTTGGGCAGGCTTCACTGAGACCCTCATACCTCAGGTTAGTGCCTCAGAGGAACAAGACATAAGTAAGCCGTAGTGGATGGTAAAGCAACTTCACTTTCTAATTGCTTCTGTATTAACAAGGACATTCCAACATTTTTATTCAGCTTGAACTGTTTTTATTTGGAATTAAAACACTCTTTTACATATGAATGAGTAGATAAAAATAAAAGGTCGGAAAGAATTTAAGAATGTGAGAAATTTTTTCTTATATGCTCACAGAACGGATTTTTATAGGGTGCTTAAGATGTGCCAGACACTATTTTAGGTGCTTGTGTTCCGTGATGAACACAATATGGTAATTTCAGAGAATGATAAACACATTGAACAGAAGTAAACAAGGTAATGATGAGGGGCAGATGTCTTTAACCATGGTGAGGTGGTCAGTGGCCCAGGAAGGCTTGTCCAAAGAAGTGACATTTTACCTAAAGCTGAGAATGGGAGTGAGCCAGTATGCTAAGAACCTGGAAAAAGCAGGCAGCCAGAGGGAACAATAAGTACAAAGGTCTTGCAGTTGAAAAACACTTGGAATATTTGAGGAAGAAAAAGGAAGTAGGTGGAGTGGAGTTAGTAAGTCCAGATGCTTTCAGAGAGCTTGGCCAGGCTTAATAATGGATGGGTTTCATGGTACAAAGGGAAGTCAGGGAGGGTCTGAAGCTGGAAGTGATACATAGGATATATTTTTAAAACCACACACTGGGTCTGGGAGTGTACATAGCTCAGTGATAAAATTCTTTTCCTAGTTTGTGCAATACCTGGGTTTGGTGGCCAGCGCTGAGGAAAACAAAACAAAACAAAACAAAACAAAAAAAACTTCATTCTGGTTACTATAAGGAAAGGCAAGAGGGGAACAAGACATGAGTTTATTTATCCAACATGTATTTACTGAGCATACATTATGTGCTAGGCAAGGTGTGAAGAGTACAGTGGTAAAACAATTGTTTATAGAGGCTGGAGATGATGACCCTTAAATAAAAGGGTAACACTGAGTTTGGAGAGACATGTAATTTATTAGGAAGTTGTAGGATTACTGAATAACTGAGTAACTGGTTCCAATTCTTCAATCCTCATGATTGATATATATATATACACACACACACACACACACATCTCACATCATACACACACACACACACACACACACACACACAACCATCCTCTTGCTGTGACTTCATGGCACTTAAGTTTTATCTAGAATCTAAAGGAGGGTATTTTAAGAAATATGACCCAGTGTATTGCCAGACCAGAAATGTTCTATTTACTTTCAATTTCCTTCTAGTCTGGCTGTGTCTCTACCTTTCAAGCTTGCCAAAGTTGCCAGTAACTTCCTTATTAACAAACCTAGTAGATATATTTCTGTCTTCATCAGAACCTCTCAGCAGCATTGACACAGTTTGTCATTCATTTATCCTTTCACCTAATATTAGCTAAGTACTATTTTGAATGTTAAGAAGTAAAGAAAACAGAAATCCTAGAGAGATGAGACAACAAACAATAAACAGAAACAGGTAATGAGGTAAAAGGCAATAGTGCTTTAGAAAAAATTGGAGTGGGCCAAGAGACATCAGGAGTGCTGGGAAAGAGGTTGCAATTTTAAAAAGGGGAAAGGTAGGCCTCATTGAAAAGGTGATATCTGAGTAAATACTTGAAGGAGGTTAAGGAGTGAGCTGTGGGAAGCCATTTCTGACACGTGATTGGGTGGCTCCCATTAAGGGTCTGAGGCGCTCTGGCTGTGTCGGAGCTTTCCAGGCCCTTTCCTGATGAGAGAACCCTCCGTGTGGGGGTGTGACTGACCACTGACCCCGGGGGCCCAATCACTGACCCTGACCTTGGAGTGCGGTCCCCCCTCAACCTTCATTGGATGGAATTCTCCCCTGAATCTCTTGTTCCCCAATAAAAAGCTACTCCCAGGCGTGTTCAAACTCTCTCTCTCCTCCTAGCCCTGAGTAATCCTTGCTGCCCTGCTGGGCGGTTAGAGGAGGGAACCAGAGAGGGGAGCCGTCTGGGACCTGGCAATATAAATAAGGTAACTGAGTCTGTGTGTTTTATTTTGATCTCATCTAGCTAACTTTATGCCTAGAACCTCATTAATGAAACCATTGCGCAGGCCGCATGGTGGAGTGAGCCTTGAGAATACATGGGGTACAAACATTCCAGATAGTGACAATGACCAATGTAAAGGCCTAAGGCAGGATTGTGCCTGGTGTTTTTGTGAAAAGGAAGCAGAGTCTAACATGGTTAGAACAAAGTGAGCACAGGAGAGAGTAGTAGATATTGAGATCAGATAGGTAAGGAAAGCTAACAGACTATGTAGGGTTCTGCAGGCCACGGTAAAGATTTTGACCTTTATTTAGATGCAGAGCTATTTTTTAAATTTTTGTAAATAGATACAATAACTTTATTTATTTTTATGTGGTGCTGAGGATCAAACCCCGTGCCTCACACATGCTAGGCAAGTACTCTACCACTGACCACAACCCCAGACCCTAGAGCTATTTTTTGAGTAGAGTTGCTGCATGAACTGACTTGTGTTTTTAAATGATTCCTCTGCCTGCTTTGTTGATAGAAAACTGTAAGGAAGTCTGGAAGCAGGAATCACAAGGGATTCCTCACCCTCTTTTCCTTGACCTTTTTCTCTCTGTTGATTCCATTTCCATATCTCCACATTTTCCCCCTGTCTTAGTAGCTACTCCTTCTTCCCCAACACCCAAATGTTAGAGGACCCTAGACCCAATCTGAGACTTTTCTTGTATGCAGCTCCCATCTCTGAATGATGTCATGCAAATCTGGCTCTTAAGACCATTTCTTTGCCAATGATCACAAACTTAGAGCTCCAGCCCTGAGCTCATCATACTCATATAGCTAGCAGTTCCTTGCTATCCAAACCAGAGCTCTTCATTTCTTTCCAACTTTTCTTCTCCCAGCCTACGCCTTCAAACCCCAATAGATAGCATTTGCTCAAGCCAAAAAACAACCATTCTTAATGCCTCCCTTTCCCTTATCTCTATGTTCCATTCATTAGTGAGACATGTTCTTTTACTTCTGAATCAGTGAGCTATTTCATCCAAATGCTATGTGTACAAATCTCAGTGGCTTAAAAATGAATTTTTTTCCACTCACAAAATTGCAGATCAGTTAATGTTTGTTTGAGCACAGCTGGACTCAGCTGACTTAGCTACAAGTTGTGGGATCCGTTGGGGGTCTGATCCATGTGTGTCCATTCTGGGGCTCAAATTGAAGGACAGTAGCTACCCCAGGGATGATGCCATGGTGATGTCAGAAGCCCAGGAGGATAAACCAATCTTGCTGGTACATTTTGAGCTTCTACTCCAGTTACTTAAACATACAGGCAAGATAAGTACACTGCTGTGATTCCAACAAGGAAGGGAAAGTAAGGGAACTTGTGTTTATCAAACAAAAACCAGCAACTGAAATCAGAATTGGGAGCAGTGATGTGTAACCAAATAGTAAATGTGGAGTTGCCTCCAAAGACAAATATCTTTAGCATCACTGAAACTATACTAGTAACCTTTAGACTGGCAGTAGGTAAGAGAGCTGAACTGAAGACACTCATTCCAGGCCAGGAACATCAACCTTTTGGTTCCTGGCAAAAACAGATCCAATCCTCTCTGGAGGAAACTGTTCCTAATTTAGGTTCAAAAGATTCTTACAAATTAAGAGCAAGCAAATATAAGTTTATAGTCAAAGATAATCAGACATACAAGACCAGCCACCATGAAAGAAAAACAGCAGAAACAAGATTTGCACCTCATAGCAGAGATTGCTAGTTTTCTCCCAATATCCCTTCCATATTCCCTTAGCAGTGACATAATTTTTAGGTAAAGGTTAATAAATACATTTCCCAGACTACCCTGAACATTGGTGTATAGTGAATAACTAGTAGAAGCAATGTATGTAAGTTTTAAGTCCAGCTATCACCTTTCTTGTTTCCATTTTTCCTTTTTTGCTATCTGGACTGTGGATGAAATGGCTGGAGATAGAGGTGTTGAGAACGGCAGTATAATAAAAGAGATGGGAGCCTGGAATCCTAATGATTGTAGGTTGGATATTTCATACCATTACTGGACTAGCTATTCTGACAGAGAATGTCTATCTTGCTATTTGGGGTCTCTATGTTACAGCAGTTAAATCTAAATACTAACAAATAATAGAGTCTAAAGAAATTCAGATGTGGCTGTAACTATCAGGTATAGAATATAGAGTAATTATAAATGAAAGTTTAAGAAACTAAAAGTTGGGTTAGGGATATAGCTCAGTTGGTAGAGTGCTTGCCTTGCATGAACAAGGCCCTGGGTTCAATCCCCAGCACCAAAAAAAAGAAAAGAAAAAACTAAAGGTTAGAATCATACATAGGGGCAAACAAAATAAAATGATCAGGAATGACTGGGAAGATTTTTAAAAGAATCAAATGAAAATTATAAAATGAAAAAAATATAATTATTGAAATGTATTCAATGGATAAGTTAAACAGTATGGTAGACAGTCTTAAAGTACACTTACCCATACTCTGGCCAATATTCTTTATTATAATCATTTAAAATTATTGTGCATTTGGTAGGCAAAATAATCTTTTTTTGTATTTCTTCAAATAAGGTTGGACATTATTTCTTTATATGTTTATTGGTCAATATATATTTCCGTTTTGTGAAATCATGGGATATGTCCTTAACCCATTTTTCTACTAGGGTGAATTTTTCAGAAGGTGGGACTAGAAGTTGGAATTGAATGGGAAGAAAAATGAAATTTTTTGTGTTCTGTATTTTTTTATTTTTATTTTTTAGTTGTAGTTGGACACAATACCTTTATTTCACTTATTTATTTATTTATTTGTTTTTTCACTTATTGATTTTTATGTGGTGCTGAGGATCAAACCAGGGTCTCGTACGTGCGAGGTACGTGTTCTACCCCTGAGCCATAAGCCCAGCCCTGGGCTCTGTATTTTTATGTTATATATTTTGATGGAGTTTGGATGACACAGATGTATCCATTTGTCAATAATCATTGATTGGTACCTAAGATTTTTCACTTCATAGTACTATGTTTTTATCTCTAAAAGCATAAACAGTATTGAACAGTTAATGTTATATATGCAGAAGAATTTAAAAGAGAAATTTATTGATATCTATAACTTGCTTCAAAATGCCTAAAAAATAAAAGATTTATGAATGGATAAATACATGATGTTTACATATATAATATGATTATTCTAGATCAATAGAGCCTCTAATCCAAGAGTTTTCCAAAATGAGGCAAATATTCTATATTTAAGTGGTCTAATATGGGCGCCACTAGTCACATGTTGCTAATGAGGACTTGAAATGTGTCTGGTGTAAATGGAAAACTGACTGTTAAACTTATTTAAATTTAGATATTCCAAGGTAGTTAATAGCCATACCCAATAGTACAAAGAACATTTCCACCACTGCAGAAAGTTCTACTGGGCAATGCTGGCCTAAAATTAAGCAATGCTAAAAACAGTAATGATGAAAATAGTAATGATGAAAACAGATATCTTTGCATGAGAATGATGTTTCGTGATTAACAAGGTTTATGTTGTTTTTTAATAAATGCTAGTTATTTAACATAATTTGTAATGAATATGAATATAAAATATCTCTAGTCCTTTGTAACTTCTAAAACATTTTAGCATATTTGTATTTAGTCTTGACACAAATATTCCATTATTTTGTAGTTGAGGAAACCAAACTTAAGGCTAGAGTGTAAAGTGCAACTAGGATAGTTTTGACTTGCGTTTTCTGTCTCCAAATTCTCTGTTCTATTGACTTTACCAGTTAATGTCCACTGTAAGATCTTCACCAATGAGCTCATGATGTCAACATCAAACTGTGCTGATAAATTAACAAAAACATTATAAAAATCTTGTGTTTGTCACTAATATCTTTTATCACTTATTTTTTAAATATATTTTTTTAGTTGTAGATGGACACAATACTTTTATTTATTTTTATGTGGTGCTGAGGATCAAACACAATGCCTCACACATGCTAGGTGAGCACTCTACCACTAAGCCACAACCCCAGCCCTCTGCACTTATTTTCATATGATAAATAAAAGTCTGACATATTGATGTGTAAGAGATTTAGTAATAATATAATTGAACTTTATTTACTTGTTTATTTATAGAACTCAGAGATACTCTACCAAAGCTATATCCCTAGCCCTTTTTATTTATTTTGAGACACAGTCTTGCTAAGTTGCTCAGGTTGAGCGGGGTACAGTAGTGAACACCTATAATCCCAGTGGCTGGGAGGCTGAGGCAGGAGGATCTCAAGTTCAAAGCCAGCCTTAGCAAAAGTGAGGCACTAAGCAACTCAGTGAGACTCTGTTAGGGTTAGGGATGTGGCTTAGTGGTTGGCTGCCCCTGAGTTCAATCCCCAGTACCAAAAAAAGGAAGTTGCTCAGGTTGGCCTCAAACTTGCTATCTTCCTGCCTCAGCCTCCTGAGTAGCTGAGATTATAGGATTGTGCACTGTGTGTGGTACTGGGGATTTAACTCAGGGGTGGTTAACCACTGAGCCACATCCTTTTTTATATTTTATTTTGAAATAGGGTCTTGCTAAGTTGCTTAGGGCCCCGCTAAATTGCTGAGGCTTACTTTGAACTCGTGATCCTTCTGCCTCAGCTTCCCAAGCCACTAGGATTACAAACATGCACCACTAAACCCAGCCAGTATATATTTTAAATATGAAGAGAAAATTGAAAAGTTTGTTTTGACTTATTTTATTAATTTGAAAATTCACCTAAATTTTGATAATTTATTTTCCAATTGTGTATTTCCATTAATCATTAACATCAGGAAATTCATCCAAGGTCTTAGGTGTTTTTGCAGATATTTTTGTACATCAGACACACAAATATTATGCTCATGTTTATGAGCACAGTAAGAAAAATAAGCAATATGCAAAGCTTTAATGACATTTATCCCTTTCTTATTTTTGCATAGGAATTACACTGATTTAAGATTTTCAATATTTTTAAATGTTAAAATGTGATTTCTTTTTTAGTTTTTAAATTTAATTTTTTTTTTAGTTGTTGATGGACCTTTATTTTATTCATTTATTTATATGTGGTGCTGAGAATCAAACCCAGTGCCTCACACGTGCTAAGCAGGTGCTCTACCACTGAGCTACAATCAAGCCCCTAAGTTTTTAAAACTTTATCGTTTATTTTTAGTTATACATAACATTAGGAATCATTTTGACATAATTATAAAAGTTTGGAATATAATTTGCTCTAATTCAGTAATCAGTTATGTCCTCCTCTCTCCCCCTGGTCCTTTTACTGAAATTTCTGCTATTTACTTTTACTTGTTGTTTTGTTTTGTTACTAACCTGTGGATATATATGGTTAGGTCAGATTCATTCTACTGTTCTCCCTATATCCTGTCCCTTCCCATCCTCCTCAATCTCCTTTATCTAGCCTACCCATCTTCCTTCTATTTTGATGAAATCCCCCCCCCCCGCCCCGTTTTCGCCTTTCTCTCTTTCTCCCCTTATTTTGAACTAGCTTCTGCATATCAGAGAAAACATTTGACCTATGGCTTATTTCATTTTTGTTTATTTCACTTAGCATGATAGCCTTCAGTTCTACTCATTTACCAGTAAGTGCCATAATTTCATTTTCCTTTATGATTAATACTCCATTGTATATACATACCATATAAAAAGTGATTTCTAAAATAAAAGTTTATTAGGGCTAGGAGTATAACTCAGTGGTAAAGTGCATGTTTATTGTGTGCAAGGCCCTGGGTTCAATGCCCAGCATCAAAAAATAAATTTAAAAAAAATTTTTTTTTTGTTTTTTTGTTTTTACTGCTATACCTTTAGTGTTCCCTAGGATCATGCCAAAGCAGACATTCAATAAATATTTGTTGAACAAGTGAACAAATGCATAGAAGAATGGATGGGACTAGCAAGAGATGACACTTATAAACTGGATGGGTATGTTAAATATAATGAGTTCAGTATTATTATAGTTGTTTCTTAATGTTGAAAGGGTAGTCTCAATTTTCTGTAAATGATATATGTATCATTCTAGGGCAATCTATAAATTAGAAAAAATTATGGCCTTCTATAACAAAAAATTAAGGGGCTAGGGTTGTAACTCAGTGGTAAGAACACTTGCCTAGCATGTGTGCGGCACTGTGTTCGATCCTCAGCACCACATAAAAATAAGTACGATAAATTATGTACAACTAAAAAAATTAAGAAAACATGAAATGGGATATTAATCTAAAAAATCTGACCTTAAATTCTAAAATACTGAGTCATGTTGAACAATTCACATCTGCTTCCATCACAGCTAACTTCACCAGCCAAGGGATTATAGAGGGGCTCGGAATAAGGAAAGAGTGAAGATGTGGATCCAAGGAGAAGAAGAAGTAGATGGGTAGTGGGATATGAGTGTAGAGTCCTGGAGGTGCCAATATAACATGGTCAGTGGCAAAGGGTCAGGGGACAAAACAAGCATCCCATACCTAGGTTACTTCTTCAGCTGAGACCACACCAATCCACCTTTCAGCCTGGAAGCCAAATTTGCTCAGTGTCTCAAGCTCTTCTGCAACACTGTAAATGCAGCAAAGGAGACTTTACATCTCATCTCAAAATGATGTTGCAACAGAACTCTCCTCAAGGCTACATTTCCTGAGGAGCCATGAGAGGCAGGGACTGCTCTCAGGGGAAGCTGTCTTGTTCTAGGGCAGGGCTTTGAGTTTTTCCCACCCAGTACTGGAAGTGGTATTCTGTAGTCAGCCATCCACCAACCATCACTCTTTAGCCTGTGGCTAGGGGGCAGGGGCACTCCAGCACTGAGGGATCAATGGGGGCCAGGCATCAACATGGATTATTTCATGGAATTCTCACACTGCCTTAGGAGACAAGGACTGTTACTGCGTTGTCTTAAGAAATCAGGAAACCAGTCGGGCACGATGGCACACACCTGTATCCCAGTGGCGTGGGAGGCTGAAGCAGGAGGATTGTGAGTTCAAAGCCAGCCTCAGCAATTTAGTTAGACCCTATCTCTAGATCCTGTCTCTAAATAAAATACAAAAAAGGGCTAGAGATATGGCTCAGTGGTTAAGTGCCTCTGGGTTCAATCCCTGGTACCAAAAAAATAAATAAATAAAAAAGTCTCACAGTGCCTTTCTCAATGATTATAACATTCAGGAGAGTAGGGACTATATATGTGGTTCTCTCTCTCCTTGTACCCAGCACAGCACTTATTATACAGAAGATGTTAAATAAAGGTTGCTTGAACAAGTTCACTTTATTTATAACATTTATAAAATATTTTAGTCTTCTCAAATCTCAAAAGAGTAAAGTTTCAGAGTAAAGGAAGAGTAAAGAGTACAGTTTTTCATTTTCAAATCAGTTAAAATTATTTATCGTGTCTTGCATATATGAGGCTCTTATTTTAAAACTGGATATGAAATCATCAAAATTACATAAGCATGCATTCATTCATACAGGGGTCTGAACCTAAGGGCACTTTGCCAGTAAGCTACATCACCAGCTCTTTTTATTTTTCGAGACAGGATCTCTCTAAATTGCTGAGGCTGGTCTCAAATTTGTGATCCTCCGGCCTCAGCCTCAGAGTCATTAGGAGTACAGGCATGCACCAGTGGATTTTTTTTCTTTTTTAAAAAAGATCATTTCAATCAGTCAGGCATTATGGTGCATGCCTGTAATCCCAGTAACTCTGGAAGCTAAGGCAGGAGGACTGCAATTTGAGGCCAGCTTCAGCAATTTAGTAAGGCCCTAAGCAATTTAGTGAGACTACCTCAAAATAAAAAATAAAAGGGCTGGGAATGTGGCTCAGTGGTTAAGCCCTGGGTTCAATCCCTAGTACCAAAAAAGAAAAAAAGAAAAAAAAAAATCTTTCTATACCATTATTACATAGAGTAAAATAAGATAATCTTTTTCTACCCAATCTTTAATCCTTAATCTATTAACTACCACTACTGATGGTTTAATGCTTCTGTTTTATTTATTTGCTAGTTTGTTTATATCAGTGCTAGGGTTGAATTTAAGGCCTCATGCATGCTAGGCAAGCACTCTACCACTTTGCTAAAACTCTAGCATCCTGTCATTTTAAAATGTCATTTCATAAATAGGAGGATATGCAAACACACATACACACATTTTCATCCAGTCAGACATACACACAGTTCTGCAAAAAATTTAGTTTTTGTACCTCATGCCCTTACTCACGTCAGCAAGTATAGCTTTGCCTCTTTATTCAGTAATTGCTTGGCACTATATAATTTATCAAACTACACCCCTGTTAATGGGCACATAAGTTGTCTCCAATTTTTTTTTTTTAAAGAGAGAGAGAGAGAGAGAGAGAGAGAGAGAGAGAGAGAGAATGAATTTCAATATTTATTTTTCAGTTTTTGGCGGACACAACATCTTTGTTTGTATGTGGTGCTGAGGATTGAACCCGGGCCGCACGCATACCAGGCGAGCGTGCTACCGCTTGAGCCACATCCCCAGCCCTCCATTTTTTTTAATATTTTATTTTTTAGGTGTAGATGGACACAACACAAAGCCTTTATTTTTATGTGGTGCTGAGGATTGAACCCAGGTCCCGCCTGTACGAGGCAAGCGCTCTACCACTGAGCCACAATCCCAGCCCCAAAATTTTTTCCATGGAAAAATGTCTTTGAAGAAGAAATTATTATTTGGTGAATGCTGCCATAATTTCATTCTAAAAAATCTTGACCAATGAACACTTCCACCTAGAATATCCTTTGTCCTTATGTCTTTCCCAAATTGGTAGTAGAGAAAAGAAAACTCAGAGCTGAGCTAAATTAGACTCAGATTTTCTTGGGACTCAATATTCAAAGATAAAGAGTTTAAGATTTAGGGCTCCAAGGGGCTCAGGACTAAACTCTGGTGCCATTTAATCTAATCACTGTAGATTAAGTGGGAGTTGTCAATTAACCCAAGAAACTGATAGTAATGTATAGCATTGTTTCTAGGGGATAAATGTTATGGTTCTAAACAACTTAAAAACAATCCTTTGATCACAACAAACATTTTTATTTTTTTCTTTCCACATTTTTTATTGGTGTATAATGATGGATTTGTTGTTACATATTCATACATGCACACAATATAATTTGACTAATATCACTCCCCAACACTTCCCTCCTCCCTCACTGCCTCCTACACCCTCTTTCCTCAACTAATCTCCTGTTGATTTTCATGAAATTCCTGCCCCCCACCTTTCTTTTCCTTTTTCTTCTCTAGCTTCCGCATATAAGAGAAAACATACGATCCTTGAATTCCTGAGTTTGGCTTGTTTTGCTTAACATAATAATCTCTAGTTCCTTCCATTTTCCCGAAAATGACATAATTTCATTTTTCTTTATGGCTGAATAAAACTTCATTGGATACATACACCGCATTTTCTTTATCCATTCATTTGTTGATGGACACCTCAGCTGGCTCCATAGTTTGATTACTGTGAATAGGATGATGGCTTTAATTCTTTAGGATAAATACTTAGGAATGGTATAACTGGGTCATATGGTGGCTCCATGCCTAGTTTTTTTTTTTTTTTAGTTGTACACAATACCTTTATTTTGTTTATTTATTTTTATGTGGTGTTGAGGATCGAACCCAGGGCCTCGCATGTGCTAGGTGAGTGCTCTACCGCTGAGCCACAACCCCAGCCCAATGCCTAGTCTTTTGAAACCTCCATACTGATTTCTAAAATGGCTGTATTCATTTACAATCCCATGAACAGTGTAAAAGTACTCCTTTTTCTTCACATCTTCTCCAGCATTTATTATGGTTTGTATTCTTGATGAATGTCATTCTCACTGGTGTGAGATGAAATCTCAGTGTAATTTCGATTTTCATTTCCCTAATTGCTAATGATGTTGAACATGTTTTCATATATTTGTCTGTTTAATTCATTTGCCCATTTGTTAACTGTGTTATTTGGGTTTTTTCCTCACATTTTTTATTGGTGCATCATAGTTATACATAATAATGGGATTTGTTGTTACATATTTGTACAGGCACACAATATAATAATATAATTTAGCCACTATCACTCCCCAACATTCCCTCCTACCAACATAATCACAATGAAATCAAAAGGAGGAAATTAACATTTACTCATTACCGCCATCTAATCATCAAACTCCATTCAAGTTTCACCAATTATAATTCACAAATAATATCCTTTATAGCAATCAAATTTAGTTTGGAATGATGTATTCCCTTCAATTGTGTCTTTTTAGTCTTATTTAATCACAACAGATCTCAGTATTTCCTGGACCTTCATGACCTCAACACTTTGAAGATTATAGTCATTCAGTAGAATTTCCTTCATTTAAGGTCATTTGATGTTTCCTTATGATGATGTTAAGTTGGACATCTTTGGTAGGCAGGTCACATAAGTGATGCTGTGTTGTCAGGCAGCACATCATTCCAATTTGTCCCATTACTGAGATGTTCAATTTGGAGCATTTGATTAAGATGGTGTCTGATAGCCTTCTCTATTGTAAAGTTATACTTTCCCTCTTTATAATATAGAATTTTGTGGGGGGAGATATTTTAAACTCATGTGAATATTTTGTTTCTCACCAAACTTTCTATTTACTCATCTATTTACATCATTATGGACTCATAGATTCCTACTTTATTTAATGAGTTATAAACTGATTTTATTTTTTGTGTTGTTCAAATTTCCCAATTTTGCCTATGGGAAAACTTCTTCATACTTCATACTTTTGTTTGTTTGTTTGTACTGGGATTGAACCCAGGGGCTTTTATCTGCTGAGCTGCAACCCCAGCCCTTTGTATTTTTTATTTTGAGACAAGGTCTCACTAATTTGCTGAAGTTGACTTTGAACTTGCAATCCTCCTGCCTCAGCCTCCCAAGTCATTGGGATTACAGGCATGTGCCATCATGCTATGCACCATCTCCTGCCTCAGCCTCCCAAGTCATTGGGATTACAGGCATGTGCCATCATGCTATGCACCACCATATATGGCTATGCACCACCATACCTGGCTCTTCATGCTTACTTTTATGTAGAATTGCCATATCATTTTGAGCACTTTGTACTTTTTGGCATTACAAGACATCCCAGACAGACCTTATTCTGTATTTGTTTTATGTCCTAGGGTCAGCCACTTTTTCAACAAGTCCTGGTTATTTTTAATGGAGAATGGGGTTTAGAGCGAAGATCTGGGCTATATATGAGATTATTTCTGTTGGGTCATTTCTATTCCCAGACCCTCTCAATGGAAGAGTTAGGAAACAAATATGATACATATACACATTTTCAACTACATTCATTCTTTTTTTTAATATTTATTTTTTAGTTGTAGTTGGACACAATATCTTTATTTTACTTATTTATTTTTATGTGGTGCTGAGGATCGAACCCAGGGCCTCGTACGTGTTAGGCGAGTGCTCTACCACTGAGCCACAATCCCAGCCCCACATTCATTCTTTTTTTTAAAAAATATATTTAGCTGTAGATGGACACAATATCTTTATTTTATTTTATATTTATGTGGTGCTGAGAATTGAACCCAATGCCTCACACATGCCAACAAGTGCTCTACCACTGAGCCACAACTCCAGCCTCTATATTTATTCCCTTTTTTTTGAACCAGAGAGTGAACTCAGGGGTACTCAACCACTGAGCCACATCCCAGCCCTATTTTGTATTTTATTTAGAGACAGGGTCTCATTGAGTTGCTTAATGCCTCACCATTGCTGAGGCTGGCCTTGAACTTGCAATTCTGTCTCAGCTTTCCCAGCTGCTAGGATTACAGGAGTGAGCCACCACGCCAGGCTTATATTTATTCTCTCTCTCTCTATATATATAATATATATATATATAGAGAGATTATATATATAGATATAATGTTATATATATATATATATATATATATAAGTTGTAGTTGGACACAATACCTTTATTCTGTTTACTTATTTTTATGTGGTGCTGAGAATCGAACCCAGGGCCTCACACGTGCTAGGCAAGCATGCTACTGCTGAGCCACAACCCAGCCCCAATATATTTATTCTTATATTGAATAATATTAAAGAATTTTATTCTTTATTGAAATCTACAAATTCACATAGAAACCTCTAATTCCAATCCCAGCAACACAGGGTTCATGCTTTCTCCCGTTACATATATGTAATTCTGTTCTCTGACAGAAACCTGCATCTATTGTCCTAAAAAAGAAAAAAAAAATATATAAATGTGTTTATATATATGTGTGTGTGTGTGTGTGTGTGTGTGTGTGTGTGTGTGTGTGTACACACACACACGTTTATTTATTTTGGCACCAGGGATTGAACCCAGGGTGCTTAACTACTGAGCCACGTCCCTAGCCCTTTTTATATTTTATTTAGAGACAGGGTCTCACTGAGTTGCTTAGGGTCTCACTAAATTATTGAGACTGGCTTTGAACTTGTGATCCTCCTACCTCAGCCTCCTAAGCCACTGGGATTACAGGCATACCACCCCACATTTCAAAATAATTTTTAATTTAATATACCCTACACATGTAACCAAATTTCCATTGCCACTACCTACAGAGATGCCTTCTTCCCTCACTTGAGTTTCTGACACCTCCACCTGAGATGTCCTACTTCATGAAAGCCTTTCTTACCCACTTCAACACTAAATACCCTGTCCCAATACTAGGTTATACCTTATGCACAAAAGCCCTTTTCTCTCTGCTTGGACCCCAGACCCAGACACTCTCTACATAGATGCCCTGTTTACCTCATTCTGAGGTGCAATCTGCCTTCTTTTCCTGATTCTCCTTTCATATTTTGGGTTCTGAAATCTTATACCAGGCTCCCATCCTACACAAAAGCCCAATTCATCCTGCATGGGTTCTAAAATTGCTCTCTTGTGTAGATACTCTCCTTGCCAACTTTTGTGCCAGTATCCTGCCCTGGGCTGCCTCTCCACCAAAATGCCCTCTTTGCTCTTCTAGTTTTTTGTTTGTTTGTTTTTTGGGGGGAGGATTCTTTTTCTTTTGGTCCTAGAGATTGAACCCAGGGTCACTTTACCACTTAAATATAAAAAAAAAAGAAATATAGCTATTTTTTAGTTTTAAGTGGACACAATATTTTTATTTTACATTTATGTGGTGCTGAGGATCCAATCCAGTGCCTCATGCATGCTAGGAGAGCACTCTACCACTGAGCAAAAACTCCAGCCCTTAGCTATATTTCCAGCCCCATTTATATTTTATTTTGAGGCAGGGTCTCATTAAGTTGCTTAGAGTCTAAGTTGCTAAGGCTAGCCTTGAATTTGTGATCCTCCTGCCTCAACCTTTCATGCCACTGGGATTATAGGTATGCATCATGGTTGCTGGAACCCTTCAGTGTTCTGACAACACACACTATCCCTCCTTACCCTGGTTGGACTCCAATGCCCTGTTCTGGCCCCAACGGCTTCCTCATCCTGCATAGACTTCTAATTTACCTGAACCTACCTAATGATTTTAGCACTGAATTATTCAGGAAGAGGAAAAACTATATACTCATTTTTAGATTAAATCATTGTCTTTCTTCTGTTCTTAAGACACTGTTTTTGGTCCTTTTTATTGAATATGATTTGGTTACATAACTGTTGTAAATGATTCCTTTAAATGAATGTATCTCATAAACTACCAAGTTTACTTAAGATAATGTCAACTTGCCTGTAAATTATAATATCTTATATCACTAATTCATTCAGCTTCCACAACATTTGTTTCAAATCACAATCTCTGTTAAAGGTGACCTGATTTCGACCAAATCAGTGTCAAAGCCAAAGTTTTTTTTTTTTATCAAAGTAGGCTACAAAGCTTTACATGATTAAGCCTCTTTTCCCTCCACCTTTCTTTGGGTGTCTTCCTGGAGGCTCTTCTCCCAATACTCTAGTCTCTATGTAATTCCTGAATCAGGCTAGGTTAGGCCACTCCTGCCTTAAGGCTTTGGGCCTCTGTTCTAAATGGTTCCTCTTACTTTTTTTTTAAAAAATTTTTTAAAAATATATTTATTTATTTTTTTAGTTTTCAGCGGACACAACATCTTTGTTTGTATGTGGTGTTGAGGATCGAACCTGGGCCGCACGCATGCCAGGCGAGTGCGCTACCACTTGAGCCACATCCCCAGCCCCGGTTCCTCTTACTTCAATGCTCTATCCTCAGATGTTCCCATGGCTCATTCCTGTGACTCCTTCAAGTTCTTTTTTTCTTTAATTTATATTATTGTACTAGGGATTGGAACCCAGGGCTCTCTACCACTGAGCTACATTTCCAGCCCTTTCTGTTCCTTTATTTTGAAACAGGGTCTCATTCAGTTGCTGAGGCTAGCCTCAAACTTGCAATCCTCCTGCCTCAACCTCCCAAGTTGCTGGGATTACAGGCATGAGCCACCATGCTTGGCATCCTTCATGTTTTTGTTTGAATGTCACCTTCTCAGTGAACCCAAACTGAAGAACCTACTTAAAATGTTAACTTTAAATTAACTGTCCACTACTCCTATTTTCCTGTTCTATTTCCATATCACATTTCTAATATTACTTAAGTTTGTTTTTCTCCTTACCATATCTACTAAACAGTAGCTGTACAAGGACAGGGATTTTTACCATTTTGCTCATTGTTTGGTAAATATGGAAGGAAACAGTCATTTCCTGAGGCAGTCTGAATCCCCAAACTAAATTAATAGTGCCATCTAGTGTTTGTAGATGGATATGCTGTTAAACTCAGATTGCATTAGCCATGAGATAAATACTACTGGTTTAATTAATTCTGTTACTGTTTTTTTTTTTTTTTTAATTGTCTTCTGTAGTTCTGTAAAAATTAAAATGTTTGCTTTTGGGGCTGAGGATGTGGCTCAAGCGGTAGCGCGCTCGCCTGGCATGCGTGCGGCCCGGGTTCGATCCTCAGCACCACATACCAACAAAGATGTTGTGTCCGCCGAGAACTAAAAAATAAATATTAAAAATTCTCTCTCTCTTTCTCTCCTCTCTCACTCTCTCTTTAAAAAAAAGTTTGCTTTTTTGATACTTGGGATTGAACTATGGGGTGCTTTGCTTCTGAGCTACATCACCAGCCCTTTTTATTTTATTTTATTTATTTATTTATTTTTTGAGACAAAGGTCTCACTAAGTTGCTGAGGCTGGCTTTGAACTTTTGATTTTCTGCCTCAGCTTCTGGAGTCTCTGAGATTACAGGCATTACATACCCTGCCTAAAATGTTTTCAAACATTAAATAGTCTTGAGACATTCTGACTTCTCCAATAGCAACCTCTTTACTCTAACTTGTCTGTTTACAGAATTCCTGTGGTGGCAGCAGTATAATAAATGCCATTTATCTTTTAACCTTAAGGCACTTCTACACCTCCTCCCTATACAAACACACAAAACAAAACAACAAAACCCCAAATATGTCAATGTGGTAATAGTCTTTGTTGTTTGGGCAACTGTGTTGGTATACTTTTTTTCTATAATATCAAAATACATCTGGTATGGTTTGAATGTTCCCATCCAAACTTATGTTGAAATTTAAACCCCATGGTACAATATTATGAGAGTAGAAATTCCAGCATTTTGGTATAGAGCTATAATTCCAGCAATTTAGAAGGCTGAGGCAGGTGGATCACAAGTTTGCGGCTAGCTTTAGTAACTTTGTGAGACTCTGCTCAAAAAAATTTAAATAAACAAATACTTAAATAGGGTCAGCAATGTAGCTCAGTGGTATAGCAGCCAATCCTCAGCACCACCGCTTCCCCCACATACACAAAGGAACTACTTACTGCTTTATAAGACAAAGAAGAGAGAGACCTGAGCTAAGATGTTCTGTCTCACCATGAGTCTTGTGTCACATTGGAATTTTGCTAGAGAGTTGCTACCAACAAAAAGGACCTCATCAAATGTGGCTACCAATGTTGAATTTCCCAGTTTTCAGAACCATAAGCCAAGTAAACCTTTATTTTTTTGTTTTCATTTTTTTACAAATTAGTCTATAGTACTAATTTTTAGCAACAGAAAACAGACTCAAATAGATTATTTGCTTATTTTTAAGTTTTGGGTTTTGCTACACAGTCCCTAAATCAAAGTGATAAAACATTAATGTGGGTAATGATAATATTATGTAAAACAGCATCTGGGGGCTGGGACTATAGCTCAGTGGCAGAGTGTTTGCCTAGTATATGTGAAGCACTGGTTCGATCCTCAGCACCAAATAAAAAATAAATTAATAAACAAAGATATTGTGTGTCCATCTACAACTAAAAATATATATATTTTTTAAAAAAACAGCATCTGAATTCTATAAGATAATAAACATGATCTTATTTAGAAAACATTCCTTTATTTATTTATTTATTTTCTTTATTTTTGGTATAGGAGATTGAGCTTAGTCATAGAGTTAAAATCCTGGCTCTTCAAGATGAACAAGAAGCTAATTTTATTTTATTTTTTTTAAAGGGAGGGAGGGAGGGAGGGAGGGGGAGAGGGAGAGAGAGAGAGAGAGAGAGAGAGAGAGAGAGAGAGAGAGAATTTTTAATATTTATTTTTCAGTTTTTGGTGGACACAACATCTTTCTTTTATGTAGTGCTGAGGATCGAACCCAGCGTCCTGTGCATGCCAGGCTAGCGCGTTACCGCTTGAGCCACATCCCCAGCCCAAAGCTAATTTTAGACAAATAAAACAATACAGAGAATTAAAAAAAAAAAAAAAATCCTGGCTCTTTTTATTTTTTTATTTTGAAAAAGGGTTTAAGTTGCTGAAGCTGGCCTCAAATTTCAATCTTGCCTCCGAAGTTGCTGGGATTGCAGGCATATATCACCACATCCAGTTGGTTTTATTCTTTTTACACTCAAGAAAGTAGAAGCTACAGAATTTGCCTTGCAATTGCTAAGGAATAACCAGTTGATTCTTGCTGCCCTATCACCTCTTTTTGCAACCTACTCAAGACTTTTTCTTCTGCTTTCCAATTGCTCAAGGTTTTCCAGTTGCTATCACTAGTCTAATATTTTAAGATAGATGGAATTATTCAAGTTCCAAAATTACCAATTAATATACCCATTTCTTGAATTTGGTTCATTACAGCTGGATATTAAAAAGAAAACAACTGAATTAGCTGTTAAAGTATGTCCCATTAAAGAGTGATCTATCAAGTAACATTCAGAAGTACTCACATTGTACATTATGCTCTTTAAAGGTAGCATGAATTCCCCAGAATTTCAGATTGATGAAATCTTTCAGAGGAAATTTTGAGTAGGTGATTTCCAGGCTCTCTACATGATTCTAGAAATGGTGCCATCCTAAGCTGGAATTTAGGATTCTTTTTCTAAACATTTACTTGACCTTTTTCTTGGGATGGGGGGGCAGTGGTAGTGGTGCTGGGGATCCAACCCAAGGCCTTGCACATGTTAGGCAAGTGCTCTACCACTGAGCTACACCCCTAGCTCTGATTTCTTAAATTCTCTTAAATATAAGGTTGTTTTTTTTTTGGGGGGGGGAGTGAAATGGGCATTCTCCATCTTTTTTTTTCCTCCTTTTTCTTTTTTGGTATCAGGGATTGAACCCAGGGATGCTTAACTACTGAGCCACATCCCCAGCCTGTATATCTTATTTTGAGACAGGGTCTCACTAAGTTACCTACAGCCTCGCAAAGTTGCTGAGGTTGGTTTTGAACTTGCAATCCTGCTGCCTCCCAGCGGTCTTTCTCCATCTTTGATAAAAATTTCAACATGTGATTTGAGGACTGCTTGCATCAGACTCATCTGGAGAGATGTCCTCTACCTCTGACTTATTACAAAAGAATTTCCAGGGCTGGGGTTGTGGCTCAGAGGTAGAGCACTTGCCTAGCATGGTGAGGCACTGGGTTTGATTCTCAGCACCACATAAAATAAAATAAAGACATTGTGTTCGCCTATAACTAAAATATATATATATATATATATATATATATTAAAAAAAAAAAAAGAATTTCCAGCAGAGCTCAGGGAATCTGTCTTTTAACATCTCCCTGCAACCTCCACCATGCCCAGATGATTTCTATATGTGCCTAAGATTAGAGGATCTAGGGGATAATTTTGAAAATTAAACCATTACTTGGCCTGGGGATGTGGCTCAAGCGGTAGCGCGCTCGCCTGGCATGCGTGCCGCCCGGGTTCGATCCTCAGCACCACATACCAACAAAGATGTTGTGTCCGCCGAAAACTAAAAAATAAATATTAAAAAATTCTCTCTCTCTCTCTCTCTCTCTCTCTCTCTCTCTCTCTCCCCCTCTCTCACACTCTCTCTTTAAAAAAAAAACAAAAAAAACCATCACTGACATTTGGATTGTTGGATTCTTTTCTATTACAGATCACAGACAAGAACTTCAAGAAATATCATGTAAAAATCTAATTATAAGAAGACCAAATAAATTTTAGGAGACTAATAATTAACAAATCTATTTATAAGATTGAATGTCCTTTGGTTGTAAATTACACGTGTGCACTGTCTCAATGAATTATATGTGTGAAACATCTCAAAGAATTCTTTGGTGGATGTTGTTTAATCCTGACTTGCCATCCATAAAATTAACCAGCTGCCCAAAGTTTTTACTATGCTACCCACACACCAGTCTCCAGTAACCCCTGAGGCATTCTCTGAACAAGCCTCATTTCCTATATAAAAGGAAATGGGCTTAAAATGAACTGAGTTTGGTCAACTGTACAAAACTTAGGCTGATTAAACTGAAACAGGTTATCAAAGGAGACTGCAAATTCTGCAGCTTTAAAGATGCTTTAAAATAGGAAATATTTTAATTTTGGATAAGCACGGTATACAGTGGTATAAAGCTAAAGGATTCAAACAGAAGAAGCTTCTTTCTAGGTTTATAATTTTTAAAAATAACTTTATTTATTTATTTTACGTGGTGCTGAGAATCAAACTCAGTGCCGTGCATGTGTTAAACAAGCGCTCTACTACTGAGCCACAATCCCAGTCCTTATATTTATAATTTGACTAAACCAGCTCTCTACCTAATTGAAAGTTAACCTGTTCTTGTTTGTTTTTTTTTTTTTAATTATTTTATTGTTGGTTGTTCAAAACATTACATAGTTTTTATTATACCATATTTCACAGATTGATTCAAGTGGGTTATGAACTCCCATTTTTACCCCGTATACAGATTGCTGTGTCACATCAGTTACATTTCCATTGATTTACAAATTGCCTTTCTAGTGACTGATGTATTCTGCTGTCTATCCCATTCTCCACTGTCCCCTCACCCCTCCCCTCCCCTCCCCTCCCCTACTCTCTCTCCATCCCCTCTACTATAAATCGTTTCTTCCACTTATATAATTTTTCTCCTACTCCTCCTTTCCTCTTATATGTAATTGTGTATAACCCTGAGGCTCACCTTCCAGTTCCATGCCTTGTTTGTTTTTTAACAAGCTGACCCTGTCAAGAATTCCATGCCCTTCTCTGATAACATAATAGCCTCTTAAGAATACTTTATAGAAACATTGTTTAAATGCACATAACATAAAATGATGGAAACTATTTAATTTGATGACACCACATAATTACTCTTCTTTCATATAAAGTTTTATATATCAAATTACCACTGACCCACAACCCCAGTCCTTATACTTTGTTTTTTAATTGCCTCTTACTCCTGATTATTATCAGGTGTCACCACCGGTCTTAAAATCTAAATAACAGTTCAACCAAAGTCACTCACCTTGCAGGTCTTCCTTCTTTGGAGTCAGGGTGCATGGCGCTTTTGTTGGCAGAACAGAAAAGAAATACCAAGAATTAAAAATCCATAACACAACTGGGAGCCCTTAACCTAATTTAAGAATTGACTTGAAATCACCTTTATCAAAAACTAAAGATCTCTTCAAAAGAATGACTAGTTGGTAAAAGATCTACAGGAAGAGTTCTCATTGAAAGACATAACACTAAAGATAATTTGTGAAACTGTAATAAAAATTTACCGGATAAAATTTTAAAACATAATTGTGTTTTCTTTCAAGTCATCATGGAAAAATCTTTTAGTTTAAAATATGTAATTCCATATTTGGACTTGAGCCACGGTTTCTGGATTTGTTTAATATATCTGTAGAACCAATGATCTTCACTCACCATCTTATACTTTCTGAATGAAAATCGAATAGATTGGTGGTTTTAATGGCTAGATTTTTGGTAAACTCGTTATTTTGACATTTTCTCTCTCTGCTGACGAAAGCTTCTTACAATTCGACAGAGAAATAAATGAGGCAATATAAGTTTGGAGAAGATGGACCAAGAAAGAGGAGGAAAACCAGAGTTCTACCCTTCAGCTTGTTAAATCTTCATTTTATTTAAGCTTCACTTGACTGTAAAATTAGAGACTGAAGAAACTGTTTAAAACCTCTTCCAAAAGTTTTGAACAGAAACGCTAGTCAGTTGTCAACACAGTTAACCAAGTGCATCCTGATTTTTAAAAAGATGTTTTCCTTTGTGATGTAAAAAAATATGGAAGTCGGAATTTCAATGGGTCAGGCTTCTAGGCCTCGTAGGAACTCAAGAATTGGCAACAAAGTCACGTGTTTTAAACAGGGTATACAGATATCCAAGTGTCCAGGAAAATAATTTTGAGTTAACTGCCGACAAATTTACCCGAAAGCCCTGTGAATGACACAACTTCAGATTTCACGGACATTTTGGGGCTGGGCCCGGAAGGTTATAATTTGATGAAACTTAGGCGCCAGCAGTGGGGTTTTTTTTCCAAGGTCGCTTACGAAATAAGATGCAGAAGAAACACTGTCTCAAATTTCCCAAAGCCGTCCTCACAGGAGACTGGTTACCCGCGGTGGGAAGTGGTGTGGAGACGTTCCCCAACCATTTTTATCTACGTAACGATGCCTCCAACCCCAGGCGGACAGCGCTGCCTCTGCCGCCAGCTATAGCTGAAGCGCCCGGCGCCGCGAAGGAACCTTTCGGCCAGCCCCGCAGTGCTGACGGGCATCGTCACTAGCCAATGGGCGCTCTGGAAGGAGGGACAGGGAGGCCGAGGGGCGGGATTTCCCGCGCGGCCCCTGGGCTCCTGGCAGGAGCTACACGGGCGGTGTCCGCGGCTGCGCCTAGAATAGGGCGGGCAGGCGCGCTAATCTGTGGGCGGCCGCCGCGTCTTCTGCCGCCGCCCTCCCTTCGCCACCATGCCGGGGATCGACAAGCTGCCCATCGAGGAGACGCTGGAGGACAGCCCGCAGGTGAGGCGCGGGCGACGGCAGCGGGCGATGTGGGAAAGCCGGGCGGGCTAACCGCAGGCCTGGCGCTGCCGCCGCAAGTGCCCGCCCCAGCCCAGGTGGGCGCCGCCGCCGCCCAGGTGTTCCCCCCCCCCCCCCGACCGCGGGCCGCACCCCGAGCCGCGGAGGCCCTGTGCGCAGCCCGAGGCCCGCATAGGCCCGCGTGGCTGGGCCGAGGGCCGCGGGTGGAGATCGAGCCGCCGCCTATCGTGGGGCTGGCGGTCACGTACGCGCCACGTCTCCTGTTTATTTGACGGAAGATGCTGTTTTTATCGCGATGGTGTGAGGTGATAAATCCCCAATCTGGAGAAAATGCAGAGAAGGGGAGAACCCCGGTAGTCTTGTTAATGGATTTCGGAGGCTCGGTATGCTAGGGAAGGAAATGGCTAGTTTTTCTTCTGGAGGTGTGAGAGGCTGTGTGTGAAGAGCCATCGGCGAAGCCAGTTATGGGTGCTCAAGCCTGCTTGCGACCTCCCCGCCTAGTGTGCGGGTGTAGCGGCAGTAACTGGCCGCTGTCACTCGAGCTATGCACAGCTTGTGATGGACGGCGCCTTCCAGGACTGCTGCGCCGCTCGCTGCGGACTTGGCCCTGATAAACTCATCAAAATAAAAGCCTTGTGTTCTGTGTTTTGTGCTTTGGGGATGATGCTCTAGTGATTGCTTAAGCTTAATATGATTTTGGAAAATGTAATATTTTATATACATAAACACACTCAACAATAAAATCGTCTATATTAAAAATGGTGTTGGAAGCAGTTCTAAGTTGTATGGAGAAACTTCACCGTGTGCCTGGCATTTTTACACAATAAGATTTGAGAGGGTGTTACTGTTCACTTAGAATGAAAAAAATTCTGAAATACTTACTTTAGAAATAAGATAGCACATATGTCTTGTACTTTTAGTTTGCTGTGCCCGCCCTCCCCCCCAAGAAAAAGAAACAAAAAGGAGGAAAGGGCTAGATTCTCCCTTTACTGGGTTGCACTTCTGCCATGTGTTTTGTGTCAGTGTCAGTTGCCAAGTTGAAATTGGGCTCTGATTGTAGAATTGATTTGTTCTTTTTCTTTCTGAAAGTTATCTTCACAGGTCAGTTTATTGCTGGCAATGTACTCCTATCAGCCTATAATGACAAAGAGAAACCCACATGTTGCTTTATCTTGACTGCCAGTGTAGCCTGTTTTTTTTTTTTTTGGCGGGGGGGGGGGGGCGGGGATACCGGGGATTGAACTCTGAGCCACGTCCCCAGCCCTATTTTGTATTTTATTTAGAGACAGGGTTTCACTGCCTCTCTTTTGCTGAGGCTATCTTTGAACTCATGACCCTCCTGTCTCAGTCTCAGAGCTGCTGGGATTATAGGCCTACGCCACTTTGCCTGCCTCTGATCAAATTTTTCCTTATTAGTTCCTCAGTATAAAGTTATAAGCTATATTTGTTTCAGATGATTTGCAACAATTTTGTGGGTTGCATGGGTCAGGTGCTCTTTGTCATTTTACTTTTTATTATATAAGACTCAACAAGTTGCTTTCTTCCTTTACCTGGCCTATATGATTTTTTACAGCCCTTAAAGTCTATAAATAGCTCAGTATGGTTTGCACAGTGCCCTAGCCATGACTAGAGGCAGAGATAATTTTCAACTTTTCACACAATTAGTTTACAATTTGAGAATTAGTTTGTTTTTTTATAAGCATGTCTCTTGTTAGTATCAGTTTTATATTGAATTTTAATGAAATAGTCATGTTGACATTCAGTTTCTAGAGGTAATAAATTTGAACAAGGTAATATTTATTTGGGAAAATTACTTGGGAAGCTGGGATTTAGGAAAGTAAGACACTGGGGGTAATTTGTTTTGTTTTTGGTACTGGGGTTTTAACTCATGCCCTACCACTGAGCTATATCCAAACCCTTTTTATTTTTGAGACAGGGTCTCACTGAATTGCCCAGGCTGACCTCAAACTTGCAGTCCTCCTGCCTTAGTCTCCTGAATTGCTGGGATTATAGGTTTGTGCCATTGAGCCTAATTCTTTGGGAGAACATTAAGGCAGGATGGATAGCCTTGGATCTGCAACTGAGGAGATGGAGATTGTAGCCTCCACTGCCACTTAGTGCCTTCCACTTTAAAGGCAAATTGCTCATTTTTCCCCCAAATTTATTGTACATAATAGTTCTGTTTTTAAAAATATAGCTTACATGTCTTCATTTTTTCTTAATGAAAAGAATTTGAAAGACGGCATGATTCCTTTAATTTTTTTTAAATATTTTTTTAGTTGTCTATGGACCTTTATTTTATTTGCTTATTTATATGTGGTGCTGAGAATCAAATGCAGTGCCTCACATGTATAAGGCAACTACTCTACTGCTGAGCTACAACTCTAGCTCCCCCCCCCCAACCACTTTTTTTTTTTTTTTTGAGAGGAGGTCTTACTCACTATATTGGCCAGGATAGCTGGAGAGATTCTTTTACCTCTTGAGTAGTTGTCACTAAAGGCTTGTGCCACTGTGCTCAGTTTTCCTCAAATTCTTCTATAAATAGGGCTGAGCAGGGCATGGTGGCTCACATCTGTAATCCCAGCAACTCAGGAGGCTGAGGCAGGAGAATCACAAGTTCAAGGCCAGCCTCAGCAACTTAATAAGGCCCTAAGCAACTCAGACCTTGCCTCACTGAAAAATAAAAAGGGCTGGGCACCGTGGCACACACTTGTAACTCCACCAACTTCAGAGGCTGAGGCCTAAGAATTGCAAGTTCAAAGCCAGCCTCAGTAAATTAGTGAGGCCCAAGCAATTTAGACCCTTTCTCAAAATTAAAAAAATAAAAATAAAAGGGCTGGAGATGTGACTCAGTGGTTAAGCACCCCAGGGTTTAATTTCCAGTACCAAATAAATAAATAAAATGAACCAGGCTGGGAATGTTGCTGGGTGGTAAAGCACCTCTGGGTTCAGTCTCCAGTACCCACCCCCCAAAAAATAGGGACTGAAATTAATGCTTTTAGGCAAAAATTTTTGTTCTTATTTTGGACTATGTAAGCCTAAGGAATAATAGAGTATATGAAACTTTTAAAGTTCCTAATACAAATTTTTTATTAGATTAATTGATCCTTATCAAAAGTGACCTGTTGTTGCTATGTGAAAAAATTAGAGCTTGGGAGTCATGAAAGGCCATCAGGGATTATAGTTATCTTTTCCTTAATTTTAGATTTTTTTTTAATATACTGGGAATTGGACCCAGGGTCATATACTATAAGGCATTCTAACACTGAGTCTAAACCTTTAGTCCCTTTTTTAAAGTTTTTGTTTTATGGTACTGGGGGATAAACCTAGACCCTCATGCATGCTAGGCAAGTGTTCCACCACTGAACTACACTCCCAGCCCATTTTATTTTCATACCCAGGGATGCTTTACCACTGAGGTACATCCCCAGTCCGTTTAATGTTTTTAAATTTTAAGATAGTCTCTCTAACTTGCTGAGGCTGAGTTGGAACTTAATCCTCCAGCCTCATTCTCCCTAGTTGCTGGGATTACAGGTATGTACCATTGCATCCCAGTCCTTTTCATTTAATTTTGAGACAGGGTCTTGCTAAATTGCTCATTCTGGTCTTGGAACTTGTGATCCTCCTCCCTCAGCCTCCTGAGTTGTTGGGATTACAGGCTTGCACCACTATACCTGGCTTCCCTCTTTAAATTTTGATTTATAGAACTGGGCATGATGGCCCACAACTATAATTCCAGCAGCTCAGGAGGCTGAGTCAGGAGAATCACAAATTGGAGGCTAGCCTCAGCAAATTAGTGAGACCCTGTCTCTAAATAAATAAATAAATGGACTAAAAAAGAAAAAAAGTAGCTCAGTGGTAAAGTGAGCCCCTGGGTTCAATTTTCAGTATACTCTTCAAAAAAAAAAAAAATATATATATATATTAAATTTAACAGTAATTGTATTAAAATAGGAGGAATTTGCAAAGTCCAGATTCACTAATTGTAAACATCTTTAGAATTATTTTGCCCAAACCATACCATTCTGCAAAAGTTACCTGTAGAAGCACAAAATCTTAAGCCTACAATAGATGGTTTGTCTGTATTTATATATTATTCCGAAAATCAGAATCAAAATAAAACTTTATAATTACAACCTTTAAAAAGAATTGATTTTATGTATATATATCTTAATGATTCATGTATAATACGATATTGAAAACCACCCTGTTCACAAATGGAGGCTTCCTTCTTTTCATAACATGAAATACTCCTGATTATGGAGTGTGTTCCCCCACATTTTGACATCTCAGATTGTAATTCCCCTTAGAGATGTTTATTTATTTATTTTTTTAATGAAACAAGATCTCATAATGTTGCCCAGGCTATCTTCAAACTCATAAGCTGAAGTGATCTATCTGCTTTAGCCACCCAAGTAGCTGGAACTATAGGCATGTGTGATCATGGCGTCTGTGGTATTTTAACAATTGCTATTAGCCAGGTGGCAGCTCCACTCTCCCTTGTATGCAAATGTACATTTTGGTTGTTGCTCCTAGTGGCAATTGTGGCCAAGTGCAGTCTTTGCATTTAGCCAACAAATTGATTTGAGGAAAGAATGTCAGTCCTGGTTGTTTGAAAATCTTTTTTTTTTTTTTTTTTATTTTTTAAAGAGAGAGTGGGGGGGGGAGAGAGAGAGAATTTTTAATATTTATTTTTTACTTCTTGGCAGACACAACATCTTTGTTTGTATGTGGTGCTGAGGATCGAACCCGGGTCGCACGCATGCCAGGCAAGCGTGCCACCGCTTGAGCCACATCCCCAGCCCTGTTTGAAAATCTTACTTTTCTATCTGGTAGAAACAAGCCTTATCATCAAAACTTAACTGAACAAGCATCTATCTCTTACAAGAAATTTTTAGGAACTAGGTGTGGTGGTACATGTCTGTTAATCCCATGATTTTGAAGACTGAGAAAGTAGGATTGCAAATTCAAGGACTTAAATCCCCAATACAAAAAAAAAAAAAAAAAAAAAAAAAGTTAGGGACTAAACTGAAGCACTTCTAAGAAATACTTGTCATCCCATGGTACTGAGAAAAGTATGAGAAAACATCGATATTTAGGATGTGAATTGGAAAATGATTTATTGGACTTTTGATTGAACTGAGTATAAAAGTTTTAGGAATATATTAAATTTATGCTGCTTATATATTTTTTAGATGTTTACATGAGAGCATATATGATAACATTCTGTCTGAAGGTTTGTTTCCATAAATATAAAGGCAAAATATTAAAACATAAAAAAGCCTAGCTGGAGCAAGCCTGTAATCCAAGAGACTCAGGAGGCTGAGGCAGGAGGATCCTGATTTCAAAGCTAGCCTCAGCAATTTAGTGAGGCCCTAAGCAACTCAGTGAGACACTGTCTCTAAATAAAATACAAAAAGGGCTGGGGATGTGGTTCAGTGGTTAAACGCCCCTGAGTTCAATCCCTAGTACCAAAAAATAAAAATAGAAAAGAACTAGGTCAGTGGTAGATACCTCTGGATTCAGTCCACAGTACCAAAAGGGGGGTGGGGTACTGGCCTATCAAGATTTCCTGATGCGTGTGTGTGTGTGTGTGTGTGTGTGTGTGTGTGTTTTGCTGGGGATTAAGCCCAAGGTCTTGTGCATGTGAGGTTATCCTACCAATTGAGGATTATTGGTTATTAGGTTATCCTATCATCTGAACTATATTCCCAGCCCTGATGCTTTCTTTTACACAGACATATTTAAAAAAAAAATTTTTTTTGTGGTGCTAGACATTGAACCGTGGAATTTGCACATGCTAGGCATGTATTCTCTCACTGACCTCCATCCCCAGTCCATCTTTTTTACATCTTAAGATAGCACTGATGGGAATGGGAGTAAAGCTAGAGCACTAGAGTGAAAAAGATTATGTCAAATTCAGCAGGTGGTGTATGCTTGTATTCTCAGCTACTTGGAGACTGAGGCAGGAGGACTGCTTGAGCTGAGACCAGTCTGAGCAATTTAGATCATGTCTCCGAAATTAAAAAATCAAAACTAAACTAAAAACAGCTTCTATCAAATCCAAATCTCAGAGGCTTGGGGAAGTAGGGGACTGATAATATGGACTGCTTAAACCAGCATAATAATAATCTTGTGTTCCCCCAACCCTCCCCACTTTATACTGTATTGACTTAGCTTTTGACTTCTGGACGAAAGGAATAAGAAGCTAGGGAATAAAATATAAGGTCATTTTTTAGATTTTTAAGCTTAAGTTATCTCAGTACTTATTAGTATTCTAATTTTTCCATTGCCTTTGGGGAAAAAATGGTGATCATCATTTGCTTTTGATAAACTGAGTTTCCTTTTCTTTGATTTTTTTTTCCCCCCTAGTACTGGGGATTGAACCCAGGGCACTCTACAAATATATGAAAAAGTGTTCAACATCTTTAGCAATTAGAGAAATTCAAATCAAAACTATTTTTTCATATATTTGTTGATCAATTGTATTTCTTATTCTGTGAAGTGTCTGTCTAGTTCCTTAGCCCTTTTATTGATTGGGTTATTTGTTTTGTTGGTGTTTTTTTAGTTCTTTATATATCCTAGAGATTAATGCATGTGGTAAAGATTTTCTCCCAATCTGTATGCTCTCTCCTCTCCTTAATTATTTCCTTTGCTGAGAAGAAGCTTTTTAATTGGAAGCCATCCCATTTATTGATTCTTGATTTTACTTCTTGCATTTTAGGAGCCTACTACACTACACTACCTTTGTTCTCTCATCTACCATCTTAAGTGCAGAATTTAAAATTTTAAATTTTAATCTGTAGTGTTTCTTCTTAACTTAATACAATTACAGAAATTCTAACCAATAAAATTACACCATTGTTGTTCCTCCTAAAGTTTTTGTAACATATTTGGGAAAATATTGTGATGTAGTTGGAAAATACCTCATTTTTAATGAAGTGAAACAGAGAAAAAAAACCCCTGACTTCTTAGCATTACTGTAAAAAGAGAAAATAGATTAAAACTCATAATTACTAGAGCTCTATTATCTTACTATTTTTGCTTCTTTTAGGAAAAAAAGTTTTCCCATCTTATCTATATACCAATTAACATAGCTTTTTAATTTATTTTCTTTTATACAGACAAGGTCTTTACTAGGCGTTTTTGAAGAAGATGCTACAGCTATTTCCAACTATATGAACCAATTGTATCAAGCTATGCATCGGATTTATGATGCACAGGTAAAAAGCTAAGGTCTAATACAATGCTGTTTAAAAATTAATCTTTGAGCCCCATAAGGACAGAGAATAGTGTCTGTTTTGTTTATTGGTGCCTAGCCTTGTCCTGAAATACTGGTAATAAGTATTTGTTGAAAGGATGAATGAACATTAAATATATTGTATACCAGAGTTTACATTTCTGTTACTAGTGTATAGTTTGTAGCACCACAAAAGTAACAAGATTGAAACATCAGTCCCTTCTCCCCAAACACAGTAAGAAGAGCTTTCTTGTTAAAAATCACTAACAGTGGCACATGCCTATATCCCCATATCTTGGGAGGCCGAGGCCGGAGGATTGCAAGTTCAAAGCCAGCCTCAGCAATTTAGTGTGGTCCTAAGAAACTTGGTGAGATCCTCTCTCTCTCTCTCAAAAAAAAAAAAAAAAAAAAAAAAGTAGGGGCTGGGGTTGTGTCTCAGTAGTTAAGTACCCCTGGGTTCAATCCCTAGTACAAAAAATAAAAATAAAAATAAATCAGTAAGTAGCTGAGTGCTGTAGTTCACACCTCTAATCCCAGTGACTTGGAAGGCTGAGGCAAGAGGATTACAAATTCAAAGTCAGCCTCAGCAATTTATTGAGACCTTGTCTCAAAAAATAAAAAGTGCTGGGGATTTAGCTCAATGGTAGTTTTCCTGGGTTCAATCCCCATTACTGAAAGAAAATAAAAATCACCAATAGTAGTATTCATTTAAGATTTGACTTAAGAGGGCTGGGGTTGTGGCTCAGTGATTAAGTACCTGCTGGGTTCAATCCCTGATACCAAAACAAAACAAAAAACCCTTTCATATGATTGTGTTGCTGTGTTATGACTAAGTCAACCACATTTTTTAAAAAACATTTTTTAATTGTCAATGGACCTTTTATTTATTTATTTATATGTGGTGCTGAGAATCAAACCCAGTACCTCACACATGTCAGGCAAGTGCTCTACCACTACTCCAGCCCCTAAGTCAACCACATTTTGCTTTTTTTTTTTTTTTTTTTTTTTTTTTTGCGGGGGGTACCAGGGATTAAATCCAGGGGCAGTTAACCACTGACCACTGAGTCACATCCCAGCCCATCTATTTTTTATTTTGATACAGGGTGACAGGGTCTCCCTAAATTGCTTAGAGCCTTGCTAAGTTGCTGAGACTATCTTTGAACTTGTGATCCTTCTGCCTCAACCTCCCAAGCCACTGGGATTATTGGTATACAACAGCATGCCCAGTAGTCAACAACCATATTTTGGTTGTATGTTATTAAATGCTTATAGTCTGGCATCAGCATCTAGAGAGAATGATAACCAGTCATCTATGTAGAATCTAAAGATTTTGCTAAGGCTTTGTACAGTTTGCTTTTTATCTTTTAAAATATTTAACACTAAAAAAACAAAATTGAAAAAATGCACCTATGTATCAGTGGTTTCATACTGTATATGATGTTTTTAAAATTAATTTAAAATAAAGAATATAGCATGTAGATTTTTTTACAAAAAAATATTTAATGCTTAGTTTTATTATCAAAGAAAAGCAGCAGCAGCAGCAGTAGCAGCAGCAGCAGCAGCAGCACATACTTGGAACCTTGCTGAATTCCTTGCTGAATTCTCTTTTATGGTTGAGTTTCTTTTTGAAATGCTTTAATGGTAGTAATAAAGGTGGCCTATGTAGGTATCTTTGATTAAAACTTTTTTCTTGATAAGTAATATTGTGCTAATTTGAATACTAATCTTTTTCCATAGAATGAATTAAGTGCAGCAACACACCTGACTTCGAAACTTTTAAAAGAATATGAAAAACAGGTATCGAATATCAGATATTTAAGAGCATGATTTAAAATATACCATAATATTGTATCTGTACAGATAAGGACTTCCTCATCAAGAATCTTTAAGCTTTCCTGACTTCACAGAATATGCCATTGAGATTTCAGTATAGCCCTTATGTTAAGATAATTATAATGATTTAATGCTAGGTACCGAGGCTATCTAGTTTGCCTTTCATTCATTTATTTATTTATTTTTTTACAAATGAAGAAACAGTCTTGCTCAAGATTACAGGGATTTTGGAGGAACTAGAGCTAAATTCCAAATCACTGAATTCCTAGCATAGTATAATGTTTCTTAATTATGAAAATTACTGTATTAAAATGACATTTCTGGAGCTTATTTGAAATTTAGAAATTTTCTGAAGTTACTTGAAAATTTAAATTCTGATGCTATCAGTTAGAAGATTCATATAGTGTTGAACTTTTACTTCATCTCTGTTTAACATTTTTTTAGCGTTTTCCATTGGGGGGTGATGATGAAGTTATGAGCTCTACTTTACAACAGTTTTCGAAAGTTATAGATGAGGTAAGTATTTATTTTGCTTGAATAAGTTATTTTATAATTAAGTTACTCAAGTTATTCGGTTTTTTATTGGGAACTTTTATTGTTATGATTATATGAGTAAAGCTTTGTTATAAAACTTAAAGAAGTACCTTATTTCCACATCCTGGTTGCTATCTTATAAAAATAATATTTTCTTTATCTAATTAAAATAAATTGTTTTTGAGGAACAAGCTAATAGATGGGCTTTCTCTCTTCCCAGACCATGTATTATTTGTTTTTTTCATTGTTATTTGATGTAGGCAGTGAGAGAAGAGTGAAGCTGTGAACTATGGCTAAGCCCTTTGTGGCTTCTATTTTGTCATTAAGCAACATTTTACTGTTCAGTCCTTATTAATCCTTCTATCCCAAACAGCTGAAATTGACTATTGGTTTCTCAAACCAGTCATCTTTAACCAATCGTATAACAAAACAAAACAGACCTAGAAGGTAGGAAGAAGAAAGATAGTGAGAGATGTATGGAGAGTTCAACAGTTGTTCTCTAGTATTGCATGAAAATACTTTGTATATATATGTGTGTATATATGTGTATACACACACACACACACACACATTTTTGCCATACTGGGGAATAAACCTGGGGCCTTGTATGTGCTAGGAAGAGCTTTCAACCATGAGATATACCTTCAGCACCAATTTTAAAATATTTTAATAATTCTTTATGGCAGAATATTATCCTAGGAGAGTAGTGTAAAGAAATAATATTTATAGGAAATGGAATGTTTTTCATTTAAAAAAATATGGTAAAGTACTATAAAATTTGTCACTTGTGACATTTAATACATTCAAAATGTTATGCAGCCATCACAACTGTCTAGTTCCAGAACATTTTCATCATCCCAAAGGAACTGTCTACCTATTAAGCCGTCACTTTTCCATTCCTATTCTTCCCAGTTCCTGGTAACAACTTAATCTGCTTTCTGTCTCTTTGGATTTGCCTGTTTTGAGTCAGGTGTGGTAGTGCACACCTGTAATCCCAGTGACTTGAGAGGCTGAGGCAGGAGGATCACAAGTTCAAGGCCAGGCTCAGCAATGTAGTGAGGCCCTATGCAACTTACCTAGACTCTGTCTTAAAAAATAACAAGGACTGGGCATGTGGCTAGTTATTGAATGCCCTTGGATTCAATCCCTGGTACCAAAAAAAGAAAAAGAAAAAATATGTATTTGCCTGTTTTGAATATTTCATATAGTAGGACCCATATAATTTGTGGACTTTTGTATCTATCTTCTTTCACTTAGCATGTGTGAAAGGTATATTCATGTTGTAATGTGTCAACATTTCATTTCTTTTTTGGCTGAATAAAATTTCATTGTATGGGTATACCATATTTGATTTGTCTGTTTGTTATGGATATTTTGGCTCTTTCCACCTTTTGGCTGGTATGAATAGTGCTGCTGTGATCATACATATTCAAGTTTGGTTTTTTTCAAACACCAGTTTTCAGTTCTTTGAAGTATATGTCTAGGAGTGGGATTGCTTGGTTATATGGCAACTTTATGTTATTTATTTATTTATTTATTTTTCAGTTTTCAGTGGACACAACATCTTCATTTTATTTTTATGTGGTGCTGAGGATTGAACCCAGCGCCCTGCGTGCTACCGCTTGAGCCACATCCCCAGCCCCTATGTTTTTGTTTTTGAGACAGGGGCTTGCTAAGTTGCCAAGGCTGGCCTGGAATGTACCTTTATGTTTAACTCTGAGAAATCACCAATTTTCACCAGTGCCCGTTCCATTCATATCGCCACCTGCAATATTGGAGGGTTCTAGCTTTTCTGCGTTCTTGCCAAAAATGGATTTTCCCATTTTTTTTAAAAAAATTAGAGCCATCTAAGTGGGTGTCATGTGGTATCTCATTATCATTTTGATTTGCATTTTCTTGATAGTTAATGATATTGAGCATCTGTTCATGTGGTTATCAGCCATTTGTATATCTTCAGAGAAATGTCTATTTAGATCCTTTGCCCACTTTAAGTTGGGTTTTCTGCCTTTTCATTATTGAGTTTTAAGAGTTCTGTATTCTAAATACAAGTTTCTTACTTAGGTAAGTAATTGACAAACATTTGCTCTCACTCTATGGTTTACCTTTTCACATTCTTGATAGTATCCTTTGATGCATTAAAGTTTTTAATTTTGATGAAGTACAATTTATATTTTATTTTGAAGTGTTTTTGGTATCATGTCTAAGAAATCATTGCCAAATTAAAACCACACTGAGATTTCATTTCACTCCAGTCAGAATGGCAATTTTCAAGAATACAAGTAATAATAAATGTTGACAAGAGACTGTAGGAAAAAAGTTACACTCATACATTGCTCATGGGACTGCAAACTGGTGCACCCACTCTGGAAAGTAATATGGAGATTCCTTAGAAAATTTGGAATGGAACTACCATTTGACCCACTTATCCCACTCCTTGGCACATACCTAAAGGATTTAATCTGTGGAACCAACCTAGGTACTCTTCAACAGATGAATGGATAAGGAAAAGGTGGTATATGTACACAGTGGAATATTACCCAGCCATAAAGAAGAATGAAATTATGGCATTTGCTAGTAAATGGATGGAACTGGAGACTATCACGTAAGTGAAACAAGCCAATGCCAAAATACCAAAGGCCAAATGTTCTGTCTAATATGTAGATGGTAACACACATGGGAGTGGGGGTGAATAAAAGTTTACTGGATTAGACAAAGGTGGACAAAGGTGAACAAAGGTAAGGGAGGTGGGATGGAAATCGGAAAGACAGTAGAATTAATTGGACATAACTTTCCTATGTTCATATATGAATATATGACCAGTATAACTCCGCATCATGTACAACCACAAGAAAGGGAAGTTAATCTTATCTTCCTGCTCTTCCTCCCTGCTCTGTTCTTAGTTGTTCTCATTATATCAAAGACATTTGGTATTTGTTTTTTAGGGATTGGCTAGCTTCACTAAGCATAATCTGCTCTAGTGCCATCCATTTCCCTGCAAATTCCATGATTTTGTCATTTTTTAGTGCTGCGTAATATTCCATGGTGTATAAATGCCACATTTTTTTTTATCCATTCATCTATTGAAGGGCATCTGGGTTGCACATAAGAGGTTGTGAGGGGAACGGGAAAATAAACAAGGAGAGAAATGAATTACAGTAGATGGGGTAGAGAGAGAAGATGGGAGGGGAGGGGAGGGGTGGGGGGATAGCAGAGGATAGGAAAGGTAGCAGAATACAACAGTTACTAATAGGGCATTATGTAAAAATGTGGATGTGTAACCGATGTGATTCTGCAATCTGTATATGGGGTAAAATTGGGAGTTCATAACCAACTTGAATCTAATGTATGAAATATGATATGTCAAGAGCTTTGTAATGTTTTGAACAACCAATAAAAAAAAAGAGTGAAAAAAAAAAGAATGGGAAGTTATATTCCATGTATGTATAATATGTCAAAATAAATTCTACTGTCATGTATAACTAAAAAGAACAAAAAGAAATAAAAAAAAATCATTGCCAAGTCCAGGATCACTTTAAGTTTTCTTTTAAGAGTTTTAAATGGATTTTTTTTTTTTTTTTGCTATATGATACTTTTTATCACATTAATTTTAGTGTTTTTCGTGAAAGGTATTAGAGTTTTTTTTTAAAAAATAGATTGCTCTCTAACGACATTTATTAGTTATAAATGGTTTCTGTTAGTTATTTGGCCTTTTTTGTCTTTCTTTTACTAGCTTAGCTCTTGTCATGCTGTACTCTCAACTCAACTTGCTGATGCCATGATGTTCCCCATTACCCAGTTTAAAGAAAGAGATCTGAAAGGTATTGAAGTCAAGGACTTGTATTTACTTTTGTCAGTTGCCAGAAGATCAATTCTTGTAAGATGCGTTTTACTTTATACCTAAACCATTTCAGACCACTGCCTGTGCCACTTTTACTATCATCAGTCACCAAACATTTATAGGAGCTTTTGATAGGTATTAAACTACATACTGACAAATACTATTATAAAGTATCCCTTTCCTGGAGAAATCCTAGAGAAAGAGATAGGTAAACACGTAATTAGGACACTGTCTCTCTTTTAATTAGGGAATGAGAAGGTTCTGTGAGGGCTCAGAGGAGAGTCAAGAAGGCTTCACCAAAGATTTGACATGAACATTGAACAGTGAGAAAAAATGTGCCAGGAGAAGAATCACTGTTGTTAGGGGGACTAGAATGCACAAACGTATGGCTGATAGATATATATATACCTTGTTTTGAGGATAATAAGAAATTCAGTGTGACTGCAGTGTTGAATGTGTCAGGACAAGGCAGCAGATAAATCTAGAATTAGATGGAACTAGATGATGCTAAAGATGTTGGACTTGAGTTTATGAACAAAGAGAAGCCAATGGAGGTCTTTTAGTAGTAAAGAGCCACAATCCTTTTGTATTTGGAGGATGGGATTGTGTGGATTTGGTGTGTAGGAGAATGGACTAAGAAGTTGTGAGAGTTCAATGAGGTATAACCAAGACCTGGATTAGGATAGTGGCACAGAGTATAGAGGTTTGTATGGGCATAGCAGAAGGCAGGGATGCCAGCACATCTAACAACCTATGACTTAGTAGTTTGTGGTTATTTTTTTTTTGCCAATTTAGGGTTACTAGGTGATAAAAGGAGAGTTTTATAGAATTGGCTCTTATTATAATTTTTAAACTCTCATACAGGCTTATTTCCAAAATAGGAAAAAAAAAATTGAACTAATGTGTCAGTGAATGGTAAAGTGTTTAAGATGGAATAAAGACCAATGGATTTTAGAGATGGAGTTAATAATTGCAATGATGCTCAAAAATGGACATCTCCAAGGTCAAGAAATAAGAATTATTTTCTCACAGTCTAAGGGTACTGAATGGCATTATCTTATTGATAAAATGTGCTTTGTTTCTCATTCAGCATTTGAAATTATTAGAGTCATATATCCAAAAAACAAATTAGTAAATATCTAGATACTGGTACTGAGTCAAAATATTTACTTGTCTTAGTATTTGTAATAGGTTTTAAAATTTGTGTCATATTACTAATTTGTGACAAGTAGATTTTCTGGAAGTGTAAGTGTTGCTAATGATGGTAAATGTACCAGACTAGCCGAAACACAGTGATTTTTTTTTTTTTTTTTTTACTTTGAATGTGAAAGTATAAAATACTATTTAGAGTTTTTTTTTAAAAAGAGAGAGTGAGAGAGGGAGAGAGAGAGGAGAGAGAGAATTTTAATATTTATTTATTTTTTTATTTTATCGGCGGACACAACATCTCTGTTTGTATGTGGTGCTGAGGATCGAACCCGGGCCGCATGCACGCCAGGCGAGCGCGCTACCGCTTGAGCCACATCCCCAGCCCCATATTTAGAGTTTTAATTATAACTGAAGTAGCATTTATTATTGCTTTGCAAGCAAACTTTTTTTTTTTTTTGGTGGTGCTGGGGATTGAACTCAGGGTCTCATTCACGCTAAGCAAGCACCCTATCACTGACCTATATCTCCAATCCTATAAACAAACTTTAATAAAGGTATTTTGTAAATATGCTAAGCTGAAATTATTCTTTTAAACTTTTTCAGAAATACTGACATTAAAAGAAGTGTTTCAGATCGCTAGTAACGGTAAGCCCTGAATACTTTACATTATTTATTTTATTGATGCATTTATGTGTAATATCATGGCTGATTCTTTGTAATAATTGAAAAAAATGCGTGTAATTAAAAGTTTGTGGTCATTATTTATATCAATGTTGTTACTTAAATATGCTATTTATAAGAAACAATTGTAAAGACAGTTACATCTTTTAGTTTATTATCTTTATAATGCCTAAAGAGGTGATACAGTATTTTACCTTCCTATTTTTTGTATATATTCCAGTTTTTCTTTAATGAGCATTTGCTGTTTTTGAACTAAAATACTTTGAAAAACTTTTAGTGGATTATTGTTTCCTTGGAATTAAATGTTGCTTTCATGTACTAGTTAGATTAAGTAGACACATAGTTTACAGGAAAATTTGGCTGTGGGGAAAATTTGAACATTCTTATCAGGTGATAGGGAATTTTTCCTTACTTTAGTATATGCAGAAAGATGCAGATGTGAAGACTACTTAAAGTATTTATACCTTTTGTAAAATACTGTTGTGTTATTGTTAACACTCATTTCTGCTTTCCAGATCATGATGCTGCAATTAACAGATATAGCCGACTGTCAAAAAAAAGAGAAAATGACAAGGTGTGATACATACTTACTCCTTCAGTATCACAATTAATGATGATTTCATTAGGTGGTTCGGTGTTCCCAGTTTAAAAATAGTCAGTAGTTGATTTGTATGTTTTGCTGTACTGCTCCTACTCCTACTTTATTTTTTCCTGTTAGCTATTCAAAAACCTTTCTGATAATTTTTAGTCTCTAAATGAAATACTTTCCTTCTGCCAGAATTTGATAAATCATAAACATAAATGTAAATGATGATCAGTATATTTTTTTTTGCTTTGTATTTTGATAACATTGCATATGTTCTGTTTTCATTTGGTCATGTATACAGAAATGAGACACAGTAATCAAAAAGTTGAATTGTTGGGCTGGGGATGTGGCTCAAGCGGTAGCGCGCTCGCCTGGTGTGCGTGCGGCCTGGGTTTGATCCTCAGCACCACATACCAACAAAGATGTTGTGTCCGCCGAGAACTAAAATAAATAAATAAATAAATAAATATTAAAAAAAAAGGTCAAATCCTTAAAAAAAAAAAAAAAAGTTGAATTGTTAAAGACCCAATTCCAATGAAGTTATTATGAGGCCCTCTTCATTTACTGGGAATATTTCTCCTGAAGGAGTGAATTTCTAGAAATATTACCTTATATTTGAAGAGAAAAACATTGAAGTAAAGATTAAAGAACAGCATATTAACAATATCAGCTGAGTGCTCCTTAAAATCAGCTCTCTCCAGTGCCTAATCCAAGGTTTGATGTGTAGGCCTTATTGGATGCTTGAGAGTGAGTTGAGATATCTGTGCCTAGGACTTGGTGTCCGCATTCTTGGTTGTAGCTGCCCAGAGAGGCACAGTAACTACTTGTGGGAATCCACAACTGAGTATGACTTACTGTGTGTTTTAGTCAGCCTTTTCACTGCTATAACCAAAAGACCTGACAAGAACAGTTAGAGGAGGAAAACTTTATTTGTTTATTTATTTTTAATTTACTTTTTGGTTGTAGTGAACACAATACCTTTATTTTATTTATTTATTTTATGTGGATCAAACCCAGGGCCTCGAATGTGCTAAGCAAGTGCTCCATTGCTGAGCTACAACCCCAGTGAAGGAAAAATTTATTTTGAGGCTCATAGTTTCAGAAATCTCAGTCTATAGAAGGCCAACTCCATTCGTTGGGGCAACAGGTGAGGGAAAACATGATGGAAGAGTAGGGTAGAGGAGAGCTGTTGGGGACACAGCACCAGGAAGCAAAGAGAGAGAGCCCTTCCCAAAGGCATGCCCCTAGGGACCCACCTCCTCCAGCCACACCCTAATTGCCTGCAGTTTCCACCCGATTACTTCCCATCAGAGGATTAATGCACTGAGTACATTAAAGCTCTCATAACCCAATCATTTCACTTCTGAACTTTCTTGCATTATTTCACACATGAACTTTTGGGGAAATGCCTTATAGCTAAACCATAACACTGTGTAACAGTCACTATGACAATAAAGAAAAAAAAAGTTCAGTCCAAAGATCTGCTTTTCCATTTCTAATTTTAGTTCAGAAATTATTTGATACTGAAAAAACTTATGAAGTATATACATTTCAAGATCTGCATTTTAGTCACTCTGCCTTATGGACATAGTTAAAAGCTCTAGAGTATAAAATTTGGCATGTTTTACGTTACCTCTGGCTGTTACAAGTATTTTATTTTAAAATATTTTTTTAGTTGTAGATGGACACAATATCTATCTTTATTTATTTATTTATACATACATACGTGGTGCTGAGGATTGAACCCAGTGCCCCATGTGAGGTAAGTGCTTAACCACTGAGCTACAACCCCAGCCCCACAAGTATTTTTTAAAAAATATTTCTCACCATTTTTTAAATTAAAAATGTATTGGGGCTGGGGTTGTGGCTCAGTGGTAGTGTGCTCGCCTAGCATGTGTAAGGCCCTGGGTTCAATCCTCAGCACCACATAAAAATAAATAAATAAATAAAGGTATTGTGTCCAACTACAACTAAAAAACAAATATTTAAAAAAAATATATTGAAGGAGGCTGGGGTTGAGCAGGTGTGAGGCATTGGGTTCGATCTTCAGCACCACATAAAATAAATAAATAAAACAAAGATACTGTGTACATCTACAACAAAAAAATGTTTTAAAAAATGTATTGAGGGGCTGTAGTTTTGGCTTAGTGGTAAAGCGCTTGCCTAGCATGTGTGAGGTAGTGGGTTCGATCCTCAGCATCACATAAAAATAAATAAATAAATAAATAAAGGTATTATATCCGTCTGTAACTAATTTTTTTAAAAAAATGTATTGGGCACCTACTGTATGACAAGTTGTATGTGGGGTACTTTGGGAGAACAATATGAGTAGGCTCCTGGAGGACAGGAGTGGATACTCCACATTTTATTGAAGGCTTTTGTGTGAAAGCATGCTTTTGTGTGAAAGTCCAGGTGTCAGAGTATAAGGATAATGAGAGTAAGAATTAATACCAGTTAAGTGCAGTAACAGAGGTTTTACTGAAATGTTGAGAGTTTTGGTGAATCAGGAATATTATTCTTTTAGGAGGTAGCATTTGCATTGAAGATCACTGTTAAGGGATTGCAACAAGGATATTACTTAAAAAAAAAAAAAAGCCTTTGCAGATGCATGTGGTAGAGTTGGGATAGTACAGAGGTTAAGAGCACTGGCTCTGGAGTCAGACTGGGAACAAAGCTCTGCCATTAATTTGCCTGAGGTCATGCACTTTTACTTAGTTGCAAGCCTCTATTTCACTATCAAAAACATCTCAATAATTGTGAAGATGAAATAGGTAATGCATGCAAAGTATCTGTCTCATAACAAGTTTTCACTAAATTTTAGCCATAATTATGATGATGATGGTGTGAAGATAATCATTACAGTATGTCTGGAACACTGAATGTATTTGGGGAGATAAGGCAGAAATGAAGGTAAAGTAGATTGGGTCGAGTATATTAATAACCTTAAATCTGTGTTAGAGTGAGCAGCCACCAGAGAATTCTGTCAATAAGTAACACGATGCAGTTGTGTTACAGAAGAAAACACTAATGAAAACGTGAAGAGATTGAGACTAGAGGGAATTCAATGGGAAGAATTGGAATACTTTGCAAAGATTTTTTTTTTTTTGGTGGGGGCGGGTATCGGGCATTGAACCCAGGGAAGATTAACTGCTCAGCCACATCCTCAGCCCTTTTTGTATTTTATTAGAGACAGGGTCTTGCTAAGTTGCTTAGAGCCTTGCTAAGTTGCTAAGACTGGCTTTGAACTCATAATCCTCCTGGCTCAGCCTCCTGAGTCAGTGGGATTAAAGGCACCACCATACCCAGCTAGTTTGTAAAGATATAATGAAGACCTTGGCTCATGTTATTGAAAGAGGAGAGGAAGGAATACTTTTTGGAAGTATTTCATAAATAGAATTGATAAGGTCTTTAGTAGGAAGGGGAATAAAAAATAATGCCTAGGGGGCTGGGATTGTGGCTCAGTGGTAGAGCGTTCACCTAGCATGGGCAGGACCTGGGTTCAATCCTCAGCACCACATAAAAATAAAGGCATTGTGTTGTGTCCCCATCTACACCTAAAAAATTAAATATTTTAAAAAAATAATGCCTAGGTTATTTGGATGACTGAGGGGTCCTGGAGTAATTAAGAGAGGAAAGAAGTAATGTAGGAGAGCAAATTTTGTGGGAAGGATACTGACCTGTACATTTCCAATGCATACACACATACACATATTACACACATAAACATATAAAGAACCACGCTGGAGATGTTTTCCCCTTGGCACTTTTGAGTAAGGATCAGGGGATTAAAAGTTTGTGATTGCTGAGTCATTGGTATTTTGGAATATTCTTGGTACTTCATTAGGTATTCTAAGGAGAGGAGGAAAAGAGAAGAGCCTAGTGCATGTTAATATAATAGATGCTCAATAAATATTTGTTGTCTGAATGAAAGAACCTAGGGGAGCACATGTATTCTAAGTGTAAGTGAAGGAAGACAAGTAGAAGAGTAAGTGTGGTAGAGAGCCAGAAGGGGAGAATGTATGCTGTGAACTGATTGAGGTTAAAACTAATGGTGAAGTTAGTAACAAACCATTGTGTGCCTTTCCTCCATGTAGACTTTCTTTGCCATGCTTAGTTTAGATATTTACATTCTTGGTTACATGCAAATATGCATTTTATAAATTATGTGGCTGGTAGTGAAACAAGAAAATCAACTTATTATGTTGAAGAATTTCTAATAGACCAGAAAACTGTTCAGTTGCTAGTGATATATATTCCTTGGTAGGCTCTTCCCCATAGCCACCATGGAAGATAATTTAAAAGTAAGGAAATAAGGGCTGGGGATATAGCTCAGTTGGTAGAGTGCTTGCCTCACATGCACAAGGCCCTGGGTTCAACCCCAGCACCACAATAAATAAATAAATAAATAGAGAGATAAATATAAGGAAATAATACTATTTTTTAAATCTTTTCATTCAAAGGTGAAATATGAAGTAACAGAAGATGTGTATACTTCCAGAAAAAAACAGCACCAGACCATGATGCATTATTTTTGTGCATTAAATACTCTTCAATACAAGAAGAAGATAGCATTGTTAGAACCTCTACTTGGATACATGCAAGCTCAGGTAAATACTATATATATATTTTTTTTTCATGGTGCTGAGAATTGAGACCTAGGATCTTGTATGTGCTAGACAAGTGCTCTACCACTGTGCTAAATCCTCAACTCCTGTGCTGTTTTGGTATAACTGAAAAGCTTTACATTAAGGCACACATTGTAATCCCAGCGGCACAGGAGGCTGAGGCAGAAGGATCATGAGTTCAGAGCCAGCCTTAGCAAAAGCGAGGCACTAAGCAACTCAGTAAGACCCTGTCTCTAAAATACAAAATAGGGCTGGGGATGTGGCTCAGAGGTCAAGTGCCCCTAAGTTAAATCCTTGGTACCCACACCCCACCAAAAAAAGCTTTGTGTCAAGCTTGGTATTTATATTAAATTATTAAATGTATTATAAACTATTCTTTAAATTTTATTTTTTTAGTTGTAGTTGGACACAATATCTTTATTTTTATTTGTTTTTATTTTTATGTGGTGGTGCTGAGCATTAAAGCCAGAGTGTCACACATGCTAGACAAGCGCTCTACTGCTGAGCCACAATCTCAGCCCCCCCAATCATTTTTTTAAAAAATATGTATTTTTTAGTTGTACTTGGACATAATACCTTTATTTTATTTATTTTTATGTGGTGCTAAGGATTGAACCCAGGGCCCCGCACGTGCTAGGTGAGCACTCTACCTCTGAGCCACAATCCCAGCCCCATAAACTATTCTTAACATACTCATTTGTGTCTTTGTTTTATTTATTTATTTATTTGCATAGTGCTAGGGATCAAATGGACACATGCATGCTAGGCAAGTGCTGTTATCACTGAGCTACATCCCTAACCCTTTTTATTTTATTTTGAGACAGGGTTTTTTCTAAGTTGCCCAGGATGGCCTCAGACTTGCTATCTTCCTGCCTCATCCTATCAAGTAATTGGGATTCTGGGCATATCAACTGTGCCCAGTGTGTTTGGGTTTTAAAAAGTAATAAAGATTTCAGTATTTTGGACTAAATGATAACATTTACGTTGTATTTAGACCCTGTTCACTACAGTTGGGGATAGAAAGCAGAAGCTAAATGAATTCCAGAGTTATACCTATTGCTATTCTACCCCTCCTTGCTTCATAATAGATCTGAAAGAGAGTGAACAAATTTGTGTGTCCCATGTTCCTTGTACACTTTCTGAGTTTAAAGTAATAGATGAACTCTCAAGTGCCCAAAGAGACGTGCATCAGGAAGGACGCTAGGAAACTGAGTTTGGGGTGATATAATATGTCAGACCCTTAAAAATCAGGGGTTTAAAGAAATTTGAAGATCCTTCAGTTTTAAGAGTATTTTCTGTTCCTCAGATTTAAAACTTATCTTTGTAGTAAATATGAAATAGTTTATCTATATGATTTGTTTGAAAATGCTTCAAAATTTATTTTCATTTTCATAAATTGTTTAGCATATATCAGTTTGGGTGTGTATATATATATATATATATATATATATTTGTTCACTTAAATATTCTCAGTGACTCTTTGCGTAGTAGAAGTTGTAAACTGAAACCTGTTATTACACAAATGGAGGAATCCTTTGGTTTTTATTTAACCATGTATCTTAGAGATTTTTTTATGTGATTGACTGAAGTATTCTTTTATGTATGTTTGTGTTGTTTGATCCTCCATTCCTCCTCTACCCCAGATAAGTTTCTTTAAGATGGGTTCTGAAAATCTCAATGAACAGTTGGAAGAATTTTTAGCTAATATTGGAACAAGTGTACAGAAGTAAGTATTTTTCCCTTAAAATTGAAAATGAAATGATGTGAATAAGTTAACGGCTAAATGCCATAACTTAAAAATACTTACAACTTAATTTCTTTCTTTCTTTTTCTTTTTTTTTTAAGACCTTTATTTTATTTATATGTGGTGCTGAGACTCAAACCCAGGGCCTCACACATGCTAGGCAAGTGCTCTACCACTGAGCCACAACTCCAGCCCCACAACTTAATTTCTTGAGGAAGTATTTTCCCTAACTTGAGAGTGTTTCTCCCACAGCTTATGGATACTTCTTGGTTTTTTAAATCATCTTTTCCCTAGAATGTAAACTGAATTTTATAACAGTGTCAAATTTGACAGTAATTTTAATGATACAGAACTAGCTTTTATGTCTGAATAAAACAGACTTATAATAATAATTAATTGTAAGTGAAATTATCTTTAAACTCCAAATTGTGGGGATTGCTTGGGATATTACTAATTAAATGTCATTTTCCAAGCCATGAAACTTGAGAGAGAGAAAACATTGTTCTGCATTCTGATCAGGTTTAAAAGTCTGAGCAGTAATGTGATCATTCTGAGGTATGGGGGAGAGATAAAAATGAAAATGATTTTTTTTCCTGTCCTGAGGATCAAACCCAGGGCCTTATGCATGCTAGGCAAGTGCTATACCACTGAGTTACTCCCCAGCTCTAAAAAATGAATACTGTTTTTAAGACATAAGACAGAAGTCAGTCATTCAGTGTAACTTCATTAGTTTTGAATTTAGTATTGTTTCTAAAATATCTAAAATGTAAAGCTGTAGAAAATGTATTTATGTCACTTTAACCACCTATACCACTGATTATCTCTTTTTAAAAAAAATATGTACAAAACAAATATACAGGTAAACATGATTGGTAAGAAGTTCTTTGTTGGTGTGGCTTGCTGTAAATATTCTGTTCTGTTAGTGTTCGCAGGGAAATGGACAGTGATGTAGAGACCATGCAGCAGACAATAGAGGATTTGGAAGTAGCCAGTGACCCTTTATATGTGCCTGACCCAGACCCCACAAAATTTCCTGTTAATCGAAACTTAACCCGAAAGGCTGGATACCTTAATGCTAGAAAGTAAGAAAACTAGTTATTTTCATGCATTGTATATCATTTTACATATATATATAATATTCATTTGGTATTATCAATATAATATATCCTGCCAAATTGTTTTGATTTTATTAGAGGTTGAACCTTTTTAGTGATGTTAGTATTTATGTGAACTTGTTGATAGATAAGGTACATGAATGAAAACCTTTCTACCTAGATAGTTATTGAACAATGTGGATTTTTAAAAAAATTTATTTATTTGTTCTAATTGGGTGTATATGACAGCAGAATGCATTTTGATTCATTCTACACAATTGCAGCACAAATTTCTCTGGTTGTACATGATGTAGTGTTGCACCATATGTGCAGTCATACATGTATCTAGGGTAATGATGTTCATCTCATTCAACCTTCTTTCCTGCCCCTTTGCCCCGTATCCCCCTTCCCTTCCCTTTGCCCAATCACAGTTCCTCCATTTTTGCCATTACAGATCAGTATCCACTTACCAGACAGAACATTCGGCCTTTGGTTTTTTGGGATTGGCTTACTTCGCTTAGCATGACATTCTCCAACTGCATCCATTTACCTGCAAATGCCATAATCTTATTATCTTTTATTGCTGAGTAAAATTCCTTTGTGTATATATACCACAGTTTCTTTATCCATTCATCTATTGAAGGGCATCTAGGTTAGTTCAACAGTTGTGAATTGAGCTGCTATAAACATTGATGTGGCTGCATTACTATAGTTTGCTGATCTTAAGTCCTTTCAGTATGGACCAAGGAGTGGGTTAGCTGGGTCAAATGTTGGTTCCATTCCAAGTTTTCTAAGGAATCTCCATACTGCGTTCCAGAATGCTCGTGGGACTGCAAATTGGCACAACCAGTGTGTGAATGTGCCTTTTCCCGCACATCATCAAATAACTGCCATTCTGACTGGTGTGAGATGAAATGTTAGTTTTAATTTGCATTTCTCTAATTACTAGAGATGTTGAACATTTTTTCATATATTTGTTGATCAACTGTATATCTTCTGTGAAGTGTCTGTTCAGCTCCTTTTATTGATTAGATTGTTTGGGGGGTTTTTTTGGTGTTTTTTTTGTTTTTTTTTTTTTTTGAGTTCTTTATATATCCTGGAGATTAGTGCTTTATCTGATGTGTGTGTGTGGCCAATAATTGCTCCCAAAATGTAGGCTCTCTCTTCACCTTATTGTTTCTTTTGCTGAGAAGAAGCTTTTTAGTTTGATTCCATCCCATTTATTGATTCTTGATTTTATTTCTTGTGCTTTAGGAGTCTTGTTAAGGAAGTTGGGGCCTAATCTGTCATGATATTTATTGGATAATTTGAATTTATTGAATAGATCTTTATTGAATAATTGAATTTATTTATTGAATATTGAATTTATTGAATAAATATTTATTGAATAATTTGGAATTAAAAAATGAAACCAATTTAAGTTTAAATCTATTATAACGTGAGTGCTGTTAATGTCATTTATCGTATTTCATATATAATTACAAAATCAAGTCAAATTTTAGTTTTCACCTGAAGATAGGATGAAATGGGTTAAACCTAAGAATAAAATAAATTCTTCTTTTGTTTTGAATTTATCTCTTTTGAATATTAAAATATAACTTTTTATGGACCATGATTACATAGCTGAAATTTGATAATTTCCAGCCTTATTTTGGAAAAGGTACATTCACACGAGCGAGTCAATATGAGTAAATTTGTTTTAGGAGACTGAAAAACTGATGTTCATATTTTCTTTGCACTCTGGTAACTTTTTTGCTAGCTGGTTCTTTGTAACATGCTTTATCTTGTTTCTGGACAATAAGGTGATTTTAGGTACGTCATTATTAAAATATGAATGTATTCTCTTCATTTAGTAAAACAGGCTTGGTGTCATCTACCTGGGATAGACAGTTTTACTTCACGCAGGGTGGAAACTTAATGAGTCAAGCCCGTGGCGATGTAGCAGGAGGCCTGGCCATGGACATAGACAACTGTTCAGTGATGGCTGTGGACTGTGAAGACAGGCGATACTGTTTTCAGATTACCTCTTTTGATGGGAAAAAGTTGGTATTTTTCTACTATTAATAAAATTTATAATATTTTAAATTACTGAAATGCAGGATATTTCCTTTTTATCCAGAAATGTCATGAACATTTTAGACTCAGCATATATATTAAGATAATTTGCTTCCCCCCATCCTGCCCTGAACACTGGGGATTAAACTCAGAGATGCTCATCCACTGAGCTACATCCCCAGCCCTTTTAAATTTTTTTATTTTGAAACAGAGTCTCACAAAGTTACCCAGACTTACCTCTGACCTCAAACTTGATCCCCCTGACTCAGCCTTCTAAGTTGGTGATATTACTAAGCATGTGCCACTGCACCCTGCTAAGATAGTTTGCTTTTTAATCTTATAGAAATGAGTTGAATTTTAATTTTTAACGTCGTTAAATTATTTCTTTGAGGTTGTTGAAACCAGGTTAAATGGTAAATACCATGATTCCATGTTAAGAGACTGGTCACTGAAAATCCTGCATTCTATGGGGAAGACAGCCCAAGTTAATTAAGAGTATCAAGTGTGGGGTTGTAAAGATCAAAGCCTGGATTCATTACTCTCTGATCTTAGATGAGTTCCTTAACCCTTCTGATCTCCATTTTTCTACATGTAAAATGTAGGTAGGGAGTTATAATTTCTACTTTATAAATTGAGAGGAATAGAAATCTAGCATGTGTGTGACCAGCATATGATAGGTGCTAACAATAGTATTATTTTTAAATGTTAATCATATACTCCTGATCAGATTATTTTCTCCATTAATATTTATTATGCCCCTTAGAAAAATTCTATTATCTTTCTATTAAATGAGAATCTAGTCAGGTAAGTGGGGCAGCAGTTCAGAAGGCTGAGGCAGGAGGATTGTGAGTTCAGAGCAAATTATCGAGGCCCTAAGCAACTTAGCAAGACCTTATCTTAAAATATAAGAAAGGGTTGGGGATATGGCTCAATGATTAAGTGCCCTGGAAATTCTCTGTATTACAAAAAAAAAAAAAAAAAAAAAGCAATCTATAGTAGTGTTTAGAACACAATTTCTGAAAAGTACAGAGAAAAAAAGAGTATGGTGGGGGGATGTAATCTCATTAACAAGAAGCAACAGTTAGCTTTTTTGTTTGTTGCCTTCCAGTTTTTATCCTGAATACATTTTTTTAATAAGTGAAGAAATATTGTGATGTAGATTACTTATAAAAACATTTCATAATGGCTGCATTAGTCTTTTTAAGGACAGATATTATATTTTAAACATTTTCCTAATGATAGATACTTAGGGTAGCTGTGATTTTTTTTTTCCCCTACTTAATTAAAATATTGATCATTGAAGGGCTGGAGTTGTAGCTCAGACTGCTTGCCTAAGCATGTGTGAGGCGCACTGGGTTCAATTCTCAACACCACATATAAATACAATAAAGGTCCATCAACAACTAAAAAAAATATATTTAAAAAAATTGACCATTGAGCTCTCTTAACTTTTGGAGCAGCCTCTGGATTCCATAAAAGTCATTTCCCACTATATTTATGCACATTAATATATTATGGGGTTAGGGATGTGGCTTAGTGGAACACTAGTTGCCCAGTATGCTTGGACCACACTAGGTTTGATGCCCAGCATTGGGAAAAAAATTATGAAAATAAGTAAATAAATTCAACCTTTACCCCTTAACAAAAAGACATTATGGCACACTGTCTTCTACCAAAATGTTTGTAGTTCATATTCATTAAATGGTTTAATTTAATATTCCTTCTACAAACATACAGTGAATGCCAATTCTGTGTGTTATCACACTAGGCGTCCCTATGTTCGTTTATTGAAATTACCAAATTGTTAATGTTATTAACAGTACTTAAATTTTTATATTTTTAGTTTTTTGCTAATGCTTAACATTTGCCAATTTACATTTCCTGGTGTGATGTAAAATTAGTAAAAATTATTTTTTTTAAAATATTACTAAAAAATAAATATTAAAAATAAAATTAAAAAAATAAAGTATTAACAGTTATTTTGAAAAGCCAAATATTGCTGTGAATCATATGTTGAAATTTTTATTTAACTCTATTAAAGGAGAAACTATCAATAATGAAGTTAGTATTTTCCCTGGATTTCATAAAAGTCATTTTCCCCCTGTATTTATGCACATTAAGATATTAATGTGGGATCACTGATATATGATAAACACCAGAAGTTTGAAATGTATTGTCTTAAAGTGTACTTTCATGGTCTTATCTTTCTAGGATCAGTGCCTATTTCCATTTTGGCACATCTTGCATTCATAGCCAAAATTAGAGTTGTTAAAAATATTAGTCCTAATGCCTTTGGTGATTTTCCTTTCCTAAAATACTCTTGGTTGTGGTGTTTGTTTTTTTCTTTTTCTTTTAAAAAAGTTAAGGCTGAAACTTTTTTCTTTTATTTTTCTTCAGATCTTCAATTTTGCAAGCAGAGAGTAAAAAAGACCATGAAGAGGTAAAAGTTTAGTTAATTTCTTCAGCAACATTTAAAAATACTTTTCTGAGGACAAAACAAAAAATGTTCATTATACAAATTTTAGAAAACCCTAGTTAAATTTAAAAATGTTTATTTTTCAAGTCTTGTTCTAAAGCAGTATTCTTAAGTTTCTCATAGAATTTTATAGTTGGAGACGCCTTAAAGATCATGTCTCTGCCATCTTAAAGGCTCAAATTCAGCAACAACCTTGTGTCTGTTGCCTTCTGGCAGTCTGTCAGTATCATGTGGGAACAGTTTAATTTATTCTCTTCTCATACCAATCCCTTGAGATGCTATTTGCTGCACTAAGAACATAGTAGCAGCAGATGTGGCATGACAGGACACAATAAAAAATTAAAACCTTAGGGAAATGAAAGATAGAAAAACGAAAATTTGGGAGTCTTTGTTCTTCCTCACAATGCTTTTAGTTTTGGCTCTATTTTTATTACTGATACACCAAAAAGGAAGGTAAGGTACTACTAAGAACTGATACTTCAAAAACTTTACCTTGTATGGGGCTGGAGATGTGGCTCAAGCGGTAGCGCGCTTGCCTGGCATGCGTGTGGCCCAGGTTCAATCCTCAGCACCACATACAAAGATGTTGTGTCCGTCGAAAACTAAAAATAAATAAATAAATAAATATTTAAAAACAAAACAAAAACTTTACCTTGTGAAATATTCTTCCGTGAAAATACAGCATAACTTGATTTTGAGACTTTTTATCTAATTATAATTGTATTGTAAGATAAAATTGGAAATTATGTAGAGATCTACTTGTATTTACTTTTTCTGGGAAACAATTCACATTAAAACTTGTTTTTGGTGCCTGAGGAACACAGATAAATATCTCTGCCCTCTGCATGGTTTACCAAACAAAATATTAGTTGAGTTTAATGAGGCCCATCAGGCACTGGGATCCTCTTGAGAGTGAAACAGAAGTTGTAGAACAGAGAGTGTTTTCTATGTTGAAAGAAGGGAGATTTTATATATATACTTAACATTTGTCAATTTACATTTCCTGGTGTGATGAAAATTAGTAAAAATTATTTCTTTTAAAATATTACTAAAAAATAAATATTAAAAAATAATATATATATTTTCACCAGAAAGATATTTATCTCTTAATTTTTGAATTAGGATATCTGAGTTCAGACTGTGTTGTCTGGTGGGGATTAAGGGTAGGAGTAATATAAAAAGATATAGATTATTAAATAATAATTTAACACGATTGCTATACTTTTTATTTTCCATGTGAAATAAATTTAGGACCTTTAAAATTATAAATGTGAATATTCTCTTATGTGCACATGGTTATGCCAGGTGTTTTTTGTTTTGTTTTGTTTTGTTTTTGGTGCTGGGGACTGAGCCCAGGGCCTTGTATGTGGTAAATTATTATGTGTTCTACCACCTCTACTCCCTCCGGTTCCAAGGTGTTTTCTTATTAAAGAAGATTATATATTTATTCTAATTAAACTTTTATTTAGTTGCTTATTGAACATTGTCCTTTAGAAATTTGTTGAAAAAAATTAATCATATTTTCCTGTTTTTTCCTTTTGCAGTGGATTTGTACAATAAACAATATATCTAAACAAATATACTTAAGTGAAAATCCAGAGGTAATATTTTTGTTTTATGTTACTCAGATCTAGTACAATTGAATAACAATTCTTAGGCTTACATGGTTTCTATTAATTGTGTCATAATTTCTCAAGTTCTATAGTCTTTTAATTTGACTTTGGGTAGCTTACTGTATCATGTATGTTATGAGTGTCTGACTTTCCTAGAACAATAAATTATTTCAAAAGGTAGTGAAATTGTGCCAGATGTGGTGGTGCATAGCTATAATCTCAGCATCTCTGGAGGCTGAGGCAGGAGAATCACAAATCTGAGGTTAGTCTAGGCAACTGAGAAAGACCCTGTCTCAAATAAAAAAGGGTTGGAATGGAGTGCTGCGAGTGTACCCCTGGGTTCAATTCCCAGTATTGCAAAAAAACAAAAACAAAACACTAGGGACTGGGTTTGTAGCTCAATGGTACAGTGCTTGCCTAGCATGCATGAGGCACTGGGTTTGAGCCTCAGAACTACATAAAAAATAAAAGTATTGTGTCCATCCACAACTAATAAATTTTTTTTTTTAAATCAATACTAACTGTGAAAACAAAACCTTTGATTTTGGTAACTTGATTTCCTGCCAATATAACTTTTTCTTCTTATAAAGTAACTTTGGAACAAAGTAACTTTGGAACAACAAAAAATAATATGCAAATTAAAGCCGGGTGTGATATCACATGCTTGTAATCCCAATGACTCTGGAGGCTGAGATCAGAGGATCGCAAGTTCGAGGCCAACCTCTTCAATTTAGGGAGGACCTAAGCAATGAGACCTTATCTGAAAATAAAAAGGGCTGGGGATACAGCTCAGTGGTAAAGTGCCCCTGTGTTAAAATCCCCAGTATCCTCCCAATCCCCCCAAAAGCAAATTGAATTATTTGTTATTGCCTAGGGAATACAATATTTAGATTTGAATAATTCAGACTTAGAGTTTTTTCTTGCCAATTATCAGAACTCTAATTGTTAATATTTTCAGGTAATCCAGAATTATAATATCTATATTAAGGAGAATAGCAATTTGGATTAATTTGTGCCATTATAATATTTGTATTTTTGCAGTGAGGCACAGAAATAGAAAACTGTTTTGTTGTTTTCCTAATTTAAAGTTTTTCTTTCTTCCTTCCTCCCTTCCCTTTCTTCCTCCCTTCCTTACTTTTCCTCTTCCCTTTCCTTCCTCCCTACCTTCCTTCTCTTTTTTCCTTTTCCTTCCTTCCTTCCTAGAAATTTTATCCTTGCACATGCTTGTGTAAACACTCTACTACTGAGCTACAAACTGTAGCCGTTAATGACCATTTTGTTTGTGGTAAAAACATGAAATTTAACATCATTATCTTTTTTAAGTGTGTATAGAATAACACTGACCATTTACGCATTGAAGCAGATCTCTAAATATCATTTTCATGTAGCTGGTATTTTAAGTAAACAATAAGTTAAAATACTACTAGAGCTAGGCATGGTGGTGCATACCTGTAATCCCAGCAACTTGAAAGGCAGAAGCAGAAAGATCTCAAGTTCAAAGCCAGCTCAGCAACTTAGTGAGGCCCTAAACAACTCAGTGAGACCCTGTCTCTAAATAAAATGTAAAAAAAGGGCTGGGATGTGGTTCAGCTGTTAAGTGTTCCTGAGTTCAATCCCCAGTACAAAAAAAAAAAAAAAAAAAAAAAAGTAATAATCTAGAAATCTTTCTCACTTTAAAGTTTTGAAAATATCCATGATAACTTTATAAATTAATAAGCTTATAGATATTTCTGAATATAAATATATTATGAAAACTTTACTAGCAAAGTTACAAAATAATAACTCATTTTGTGAAATTTCCTATACCTTCTAAATTCCTGTGTTCAACAAATGTATTGAATGTCCATAGTGCTAGTGACTGCTTGGTTCTAGCATTACAAACCTTAATTAAAGATACCTAGTAGTTAAAAATTTGTAGAAAAACCAATATTTTACCCATTATGCATATTAGTAGAGAGTAATCATACTTTTTCTAGATTATAAGAAGCAATAGGAAACTTTAGTTTATAGTTTTATGCCATAATAGTAAGACAAGACAACGTAGAACTACTTTAGTAGCTTTACTTCATATTTTAGTGTAACTCAGAAGCCTTCTGACAATTCAGAATTATGTTCAAATATTTGGTTTCTCATAAGACTAATTTGTCCTTTAAAAAAAATCACAATAGGAAACTGCTGCACGAGTAAATCAGTCAGCTCTGGAAGCTGTCACTCCTTCCCCTTCTTTTCAGCAGAGGCATGAGAGTCTGCGGCCAGCAGGGTAAGTTACCACACTTGAGTTATTTAAAGAACTATATGGGCTATTTAAAGTATTCATGAGCACTTTGATTTTAGCAGTGCTACGTAACATTAATAAATAGTTCCCTTAACAACAGAGAAAATATATCTTCAGAATGGTAAATTCATCAGTAAGAGTGCTAAAAGTAAATGATGATTTCAAATTTCCTTAGTGTTTTCAACTAAATCTCTAGATAGAGGTGATTTTTTTTTAGTTTAATAATTGAAAAGAAAGAAATCTGTTGTTAGGTAGCTATGATTTGGGATTGTGTTTTTATTGAAATTTGCTTTACTGTCTCGTTGAGTTAAAACAGTTTTTTTCATAGTTTGTTCAATTTCCAAAAGAAAACTAAAGGCAGTGCTTTCTTGTTTTCCTTTGTGTTTAGACAATCTCGGCCACCAACAGCTCGAACCAGCAGTTCAGGATCTTTAGGATCTGAGTCCACAAATTTGGCTGCCCTTTCTCTAGATTCTCTTGTTGCCCCAGACACCCCAATACAGTTTGACATAATTTCTCCTGTGTGTGAAGATCTGCCTGGCCAGGCCAAAACTTCTGGCCAGGGAGGCAGGTGAGTGATGGCATCACAGGAACGTTGTGCTATGGTCTGTAAGGTTTATAATTCCAATTCTGCATTTGAGAGTCATCTCTCACATATGTGTACTAGCTTTGTTGTACTTTGTTTAATTACCTAACACAATTTTAGTAGGAAAGAATTATACAGGTTTTTCAGTTCATCTTTCTCAATAAAGATAATTTAATTTAAAAAATACTTAATTCTGAATTGCTTATCAGGTCTACTTCTTGGGTATTTACTGTGACAAGAAGAAAGTTGATAGTTGTATCTTTCAGTTATAACACTTAAATTCTTAAAGACAATATATGTGCTATAGGTGTATTAAAAACATCTTGCATCAGAATAAGAAATCTTTAGGAAGATAAAAAACACTTATCACTACTATGAATTATTAATGATTCATGTTTTGTTTATATAAGGAGAAAGTCCTATCAAAGCAGTTAAAATTTTCCTTTGGCTTTGGATGAAGACAATGTGACTTATGGCAAAATCATTTATTAAATAGCTTGGGTATTTAATAAATTAATAATAGGTAGGTATGGTGGTTCATACCTATAATCCCAGTAACTCAGGAGGATCTCCAGTTCAAAGCTTGCCTCAGCAATTTATCAAGACCCTGTCTCAGAAAATTTAAAGGCTGGGATTGTAGCTCAGTGGTTAAATGCCCCTGGATTCAATCCCTGGTACCAAAACCAAAACAAAACAAAAGTTGATAATTAATTTGGATATACAAAGCTGTGACCAAGAAAAGTCATTTACATTTGGTCACAGAAATATACTTAGCATTTGATATAATATAATAGGCCAGGCATATATTAAAGAGATTAGATTCCTGTTACCTTAGTACCAATATTATTTTAGATCCACTTAGCTCTCTGTTTCTAAGACCTACTTTAAATGGTATCCTTCTTCCTTCATTGTGGGTGTGCTAAAAGCCAAGCACATTAAGGAGAGAGTTAGCTTCTTTCTCTAGTTCACTTTTCTTCTTGCGTTGTTACTTATGCCTTGAGAAATCCAGGGTTTTTTTGGTTTTGTTTTGTTTTGTTTTTTTTTTTTAGAGAGAGGGAGAGAGAGAGAGTTTTTTAATATTTATTTTCCATTTTTTTCGGTGGACACAACATCTTTATTTTATTTTTATGTGGTGCTGAGGATCAAACCCAGAGCCAGGTGAGCGCACTACTGCTTGAGCCACATCCCCAGTCCCCAGGGTTGTTTTTTTTTTTTTTATGGTGCTAGGGATCAAACTTAGGGCCTTGAGCATCCTAGACAAGAACTGTTACCACTGAGCTGTACCTTAGACTTGGGAAATACAGATATAAACTAGAAAATGTTTATATCTTGGGCTGGGGTTGTGGCTCAGTGGTCGAGCACTTGCCTACCATGTGTGAGGCACTGGATTTGATCCTCAGCACCACATATAAATAAATAAAGATCTATCAGTAACTAATAAAAATATTTTAAAAAAATGTTTATATCTTTATAGTTGATTCACAACATATACCTAGAGAACCTTTTTAAGGAAGAGGATCTTACAGTCTTAGGAAATCCCTGGCATTTCTCTTAAGCAGCTGATATTGTAGCAAAATTAATGTATCCCTATGCTAGCTTATTAAAATTGAAGAACTTCTGCAAGGTGGCTTATAATCATGTTGATTTTTGTTGTTTTATGTGGTGAAACTTGCATGCTGTGTCATCTAAAATGCAGCAACATTGGTTGTATAATAATTTGAAGGCAGAGGTTGTATAGTAATTTGATTATCAGTATTGTTCCTTAACAGAACAGAGTAGAGCTTTTCTTTTTAAAATGTATGTGTAAACTTTTTTTATTAATTAGATCTGCTCCATGTGGCTCATGGTAACTATTCATATTTTTTTCTAAACTTTTCAGGCGTACAAATCCATTTGGAGAATCTGGAGGAAGTACAAAATCTGAAACTGAAGGTAGAACAGATGTGCAGTTTTCTTATATTTAAAACTACTTTTTGGGCTGGGGCTGGGGCTCAGTCATAGAGTGCTTGCCTAGCATGTGTGAGACACTGGGTTCAATTCTGAGCACCACATACAAATAAGTGAATAAAATAAAGGTCCATTAACAACTAAAAATATATTAAAAAAAACCTGTTTCTTGTAGTAAATCGTGTGACTAATCTGTCATTTACACTTATTTTGTTGTTTTTTTGTTTTGTTTTTTGCTATACTGTTTTTGTTTTTAGTTGTAGGTAAATACAATACCTTTATTTATTTTTTTTACTTGTATTTTTTTTTCTTTTTATGTGGTGCTGGGGACCGAACCCAGCGCCTCACGCATGCTAGGTAAGTGCTCTATCACTGAGCCACAACCCCAGTCCCTGTGCTATACTGTTTTTGTTTTTTTTTAACTTTGAAATTTCCTCTATAACACAACATAATTTAATCTGATTTGGGATGCTGTTCACACAAAATTAGAGAATATCACACACTTTGATCTCATAGTTAAATTCTCAATGCCTAAGCTGTCCTTCAGGCTTTTCTGATGTTTTACTTCTGGTTCTGGAACATAATTTTTTTCTTATTTTTCCAATAGCTATTTTGTATATATATTTCCAAACTTATTGAAAAGTTTTAAGAGTAGTACAAGGAATTCTTTTTCCCTGGAGCTGCATCGTTGAAGTATTTATTGCCTTATTTTTTTGCTATAACTTAAACACTGTAGTCAGGATAAGTTATTTCTAAATTTAGGGGTTTTACTAGAAAATCTAAAAGGAAGAAGACAGTATATCTTATTCTTTTGGAAAAGAAATGTGGGAAATACATAATGTACCTTGTTCTGTTATAGATTCTATTCTTCATCAGTTATTTATTGTCCGATTCCTTGGTTCTATGGAGGTGAAGTCAGATGATCATCCGGATGTTGTTTATGAAACAATGCGCCAAATCTTAGCTGCTCGGGCCATCCATAACATCTTTCGTATGACAGAATCACATTTATTAGTCACTTGTGATTGTTTAAAGTAAGTAAACCTTCCCTAAATAAACTTGAAGGAAAAAAATGTTTACATAATTTCAGCGTAACTAAAATTTGCTAAATTTTTAATTATTGTAGGTTAATTGATCCACAGACACAAGTTACAAGACTCACAGTGAGTTATTTTAAGTCCCTTTGTGCATACACATATCTTATTAACTTGATAATCCTGATTCTGTATATTCAGGTCTGATAGTATCAGTTACATTTGTTCTTTAGGTACTTTGTAGTTAATTTTCTAGCTAGCTCCAAAAAGTTATAGGTGAATGTTGTATGTAATGTAGAAGAATCAACATGATCTGGTATGATACTTAGTGTTAATCCCTAAGTTAGGGAGCATATAAAAAATTAATAGCAGGAATTAAAAGGTGATCAAGATTATTTTATAGTTATCTAGTTTGAAATTGCTGCAAGTGTTTAATCATTTGTTAAATAGACCAGTTTTATTATTGAATTTGATTTTGTAAAATGTGTTAATATCTAATAAAACCCACCATTCATCAATCTCTTATTCTTTTTGGTAATCCAAGCCAAATATGACATTAATTGTTCTTTGATTACCAGTCTGTTAAAAATGGTGTATTTGAGCTGAGTGCGGTGGCGCATGCCTGTATTCCCAGTGGCTCGGGAGGTTGAGGCAGAAGGATCATGAGTTCAAAGCCAGCCTCAGCCAAAGCAAAGCACTAGGCAACTCAGTGAGAGAGACTCTAAATAAAATACAAAATAGGGCTGGGCATGTGGCTCAGCAGTCAAGTAGCCCTAAGTTCAATCGCCGGTAAAAGAAAAAAAAGGTGTATCTGATTCCTACTGTAATGGTTTGGAAGATTTCATATTTACTTCTGATGTTTTCTGTGGCAGTTTCCATTACCCTGTGTAGTTTTGTATGCTACACACCAGGAAAATAAGCGGCTTTTTGGATTTGTTCTCCGGACATCAGGAGGGAGAAGTGAAAGTAATCTGTCATCAGTATGCTATATATTTGAATCAAACAATGAGGGAGAAAAGGTATTTGACTTTTCAAAATGTTCCTGTTGTAAAATACATGTTATAGTCAGTTTTTACTAATATTTCTGGAAAAAAACTCCCAGATTTTATCTAGTATGATTGAGTTGTTTGACCAAAGCATGTTGCTCTGAAGAGCACTAAGCTTAGGGATTGGCATTCTGACTATATAGATCCATGTCTTCCTCAACATTGATAGCTGGTAAAATCTTCTCCCTTCATTAGCTTATCTTGGGAATAGAATATATTCCTATAATCAGTCAACTTCAAGTATCATCAGCAACTGTTTCTCTCATTCTTTGTGGGCTGAACTACCTCAGTAATGAATTTGAGATAGTGAGAAGTATTGTTTGTAAAGGGAGAGCCATCAGTGGAAGCTCACAGACTCATAGAAAAGCAATGAGAGATGTGGTTCATGACTTTAAACCCAGCAACTCAGGAGGCTGAGGTGGGAGAAATGCTAAATTCATGGTCATCTTTAGCAACTTAGACTATGTTTCAAAATAAAAAAAAAGTAAAAGGGATGTAGCTTATTGGTAAAGCAATCCCCAGTACCCTTCACCCCCCCCCCCAAGAAATGGAGAAAATATACAAAGACTTGGTTTAGGGGATGGCACATCCTTAAATCAGCTTTTAGTTGAAGTGGTGTATTATATTGAGTTATAAAACTAGTTATGGGCTGGGGTTATGGCTTAGCAGTAGAGCAATTGCCTAGCATGGGTAAGGCACTGGGTTCAATCCTCAGCACCACATAAAAATAAATAAAGTAAAGGTATTGTGTCCAACTACAACTAAAATTTGGGTACTTAATTTTTACTTTAAGAACTTGAGTTTTTTTGCTTTTTGTTTTTAATACTGTTTTTCTTTTTAGATTTGTGATTCTGTTGGACTGGCAAAACAGATAGCTCTGCATGCTGAACTGGTAAGAATCTGAGAGATGCTTAATTTTCTAAGAGTGTTAACTGAAGTATTATAACAAAAGTGGTTTTCATATTGCTGATAAACCATTTATAATCTGGATAAATGTCTACCATAGAATGAAGCCTTGTGTGCTTCCATACCTATGAATACAAAGAAGGGTATAAAAAGTTACAAGGGTCATGTTAATTGTATATCTAAAATTAAAAATTATTTCATATTTAATTCATTAGTTTTATTTATTGTTCTTAGGATCGTAGGGCATCAGAAAAACAAAAAGAAATAGAGAGAGTAAAAGAGAAGCAACAGAAAGAACTCAATAAACAAAAACAGATTGAAAAGGTATGCATCCCTAATGTCTGAATCTTCTATCTGGTGTTTGTGAAGACTTAATTCACAATTGTGACTTTCAGATTTGAATTTCCAAATGAAGGTCTTGTTTCTTCTTGCTCAGCCACTTCATAATCAGACGATTCATAGCATAGCAGAAAAGGGTAACATCTGAAGGCTGCTATGTTTACACAAAAGCTACATTAACAGGTAGTGTGATTTCCTGTTAAATAAACATACCAGAACTTTCATATTCCTGTGAGGGTTATCTTATCAAAGCCACTCTTTTCTTTTTTTTAATATTTATTTTTTAGTTTTTTTTAGGTGGACACATATCTTTATTTTATTTTTATTTGATGCTGAGAATCGAACCCAGTGCCTCACGCATGCTAGGAGAGCGCATTACCACTTGAGCCACATCCCCAGGCCCTCAAAGCCACTCTTTTGAGAGGTTTTATGGACTAAATTGCTATTGCTGAAAACCATTTTTCCCTTTAAGTGAATTAAATTTTAAATGTTGCCAGGAATGCCAATTCATTATCCACTAAAAGATTTTTTTCCCCCAATGCTGGGGGATCAAGACCACAAAAGAATAATTTTAAGCTACACAATTTTCCAAACAAAATCTTGATTAGGTGATCCAAGAGACTTTAAGAGCCTTTTATGGGTTGTGGCATTGACAATAGGCATGGAAAAAGAAGACAGGTGTGGGATACTTGGAGAACACATCAGTAAGAATTGGCAGTGGGTTGGATGTATGGACAAAGAAGGGGGAAGTGGCAAAGATGACACTGAAGTCATCAGGCTTCCCTTGATAGGCTTACTGAAGGAAGGTGATGCCAGATTCAGCAAAATTAATTGGACAAGAGGACTGAAAAAGAGGAAGGCATGAGGTATGGGGTAATCCATTATGAGGCTTTTATTATGAAAATTGAGATTACTTATGTAGTGTATAGTAAGAGATGATGGCCTGAATTAGATTATTGGCTATAAAAAATAAAATGAGGAAAATGCCAGCGATTTTTAAGTTTGAATGTGAATTTTACAGAATTTCTAGAATAATGCCAAATGTACTTTGTAGTAGCATTGGTTAGGCATAGCCTTTCTTTTTATAAGGTTGCTAGAATTTTGCATACATCTTTATGACAAAAGGATGGAAATGGCTCTCAAGTATGTATTTTTAAGTGCATAGTTTTCATTTGACTGCAGACAGTTAATTTAGTTCTTTTTCTTTCTTTCCCACTAGGACTTGGAAGAACAGAGTCGGTTGATAGCTGCTTCCAGTAGAACAAACCAAGCCAGTAGTGAGGGGCAGTTTGTTGTCCTTAGCAGTAGCCAGTCAGAAGAGAGTGATTTGGGAGAAGAAGGAAAGAAGAGAGAGTCAGAAGCATAAACTTACATTGCTTTTTGATTGACACCCCCCCCTTCCGGAATTGACAATTTCTATGGTGAAATGGCACAAGGTAACAACTATGTTGAAATATCAAGGAGGAGACTACACTTTATATTTGCTTGTTTTTAGCTTCACGTAAAAAAATGTTGAACTTGATGATTTAGTTTTACATTGTTTTTTATTTTCCCTTAAAAATAATAATGTATGCATTAACATTAAATTCCTCTTGTCTAGGGCTGGGTTGTGACTCAGTGGCAGAGCACTTGCCTTGAACATGTGAGGCACTGGGTTTGATCCTCAGTACCACATAAAAATAAATAAACAAAATAAAGACATTATGTCCATTTATAACTAAAAAATATATTTAAAAAACACTTGTACTTGTCTAAACAAAACTTATTTCCCTAAAACAGATTGCTGAGGAATTATACTTAAGCATTTTTTTCCTTCAAATTTTGAACTTTTAATCTTGTGTTGTAACTACCTATGTGCCCATCAGAAATAATTTATTCTTAGGTATTCATATATTCATGGATATACTCGCTCCCTTTCATTAGGAACATTTTGCTGGCAGTGAAGAAGTGTTCAACTAAGTGACCCCTTTCTACAGAGAATTCTACAAATTTGCAAATATTTTAACATTATTTATTTGTATAAAATCGTTAGAGATTTTAGACTTAAGGTTTCCAACTTGTGGCAGGTGGCACTGTTGATTGCAGGACACTTTCTTGGATTGCTCACATTTCTCTGATGTACTATACCTGATGCCAGTAGTGAAAAAAGCTTGTATCTTTGGTTCAAAATTGATACAGCCCTTGGCATTTTATTATCATATTCTCAGTTCTCAGGTTGGGACTTCAATTATTACTGCAGAGCAGTAATGATTAAAATAAGATTTTGAAATTCATTAAAATATTTCTGTTTTGTTCATTAGGACTGGCTTGTAAAGATATTGTTAGAAGATGATACATTGTATTTTCAGCATTATGTAAAATGATTTTTACTGATAATCAAATGACATTTTCAAATGACATTTCAAAAGAAGTTATATACCAATTATGTTTATTGCTTAAAAGTAAAAATTCCCAGAGTTTAGTTTAGAAAATGTAATCTTTTAAATTTCAGACTGATATGCCCAGTATTTTCATAATCCCATATTTTGATAAAGTACTGAATCATCACTTTATATCCACAAAGGCAAATAACTAATTTATGAGCATAGAATAGTTTGCACTAACTATTGTAAATACTTTTCAAATGAGTAAAAGGTATGATTCCATGAAAGACTGAAAAGAGGTTGAATGAGTGGTATAGCTAGTAGGGGAAGTTGACCAAGGAAGGATTTTAGCCTGCTACAGGTTTAAAATAACATTTCTCTACTGCCTATCTTCTCTCAGAAATTAATTTCTTTTACTTTGCTCAGATTTAAACATGGCTTATAGAAGTTATGTTCATGTGTTCCACATGAAAAAGTATATATACATATATACATGAAAAAGTATATATACATATATACATATAAGTTAAATATATTGAGTAAAATATCTTACATAGTTAAACATTTAGAATTTTTCAGTAGGTTAGCCACTAATACTAATTTCACAAGGGAAAAAATTCTTTTGTCCTTTGATATGTAGTTTTGTTTTTTTTTTTTTAGGTCTGAATTAGAAATGGCATCTGTTAAAAGCTCTCAAAGTATAGCTCAATTTCATACTGTATATGTACATTGTTTTCTGCAGGAATGGGATAATTATACATAGCTTCATGATATTTTTATCCATGTGCCAACTGGGAGTAATGGTTATTTAATACTCCTTAAAGCCTTATGATACTAAAACATATAGTAAAAAAGTAGACATTTATGGAATACTTTTTGATTAAGTTTATTTTGTGCCTACTAAAGGGAATGCTTTTAAAATATTGTATCATTCCTTTTGTTAAAGTTGAAATTTGTGATCAGTACTTGATTGGTCATGGAAATTCCTGATTTTAAGACCTTTTTTGAGATTGGTTAACTTTCAGTTTCATTGTCTTTTCTTTATATGGCACCTCGCTAAGTTCACATGAAATCTGTTGCCTCACAAGGAAGTTGGTCATCATTAGAAGGCAGTTTTACTTGGTTGGTCCTTTGCATGGTAGCAAAGTGCTACCCATTGTTAGCCCTCTGGGTCAAAGTGTAGACTGAGGTTAAGGGTATTGGTAGACGTAGGGATGCTGGACAGACTTATAGTTCCTTTGTGTCTGTGTGTGTGTGTGTGTGTGTGTGTGTGTGTGTGTGTGTGTAGTTCCCTTTAAGTCATGTTCATAAGAATTACCACAATAACTGTCATATATAACTAAAAGAAATTTAAAAAATGCCCACGTCCATAGGACAGATGCATTCCAGTGCCATATATAACTAAAAGAAATTTATATATAACTAAAAGAAATTTAAAAAATGCCCACGTCCATAGGACAGATGCATTCCAGTGCCAAATAGAAATCATGAAAACATTTAGCAATGTTAGATGAAAATTCTCTTCCATTACTACTAAACTATAGGAGCTATTCTATTATTGCAGACCTGTAAGCATCGAGTTTAATAAGCTCTCCTTTTTATTTAAAGAATGCTGCCCATGGGCTTCATATTAATGTTCCAGCTGGTCTCCTCTGAAACCCCTTCAAAAACTCTTGAGATGCTTCGATGGCAGTTGGATTAGATTTGGGGATATCTCTTCTCTGGCATAAATTTATATTTAATGATTTTTAGAAATTAACCACATATTTTTTTAAGGAAAGAAATTAAGAAATTAAGCCTGCCTAATTCTGCTATATGTTCTGCTTCCTATGTGAACAGTGCTTTTGTAAGTATGGTAATGAAATTAATAGATAAAAAAATCAATTATTAGTGCATCCATCTAGAATTTTGAAAATTTGCTAATTAGGTACTGAAACTGGTACCTTGAACAAAGTCCCTAAAACTAATCTAATCTAGTTCTTGTCATGTCTATAAGGATTACTTTATGTGCAATTTTAAAAGAATTCACAGGATCCACAAACTAAATTTGTTGTTGCCATTACTTTTGGGAAAAGGACAATAGGATGTGTGTAATTTCCTAGGTAACATAAAATGTTGTGATAAAGGCATCTGAGTTAATTCTGAGTTATATATAGGAACCACAGTGTTTAAAATTTGCATCTTACAAATGTTAACAGACTAAGAATCTAGCATATTTAGCAAAACCTTTTGCAACCTGAATAAAATGAAAATATAAATGTTGATTTTTGACAACCTCCTTTCAGTTGAATTGTACTTTGAATATTTAAATATACCAATTGTAACAAACTCTTCATTTTATTTTTAGCATTTACTCCTTTTTCATGAAGTTTCTGTTCTACATTAATTAATAATACAAAGATCTGAAACTGGAACCACAGTATACTTTTTTAACCAATCTCTTGTGGCTGTACTCATAAGTAATTTACTTTAATTAATAGAAGAACTGGGGATTAAATTATAACTAATATGTGAAATTGCTTTGTATATTCAGTGATTTTTGTAATGTAAGTGAATTGGTTAATTCTTATCTCACTGATAGTTAATTCATGCAGTGTACCATTAAGTCATGTTAACATTTCACTTTAGAATTGGATTTGAGGAACTCACCTTTATGTGACCATGGTATACATGTAGGACAGAGAACTTATTTTTTCATTTTGTCAAAATAGGCATTTGCTGACAAGGCTTCAGGAAATATGTTGTTAGATTTTTTAATGTATAATAAAGTCTGATTTTTGTACAGTCTTTTTTTGTATAAAATATTTGATATATTTTCTGAATTTTATTTCTCCAAGTAATTTTGAATGGTGTTGTCACTTATTGGGAAGTTTGTTGTAAAAACAAATTATAATTCATTATTAGTGACTTTTCTTGATAATTACACTAGATGTGTTACAGACAATGTATACTTACAACTGTTGGGTTCTACTTAAAGAAATTCCTCTAATTTAAAGGGACAAATAATTGTGTGTTGAACTTTAAGTAGCTTGACCTGTAGTTTTAATAGTAATATATAGTCATGCTGTGTAGTTTAGTATATAACTTAAGTTCTACTGGGAATTTTATGTTCTAATTTGTTTTTGAATTTTATAAAAATGTATATACTTTCAGAAAGTCAAGGGATTAGATGAAATTAATTTTAGAATTATGTAATTTATCTAAGTACATGTATATCCTAAATGTATTTTTGTATATTGACACATATACATATATATAAACTACCACTTCGTTATAAGCACATGAGATTAAAAAAAAAACAAACAAAACTTCGTGTTAGCCAATTTTGCACATTTTAAATGTAAAAAGCTAAATATAATTCTAAATCTTCTGCTTACTGAAGTAGTCTTTATAACCATGAATCAATTATTGCATCAGAAATCATACAGTTTTAGTTGCAGTAAAATGGACTATATTTTGCTAAAAAATGTTAAAACTAAATATGTAAAAATCAAAGCTGTATAGTTAATGGAACTGTGGAGAAAATGCACTACATCATTCTCTGTTGTCCTTTTGATGTGCTCTCTCAACTTGACATAGATGTGACTGAATGAATATTTCTCAATTTCTTTCTGTACTATCCACATACAGAAACTTGAACTTAGATGCAACTTAGAATGCATAGAAATAAAAAATTGAACTTAACATTCTATATTCACATGCAGTAGAGAATATAAAGAAATAATTTAATCTGACATCTTCTGTAATCATTGAACCCCTCCATGTCCACTAGTCGGCTAGGTTCAGTATAGAAACCATAAGCCTATCCATTTGAAAACCCTTTTTAATCCCCATTGCATTAATTATATTAACCAATAAGTGGTAAACCATAACCAAAAATTTTGGAAAGAAGGCAGGAGGGAATATGTGTTTCCTATTAATGATGAAGTTTTAATTGAACGATCTTTTGAATTAACTGAATTACTCCATCCCTGTACTTGACTACAAAGAAACAATGCCAGGCCTGGTGGTGCATGCCTGCAATCTCAGCTACTTGAGGCAGGAGGATTACAAGTGCAAGCCTGGCCTTAGCAATTTAGCAAGACCTTGTCTCAATAAAAAGTGAAAAAGGCTAGGGATATATCCTAATGGTAGAGGCCCCTGGGTTCAATCTTGAGAACCAAAAAAAAAAAAAAAAAAAAAAAAAAAGAGCTGTGACTTCTGCACACAAATAGTTTACTTCCAGGGCATGTAATGGGGTCAGTATATATTCAATACAATCACTAATACTTCTCTATTTAAAAAAGAATCTCCAATTGTCAGCGGTGGCATCCATTATTTTGAGCACATTTATACACTTAATGTAAGATCACTACAGAATTAGAACTGGTATATAGGGCTGGCATTATGGTCCAATGGTAGAGTGCTTGACTAGCATGATCCAGGCCCTGGTTCAATCCCCAGAATCACAAAAACAAAAAAACTGGTGTATTTAGTTAATTAAAATATTCACTAGTTGGGTTTTGCGTTTCTTAAAACTAACTTTGGACTTCTAGCCATTTATATGTTGAAAGGCCATATTCAGAGAAACTACTTAAAGAACGTAGACTGATTTTAGTTACTGGGTAAAGCAAAAAATATGAATCATAGAAGACAAATCCCATTTGAAAAAAATAAGCTGCAAAATTATACCTTTTCCTGTAGAATAATATGATTACCAGGTTTCTGTAAAAACTCCTTGTCCGTAAAGGTCATATTCTTTGTAAAGGATGTATGCTTTTAGACGATTGGGCAATGGAAGAAACGACATGAAGACTGGGCAGCGTAAATGCAAACGCCCCATACACTTGCGGATCTTTAGGCGGCACAAATGTTTTAGGGAACGAGGGTTTGCTAAAATGAAAGAAATAGGATATTGTCTAAAAGGAGAAAGAATTAAAGAATTGCTTTTTTTTTTTAAATGATCTTAGGGTTCAGTTAGCAAATGTATTTGATATTTAAACCACCAGGATTTGCATTGGCTGTGATTAAATGGGAATATCAATAGGGAAAGTTTTTCAATTCTCAGTGCAATGCTTTGCAAAAATATGACTTCAGATGCACATGAAGTTGGAATCCAAAGACAAATCAATTGTGCATCTGGCTTGTGAGACCCTAAGTACTTAAATCTCTATTAACCTCACTCGCCACCCCCTGCCAATTCTTTCTACCAGGGACAGGGCAAAACTAAAGATCACCACCCAGGGGGAAATGGGATAAAATAAATTTTTAATTGACTTAGGTGCAACTTTGAAAAAATTTGGTTTGGAGAGGATCATTTGGTATCCCCTACAAATTTAGATCTTTTCTTATCTGTTTTTTATTGCCATGTCATACCTTTTAATTCCTGTCTATAATGTTCCTTCCTAGTCATGGATTAATTGGGTTGGGAAAAAAGTGTTACCCACATATAATTATAAGTAATTACCTAACAGATTTTGTCTGCTGGAAAATTGTAGCAAGTACAACTTTTAATGACTACACTGTAGTTTTAGGAAGGAATAGTATTTTTTTGGTTGCTTTAGGTTATGCTTTTAACACAAAATATTCTATATAACAAATAATATGATTAGTATTTTGGTAAAAGTTTTCTATAAGACAGATACTCACTCAAGATAAAATGTATTTCTGACCAGAGCCCCTGTTTTTGGAGCACAGCTTTCAACTTTGAGCAGATTTGAACTTGATCAACATAATCAAGCATCACTCGAACAACCTTTCCAGAGAGATGTTGCAGCCATGATAAAGTTATTACTTCACAGAACTGAAGGGGGAAAATCAGAAAATTAATGAAAAGCATTAAGAGTATCTATGGTTTAGCACAGTAATCAAAAGAATACTAAGCTAAAGTCTTCAGTTCCTCATTTGATTTCTTAGTCCTAACATTTGGGAGAAATATATTTACTGATTCTTCATATAAGAAGTAATAAGGGTGTGGCAGAGATTGTTACATAATATCTGTTAACTCCCTTGGTTGGTCACCTGGCTGTCTAAAATAAAGATTAACTTTTTAGTTTCACTTGCAGCTAGGTGTGGCCACTTGGCTAACCTTTAACCAATGAGAGGTAAGTGGAAGCCTCAGCAGCTCCCCAAATACCATGCAAGAAAGGCAAGGTCTGTGGTACTTCCTTTTCCCTTTCTTCTTGCAGACTGTAATATGGATACAAGCTGCTTTCATGAATCATGACACTGTCCATTTACAAGGCTCCCTCTTTCCAGCCTCCCAAGTAGCTGGGACTGCATGTGATCCACTATGCCTGGCTGACATTTTGTTAAAGCTTTTATTTTGGGATTTTTCTGTCATTCAAAAATCTTAGTCCAACCCTGATATATAAGGAAAGTAACAGTTTTGGCCTTTAAATAATTAACATGCTCTTAAATAAGATGTCCAGATGAGAAATGAGACTGTTCCTGAACAGTCAGGAAATAATACCACATGGTATATACCCTAATGCTGAATTAATGGTGTAGAAATTAAGTCCTATATTAATCACCTAAAAATAATAAATACAAGAATATTTTGCCTGTAACTTTTCAGAATTGATTCAAGGAGCTTTTTCAATTTACTGTTTCATTTCTATTTTTTAAATTTTGGTAATATAAATTCAAGTATTTATAGAGCATCTACTATGTGCTAAGCACAGACATGTAAACTGAGGATATTTATAAGGGTACAGTCATTAAAGTACTAAAATAATATTCAGAAAGTCAAATTCTACAAAGAAATGATCATGATAAGAGAATGATGGGGAAGGGGACTACCTAAGATGGGCCTTTTTGGAGAGATGACACTTGAAATGAGACCTGAAAAGTAGCAACCATTTGAAAAGCTAGGGGAAAAACTCAAGTTGGGGAAAACAGAAGTGACCAATTAGGTAAGAAAAAACTAGGGGTCTGGTGTGAGAAAAATCTCTCTAATCAGGAGGGGTCAACTGTTTACTGTAACTTTTTTCATCATAAAACTAACCAAATAAAACTAATCAAATGCTCAAAGAGCCAAAAACTAAGGGTATAGGTATTTGGAATCCAGCAACATTTTAGCTAAAGAGAAAATATAACTGAAATATAAGGCTGGATTCATTTTTTAAAAAGGGTTTTAGTTGTTGATGGACCTTTATTTATTTATATGCAGTGTTGAGAGTTGAACCCAGTGTCTCTCACATGCTAGGCAAGTGTTCTACCACTGAACACAACCCCAGCCCTGCAGTTTGCATTCATTTTTTTAAAACCTTGCTCAGGAGTCAGTTCATTTGTGAAACTCCCTGACAGTTCTAGGTAAAGTCCCTTTTTTTCTCTGAGTTGATTCTGTACCTTTTATATCTTTCTACTGATAGATATCTACATGATATTTTATCATGTATTTTTCATTCTAGAGTCTTCCAACAATTAGCTTCTAGAGAGTGGACTGAGTATTACTATAGTTCCCAGACTATGGATAATGAATGTCTTAAGGTAATACAACTAATCCTGTGGACTTACCATAGTATCTTTAATAACTGTAGATGTCCAGCCTTCAGAAGTATAGAAAGGATGAATTTTATCCCCATGAGGACAATCAAAACATCGCTCTGTGTCATACCCATAATTCAACAGCATCCTGAGCATGACTTCATCTTTTAGTGTGTATTGCAGTGCTGATGGGAAATGCAAAGGGTTGACTCTGCAGAAGTAATTGACGTTGGCACCATGTCTTAGCAGTAGACTTATGAGCTCATAATTACCCATCCTAAGGGCTATCTGCAGGCAGTTAACTGGGTCTTGATTAGTCAGAGCTCCAGCGCCCAGAAGCAGCTTAACTGAAGAGAGGTCACCATTTGATACAGCAAAATACAAAGCTGATTTCCTTTGGTCATCATAGTGTTTACGAATTTTTTGATCTAGCATGAAATTCACATCAAATCCAGCCTGGATGAGAAGTTCCAGGCATTGAGGGTGTGCTCCTGCTGCTGCACAATGAACTGGACTGATCCCACTCCGCTTAATGGCAGCAAGGTCCGTAACTGGAATCAATATCTTTAGAGCTCTGAGAAAGAATTCCAAAGTACATTTCAAGATGGTTTCATCAAGATACAGAGTTAGCCTGTTTGTGATTCTTTTATATTAATGATATATATAGTATCAGGTGGCAATTAGAACCCTCCAACAAAAAAACTAATTCCTTCATCTGGCAGCTTAGATAGCAAGTAAAACTGAATGGAACTATTGTCTAGGTTTAAAACTCAGTATTAGCCCAGTCATTTGAGACCCAAAGTTTCCCATATTGAAAGCAGTTCTGTGTCTTCAGCAGCTACAGAAGATGCTCGGCCTTACCAATTTCTAGCAGGTCCAGAGATTTTCCTTTTTAAGGTTTAGGTTGTTGGATCAGAGAAAAAATATAAAGTTCCTAGACGTTGCTTATAAAAAAAGTCAGTTATTACTATTTCTATTATTTACAGTAATATAATTTAACTTACAATAAGTATCCTCTGTCAGCTGCCACATGAATGGGCAGGTGGCCTGAAATCTTAGGTATATTGGCATCAGCTCCATACTCTAGCAAGAGAGTCACAGAGTCTGGATTTCCTCCTCTAGCAGCTTCAAGCAATATAGAAGATGAATCAGAGGCCTGACCATGAGCATTAGCACCTAAGAGGAAAAGTCATTATGCAAAAATTGTTTTCCATTGTATATAAGCAATCTTAAAATTAAAAAATGCATACCTACTTTAGTGAAGAACTAAGAATCAAATAAAATAGGTAGCTCTTTTCTCAAGCAATTTATAAACTAATTGTGGAGGGGAGGGACATGATACAAACAGTTTGTAAATTATAGGTAAGCTGGCTTTCAGAGTAATTTTTATAAGTTGTTTGGAACTAAAAATTTCCAGTAGACATACTTTCATAAAAGGTGGATTTCTAAACCAGTATACAAAGCCCAGTTACCTCACAATATGCTTACAGATAGGATGGTAATAACCAACTGAATTATGTTTAATGATGTTTTGATGGAAAGGGGCATTTTTTTAAACTTCTTCATAAAGGACTGTTCATAATAAGAGACACTAATTGTTTTAAACTGAAATTGGGGATTGCTGATAGCTATAAAGATAAATTGTAGTACCTATGCCAAGTATCATGTGAGTGGTGTGGATAAGAATACAGGTAGAGGCAAAAGTGCCTTCTAGAAGATCTACGGCTGGGGCTGTGAGGGGAGCTTAGAGATAAAAGAAAGGAGTTTGGGTCAGTTCTGGAAGTCTTCTCAATAAAATGGGCTCTGAAGAAAGAGTAGCATTTGGATGAGGAGAGCTAAGGAGAGCATTCTGGACACATCATAAATCATAAAGACGATATAGTGGCTTTACTTTTGAATAGATAGATAAAAATCATCAGGGTATAGTGGCTGCCCAAGAAACCCACTCCTAGAATGTATTAAGAAATCTAATATACCTTCATTTATTGTTTACTATGTGCATAATCATTTCTAAATTTCACAGCAAACTCCAGAAGTAGGTGCTAATATCTCCATTTTAAAGATGAAGAAACTAGGGTCTGGAATTGTGGCTTAGTGGTAGAGTACTTGCCTAGCATGTGTGAGGCCATGGGTTCAATTCTCAGTACTGCATATAAATAAATGAATAAAATAAAGTTCTATCAACATTTAAAAAATATTTTTTAAAAAAGAAGAAGAAACAAGGGCTTACTGGTTTTAAATGACTTGCCCAAAGACACACAGCTAGTAATAAGCAAGATGTTTAGGATTCATACGTAGATCTTCCAGACCAAGGCCTTATTTCTATGATGCCATCTTGTCTCTAACAATTCGGGATCAGGCAGATATGACTTCAAATGCTGGCTCTGCCATTTACTATTTATGTCACTGTTATGGTTTAGATATGTCCCCCAAAAGCTCATGTGTTAAGCAATGCATTAATTTTAAAGGTGAAATGACTGGATTATAAGAGCCTAACCCAATCAATGGATTAATCCAGTAATACGGATTAACTAGGAAGTAACTCTAGGTAGGGTGTGGCTGGTGGAGGTGGGTCACTGGGAGCATGCCTTTGGAGTTTACATTTTGTTCTCCCTCTTCCTGACTGCCATGTCTTGACTTCTTTCCATGACCACACTCTTTCACAATAATGTTCTGCCTCACCTTGTGCCAGAGTTATGCAATCAGTCAGCCCTCTGTGGACTGAGACTTCTAAAACCACATGCCCCAAATAAACTTTCCCTTCTGTATGTTGTTCTTGTCAGGTCTTCTGGTCACAGGGACAAGAAAGCTGACTAAAACAGTTACGATGTGTAAATTACTTTGTAAGGCGGTTAAGGGAAATGCTTAATCACTGAACTCACCAGTCACATGATCCTGGTTTCTTTGAAAGGTAAAGGATTGAAAATTTGTTGCTCTGTGTGTGTGTGTGTGTGTGTGTGTGTGTGTGTGTGTATTTTGGTATTGGAGATTGAACCCAAGAGCGCTTTACCACTGAGCTACATCCCCAGCCCTTTTTCATTTTTTGTTTTGAGACAAGAGTCTTGCTAAGTTGCTTAAGGACTTACTAAATTTGCTGGCCTCAAACTTTTGATTCTCCTGACTTAGCCTCCCAAGTCACTGTGACTACGGGTATATGCCACAACACCTGGTAAATGCCAAAGTTCTTTGAGAGTCCCTGCCAGTTATCTAAAATGACCACAGTTACAATGCGGAGGGCAGGGAGGAAGTGTGTTTGAAGAGAAGTCCTATAACTGGTACCATCTCTGAACTTCTTTTCTCAAGTGCAAAGTGAGATTAATATCTATCTCACAGACTTTTTAAAGGATTACATGAGGCAACAGCTTAATGCCTGTTATGTAGAAAGTATTTAATAAATATAAATCAGTGGCTGGAGTTGTAGCTTCAGTGGTAGAATGCTTACCTAGCATGTGTGAGGCACTGGGTTCAATCCTCAGCACCTCATTAAAAAAAAAAAAAAAAAAAGGTATTGTGTACAACTAAAAAATAAATATTAAAAAAATATATGTTTTAAAAAATAAATATAAATCATCATCTCCTTCTCTTAGAGTTTTGACTATTAGTAGAACAGAGAACAGGGATACAAAGAGAAGAAATCAGGAAGAATTTCCTAACATTCAAAGATATTCTGCGACAGATTAAACTGCGTCATGACTTAGCATAAGTAGCAACAGTATGTACAGAATGTTGCAAGGACTTTGATTTTGATTCTAGGAAAGGACATCAACACAAAAATGTTTTAAAAAAACAACTATCCTCTAAGAATACTACAGGAACATTAAGTATAAGGGTCACCCTGCATTGCAATAATTTTAAGGAAATTATATCACATCATCAAATAAGAGAACCAGTCTTTGATTATTTTAGGCTTTCTAGTATCCAACATTAATACACAAATTTCAAACATTTAAATTGGTTTTAAATAAGATATTAACTTCTATTATTCTGAAGCTCTCCATCAAGAAGAGAACACTGGGATGAAGTTACTCTATGGTAGTATGCTGACTATATAGAAAATCTTGCCTTTCTGCAGTAATAATGCCATAATTTCAGTGTGTCCACTTTGGGCAGCAAGAGCAAGTGGAGTGAATCCATAGGTGCTCCGGGGGTCAGGGTGTGCCCCAGAAACCAGCATAAGCTTCACCATGTCCTGTCTGCCCAGTTTGGCTGCCTCGTGGAGAACAGTCCTGTCATTGGCACATCGTAGATTTACATCCGCTCCGTGGCTGATCAGCAAGGTAGCCATGTCATAGGAGTCACGTAGAACAGCTAAGAAATCAGAAGCGAGGTGGGCATTATGCTTGATAGGGGTAAGGCCAGAGTGTCATATCAGCTAGTGTCCCTCAGCCTTCTTAAGGAGCACTTCCCACTTACTCCCTTGCCTCTGCATTATGAATTTAGGGAACCCATAAAATAGACTGTATGTCAAATAATATATCAATGGGCTATTTATTTTGTTTTTCTATAAGCCATAACCAATTCATTGTCTTTTGGCTGCTTAGCTGGCTCATACATATAAAATTTTCTTGTATCTTTATTTTCTTGAGAAAATGGGAACTTAGATATTCAGTACAGTCCTGGAAATGCTTGTAAGCTGCTTTAAAAGAAGAAAAAAAGCAACAGAACCTATCTCAGCAAACAAATGACTAAAATGTAATTTTATTTTGTATGTTGGATGAGTGACTGAACCCATAGGATATGATGGTTTGGGCTTGTATTTCCCAAAGTGTTGTACAGAAAGTCCCTTGAGGTTCTTTGTGAAGAAATGATTCTGAAAGCAACAAACATACACACCCATCTCCAAAGGCCTGGAAATCCTATGTATACTATTATTACATAATTAAGGTCCAGCTCAGTGGTAGAACACTGGGTTTGATCCTCAGCACCACATAATTTTAAATAAATAAAAGGTTCACTTTGGGGCTGGGTTGTGGCTTAGTGGTAGAGTGCTTGCCCAGCATGCAGGAGGCACTGAGTTCGATCCTCAGCACCACATAAATGTAAAATAAATATATATTTTTTTAAAAAGTTCACTTTACCCATTGGTGAATTAAAGTCTCTGAGAACTATCTTGATGAGCTTGTTTCACTGAAACCCAACATCTTCCATATCTATGAACAGGGAAATAAATGTTTAGATACGACGGAAAAAGAATCATTTGACATGCCAGATAGGCCGAGGTCAAGAGAGGAAAACCAGTTCGTACCATCATATCACTCTGACAGGCTTCACAGCTTAATGCTTTCTTACATATGACTTGTACACACACAAGATGAGTACTATTATCTCTATCTTATAGGTGAGAAAACTGAGGTTTAGAGAGGTTAGACCTAATTCAGAGTTTTCATTCTGATGCTATATAGGGCTTTCTCAGAGAATGCTCTTCTATTCAGTGTTTTGATGATTTTTCTCCCCTATGAACGCAAAGCCTAAAAGCACCCTGGGACAAATCAAGATGAGCCCTCCAAATCCCAGTTTTCAGTAGTACCCTGTAAATGTTCTCTCTTTAATTTTTTGTTTTTTTCTTGAAAGTTATACACTTATGCAAGGCTTAAAGAGCCAATTACTACAGGGTTCTCCACCCTTTCTCAACTCTCTTTTTCCTTCACTAGAGCACCTTTTAGCTGATTCTTTGCTATTAACTATTATATTTCTAAATAGCCCTGCTTACATTGCCACTTTTTAATTTTTTTATGTTTAGATTTTTATTTAAGAACTCAAAAAATTGATTACCTACAAAATAATTTTGAAAGAATTAGTCAAGGAATACTTATAGTAAAGTAAAAATTAAATAAGAGAAACTGGAGATAAAAACACTTTTTAATTTTTTTTGGTTTTGATTTAACTTGACTTTTCATGGAAAATGAAGATTTTTTTCTCTTATGCTCACCATACATTCACATTTCTCATCCCACCATTCTTCTAGTACTTTTTATGATATAATTTTTGTTAACTATTCAGTATTTACCTTATTTTTATTATATTTGCTATTCAAAAAGCTGGGCCTTAATTATGTTTCCTTTCCTGTACATCTTTTGTTTTCCTTGTAGTTAATACTAGCCTTACATTTACATTCTATTTACCTAATTTGTTTGTTTGTGTGGTGCTAGGGATTAAACACTAGTCAGTTTGCATGCCAAGGCAAGTACTTTACACTGAGCTCTACCCCCAGCCTTTGCTTAGTTTTCAATTTGCTTATCACTAATTCAACCTGAGACTCTCTAAACTGTCTTAAATCTCAAGATATTTATTCCAATTCCATCATGTCTTTTTTTTTTTTTTTTTTTTAAAGAGAGAGTGAGAGAGAGAGAGAGAATTTTTTTAATATTTATTTTTTAGTTATCGGCGGACACAACATCTTTGTTTGTATGTGGTGCTGAGGATCGAACCCGGGCCGCACGCATGCCAGACGAGCGCGCTACCACTTCAGCCACATCCCCAGCCCTCCATCATGTCTTAAAGAAACCTCCACCTGCAATCTTTCAACCTATTCTTTTTTTTTTATTTTTTTATTTTTTTTAATCTACTAAACTAAATCCCCAACACTCTTGCTAAATTGCTAAGACTGGTCTAGAACCTGCAATCCTCCTGCCTTAACCTGTGATTACACACCTGCAATTACAGGTGTGTGTTACCTTATCTAGCCCCTCTAACCTGGAATTCAGTGCCTGGAACATGTTGCCATCCTAGGAGTACTATTCCTCATCATCTTGGGGATCTCATTTGCCTACTATCTGGGATGGACCTTGTATTTCTTTGATCCCTAGCTTTGACATTTCAAGTTCACTTCCATGTTGGTAGAATATTTATTTCATTAATGAAGCAGACCAGAGACCCCCATCATATTTGTAATATATGTATATATTTGTAATATTTGTAATATATTTGTAATATTTGTAATATATTTCTCTTGTCAGAAAGATTTTTACAAAGGGTGTCAACAGGATATCAGCAAAAATTTCTGCAGAGGGCATTGTGGTTTGTAGCTTCCTCTTTCTGCCATGTCTGCAGAAAAAAAAAAAAAAACTTGTAAAACTTCTGTCTGGCCTAAGAATATGGGACAAAGAGTATGTCCCTACCCACTATCATGTAATCATCCCACTGAGTATAAATGTAAAAGAATTTCCAGACTCTTGGTCCAGAGAATTTTAGGCATGGGCCCTGTCTGGACTGCTACAGCTAAAATCAAACTGCTTCCTGAAAATTCCTTAAGTCCAGCCTCACCTATCCTACATCATTAACACATTAATGGTGTAAGAGGGGGGAAAGTTTGAGATCTTCGATGTCTGAAAATATGTATCTTGTACCTTCAGATTTAATAGTTTAATTAAATATTTAAGTTGGAAATAATTTTTCCTCAGAATTTCTGAAACTATTCATCAATTTCATCAAGCATCTAGTTATTGTTGAGAACTCTAAAACTATTTTGATCTTTTATCTTTTGTATACGATATATTTCCAATTTTTTCTCTCTCAGGAAACTTTTGGAAGCTTCTCTTTGTCTCAGGTGTGGGTCTTTTTTTTTTTTTTAAATAAAAAGGTTCATGTTCATGAATTTAGATATGCAGAAAAGAAAGAAGAAAACAGACTCATAATCACATCTCTTTGGTAAAATCTTTGTTAATATTTTCATATCTTTTCTTGTATTGTTTAATTATGCATATAATAAATTTTTGGTAGTTATTTTTGATCAATTTTGTCAACCAAAATTCTCTAATAACCATCTTTTCTTCATTTATGCTGTTTTTGCACATTTGCATGATGACTCTTGGTTCCTCAAGATGCTAAAACACCTGAACTTACCCATCTCATTATTCATTCACCAATTCCTCCCTTGCCCCCTCACCCCTATTTTGTATTTTATTTAGAGACAGGATCTCACCGAGTTGTTTAGTGCCTCACTTTTGCTGAGGCTGGCTTTGAACTAGTAATCCTCCGGTCTAAGCCTCCTGAACTGTTGGGATTACAGGTGTGTGCTACCACGCCCAGCTCACCAATTCTTAGCACAAAATGTTCATGGAATTTTACTAGATGCCTGATACTGAGTCAGTATGAATTCTTTTAATAATTATTTATAAGATGCTATGAAAATGCTCTAATTGCTCTAATACTGAAGAAAAGTGCTGATTGTGTTGGGTCTATTTGAATTCATCAGCTAGCTTTTTCACTTTGGAAACAACATGTTCCTTATTTTAGGAAATTATTATTTTGACTTATTTTATTGATGATAGAGTACCTCCATCTTGTTTATTTGCTCTGTCATTCCTGTTATTCATACATTGCTCCTCTTGGGTTGTCCTTCTAATTTTCTTATTTATCCTTTACTATTTTATATTTCTTATCTTCTGAAAGCTTTCCTAAACTTCATTTTCTAGCATTATTTTTTTTTAAATTTGTTTTGATATTTTTAATATCAAGAGCATTTTTGTTTTGTTCTTGGATTTTTTGTAGTATCCTACTTTTTAAAAATATTGTTTTTAGTTGTTGATGGACCTTTATTTTATTTATTGATATGTGGTGCTGAGAATCGAACCCAGTACTTCACACATGCTAGGCAAGCACTCCACCACTGAGCCACGACCCCAGCCCTGTACTATCCTATTCTTATTTCTCTAATTTCTTTGAAGAAATTAATGATAATTTCCTTTACATTTTATTTCTCCTAAATAATCTGCTTCTTCCAAGTCATTTATCTATGTTGAAGACTTTCTTCAAATAGTCTGGTTATCTGCTCATGAGTAAGAGCCTGGACAACTATTCTGGTTGAAAATTCTAAAGGGTGGGTGGGGCTTGCAGACTATGGGCTTCACTACTGGTTGGTATGTTTGGGCCATTTGTTGGGGGAGCCCCCAGTGTTACTATCTTTAGATCTTCCTGGGCTGATCAGATTCTCCAGAGAATCCTCTTTCTGAAGAGTATAAAGGCTTGTCTGCCAGCTTTCTAGGATCCTGGTGGGAGAATGCCTTCTTGTGGAAGAGAGTTGGGTCTTTTTGCTTAATTCCTCCAGTGTTTTCAATTAAGTACTCCCACTCTCACCTAAATTCTCTGGTCTAGAGACCCTCTGTTTAAGCTGTTCAACAATAAACCTCCAGAACTCTACTGGGCTGGGGAGGAATCTGTCCCAGCAGGCAGAGTGGAAGAAGCAATCTAGATATCTGACTTCCTGATTAATAGTTTTTAGCCTAGCCTCCCATTTCAGCTGCCTGCCCTTCACCTATGCTTCATGACTCTGTTCCTTTCTGTATGTGTATGTGCTCCTAACTGGGCATCAGGCCACCTCATTAGCCAATCTATAGAAAGCTTCTTGAGGGTCTGGTCAGCTGGGATCAAAATGACAGTATTGCATCTGTGCACAAAGAGCTGTCTTTGAAACTTGTTGGCATAGGGGAGACAGAGCAGCATACTCTTCTCCAGAGATGAGTCATTTACCTGTAAGAAGAGGAGAATTGCCTTCGAAATTCTTAGCATTTGGATTGCAGCCATTGAGAAGAAGAAAACTGGCATTTTCCAAGAGGCAATTGCTGACAGCCAGAAAAAGCGGTGTTTCACCATTATGGGTGGTTTGCTCCCACACACTGGTTTTTGAAGCTGAAATAAATTCATCATATCATATAGGTTAAGATTCAAAAACCAATTTTAAGTTTATTTCTCAGAAGCATCAGGAAGAATAAAAGGGACTTTACCTTTCAGGGTTATTTCTAAAATGTTCTTATTTAATTGTACTGCAGCCTTATGCAAGGGAGTCCACCCTATCCCATCTGCTTCATCAAAAGCAGAATGGTACTTGGTTAAGTGTGACAATGCATCTTCCTCACCTATTAACAAGAAAAATGAGAACAGATTCACATTTCACACACATACAAGGCAACCCATACTGTTTCTGAATTCTACCACCAAAGGTAGTATATAAGACAACAATCAGATTGCCACCTTTTTTTTTTTTTTTAAATATCATAGGACAAAAAATAAGGCCTGTTATCTAACATTGCACAACACCTGGGCCTGTGAACATCCCACCCCCAATGTCTTGCCACATACAAAAAAAAAAAAAAAAAAAACCTCTGTCAATAAAGGAACCCAGGAGCTCTTTTGCTAAGTTGTGCTGAAGAATTTTTCTCTCAGAAAATCACATCAGACTCTTGACAATCAATGGTGGACCTCCATAGGGCACAGCTTTTGGAAGAACCTGCTTCTAGGCTTCCTGAGCATGAAGAGAAAATGCTACTAGTTGTCACCATTACATTTTAAACAAATTCAAGGGGAGAGTATAAGAGTACTTAACTGTCTCTATTTTTTCAATTATCTTCTTATAGTAAGCACTCAAAAAGGAATGAAAGCTGCAGAGGAAAAAGAAACATTATGTATATGTAATTCCAAAATTAAGGGGGAAACTAAGGAATCTAATATAAACCAAAAAGAAAAGGGAAAGGCAGTAGTTTAATCAGTGATAACTCTCATACAAAAAATGACTGAGGCTAAATAGAAATATTTCTATTGGTGCTGGCAGGGATATATCTGAGTGATAGAGCACTTGCCTAGCATGTACACAGCCCTAGGTTTGAACTCCAAGCACCACCAAAACAAAACAAAACAAGAAATACTTCTATTTGTAGAATGTGGTGTGTCTTTACCACATTCTAGGGAAACTCCTTTCTCATGTATTCATGAGGCCGTTAGCTTCTTCAGGGAAAGGACTGTGCGGCAGCCTGGATCTCAGTCAGTGGTGTTGAACCTGACTCAAACTTGCCTGGGAACGAAATATCACACTATCACATGGCAAAATTTAATGGCCACTCGATATTGTGATTCTAGCAAAAATATGAATAGTAAATAATCAGGTTGTGAATTTTTAAACTATGCATGGTCTGAATATAAAATACACTATTAGTGGGGCTGGGGTTGTAGCTCAGTGGTAGAGTGCTGGCCTAGCATATGTGAGGCACTGGTTTTGATCCTCAGTAACAAATAAATAAAATAAAGGTACTGTGCCCATCTACAACTAATGTGTGTGTGTGTGTTTAAGATAATTTAACCAACCAAATTGAGAGTATGACAGACTGTCTAAGGGAATTTATTTTCATCCCTTTCATCTATATATGTATATGTGTGTGTGTATATATATACACACACACATATACACATACACACACAGAACTCTCTGTGTGTGTGTGTGTGTGTGTGTATGTATATATATATATATATATATATATATATATATATATATACACATATATAAACACTATTAGCAGTTTACTTGTTTTTATTAAAGTATTTAAAGCTTTAGAGTTAAATATATGAATTTTATATATTGTCCCCTTCCCATTTTCTTTCATAATTCAATGAAAATAAATTCCCTTAGACAATCTGTCATACTCTCAATTTGGTTGATTAATTAACACTTTAAACCACTCAATTCTGTTAGTTTTCCATATCTGTGGTAAGATATTACTATATGATTGATGGCTTAAAACAACACATTTATTATCTTAAAGTTCTGTAATTCAGAAATCCAAAATGGCTTTCTCTGGAGTAAAATCAGAGTATTGGCAGAGCTATGTTCCTTCTGCAGGTTCTAAGAAAGAATCTGTTTCTTTGCCTTTTCCGACTTCTAGAGCCCTCCTTTATTCTTGGCTCACAGATCCTTTCCTCCTTCCTCCAAGCCAGCATTGTTGGGCTAAGCCCTTTTTCTGACAACTCTCAGGTTCTTGTGCCTCTTTCACTTTGTTTGGATACAAATGGATAATCTAGGCGAATTTCTCTATATAAAAGTTAGGTGATAAGCAACCTTAATTCTATTTGTAACCTTACTTCCTGTTTTCCATGTAAGGTTACACATTCATAGGTTCCAAAAATTCAGGACATGAGCCAAGCTCAGTGGTGCACACCTGTAATCCCAGAAGCTCAGGAAGCTAAGGCAGGAGGATCACGAGTTGAAACCCAATCTCGCCCAAAGGAACTCAGCAAGACCCTGTCTCTAATAAAATATAAAAAGGGTCTGGAAATATGGCTAAGTGGTTAGGCACACCTGGGTTCAATCCCTGGTACCAAAAAAAAAAAAAATCAGAACATGGACATCTTTGGGTAGAGCCATTATTCTACACGACATAAGTATATTCTGGTTTTCTAATTCCTGCCAGTGCCTGACCAAATCAGCAATCCTTCCTAAGTATCACACAGTTCTTGCAAGTCTAATAAATGAAATGTATAACTACAATTTCAATTTCTCTGAAATATTAATATTTCAATACTCTCAGACTAAATATCATATCTTTCAACATAAAATTAGGTGTTCAGTTATGCAGTTATATGTTTTAAAATTTTAATCACAAAGTTATGAGAGATAACCTAATAAGCCCAATTTCTTTACAAAACTTTAAATATTTAAAGATTATTCCTAAAGTAGAAACAAAAGTATAGAAAAAGCATGTGGTTAAGAGCACAGACTGGAGTCAGGCTGCCTGGCTCCTCATTTAATGAGCTCTGTGACCTTGAGTAAGTCACTTAATTTTTCTGTGCCTCAATTTGCTTATTTCTAAATGAGGATAATTAAGAGTACCCATCTCACAGAGAAGCAGTGAGAATCAGAATTTAAATGAGTTAATATTTACAAAGTGCTTAAAGTAGAATGACACATAGTAATGGCTCCATGAATTTATTACATTTTTAAAAAATTATGTTTGTTGTACTTTATCATCTCCATATTTAATTATAAAATCTCTTGGGGTTAAAAGACATTTATCCAGTTTACCTCCAGCAGGCCAAAGAGGGGTCAAAATCCAAGCAAACTGGGTTTATTACCCTCCAAAAAAAACAATGGTTTCTACCTTAGGGGGCTGAAGTAGCTGATCATCCAAGAGAGCATTTGACTAGGTGCACTTGACCATGAACTGCTCATATTCAGGGAGATTCTTTCTACTGAGAGAGCCATTGGTCCTTTTCTACTATTGTGGTAATAGAATCAATATCTTCAGAAAGGTTAAATTTACATAATTCCTCCTTTTGATTTGAATAGATCAAAGACTGGACTCTATCCTCACCTATCTCAGTAAAATAATTCTCTATGTGTCTTGGTTGGACTTATGTATTTCTTTAGCTCCATGAGAATAAGATGTGTTAGAGTTCTTCTCTAACCCTTCAGAAACCTCATTTATTTCTTCTGATTTCTAGACTGCATCTCCTTGCCTAGATTTCCAGCTAATCTCCTTGAACTGTTGTCTTTACTGATTAATTAAATTCTGAATTCTTTCAAATTTTTTTTGGTCTGGTCAGATATCATATCTTTTTCATATTTAAATGACAGATCCTATCTAGGAGATGTAGCTAAGTGGCAGAACTCTACCCCATCAAGGGTTTGATCCCAACATAAAAGTAAAATGAAATAATATAAAATTTAAATAAAATTCCTTGTATTCCAAATCTCTCTCCTGTTCTCATCACAATAGTAGAGTTATGTTAACGACAATCTCAACTGTTGAATACTTAATACCACACTGCCAATGAGAAAGCCATTACCTCTCATCAGGTGCATGTTGGGTTGTTCCTGGCTTGTAAATATCCTGTAAACTCTGTTGAATGGTGAGCTGGGTGTCAAAGTCATTGTCTGTGTCTTCATCACTGATGTAATTATCCATGTGAAACTCAAGCAGGTTTAAAGTCAGAATGAATTAAAAATATTTTTCCAGTTGTGAAAAGATTACCAACTGCTTGAATTTAGAAGTGAAATTTAGAAAACTAGAAAGTTGACAAGATTGAAAAACAAAGAAAATGCAAAACTTAGAAAAACAAAATATTCATTTAAATTTTTTTTTCCATAAACTTAAAATAGTTTTCTGGACTGCCACATATTCAGCATAAATCAGAAGTCTCTATGAGTAACCATTTACTTAAAACTTAGGAAAACAGCCTTTCATATAAGACTTAGGTCAATGCCATAAGTAACTTGAAAATGCTTATGTTGTTTGATATATTTTAGACTTGCCTTGTCAGTTTTTCTCAGTTATTACAGCACTCACCCAAAAGAACACATTTCCTACACACAGTATTATGCTGAAAGCTATATTTTCTTTGGTAAAAAATAAAAACAAACATGTTATAGGACTAATAGTACTGTCTTAATACAACAGGTAAATAGTGGTAGTAAAAGCAATGTAGTTTAAAAGAGCATTACTGTTTTAGTGTAGAACAGGTTTGATCACATACCAAAGACTTTTTACCTTTCGTTATATCCTCTAGGTCGGTACTGAAGTTTTCACTGTTAAAGATTAGCACATGAACGCCTCAGGATTTTCATTTATATTTAGGATCCATTCCCCTGTAAGGATTATTATAAATAGCTTTACTATAAATACTTGATCATAAGACAGTCTGGCACATTGTCCTTGTTTTTTTTTTTTTTTTTTTACATGTAGTTTAGCTCTGTTTAGAAACATGATCTTGTTTTCTTCTCTACTAGAGTCATCAAACTTAAAGGATTAACCATCTTATTTCTGGAATAAACAGCATTTGCAGAGGGTCAGCTATGCAAAGAGAACTCATTCCCTTACGGCTCATGCACATAGCCACTACAAACAAGAATTAATTTTTTATTTAAGAGAGGTCAAACATTTTACATTATCTAAAGTGACTTTTCAGTGGTCCAAATTGACTGGGTAGCTGTACCTACATTTTCCTTGGGTTATAAAATTGCAGCCTGAGGGGCTGAGGCTGTAACTCAGTGGTAAAGTGCTTGCCTCACATGTGTGAGGTACTGGGTTCAATCCTCAGCACCATATAAGAATAAATATACTGTGTGTTCATATACAACTAAATAAATATTAAAAACAAAACAAACAAACAAACAAAACAAAAAAACCCCTGCAGCCTGAAGTGTACTTGGAATCCTCAGGAAGGAACTAACTCTACAGAAGATGATATGGTTTTGATTAAAATTTTGTGTTGTTAAAATATTTTCATTGTTAAAATCAATGTACACTAATATTATGGGTACATACTAAATAATAAGAATATTTAACTATTGAAAATAACAATAGGATCATTGACATTTCCAATTAAATATGAAGCAAACACCACTGTGGGTATAGAATCTGAGATTCCCCAGCAGTCGTCTTACTGCTTTTGTGTTCCATTGAGAAATGGAACTAATATTTTAAAAGTATGAAGTAAGGGGTTTGGTTCCTAAATTGCTTTAATATTTTCCTTATCTATATGTATTTAATGTTCATATATAATAACTTCAGTGAGGCATGTGGAAAGTAAACTACTATTGAAGAAATATCTAGGGAAAGGAATATCTTCTAATATTAGTCAAATTTTATCATTTAATCTCCCCAATCTATTTTTCACATATACATATCAAACTTAAATAAAAGCTCTAAGATTTTTCAAACACTTCAAAGTAACACTTTAAAATAACACTTCAAAATTTCTTTCCACAGGTAGATGTCTGACAGTGCTCTCAGAGGAGTCAGATTAGAAGGCCTTTTGCAATCAAGAGTGGAATCAGGAAAAGGATAACAATGCAAAGGCCTTTCATAAAGACCATTTGAAAGAATGACACCAAGACACTTTGTTTTATATTTTTTTTAAAGTAAGTGAAAACAATTTTATTTTATTTCAGATGTTCTCTAAAATTGTACAATTTAGTCATCTAGCTGACAAAGCAGAGCAACACCACGTTTGATCCAGTGTTGAGTGGGTTGGTCTGTTTTTAACAACATTGCAATGACAAAGTTAGTGGAATGTCCTGTAGTAGAAAGAGTTCCTTTACGTTCACTTGTCTTGTAGAGAGGACAGACATAGGCATTTGACTTCACAATCTTAGTCTTTTTAACTTGAAAAAGAAAGAAAGAGATTCATTTAGTGAAGGGAAAAGAGCCATGGGTACGGAAAAACAACTGTTTATCTTATAGTAAAATGTAATTTTTAAATTTTTAACAGCTGATCCATTATTACTGCTATAAAACAAGGAAAATTATTTCATATGGTGCAAGTCTAGGAACCAGGAATTGATCTTAAAGTTCTGATCACTTAATAGGCATGAAAAAACTCCAGAGAATTTGTGAGGGAAGGAGTAACAAAAGAAGATAGGGAAGAAGGGACAAAATACAGTATAGGTAATAAAGGAGATTCAAAAGGAGAAATAAACTGCTTAGAACTCTGGTATAAGAAACACATAATTTAGAAGAAGCTGAAGTTTCTATTTGTTTTTAGCAGGCTATTAAAACAAATACTAAAACACACCAACTCTTGACAACTCACAAAAAGAATCTATGCATAATTCCTGAAAAGCCAGATATGAAATATCAGGAGCCCTTATAAACTACAGCCATATTTCTCACAATTGAACCACATTAATAATGAAAATATTTGATAGATTGGGTGATTTGTAAATGTATTTATTTATTATTAATATGATCAAGAAAATTAGAGGTGGGGTGTAGCTCAGTGACAGAGCATTTGCCTGGCATGCATGAGGCCCTAGGTTTCATCCACAGGACTGAAAAAAAATACAAATAAAAAAAACAACCAAAAAAGCAGAGGGACAATATATTCTCCATTACAGATATTTCATCATTTTATATTATAATTCAGTTAGATCCTAAAAGACTTGAGCAAAAACTAATTTTGGGGAGCAGTTAATAGTATCTACCATTATTCTCTTTAAAATTCAAGGAAATTTTGTTAAAAATGTATTTACTTGGTTTTATCCATATGATGGGCATCAGGTCAAACAGAAGTTTGGGATATTGTTCAGCAAGCAAGCCACTGTAATGAGAAATTAACGGAAGTTATTAGTTATTTTGTTAGATCTAAAATGTCCCCCAAAGGCCATGTACTAATGGCTTGGATGCTGGCCTGTGGCTCTACCAGGAGATAAGGCCTAGTTGCAGGAAGTAAGTCACTTGGAGAAAGACTCTGTATAGTACATTTTGTCCTTGGTCCCTTCCTCTCACAGTGCATGTTCTCTTTTCCTCTGCTTTCTGGATGCGTTAGGGTGAGCTTTGCTTCACCTCATGCTCCCTGATATGGTGTTTGCCTGACTGCAGGCCCATAATCAGGGAAGCCAAGTGACTCCTCTGAAACCATAAATGAAAACAAATCCATCTCCTTTTAAGTTGTTTATCTCAGGTAATCTGTTACAGCAATGAAAAGCTAACATATTTGTGAAATTTGCTTCTTAAAATAGACTGCTATTTAGATATTGATTTTTAATATAGAAGAGGACCAGTGATAGAGAGGAAAAGAGTATAAAAGGAAAAGAAGAAGAAAGAGTAGGAGGAGAAGGGTGGGAGAAGGCAATGAAGAACAGAGCAATAAAATATAATTTTAGAAAGGTGAAGTATAAAACTACACAAATATCAATGCCTGCTAATTTTTTAAAAAACTGGATCAAGATCTAGGTTTATTAATGGTTCCTTCAAATTTTATTTCTTTGTTTTTTGCTCATTTAAAATAGAAATGGATATTTGTCAGAAAAATAATTTATACCATAAAAATTTTGTTTTGTGGGCTGGGATGTGGCTCAAGCGGTAGCGCACTTGCCTGGCATGCGTGCGGCCTGGGTTCGATCCTCAGCACCACATACCAAAAAAGATGTGTCCACCGAGAACTAAAAAATAAATATTAAAAATTCTCTCTCTCTCTCTCTCCTCTCTCACTCTCTCTTTAAAAAAAAAAATTTTGGGGGCTGGGGATGTGGCTCAAGCGGTAGCGCGCTCGCCTGGCATGCGTGCGGCCCGGGTTCGATCCTCAGCACCACATACCAACAGGGATGTTGTGTCCGCCGAGAACTAAAAAATAGGTGTTGAAAATTCTCCCTCCCTCTCTCTCTCTCTCTCTCTCTCTCTCTCTCTCTCTCTCTCCTCTCTCACTCTCTAAAAAAAAAAAAAAAAATTTGTTTTGTTATTAGCCGTACTTGAAGTTACTTGGTATGGACATTGGTGGCTATATCTAACTATTTTTTAAACTTTCTAATTTTTTTGATTTATATAATATTTGTATATATTTATGAGGTACAATGAGATTTTTTTGTTTTTGCTTCATATATATATATATATATATATATATATATATTTCAGTTATACATGACAGTAGAATGTATTTTGGCAGAATATACATACACAAAGTATAAGTTATTCTATTAGGTTCCCACTCTTGTGGTCATACATGATGTGGAGTTACCCTGGTTTTTGTATACATATGCAGGCTAGGAAATTTATGACCAATTAATTCTACTGTCTTTCATATTCCCCTTCTCCTCCCTTCCCTTCATTACCCTTTGTCTAGTCCAATCTATTTCTATTATTCCTCTCCCCAACCTCCCTTGTTTGGGGTTAGCATCCACAAATCAGAGATAACATTTGGTCTTTGGTTTTTTGGGATTGGCTTATTTCATTTAGTATGATACTCTCTAGTTCTATCCATTTACTGGCAAATGCCATAATTTCATTCTTCTTATAGCTGAGCAATATTCCATTTGTACATATACCACATTTTCTTTATCCATTCATCTGTTGAAGGACACCAAGTTGTTTCTATAGCCTGGCTGTTGTGAGTTGAGGTGCTATAAATATGGATGTGGTTGCATCACTGTAGTATGTTGTTTTTAAGTCTTTTGGGAATACACCAAGGAGTGGCATAACTGGGTCAAATGGTGGTTCCATTCCAAGTTTTCTAAGGAATCTCCCTACTGCTTTTCATAGAGGTTGCACCAATTTAATGCCTGCATATTTTAAGTGCCTCCTATGAGGCAGATACAATGCATCACATTTGACCCTCATAATGATCCTATCCCCATTTATATTCCTATTTCACAGATAAAAACTATAGGCTCAGAGATATTGAGTATTTTTCTCAGTTACACAGCTATTAAGTGCTAGAATCAAGATTTAAACAGATGTTCCAAAAACTCAGTCTACACGGTTTGTTGGAAAGGAAGGAAGGAAGAAAAAATAAATATACAAAGGTGGTAAAGTAAATGAAGAAAACTAGCAGTAAAGTGATGAAAAAAGACAAGAGAAATAATCAAATTAACTATGTGAAATTGAATCTTCTCATGATCCTGTTTCAGAACTGTCACTGTAAAACCTTACCTTACTATTCCCTCCTATGGGATTTTTCCTACCTTGGTCTTTCACCTCAGTCTTTAATATCCCCTTTAACATCTCCTTGGGAGCAAAGTCTTACCCTACATTCAGAAATAGAGGATTATGCCTATACATATATTGTTGGAGACCAGGGCTCCAAAGAAATATTTCTCCCCTTCTCTTTTATCCCTATTTATCTGAAACTGGGAATAGTTTCCTGATAGTTTTCTAAGAGTGAAGCTAGAAATTGAATGTTTATTCTTTTTTTTATTGGTTGTTCACAACATTACAAAGCTCTTGATATATCATATTTCATACATTAGATTGAAGTGGGTTATGAACCCCCAATTTTACCCCAAATGCAGATTGCAGAATCACGTCGGTTACACATCCACAATTTTACATAATGCCCTATTAGTAATTGTTGTATTCTGCTACCTTTCCTATCCCCTACTGAATGTTTATTCTTAATACTTATTTATCATCTCATCAAAATGCATGAAAAAGTTTTCCACTCACTAAATGGGAACTTCATTATAACTGTCAGTTTAAAATGGAGTCAGTTCTTCACAGTACAAAATAGAAAACAACTGTTATACAGCAGAATAAGCAAGAAAATAATTTCAGCTAACTTTTTTACTAATGAGACAGACTAGTGAAATATTAATCAAAAATTGTTTGGGCCTCAAAAATAATCACTCTTTGTGCCAATCTGAATAATGATTTAGGTAAGAATTCTGATATTACATTACTTGACTTATTGCTTAAAAAGAGGACATTGATTAAAAAAAAACATGGTTATGAGGGGCAACAGTTGTCTTACCTATGATTCACCCACATTTGAAGAAGGCTTTGCAGTTTAAAGTACTGACCTTTCTCTGTCCCAGCGTGCCCCATCAAGATACAAGCCATGGATATAAACACCATCTTCTGGTGATGTGTCAGATACATCAGAAGGAATAACCTGAAGGGAGAGGGTCACACTAGTATTCTTCACACAATTTAGTATCATAAAGAAAACCCTAGATACATATTCAAAACACATTCAGGGAAACTCTTGTTAAACTATAGTGCATTAACAAGACAAATATATACTTTATGAAACACAAAGAATGAAAAGAAGTAGAATTGCTTATAATGGGTTAAAATATATAAATTTTACATATCCTTCTTGCTTAAATACATGACTTTGATATAATGACATTTTGATGAGTTGAAGGAGTTACTATACCTCAAATTCATATCTTAGTAAATCAATAGGGATGGTGTATTTTCTGGCATAATTCTGCATAGCTCCAGTTAAAAAGGCTTGGGTGAAAAAGAAACCTGAGAGCCAAAACACATGAGGTTTTCCTGAAGTATACCAGTCCTATAAAGGGAAAACAAAATATGTAATGTCCACTTTTTTAATTTATACAAATGTCAGCTAACATACAATTCCTGATTCTGATTTTTATATGTGTTACCTATACTTTCCAGCATAAGACTCTCTTCCCTAATATCAAACACAGCTTTTTCCTTTTTCGCCCCCTCTACTTACTCTTCTTGGAAACTGAAAATAATTTGAACAATTATCTGAATGAAACATGGCTTGAAAATTTCAAATCTTCTGCAAAGAAACAAATGTAAATTCTTTGAAGACTACTATATTACTTATCCTATTCAAAAGCCACCATCTTTTTATATTTTACCCACTGTCCATAGCCTTTCTGTGTTGCTTCTAGTTCCTTAATTCTTTTAATCCCTTTGTCTCCATAACCATGTACCCCTTCTGTTCAGATATTCATGATCTTCTTTTATATCAATTTACTGTCTTCTTTTTCCCTCTGCTCAATACATCTAGAACAATGCTGCCAGAATATACCTGACTATACATAGTTTGGATCAGATTTATCATATAGGTAACTCTTCAGTTACCTACCAAGTCTTTTTTTTTTTTTAAGAGAGAGAATTTTTAATGTTTATTTTTTAGTTTCGGCAGACACAACATCTTTGTTTGTATGTGGTGCTGAGGATCGAACTCTGGGCCGCCCGCATGCCAGACGAGCATGCTACCGCTTGAGCCACATCCCCAGCCCCCTACCAAGTTCTTTAGTGACCCACCAACTTAAAGCCCAAGTCTCTTAGTCTTTTATTCAAGACACTTCACAATCTCACCCCAAGTGCATTTTTAGCTTTTTTTTTTTTTTTTCCCTTCAAGCATCCTACATCCTAATTAGACTGGATTATTTGGTGATCTCATCTGTGTTGGGTGAACATCTTTTTTTTTTTTTTTCCTGCCTGTGTTAAAGTAATACCACCCTTCTTTCTCTCAGGAAGACAAACAAACCCTCCTATACTCTCATTCCAAGCCCTTCTGGTGATGGAAATCAACCTAGCCTCCTGTGGTGGGCACTGACTCATATCTGGCCAATCATACTTCAAGTCACAGTGACTGATTCAGGAATGGGAATGTGACCCAACCAAAGCCAGAGATGCAGTAACTCTTGCTGGGACTTTTCAGGAAGAGACTCACTCTTAACTCTTTGAAGTTGCAAAGGTGCAAGGCCACAGTTACTGTTGTTATCTTGCCACAGATGAGATACTGATAATGGAGTCAAACCAAAGGTAATAGAGCCAGGAGATGAAATGCATGAAGCCAAGAACAAGTAACCATGTTTGTAACTCAGTTCAAATTCCACCTGAAGTTACTTTAACTCTTGGACTTTTCAGTTACATGAACAAACAAACTTTCTGCTTATGACAGAATTTTTGTTACTTCCTATGAAATGTACCTTAAATGATACAGATCCTTTTACCCCACAGCTACAAAGCTGTCTGTAAGTCTGTTTATTTTCTTTGCAATATTCACAACCTTTCATCCTTTAGACCCAGCTCAAATGCTACCTTATCCATAAAAATACCCTGCTTGTTTGCTTGCTTGTTTTTTGTGGGGGTCTAGCGGGTGTTACTGGGGATTGAACCCAGGGGCATTTAACCACTGAGTCATATCTCCAGCCCTATTTTGTATTTTATTTAGAGACAGGGTTTTGCTGAGTTGCTTAGGGCCTCACTAAATTGCTGAGGCTGGCTTTGAACTTATGATCCTCTTGCCTCAGCCTCCTGAACTGCTGGGATTATAGGTGTGTGCCACCAAACCCAACTAAACTCTGCTTTTTTGAACCATAAGAACTCTCTCCTCCTTTGAACTCCCAGAGCATTTTACATGTTGGTCTTTTAGGGTTCATTCCTTTCTAAACTATATTAATTTTTGCCTGTATTTTTTTGGATACATAGCTTATTTTTCTGTGGGCTATTGGCAGCTTGAAGGCAGGACTCATGACAATCCTCTTCTTATCACAGAGCAAATAACAAGGTGCTTTGAACAGAGTGGGATCTCAATTCATTTGCTGAATGAACAGATGAATCAATATAATGAACTCTGTTAGTGAGCAAGGAAGAAGTAAGCTTTGCATGCTAGGAATAATGGAACAAACTGCTGGTGGAGATACTACCACAGCACAAGCTAGCAGATCAAAAAGAGGTAAAGAAAGACAAGGAGTCTGACAAGGGCAAAAGGCAGGAAGAACCTTTTATATCCAGGGTTTTCTTTATGATACTGTGTGCATGAAACCTCTAAGAACTGAGAAGGCGCCAGACACAGTTATGCCCACTTGGAATCTTAGCTACTTGGGAGGTTGAGAGAGGAGGATCACAAGTTCATGATCAGCCTCTGCAAATTAGCACGACCCTGTCTCAAAATAGAAAATATAAAGGGCTTGGATGTAGCTCAGTGGAAGAGCATCCCTGGATTCAATTCCCATTACTATAAAACAAAAGCAAGCAAGCAAGCAAACAAACAAACCGAGAAAACAAGGATATAGAAACTCTTACTTTCCTAGAGCTTCCTTTATGAAGAATTTCATTAGTGCCTTTGGTCGGCTACTTACACTATCTCTGAATTAGCTACCATTTAATGAGTGATTTGTACATGCCAGGCACTGTGCTAAGCACTTTACATGTATCACCTGGTGTACTCCATAAAATAATTCAGTGAGTTAGGCATTATTCCTCTCATTTTGCAGATGAAAAAACTAGGATACAGAAAGATGAGTTATTTGCTCAAAGTCACAAATGTCAGATCCAGAATTTTTCCTGGGGTTGTAGCCAAAGTGTGAAAAGTATTTTTTTATAAAAGGCACAGGAATGAAAAAGGGAAAATACTATGAACTAAATGTTTGTTTTCTTCCAAAATACATGTGTTGAAACTATAACCTCCAATTTCATGGGATTTGGAGATGGCACTTTTGGGAGATAATTAGGTCATGAGGGTGGAACCCTTTATTTTTTTTCATATGGTTTTTTGAAAATTTCTTTTTAGTTATATACAATACCAGGATATATCTTGACATAATCACAAAAGCATGGAACACAACCGTCTCCAATTCAGTCCCCAGCATGGTCTCACCCCTCCCCACCTGGGTGGAACCTTCTTGATGGATTTAGTATCTTTATTTAGAGGAACAAGCACTTGCCCCACATACATACATCTGTGAACCAGGAGAACCCCCTAATATGGGTCTTTCTAGCCCCTCCGGAACAGTGAGAAATAAATGTCTGTTGTTAGATCATTCAGTCTACTTTACTTTTTACAACAGCCCGAACTATGACAAAAGATAAACAGGATAAATGGAGAAAGAAAAATGAGAAGAGGATAAAAAATTCAGATGACTTATTTACTTAATTTTTCAACTCTAAGAAACATTAGGAGATGAAAAAGAGTCCAGGAGAAAGATAATGAGAAAATTGACTGTGTTCTGTAAAGGTAAAATGACAATGGAGGAAACCTATTCAGTATTCTATTCTATACTGTTTCTTTGATTAAACATGTAATATGCACAAAAAGTTCCTCTAAGTTAAAAAAATAGTTCATAATAAAGATAGGCCTGGGTATGAATAGGCCATTTACAGAAAAAAAATACAAGAGGTAAGCACACATACTGAAAGAAACACAGGCACATTAATAGTCCAAGAAAGTCAAATTGAAACAAGATATGCTTGACCTATCAGATTGGAAAAAATTTTTAAAGGAAATTTGAGAAAATCTGTTTTCTCCATATCCTAATAAGCACTATTTATTTTATGATAAGCTTTAACAGTGAAACAAATGAAATTTTTGTATAATAAAAAGGGAACTGTTATGATTTAGATATTAAATGTACCCCAAAACCTTATGTGTTGAAGGTTTGGTTCCCATCTGATGGCACTTTTGGGAAGTGGTGGAGAAAGTTAGGTCACTGGGGGCATGCCCCTGAAAGGGCTATTGGGCCCCTCGCCTCTTCCTCTCTCTCTCACTTTCTGACCTCCATGAAGTAAGCAGTTTTACCTCACCATAACTCTTGCACCATGATATTCTGCCTTGCCACAGGTCCAAAGCAAACATGGACTGAAACCTTTGAAATCATGAGTCAAAAGAAATATTTCTTCTTTTAAGTTATTTAACTCAGGTATTTTGTTATAGTAACAGAAGTTGAGGGCTGGGGATGTGGCTCAAGCGGTAGCGCGCTCGCCTAGCGTGCGTGTGGCCCGGGTTCGATCCTCAGCACCACATACAAAAACGAAGATGTTGTGTCCGCCGAGAACTAAGGAAAAATAAATAAATAAATATTTAAAAATTCTCTCTCTCTCTCTGTCCCCCTCTCTCTCTCACTCTCTCTTTAAAAAAAAAAAAGAAGTTGACTAACAGCACTGCAACACTAAAAGCTCATATAACACTTGTGAATTTCTAAATGAGTATTTTAGGGATTCTCCCCACCCTATACTTTTACATAAATATCAACCGTAGGTTAGGGGTAAGCAAGGGAGTTGAGGAGGAAAAACAGTGTCCTGCCTTCTGTTTTCCTGTGCTCTTAATATCTTGGTATATGGGTATATGGGGGAGATTCAAAGCACTTATCTTTCCCCTAGTTTAATGAGATAGGAGAAGCATTATTATTATTATTATTATTTATTTTTGGTGGTGCTGGGGATTGAACCCAGAGCCTTGTGTATGCAAGGCACGCACTCTACCAAATGAACTATATCCCCAGCCCAAGAAGCATTGATTTTAAAGCAATGAACAATTATGGATAAATCCAAGCCTTAGGCTTTTTATTTTTGTAACTTACATAGGTATTAAAATCATAAGATAATATTAAACTGTGGTCTCAGAGAACCACAAACTTAGAATCTTCAGAAATATAAATATCACACATGACTTAGGTTTGGCTAAAGCAAAATTTAAATTTTCTACTCAGTACTTTGAAATGTGTATATTTTTCAGTATTCTAAAATTCTGGTTAGGGGCTGGGGCTGTAGCTCAGTAGCAGAGCACTTGCCTAGCGCATGTGAGGCACTGGGTTTGATCCTCAGCTCCGCATTAAAAAATAAAATAAAATAAAGGCATGCTGTCTATCTACAACTACAAAACTATTGTTTAAAAATTTTTGGTTAGATGGCCATGAAGCTACTAATCACATTCTATTCAACTCAGAGACTTTAAAGTGACTGTACTCAACTACTAACATCTTCCCATTCAACCAAAAAAAAAAATATATATATATATCATACACAAATACACATACATATACATATACACACATTTTTATAAATAAAACCATATTTTACCTGTAAAAACTTCAGTCGGGCTAGAAAATCTGTGATATAACTTCCTAGGGGCTTAAGACTTGGGTATGATCGTTGGGCCCATAGTTCAGGAACTTTTCCAACCAGCAAGCTGCCAGAAAGTGCCTCCAGCTCAGAATCCATTACAACCACACCCTTAATAGCTTTTTTAAGGTCCCAGAGAGTGTTACGTATAGTTGTAATTAAACTACAATGAAAGAAATTTTATCATAAACATATATATGATAATAAATATCAGCATACAGTCTTTCTAGAAGAAGAAATAGCAGGAACCTCATTCACTGCCTTGTGGGAGTGTTTTCCAAAGTGTGGCTACCTCCCACTGGGGGTTATGTGAGGTAATTTTAGGTAATATTTGGATGAACATTTTTTATTTTAATCATTACACACATTTTCAAATATAGAAAATGGTACTATTAGCATATCAAAATTTTTGCTTTCTATTATTCCTTAGGACTTAGCTAATTTAAAAAATGTGATTGTTGACAAATTGTGGTTTTATAGGTCTGTGGGGTACAAAATAGTATTATGATTTTTTTAATTGAATGTAGAAAGAATATGTTAAGCTAATTAACATCTATCACCTCAAATCTTTAGCATTTTCTGGGATGAGAGCATTGGAAATTTACTCTTAGTGATATTAAGTTATATGGTATTCAATATTAGCTATATTCAGCATGCTGTGCTACTGATCTTAAAAAAAAATCAAACTCATTTCTGAGGTTTTATACCCTTTACTCTCATCTCATTATTCTCTCACCACCCAGCATCTTTCTACTCTCTTTCTATCATTCTACTCTTTCTATAAATTCAGTTGTTTTAGATTCCACACACGATTTAGAACATACAGTATCTTTCTGTTTGACTAATTAGCATAATATTCTCCAATTACATCACAAATGACAAAATTTCTTCTTTTTTAAAGACTGAATAGTATTTCACTATGTATGTGTATACATACATATATGTACATAATATGTACACATACATATATGTACACACACACACACACACACACACACACATATATATCACATCTTTTTTATCTATTCATTTCTTGATTGACACTTAGTTTGATTCCAAAACTTGGCCACTCTCAGTAGTATTGCAATGAACATGAGAGTGCAGATGTCTTTTTGGCATGCTTATTTCAAATCTTTGGATAAACACTCAGAAGTAGGATAGTTGGAACACATAGTTAATTCTATTTTTAGTTTTTTGAGGAAACTTCATATAGTTTTCCATAATGGTTTTACTAATTTATATCCCCACTACCAATGTTTCAGGGATCTCTTTTTACCACATCTTCCCCAGAACTTGTTATCTTTTGTCTTCCTTTTTTTTTTTTTTTTTGGTACCAAGGATTGAACCCAGGGGCACTTTAACACTGAACCACATCCCCAGCCCATTTTTCATATTTTATTTTGAGATAAGTTGTTGAAGCTGGCCTTGAACTTGTGATTCTCCTGCTTCCACCTCCCCCTATTGGGATTACAGGTGTGCACTTTCATGTCTATTGTTTCTTTTAAAATGAAGAATCTTTATTTTGAAATTCTATTTGTCTATTTTGCTTTTGTTGCCCACAATTGTGTGGCCAATTCTAAAAAATCATTGCCCAGACCAATGTTGTGTAGTTTTTCCTATGTTTTCTTCTAGTAGTTTTACAGTTTTAGGTCTTGTCTTTAGTCTACTTTGAGTTGATTTTTATATGTGACGTGAGGTCCGATTTCATCTTTTGTGCAATGTATATATATATATATATACATATGTATATACATACATGCACATAGATTTATATGTATGTTTTTTCCCAATGCCATTTATTAAAGATACTCTCATTATCCACTGTATATTATTGGCAGCTTTTAAAGAACCAATGACCACAGACATATTAGTTATTTTCTGGATGCTTTATTCTGTTCCTCTGATCACTATGTCTATTTTTATGCCAGTATTATGCTGTTCTCATTACTACTGCCTTGTGATATAGTTGAAATCAGGTAGTGTGATGCCTCCAGCTTTGTTCTTTTTTTTCTTTTTTTGATTGTTGATGGATCTTTATTGATTTATTTATATACAGTGCTGAGAATCAAATCCAGTGCTCACACATGCTAGGCAAGTGCTCTACCACTGAGACACAACCCCAGCCCTCCAGTTTTGTTCTTTTTGCTCATGATTGCTTTGGTTATCTGGGGTATTCTGTGATTCCATATGAATTTATTTTATTTTATTTTTTTTTTGGTGCCAGGGGTGCTTAACCACAGCACCCCCCCTTTTAAAAATATTTATTTTTTAGTTGTAGTTGGGCACAATACATTTATTTATTTATTTATATGTGGTGCTGAGGATCAAACCCAGCACCTCACACATACTAGGTGACCACTCTACCGCTGAGCCACAACACTAGCCCTTTTTATTTTGAGACACGGTCTTACTAAGTTGCTGAGTGTCTTGCTAAGTTGCTTAAGATGGCTTTGAACTTGTGATCATTCTACCTCAGTCTCCTAAGATGCTGGATTATAGGCATGCACCATTGCACCCACCTAAGATTTTTTTTCCTATATCTATAGGATGTGATACGAACTTTTGATAGGGTTGCAATAAATCTATAGACCACTTTGGCAGAACCCAGCTAATTTAAAAGAAGAATTATTTAAGGGAAAATATTGGGCAAATAATACTACAAGTAACATGCAAATATGGGAGAAGTTAAAAAGATGTTATATAACAGCTGAAACTAGGGAAACAATACATTAAAACAAATTATATATTCATTTATACTCTGGCAAATATTTTGCTTCCCACTTCAATCCAAACAGGTAAGAAAACCGTAAACATACTTGTGAGTATAGATGCCCAAGCAACTGGGGGACAGCATGCTATTATAAATAAATAACTATAGCCTTTGTATAAGAAATAACTAATTAAATAGGGTAACACAGAATTTTAATATATTTTACTTTAAAGTGTCAATATGTATAGAAACTATAATAAACTTGAAAACATTTTAGAAAATGTATAACCAAAACAATTCACCATTCCTTAATCCAGTAAATATTCAATTAAAAAATTAAAAGCAAATAATTTTGTTTATTATCATGCAGTACTTAATCAATTTAGGTTGCACTCAGTAAATGTGTGTCAGGTGGTAGAAAAACAACAGAAGATATGCCTATACATAGGCCTCACTAATGTTCATTCTCCCTTTAATTCCTGAGGAGAATAATAATGGATGAGAAGTTACAATTAATGAATATTTTTAATCAGTAAGAATATATTTCTTTTTCATCATTATTTTTACATTATAAAAGGTACTCTATCTTCTGGAGCAAAAGGTTATGAAATTTTAAAAGGTCAAAATTTTAAATGGGAGGTTTTGATAATCTTAAATTTTTTTATCAATATCAGCATGTCTTTTTGTCAATTTTGGTGGCTTGCCTTCTGAATTGCTGGAGATATAGATACTTACTTGTTAAATCGTTCCATTTCTTGTACTAACACAGTATTCATGCTCTCTTCATATCTCACAGGATACTTCATTAGTGCTGTTTCAATATCAAAATCAAATGGAAGCTACAAGATGGATTTTGAAGATCACAAATACTCAGAATGGATAATTAGTCTCACTCAGCTATAATATCAGTAATAGCTAATACTAGGGTGTTACTATATGGAAGGTACTATGCTGCTTTCCAAAATTATCTCATTTAATCCTTTGGTGATATTATTATTTTCATTTTATAGATGAGAACATTTGGCCTTAATTTGCAATCCTTCTGCCTCTGCCTCCAGAAAGGGATTACAGGTGTGTGCCACTGTGCCTGATTTATTTCTAATTGATTATCAACTGGGTTCCAAACAGCTTAGCTTACCCCACATCAAATAATTAACTTTGTAAAAGTAGCAGGTTCCCAGGGCATAGGGAGAGAGAAGGCCACTTAATGTGTGATTTCTGCGTGGCACCTCAGAGACACTTTGGGACTGCTGATGAAATCCCTTTAAGACACTGGAATTCATACTCTTAAATGGGCAAAGAAGTTTCCCAGTTGGGGAAGTCTTAAACTAAAAGAATTGCACTTGCCTGATGGTCTCCAGGTGATAGTCTTTGGAGAGTACAAAAGAATTCCAAAATTCTAGGGTCCTCTGGCTCTGCTCAAACAACCCTTTACCTCAAATAAGCCCCAGGTGCCTCTGTCAGGTAGCCCATTAGAGCCACCATTCAATGAAGGCAAGAACCTTTCACCACAAAGATAAACCAGAGAAGCAGCAGACGCCATGTGTGAGAAGAGGTGAACTGCAGAAGCAGCCATACAGGGATGGGGGGCCAGGGTGTGCTAGTTTGCTTTCACCCAAGGCTGCAGGCAGTGCTGCTCCTCTCCCTTCTCTAAGAGGCCACCTCCAGGCTTCTGGTGAACAGGCTCACCTAAGAGAGCACTGGTACTCTTGCCTTCATGGGAAGGCAAGTGGACTAGAGCTAGATTCTGCTCTGTCAGATCGTCTGGTACTGAAATATGAACATATTTATAGTACTTAGAGGGGAGTTGTGAACATTTGTGTTTAGTAGCATAATCTTTTAAAAGTTCCTTTAGTAGTTCTTTATTGAAATTAAAACTCACAGAAAAAAGGTGAGAATACAGAGTATCATTCTACTTTACTTAGTAGGGTTAAGTATGTTGGGCTGTATCATGAAAGTAAAAGTTATAGCAACTAGCTTAGCACTGATCGTATTTCCCTGTGCCTTCTCAATTCCTAATGTATAGTTAAAAAAAGTTCAGAACATTCCCTCCATTTTAAAAAAGTTAAATCATTCACTTTTATTTAGAAATGAAAATAAACTCATCCTTAACTATAACTTTAATGTTCTTTAATGTCCTCATAAACCTTTTACAATAATATGTACTATTCTTACCATTTAACAGGCTTAGAAACTAATGCTCAGAGAGGTAAAGTATCTTGCTCAAAGTCATACTGATGATAAATGGGAGTTTTAAGACTGTTATATCATAACCATTTTTATTATCTTATAAACAATATATTTTAAGCTAGATAATACCTTGTTGAGTATATCTTCCGTAATTTCTAATAGAATTTGGTCAGTACTTCCTGAGGATCCTGTCTGTTTTGAGCCACCCTGAGTGAGGAGCAAGGACTCAAAAAGGATTTTTGTTTGCTGAAGATCTTTGGAGATATCAACATTTTCATGTAATCCGAATATTTCAGGATCTTGAGTAAATGGAAGTTTCTACCACAAAATAGATTAAGCATGTGTCACATTTTAATTGGATATTGAAGGGGATCAGGATATGCTACCCCCCAATATGCCAATTTAACATAAAAAAATAGATGAAGTTAATATAAAAATCAATAGATACAAAAAGAGTTCCCTTCCCTTCCCTCTTCTGCCTAAAAGTAGGCCATAAATTCTCCACTGTCCTGTACCAGGATGAGGAGAGCCATTCTTATCACACAGGAGACTGAAGGCTGGCACTAGAGGATGAGTGTATACAAACACATTGTACTAAGATAATTCTTATCTTCCATTTTGCCATATATTTCCTAATTACTTTCTCACAAGTTATTACCCACAGAAGCCCATGCCACTTTTCCTTTGTTTAGTCAATTCTTCACAATTCATCACCCTTTATTTAGACGGTATATAAACTCCCATGTAATCTGCTTCTTTTGGTTTTCACTTATTTTCTGTAAAACCCTTGTAACACAGTACAAATTTAATGCATTTTCTCCTGCTAATCTGTCTTTTGTCAGTTAAATTCAGAGGCTCCAGCCAATAATCTAAGAGGGTATTTTTTTTCCTATAAAACATTAATTCATAAGGGAAACTTGTGCAGATCAAAAAAAGGTTTAAAACCAACTGAACATCAAATGATAGAAGAATCAAACTTTTCCAATGTCACTAATCAGTAAGAAAACAAATACATTGATAGTTGATTGAAATCATTAATACTTGTCTAAAATGTACACATTAGAGAGGGAACATTTCATCATTTCCTTTTAGAAAAATCATCCATAAAGCCAACCGTATTACAGTGGTGTCAGTTACCTTGATGAATTCAATGTAGTCCTCATAAGTACCTTTGGGAGGTGCAAAATAATGCCCACTGGGAGAAAACTTATAATGAGGCATTTCAATTATGTGTAGATTATAAAAGTCAGCCAGTATGGTTAATAGGAGGCGCCTGTCCCAATCATCTGTAACTCTTCCTCCATAATTACATTCTCCAGTCAGATAAGAAATAGCTTCAAATGGAATTGTATCATATTCATTTATAAATAACTGAAACAAAGAAAAAAATGAAGAAAAAGCTTAAATTCCTTCCATTTATTTCCATTTTAAGATTGCATTATCTATCTATCTATCTACACAGAAAAGGTGTTGAAAGAGTACCATCAAGGGTTGGTTGTCTTTGGATTTAGTGTTTTGTTTTAAATTTCTTTGTTTATATGCATCTCCCATTTAAAAAAATAAATACATGTTGCTTCTTTAATGAAAAAAATAATAATTAAAAAAACATGACATGGAAATTACCAAAGTCTTTTTAATTGTGAAATTGAATACACCTCATTTTGGATAAACTGGGCTCAGTTTTGTTCCAAAGCAGATATTTAGCAATGTCTAGAAATAATTTAGACTGTCACAAATGTGGTGGATGTGCTACTGGCATCTATGGGATAGAGGCCTGGGATGGTGTTAAACAATCTTAGGATAATTGCCCATAGCCCCAAATGCCAATAACATCAAGGCCAAGAGGCTGGTGCCTGGTTTAGGAGACCTTTCACAATGTGATAAAAACAATTTCAACCTTAGTGCCAGAACCTTGCTCAAACACTATGACAAAGTTTCACTGATAAAGAATACATGGAACTACCATTTGATCCAGCTATCTCACTTCTTGGTTTATATCCAAAGGAGTTAAAATCAGCATGCTATAATAGTGATGCAGCCACATCAATGTTTATAGTAGCTCAGTTTACAATAGTTAGTCTATGGAATCAACCTAAGTGTCCCTCAATAGATGAATGGATTAAAAAATGTGGTATATATACTCAATGGAATATTACTCAGCTTTAAAGAAGAATAAAATTATGGCATTTGCCAGTAAATGACTGGAGTTGGAGAATATCATGCTAACCGAAATAAGCCAATCCCACAAAAACAAAGGCTGAATGTTTTCTCTAATGTGCAGATACTAATTCATAATAAGGCAGGGGGCACTAGGGAAGAAAAGCGTTACCTCAGATTAGGTAGAGGGAAGTTATGGGAGGGGTGGGGAGGTGATGTGGAGATAGGAAAGATAGTATAATGAAACAGACATTATTACTATATGTATATATGTGACTGCATGACCAATATGATTCTGAAACATGTAAACTCAGAAAAATGAGAAATTATATCCCATCTATGTATGATATATCAAAGTGCATAAATGCATTTAATTGTCATGTACAACTAATTAAAGCAAATAAGAAAACTAAGAAAGAATACATATTGTTTCTAGTTTCCTTATTATCATGGAAATAATAGGAATAAAAACTATTTACATAGCTTTTACATTGTGTTATTCATCTCCCAGTAACCCTGTAGAGCAGTAAACAGTCTGAAAATGTAAAGTAATGTGAAATAATTTCTTCCAGTTCTAGATTCTATACTCTTTTTAATGTATAGCAATTTTAAGTAGCATATATATCGGGATAATATGTTACTGGTTGAAAGCTTTTCCTATTTCTAAAATTTAGTTCATAGGGCAGGAGTTACAGCAGATATGGTGCACAGTGGAGAAAAAGTTTTTCTAGATTATCCAGAGCCAAAGAGACTCTCATATGTCTGGGAGAAAAAGAAGTGTCAAGAGATAGGAGAGGAAGACTGAGAAAGAGGGATGGTCATCTGTTTTGATAATAAATTATTTGTGGAAAGAGGAAAGTTTCCCCCTCTCTTGTCTTTGAGGGAGGGCAAAGATATGTTCATCTGGCTTCCTTACTCCAAACCAAGAGACCCCAAGAGAATTTAATGTTAAATTTGTGGCATGTGTGAGAAACGGAGACCAACAACTCATTGCCTGATTGTCCATCCACTCAGTCATCAGTTTATGCAGGCTCTGATTTCTAATATTCAACAAGGGTAGAGATGCTGCTCTTATCAGTCATAATTCTAGATATGGCTCTAGATGCCTTTCCTCTGAGCCTGGATTTCCAACTGTCTTGGTAATCCTGTGAGGTACCAAATATCCTTTCCATTATTTCCATATATAACTTTTCTATATATTACTTTTCTGCTTAATGTAGACAGCCTGCTTCTGTTGGCTGATAGAACTAAATTGTAGAATTGGCTGAGTGGAGGAGGAAAGACAGTGAGAACCTATAAAGCCAATACTGAGAGTGGCACTGCAAAAAGATGAAAGAACCAGGGTTCTTGATAACAATGCTGTCGTGTGGCTCAATCAACCAACTTCAGAGCTTGTTCTTTCTATGCACCTCTTTTTTATGTGTGATAATAAATTTAATTATGGTTTAAGCCAGTTCGAATCAAGTTTCCCATTATTTGCAACTGAAAGAATCCAGGTGGAAAAAAGCTATTACAACAATCTACCCATGTATTAGTGATGTTGGGAGAACTGAATCAATTATTGTAAACAAAGGGGCTTGCGTAGGACCTAATAACAGTAATCATTCATAAATGTTAGTTCCGTTCCTTTCCAATATTACCTGTAGTTGCCGGATACTGATGCGTAAATCTGATTCATTAAATCCATATGGAATATTCCAACCAAGAGGACCAAATTTCTTTCTCTCTTGCACAAGGGCATGAAAAAAACAAACTCCAAATAGCAACTTCTCCCATGCCTTTCATGTAAAAATTATACAACAAAAATTACGATTAGATTTTCATCAGTAAGATGAGGGGAACAGGTGACCTTTTTCATTACAAGGATCTATGACCCTGTATCTATTTGACTATGTATCTAAAGTGCTATTTTTAAAAGATCTAAAATAATACTTATTATTAAAAACATCATCTTATCACTTAATTCAAATTTCCAAAGCTAAACTAACCGCAATATTAAACTTCATTAAAATGCAAGAATGTTACAATTTGATTCAGATATTGGCTAAAATACCTTGGTATTATTCACAGATATTTGCAATCTCAGTACTCAAATGTTGCCCTGTAGTCTTGCTGGCATATATTTGAGACTATAAGTTCAGAAGAATAATTATTAGGATTTGAAAAATCCCAATATATAATTCTAGACTTTGTTATTTTTCATTTAGAGATCACATTTGAAACCATTGTTCATTTGGTCTATACATGATAACTTCATATGTTGAAATATGGATGTCACATGGGCCTCTCATAACCTGTGTCAGCATTCTGGGTATGACCATACATTTTTTAAGGTAGCCCTAAGTACATTTCAAGGACTTATGCCATGTACTTTAAGTCAGGTAACCTCAAACAGTTCTAAATCTACATTCTGAATGGCTGAAACTACAGGCATACTTCACTGTACCTGGCTTATTTATTATAAAAGTGCAAGCAGGACATGGTGGTGTGTAACTGAAGTCCCATCCACTCAAGAGGCTGAGGCAGGAGGACTGCTTAAACCCAAGAGTGTTAAGACCTGCCTGGGTAACATAGCAAGACTCTGTCTCAAAAAAACCAACCAAACAAACAAAAACAGTTTAAATGCAAGCCTTCTGCTGGGTGTGGTGGTGCAGGCCTATAATTACAGATACTAGGGAAGCTGAAGAAGGATCACAAAGTTTGCGACCAGCCTGAGCAACTTAGCAAGACTCCATTTCAAAATAAAATTAAAAAGGCTGGGGATGTAACTCAGTGGTAGAATGTCTGTCTAGCATGTGCAAGGCCCTGGGTTCAGTTACAAGCACTGCAGGGTAGGGAGTCAGGGGAAGCAAGCATGCTATGCATTACTAAACTGATATATTCTTGAAATAATGTACATAAATCAAAGCATATTTTAAATATACTAGATAAATGCTATGGTGAAACATCTGATATGAGAATAACATTTTGGCAATGGAAAGAATTAACATGTATTTTCATATATTAATAAATCACATATTAATTTACATATATTTTCCAGACACTGTATTTTCACATAATTCATTTTCTTTATGTTTTTACTTGGTGCATTAAATACAAAAGTGGAATTTGTTGTGATATATTCATACATGCACATAGCATGATGTGATTTCATTCTGCAGTTCCTCCCCTTTCCCATCCGTCCTCCTCCTCAGTTCCCATGGTCTATTCCACTGTTCTCCCTCCTATTTTCAAGAGATCCAACCCCCATCTTTTTTTTAATTCCTTATTTCTCTCTCACTTCTGCATCTGAGAGAAAACATTCAACCCTTGACTTTTTGAGTCTGGTTTATTTCACTCAGCATTCACATGATGGCTTTTCTTTAGGCAGAGACCATCATTCAAGTTTTGGAAAACTAAATAGCTGCATTGTTTTCTGTCTTTGGTCTTTATTTAGATTGGGTTCCTCCAAGAGAACAACTTGAAGGAAATATTAGGGTGAAGGTGGGCTTATATGGGAGGTGACCCCATGAAGCAGAAAAGAAAGAGTGGGGAAAGGAACACAGGGCAAGAGGAAAAGTCAATATTAGAATGAGTTATTAAAGCTTTTGCTATGGCAGGGATACAATTCTTCTGAGAAAAGTGTTCCCTGTCAATATTATTTTCACCAATAAGTAAATAAATTAAATAAAAAAATAAAATTCAGCAAAGGGGAGGGAGGGAGGGGAGGGGACATGGGGATAGGAAAGATGATGGAATGCGATGAACATCATTAGCCTAGGTACATGTATGACCGCACATGTGGTACGACTCTATATCGTGTACAATCAGATAAATGAAAAGTTGTGCTCTATTTGTGTAAAATGAATTGAAATGCATTCTGCTGTCATGTATAACTAATTAGAACAAATAAAAATAAAATTGACAAAACTCAAAGTGATAATGTATCTGTAGGCCATAAGGGCTCTGGTGGCATAGAGAATTCCTGAAAACAGAAAGCAGAAATATGCATACTTAGATGGGATGCTATCAGCCTAAGGTGAATGAGTACACAAAGATCTATCATCTCTTTTACAGTTGTAAAAGAGATGATAGATCTTTGAAAACACAATGATTTTCAAAGTGTGATTTCAGGATCAGCAGTATCAGTTTCACTTGAGACTTAGAATGGCAAATTCTCAAGTCCTATCCCAGGCCTACTGAACTAGAAACTCTGGGGATGGGGTTCACCAAGATGTTTCACTAAGCCTTGTAGGAGAATCTGATGCATGCTGAGAATGAATGTTACAAGGCATTTGCACTTTTTCTGATCTTACTTCAGCTTCCATTTTTTTTAATATCAGAGAAGTTGCTTGGTGAAGCCTTACTTATTGCCAATGATTATAAAATGATGGTATGTGACATGGATGCTAATTTTGGATGTCCCCAGATCCCAATATTGCTTGCTCAAGTTGTAATATAGAAAGAATCAGAGTGCTTCTTTCCAACACAGCACAATTTTTTTTTTTAGTTATCTGAGCCCCAAATTAGTTCTGCTTGTTATTCTCTGTTTCGGGACCTCTTTCTTCTAGGTACTAGAGCGCCTAGGTACTAGCTTCTAAGTACTGGATGAGAATCAAATACTATACCACTTCCTCCATTCTACTAAGTTCTTTTTCTAGCTAAAAACACACAAAATATTTCCCTTTCTCATAGCCTTACAAATAAAATGTGCAGAAGTAGAAGCACACAAATTATCATTAAGCAGAGGGGGCTGGATTCCAAAGAATTTGGTCATGTTTCACCTTCAGTAACATTCTTCTAGCTCAACTAGGCAAATATGATAAATACCATATGTTGAAAAGAGGGCGGAGGGACAATTTTCTCCCAATGCTGTTTCCTTCCATGGTGGGAAGCCTCAACTAACATATCATCCCTTACTTTTCTCCATCCTTATACTTATTTGCTATAGAAGAGGTAGTAAATTTTGGGGAAAATTAACCAATATGCGTGGCTCAGCTTCTCCTTTTTCTCTCTTAGAAGTGATCTTCTTGCAGGGAACTGAGTTTTCCTCTATTCCTATAGAGGTAAATCTTAATTCTGGGGTTCAGTTAATAAGTAATCCATTTTCTCACAGATATAAGTTACATCATCTTCCAATCTAGCCTATATAAAAAATTAAGATTATGCTTGGTTCCTCTATGTTTATATTCTTTCCTGCTTCTCAAGTGGTAAGAATTCAGACAGTATTATTTTATTGGGACCTTCTGAAGTACCCAACACCATGTAAACTGTTTTAGACGGATATGCTGAAAAACATTATTAATATGCTAAGACATTATCACTTGAATTTAAGTTCCATGAAGGCAGATTTCCTTGTATCTGTTTTGTTCTCACTGCTTTGTGTCTAGCACCTAGAGAGTGCCTAATACACAAATTTGTTGAAAGAATGAATAAATGATGTAAAAATAGATTACTACTCTTGGTTGTTAACTGAAAACCCTGTTGTACTTTGGTTTACAACCTAAGATACATTCGTTCATTCAAAAATATTTATTTCAATGTTACTACTTGTGGTGAGCAGAACACAAACAACCAGGAACAAAATAATGAAGGAGTAGGAATAATTTGTCTTGTCAGGAAATGCATGAATTTTAAAACATTAAATAACAATTTTATATTAACATATTTAATCACTATGAAACAATTTAAAAGTTTCAGAAGTTGAATGTTACCAGTTCTTTTCCCTGACATCCTTTGAAAAATTGAACATCAGAAATTGGATCTGTGAGATATGACTGAAGGAGATTTAGCCGAAGACCCGTGGGAGGTTCATTAGTCATTTTTACTCCATTCTGTAGAATTGTTACTGGGAACTAAGACAAAATATATGAAAAACATTATGCAAGATAGCAATCTTAGACCCTAAAAATGCATACAACTAGTGAATTAACAAATGTCTAAAACTCAAGACATACAATGTAACAGCTAAATTGACTTCTATAATAAACAAACATACTTTTGGAGATGGGTAACTTGTGAGCCAAAGCCTAAAGGATGAGTTACAGGTTTCAGTACTAAAATCTTCACATATTTTTTCCAACATGGGCATCCAGGAGACAGCAAGGTGACAATTCTGTAGGCAAACCCAAGTTCCTTCTTCTACTGCTGCTCTAATCATTTTTGTTGCAATTGGTCCTTGTCCCTGTCCCAGTGAAATGGCTTGAAATTTATTTCCAGACATAGACTTATCATTTGCAAATTTCAGTAAGCCTATGAAGAGAACAAGAAATTACTTTAGAATTATAATATATGCCTTATGATTTCTATGTATACATGTATTATCATAGAAAGTTCTAGTTATCTCTCCCTATGAATGCCAGATTTACTGATTTATAATCATATAACAAGTAGGCAATGAGCAAAATATTTTAATTGTAATTTCTTAGAAGTTTACAATATTACAACATGTACACTTACTGGCCATGGGATCTGCTCCTGGAGACAGCACAAAAATTAAGGGAATGGTACAGTTTGAATCCAAATAACTCTTTGTCAAATCAAATGGTGGAGGTTCTACAAACTTTTTTCCGAGTTTGTCTGTTACATAATTTGTTATAGCTGGTGTTATCTGGTGAAGAGAGAAAATGTGGTCTTTGGAGTAATTTCTATTTTATACAACAACTTTGATTATTATTGAAAAATGAGAAAAAATGAAATTTGAACCTAATGGCCAAAAAAAGCATTTAGCATATCAGACAAAGCACTAATTTCCCTAATATGCAAAATGTGTTTGCTAATTTAATAGAAGAATAGCAATCCAAAAGTAAAATGGGCAGAGGAGAAAGCTGTTTATAGAAAATGAAATACAAATTGGTCTCTTTCTCATACACACACACACACACACACACACACACACACACACAAACACACACATTATTATCAGGTAGGAGAAAATGAGGTAAGTTTTAACAATGTATCAAGATATTATGAGTTAGAGTGAGGAGAAATATTCAGGAATCAAATAATTAGGTAGCCTCCTTTTGAACCTGCCCAGAGATAGAATGAAGCATTAGATAATGCTCCTTGTGTGACTTTACTAAAAATGTAACAAGTAGAGAGGGAGGAAGGAAGGACAGAGAAGGATGGAAGAGACTGTTGCTATCATTTTTGACACCTTCATATTATATATGGTGTACCTGGAGCCAAGGAAAGTGAAGTGACAACAGATTCTCTCCTTGACCAAACCTTAGGCTCCTCTGAGTCTTTTTTCTTCTAGGCCTTGTCCTTAGGAGACCTTCTGTAGCAAGAATTCTGCTAAATCAGTTTAGTAAGAACCCACCATCCTTCATATCTGATTAAATCAATCACCCTAATCCCTCAAATCTGATCATACTGGCCTGCTTAAAGCAAAAATCCTTTGGGTCAGGATTCTCTCTATCCTACTTTCTCCCACCCTTCTCCTTGGCTGCAAATCCCCAACCATCTCTGTTGTATTCAGAATTGAGCCTTATGTCTCTCCTCTATTGTGAGCCTTGATTACTACTTGTTACAAGTCTTGAACAGTCTTTCTTACTGTTTAACATTTAAAAACTGTAAATAAATTTTACTTTACCGCCAAAGTTTAAACTATATGTGTGAACATAATGTTTGTGTTTTCTATTAAGTTTTTCCTTTTGTAACACATAATAACCTTTCTTGGTGTGTGAAAAATGGTATTATCTTACTTATCCCACCTATAAAAATATTTTTCTACACATTTGGACTAATAATTTTGTGACATATACAAGATTTTCTACCATCTTCTGTTTCTAGTTAAAGGGATTAGAATTACCTTCCCACTATAAACAATTTTAAAACAGGCAAAATTAATAAAACAACCATTAAAGACATTGGCATTAGGTGGTGCAGGACTGTGATCCTAGATAAAAAGGAAACAAAGTGAACCCTATTGATTCCTCAGTTTTCTTCTTAACAGAGGGTAAGACTAGAAGTAGAATGTTATGGTTTGGATCTAGAATGTCCACTAAAGACTCATATATTAAACACTTCATTCCCAATGCAGCAATTGAGAGGTGGGGTTTCTGGGAAGTGATTGAAGCATTACATCTATAATCTTATCAACAAATTAATCCACAGATGGATTCATAATTGAGTGGACTATTGGGAGTTGGTGAAAACTATAGGAGATGGGACCTAGCTAGAAGAAGTAGGTAACTGGGGGCAAGCCCTGGAAGGATATATCTTGTCCTATTCCCTTCCTCACTCTTTTTGTTTGCTTCCTGGCTGCCATGAGGAGAGCAGCTCTGATCCACAACATGTTTACTACTAAAGGCTCTGCTTCATCAAAAGTCCAAAATGATGGGGCCAAGAGACCATGGACTGAAACCGCTGAAATCATGACCCAAAATAAACCTTTCTTCCTTTTAAGTTGTTTGTATCTGGTATTTTGCTACAGCAATGGAAAGCAGACTCATACACAGCACTGCAGTGTTGCTGGGCTGATAAGACAGAAAAGGAATTCAAGGAGACCAAGGCAGCCAGGAGTTGTAGAGTTCCAATTAGGAGAGAACTATTCAGGCAGAGTTCAGAAATTTGTATAAAAAAAAAAAACCTTGGAGTTTTTTTATGAATACTGTGGCATGTGTGTATAAGGCCAAGCAAAGAATGATTGGGGAGGTGTGAGCTGGGGGTTCAGGGAACTATCAGAGTTCATGCAAGACTAGAAATTCATTAAAGTTCCCAATAAACACAATGAGGAGTCCTTGATGATCACCTGGGACATCCAGTAAAGATCCCATAAGGGCAACACTTTAATAGTTGGGCTAAACTATCAGTTGGAAAGACTATTTAAGATCATCCTTAACAAATTTTAATAATAATAATAATACTCAAAAGGAACAATTTAAAGTCAAGTAATTTAATTATATAGCCACAGGAGTTGGCAAACTTACTCTGTAGAGGGCCAGATAGTAAATATTTTTGGCTTTGTAGGACACATACAATTTTTTTTTTAAAGAGAGAGTGAGAGAGGGGAGAGAGAGAGAGAGAGAGAATTTTTAATATTTATTTTTTAGTTCTCGGCGGACACAACATCTTTGTATGTGGTGCTGAGGATCGAACCCGGGCCGCACACATGCCAGGCGAGCGCGCTACCGCTTGAGCCACATCCCCAGCCCAACACATACAATTTTTGATGCATATTCTTATTTTTAAAATAGTTACTTTATAATGTGTAAAACATTCTTCTTTCATGGGCTGGATAAAAGAAATCATGGGGGCTGGGGTTGTGGCTCAGTGGCAGAGTGCTTTCCAAGCATGTGTGAGGCATTTGGTTTGATCCTCAGTACCACATATAAATAAATAAAATAAAGGTCCATTGACAACTAACTAAATATATATATATATATATATATATATATATATATATATATATATATAAAAGAAAGAAAAAAAAAGAAAGAAATCAAATGTTGGATTTGGTCCACAGTTAGTGTTTGTTGATTCCTGAATAGTAGGACAAACCATAACAATCTTTTTAAAAAAATATTTTTAGTTGTAGATGAACATGATAACTTTATTTTATGTATTTTTTTTAATGTGGTGCTGAGGATCGAACCCAGTGCCTCACACATACTCAGCAAGCACTCTACCACTGAACCACAACCCTAGCCCCACAACAACAATCTTTTTTTTAATATTTTTTTTTTTAGTTATAGTTGGACATAATACCTTTATTTTACTTATTCATTTTTATGTGGTGATGAGGATAGAACTCAGGGCCTCTCACATGCTAGGCTAGCACTCCACCACTGAGCCCACAACCCCAGCCTAAAACACATAATCTTTATAGGAATATAACAAAAATAAGCCATTAGTAATTTACAATGTACAACACCCAATCAAATATTATTGGACATGCCCAGAAGCAGGAAAATATAATCTATAACCAAGAGTAAGATAAGTTGACAAATAAGTAAAATAAGAGATCCAGAAATGATTGAATTAGCAGTTAAGGATTTGAAAACAGTTATAACTTGTGTTTAAAGCTTTAAAAAACGTGTGCATATTGAAAAGTGAAATAGAACACATATAAAAAAACAAAAAAACTATTCTAAAGATGAAATACATAACTAAAAAATGTATTAGATGGGATTAACACTACAAAAGGAAAAAAATCAGCAAATAAAAAGAGCATCAGAAACTATTCAAATGAATACAAAGACACAAAAGATTTAAAAAAATAACATCATTTTAACATCACTAGTATGGCACTATATCAAACAGCCTAACATATATATAATTGGAATCTTGAGTGGGCTGGCAAAAAATATTTGAGAAGCCAAATGCAATGGTGCACGCCTATAATCCCTGCTACTTGGGAGGCTTAGGCAGGAGGATCACAAGTTGGAGGCTTTAAAAAAGGGCTGGGCTATAGCTCAGTGGTAGACCACCCTTGGATTCAATCTCCAGTACCACAAAGAAAAGAAAAAAAAATTCTGAAGAGGAAACAATGGCCAAAAGTATTTCCAATAAACCCACAGATGAATAATTACCCCATCTGTGGGGTTCTGAAATGAGATACTGTGTTTGATACCGTGTGAGTATCTGAAATGAGAATTAAAGAACCAAATAACAGTGCTGGGATGTAGTTCAGTGGTAGAACACTTGCCTGGCATGCACAAGGCCATGGATTCAATCCCTAGGACTGCCAAAAAACAAAACAAAACAAAACCAACCCACCCCCACAAAAATCAAATACTAATATAGCTGTGTGTTACTTAATAACAGGGATTAATTTCCAAGAAATGTGTCATTAGTTGATTTCCTGAGTATCACAGAGTATTATCTACAGAAACCTACCTGATATAGTGCACTATACACCTAGGCTCTATTATATAGCTTAATGCTTTTAGGCTATACATCTGTACGGCATGCTACTGTACTGAATATTATAGGTAATTACAACATAATGATATCTAAACATATCTAAATGGAATCTAAACATATCTAATCAAAAAAATATATATAGTAAAAGTATAATACAAAAGAAAAATGTTGCATCTGTCCAGGGCACTTACCATGAATGGAGCTAATTAGGACTGGAAGTTGCTCTGGATGATTCATTGAATGATGACCAAATGTGAAGGCCCAGGACATTACCATGTACTACTACAGAGTCCATGAACACTGTAGACTCAGTATACTGAATTTTAAAAAGTTTCTCTCTTTTGGATAAGAAATTTAGCCTTAACTTACTATTATATTTTCACTCACAAATTTAAAGTTTTTAAAACTTTTTGAGTTTTTTTTTTTTGGTAGAAACTTAAAACATACATTGTATAGTTGTATGAAAATATTTCTTTATAGTCTAATTCTATAAACTATTTTCTATTTTTAAAAATTCTCAAAATTTTAAAACTATTTTGTAAAACTAAGACACAAACACACACATTAGCCTAGACCTGCACAGGATCAGAATTGTCAGTATCATTGTCTTCCACCTTACATCTCATCCCACTAGAAGGTATTCAGGAGGTGTTAATGTCCATGGAACTGTCATTTCCTATGATAAGAAGGCTTTCTTTTGAAATACCTTCTGAAAGGCTTGCCTGAGGTTGTTTCACGTTTTTTAAAATAAAGGGGAGTACATTCTAAATTCTTAATTAAAATATAGTGTAGAAAATAAAACAGCAATAATCATTTATGGTCATCATTAAGTATTATATAGTTACATAATTATCTGTGCTATACTTTCATATGACTGGAGGTTCAATGGATACACCAGCATGCCACAGACATGTAAGTGATGCATTATACTATGCCCTCATGATGGACACAACATCACTAGGTAACAGAAATTTTTCAGCTGCATTATAATATTATGTGAACTTTGTCATATTATGAGGTCCATCATTGACTGGAAACATCATTAAGCAGTACATGACTATATCTTTAAGACTAGTATTTCATAAATGGCAAATTATCTGGATTCCAAATCAACCACATATGTCTTTTACCTTATCTGGCCTTAAGCACCGAAGAATTATTATTTTCTGTAGTTCATTTAGATTCTTATCCAATGGTGCTGGAAATTTTGCATTATGTGGCTCTTTACTGTCATAGATTTCCCGCCATTCCAGTAAATGTTCACAAAAATGGGTCCTAGTAGAAAAAGTTTAATAATTATTGTTTTTATTTGGAAAGGTTTTGAGAGACTGCTGAGCAAGGGGAAAAAATAAAAAAATTATAGAGCCATTTAAAAATCACTAGATTACAGGAACTGTAACTGAGGGGAAGCTGGAAAGTACACTCTAACTAGGAACAGAAATGAATAAAGGCAGCTGGCAGAGTAGGAGAAGACATGAGAGAAGAAGCCACCAAGACAACCCTTGACTCACACAATTCTAAAGAGAGGTATAATAGAAACCACAGAGCCTATAAAACTCTGGCAATGGGCATGATAAGTCTCAACCTCATTGGGTACAACTGGAAGTTCTTCAATATCATATTTACCAGGGTATTATTTTGGTCCTGAAAAGAAATGCTATTTTGGGGCTGGGATTGTGGCTTAGTGGTAGAGCACTCGCCTAGCATGCTCGGGGCCCTGGGTTTGATCCTCAGCACTGTATAAAAATAAATGAATGAAATAAAGGTATTGGGTCCAACTACAACTAAAAATAAATAAATAAATATTTTTTAAAAAGAAATGCTATTTTTTTGTTTGAGAGGCTCAGTCAGGAAAATGGTAAGTTTAAGGCCAGCCTGGGCAAGTTAGTAAGACCTTGTCTCAAAATAAAAATTTGAAAAAAGAGCTAGGGATGTGAATCAGTGGTAGAATGCTTACCTACCATGTGTGAGGTCCTGCATTCACTCCTCACCACCAAAGGGGGGGGGGAGGGGAAAGCTATTTTTTGCTTGCTTGCTCCTTGGACTAACAACTGCCAACTTCTCCTTGAATAACATCTGGCAAAAGAAAGTACAGAGCAGAAGACTTCAGCTGCAGAGGAGGGGACAAGCAGGAAAACAAAGAAGCCAGAATGGAATTCAATGTATCTTTCTTCTCATCATGAGGAAGGATAGTCATTTAGCCCATAAGCTGTGAGTGAGAGGTAAACTGACCAAATACAGAGCTCAGATCCCTTTGCTTTGGCAAGTGACTAATTTAATATTATACTGACAGATACAAACAGTGATCAACTCTTCATAGTATGGCATCATCAACCTGTGTGGCCTGAAGACCTCCATATTCAATATGCACCTAATGAAAACCTCTACTTCACCAATTAGAACATGAGTTCTGTATGCCAGGTCCTGCTGAAATCACTTGGATTTCCACACTCTGCTGCATCTCATTGGACATGCAGAGACTCCCAGGATGCATCTTTCTGCTCCCAGCACTGCTTTTCATCAGTAGTATCCCAGGTACAGACCAGCTTGACATGCTCTGCAGTTTTCAGATCCCTGGGTGCCTAATCCTGTGCATGGTCCATGAACATTCAGCAAATAATGGCTTGTCTTGGCAGCTCCAATGACCCTGGGACTACATGTAGCTATCAGTGAGTCTTGGCCCAACAATATGCTCTTATGGCTTCTTTGCTGTTTAATAGCTATTGTTCTAGGGAGATCTTTGCCATTGACCTGCATTGTCAAAATCAAGGCAAGGGCTGGAAGGCCACCCTTCTTTTCCTCAACTCAACAGTGACCTCTATGTGAACCCTCCAAGAAGAGCAATAACTGATGACATCAGACATGGCTGGAAAGAACAAGCTATGAGATCCAAGGGCCACTAAGTATGTAAGGGGAACAAAGGTCAAATAAAATGAGTATGCCCACCTGCTAATGCACATGCACAAGAAAGAAGGAATCCTGGGTTAGGGGGGGTGCTGGGATTGTGGCTCAGAGGTAGAGTGCTTGCCTAGCATGCATGAGGTTCTGGGTTTGAACCTCAGCACCACATAAAAATAAAATAAAGGTATTGTGTTTACCTACAACTAAAAATACATTGAAGAAGATAAAGAAGGAGGAGGGGGGGAGGAGGGGAGGAGGAGGGGAGGGGGAGGGATGATGATAATAATAATCTTTGTGGCAGGGCAGAATGGCTACACAAAAATATGGAATCTCCACAATACCCACCAGCTCAGAACTATATCTTTCCCATACCCTGTTTTCTGAGGCCGACAGTTCATGCTGATCTGCTCTTCTTGGTCCTCTTCCAGAAGCACTAAGGGTTATTACTGGCCATCTGGCTATTACTGTTTTTCCTAAAGCTAATTCTGTAGGGTATAGCCCAGAAGAATGTGATTTGACTTAAGAGAGTAAAGAGTGGCTTATTTCCAGTTCTCATGAAGGCATTTTAAGTGATACACAGATCCCATCTAATTGCTTGCTGGGGGCAAGGTGAACTTTTATGTGGAGACATTTCAGTAAAGTTATTTCAGTTAAATAAGTAATTGAAAATCTTTGTCATAAAAAGCACTTATTTCCTTTTCTTTAATTTCTTGTTGGTTAGGCCACTATTACTTAGAATAGTACCTCTCCCACACACTTTTTTTTTAATAAAAAAGTCTTTTTTTTCCTAAGGACTGAAGATGGCAAGAACTGAAACAACTAAATTAAAGCTTCTTTTACCAGAAGCCTTTGGAGAATACTAATGAGACAAATGAGATTGTGTTTCAATGCCTGGCTCCCAGGAAGACATATATCTATACTTGAGAAAGCCAGCTGTAGTGGAGAAGAAAAGGGTAGTCATTTCTCAGTCTTTACAGAAATACTTAAGGATTAAGTTTGAAATTATTAAACTTGGTCTTCTCAATCTCACTATCAACAGTAGATCTTTGGGATTCTTCTTTTATTACCATTCAGAGGCACAGAAAGGTAGTTCTTTATAATGAAAGAAATTTTGAATAATCTTTAATCCACCTTTGTTGGGGCATCTTCCAGAATTTAGGGTATAGAAGCTTTTGTTTATATAATGGTAACCTGAATGTCAGATTCAAGGGTACAGGGTCAAAGAAATTGGCTTTGACTTTTTGTAACATAGGAGCTACATTTGTATACAAAATAATAAAAAGCCCATCTTTCTACCAACCAATAAACTAAAAAGAACCATAAAAAATCACTAAATTACAAATCTACTCATTACTATTCAATGTTAAATCATCAAATGTAAATAATTACTTCAATTTTTTGAAGGCAGGAAATTCACTTGCTCGACAAATTTCTTCCCAACTTTTATCCTGCAGCCAAGTTGGATCAGGATTTTTCTCAGCAGCCTTAAGACTTACTCCTCCAGTTAAAAGAAACATCAGTTCCTGGTATTCAATTTCTTTCTTTGCCCTGTATTTCAAAAATAAGGGGTGTTTTAAATTGCTGACTTTAAAATTGAAAGACATCAACTTCTGCTGTAGAGGCTGGATGAAATAACTGGGGCTATACTTAATTTCCTGCTGTAAACAACAATAAAAACCACAAAAAATTAATGAAACTTTTTTTTTGTAAATTTTATAATAGCTAGTGCAGAACTATGGCCACTGAGAGAAAAGAGACAAATAGGTGACTCATAAGATTGCCTGAGCTGTCTACCAAGTAGCATTTTCCAGATTTGCAGGGTACAGAGCTAGTCAGATTCAAAGCTTGGCAAATTTCTTGGGTTGAACAGATAGAATTTAGTTATGGTGGGCTAAGCTGGCTGGAATTTATTGGCAGAGTATCAGAAAGGGGGAAGTTAATTGAAAAGAAGCTCCAGAAAAATTGGTATAGATACTCTTTTACTTCTATTGGAAAATACTAAGGAATGTAAGAGCAGGGCAAAATCTCAGGAGATTAGGCAAAGAATGGGAAGCCATACACTGAATAGCTCTCAGAGACCATACACTACTGAGAGATATGACTTCTTGCCAAGCAGAGGTGAGTTTTTGTTGAACAGCTGAGGAATTCAGTGTTGACACAAGAGGGGCTATCTTAGTAGTGATGCTAACCTAGCTTCAGAATAAAGGTTACTTCAAAACTGCCATAAAAAAACCTTTAAAAAGTCTTTAAAAGATCCTAATACAGTAGTAGCTTAACTACCCATCAAAGTAAAGTTTAAAGCTCTTTAAAGGAATACTAAAATTCTAGAGTTTACTAATACATTCATAATATTCAGAAGGAGAAAAATCAGTGAATATACATACAATAAGGGGTTGAGCCTACTTTTGTTAAAAAAGCACTGATTCTTCACTTGGTCCTGAGGATGTCTGATGGGTAATTAAAAGCAGGAAAAAAGCATGACACCTCTGCCTTCACATTGCATTGGTCTCCTTTTGTTGCCTTAAACTTTAGGTCAATTTCCTGTTCAAATCTGCATGTAGACATGTTAATCACTTGAGTGTCTTTCTAAAAATTTGTAAATACAAGGTTGATATCTCTAAATTTGCCTCATCTCTCTTGACCTCTTTCACAATTAAAAACACCAAGAAAAGAGTAACTAAGATATTTTCAAGAATCCAGAAAAAGCAAGACTTGCAGGCAGATCAACCTATGATGAAACTACCCCACTATGTGGAAGAAACTATCCTATAACAAGAACTGAGGCTGCCCCTCTAAGCAAAAGCAGTGTAGAGAACCAATAGTTTCTCAAGGGATAACAACATCCCCAGAGCCAGAAGGAACTTATAGAACCAGATCTGAGATAATTATCAACCAGACCACAGTTTTGACCCAAACTGCTTAACTATGCATACTTCATGTCCCCAGCTTCTGTCCCTTCTCTATTTAAACTTGAAGTTCTTGTTGGTATTCCTAAAGACAGGACTCAGAACACTGGGTCTCCTTGTTTGCAAGATAGCTATACTGAATAAATTCCTTTCCAATTCACCATTACTTTTTCTGCTTGATTTTTCAGGGCAAGTGGCCAGACCAACTCTATTATGACTCCCCACAGTGAGGCCATACAAGTAAAATGTATGAAAAAAATAAGGCTACATGGGGAGAAATGAAAGTATATTGTTGCAAGTTGTTACACTTCATATGAACTATATAATTTTATTATATTTTTATACTTCACATATATGAAGTGTAAGAAGTATACTTGGGGCTGGGATTGTGGCTCAGCGGTAGAGCGCTCCCCTTGCATGGGCGGGACCCAGGTTCGATCCTCAGCACCACATAAAAATAAAGGCATTGTGTTGTGTCCATCTACAAAAAAGATATTCTCTCTCTCTCTCTCTCTCTCTCTCTCCCCTTAAAAAAAAAGAAGTATACTTATAGTATGTACTATAAAAGTATAAGGGATTATAGTCCTAACACTATATAAAGTATAATTTTAACTGAAAATAGATTATAACATAAAAAGTTATAATATAATCTAAAGAAACCACTGAAATAATAGAACAAAAGATAGCTAATATATCAACAAAGGGGAAGAATAATTAAATATTAAATATGCAAAATAATTAAAAGAAAAACAGAAAATGAGGAAATGTGAAACAAAAATAAAGAAACAAAATCAAAACAAACTATGATGACAGCTTAAACATAACCACATCTATATTACATTAAATGTAAATGGTCTAAACAATCTCATTCTCATTCAATGATAGTGATTATAAGATTAGATAAAAGAATCAGGACTTAAACTACATGCTGTCCACAGAAACAAAGTTTAAATGTAAAGAGATGAAAAGAAATGGAAGAGTATAAACTACAGAAACTCTAATCAAAAGAAAGCTTGAGGATTTCTAATATTAGACAAAATAAATTTAAAAGAAAAGGATATTACCATGGATAAATGAGGTCAAGTTATTTTATCAAGAGGATATAATGACTCCAAATATTTATACATCTAACAAAAGAGCATCATCACAGCACAAAGCAAAACTGAAAAGAGCAGCAAAAAAAAAATTCTATAGACTGTAATCCCTCTCTTGATAATTGTAAAAGTAGACTGAAAATAAATAAGAATATGGAAAACTTACAAACCATCATGAGCTACTTGACATTTATAGAATATTCTACCCAGAAATAGTAAAATAAATGTACTTTTCAAGGGCACACAGAAAATTGCTAAAGACAGACAACACTCTTGACTATACAATAAGTCTCATTAATAAATTCTAGAATGGGCAAGCTATGGAGAATGAAAGCAGACTGTTGGCTACCTGGGGCTGGGAGTAAGAGTGAAAGAGGGCAGCTCTTTTGGGTCATCATCATCATTGGTGGCTACTTTCACTTCCCCCTTCTCCTCCCTAATCCTTTTAAGTTCTCTCCCTTTCTCCACCAGCATTCTAAATTATAAAGAGAAGTCTAAATGTCTAAGATGTTAACTACTAAATAATCTTTAGATTTACAGCACCCAGCACCTATCCAATGACCTTTGTAATGCCCCTCCTGAGTCCTTAACCACAGGAGGTAGAGGTCATTTCCAATTTTCCTACCAGAGAAAAAGGAACGTTCAACCTGAATGACAAAGACTATAGTTAGTCTCCTTGCTGTCCTCCTCCTTTCTCTCTGCATGAGAGCCCTTTGCAACCCTGAGCCACCCAAGATGGAGTTTTAGGGAGCATTCCTTCTATCTTTTTAAGTTTGACAGCCCTTGAATACATCTGATTCCTTCCTATGAACTCTCATTTCTTGAATGTTGGCCTCTGAGCAGTGAGTGGGTAGCCCAAATCTTTGATTCTGGTAAGAAGAGCAGGAACTTGCTAAATTGGAATAGAGAAATGTTTTAGATCATAGAAATGTTCTAAAATGAAATTTTAGTAATGGTTACAGAAGTAAAATGTACTAAAGTTTTTTAACTGGACTCTTACAAAAGGTGAATTGCATAAATATGCAAATTATATCTTGATAAAACTTAAAGAGTAAAGGAGATCTCTATCAAGTTATCTCCACTTATATATTATTAATAGAAAAAAGTACAAGAGAATACCTGTAATGTCCTTGCTTATTATCTGGACAGCCATCTTAAGTGACAGCTGCCATTTTAAGAAAAATTTTGCATTCCCACCCAAGGGCATTTTTGAGAAGACTCACTACTCCCTCATACCAACCCAACCTTTAACCACCAGCATTAGAACCCGCCTAGCTCTAATCCCTGAGCCTGCCCCATAAAAGTCCTGAACACCAAGCCTGTTTATTTTTAATATTTATTTTTCAATTTTCAGTGGACACAACATCTTTATTTTATTTTTATGTGGTGCTGAGGATCGAACCCAGTGCCCTGCGTATGCCAGGCAAGCAAGTTACCACTTGAGCCACATCCCCAGCCCACCAAGCCTGTTTTGCCTCTCTCTGTCTATGGAGAGATATGTGTATCACCTGTGTTTGGTCTCCGTCTTTCATTTCTCACTCACCTGTCTTCCAGTTCCTTGCTTTCTTTTCAATACCTATAATGTATTGCTTTGTGTAAGAAAGGAAAGTAAGAAAAATTGACATATATTTGCTTAATTTTACAATAATTTAAATTTAGAATTAAATAAATGGATTTAGTACCAGATTAGTTACACCTGAGAGAGAATTATTGCACTAAAAGAATAAAGCTTTGAGAGACAATAGAATTTAAAAAAATAGAAGAGAGGGTAAGAGACCGGGAATAGATGAGAAAGTCTAAGAACTAGAAAGAGAGAGAATGAAGCAGAATCAATACTTGAAAAAATTATGACTATTTTCCAAAACAGTTGATATTAAGTAATAGATCCAAGAATCCCTTTTAATTCCAAGCAGAATAAATAAAATAAAAATACAGGGGAACGCCGGGGGCGGAGAGAGTGGCCGGGGCGGCGCTGGCTGTGGAGGCCGCGGCGGAGCGAGGCGCGGGAGCCCGAGGCTGAGACACACCGGAGGGAGCGGAGCGAGCGCCCCGCCATCATCCCGAAATAGCGAGAAGAGGAAGATGGCTGCGGGAAGTGAGTAAGCCGCTCCGTGCTCCGCGCCCCGCGCTGCCGCGTCTGAAAAGATGAGACAAACAGCTGTGAATCAGCATTAATCCATCCGGCTGAAACAACTGATTAGCCCTTCTCATCATACGGAGGTAAATGCCTACCGAGCCTTCATAAGTAGTGGCCACAGGTTCCAAATGGGGCTTGAGAGAGACAGTAAGGACCCACCCATTGCATTGGTCGCCCGGCAAAGGGAAACGAACTGTTGCCATTTGCAAGAGATACCACTATGGCAGAGAACTGACGTCACCAGACTGCGGCGGAGGAGATAACTTCATTGAAACCTGCTGCTACAGGTGTGTAATCCCCCTAGCCTTCCCTCTCCACACATCGGGGAAACCTTAAGGGCCCCTCCCAGTTCTCCCGTGAGTGCTACAGCCAGCCCGAGGGAATCAGAGGTGGTGCGGGACTTGCGGCGCGGGACTACCGCTCCCACCAGGGCTGACTGCTGAGGTCTCTTGCATCAGCTACGGGGGAGTGGCTACCGGAGTGCAAGTAAAATTCGCTGAGGATTCTCAGCCCCAAGCACTACAAACTTAGGGTCTGAGGGAATGGCAAACTGGAAGAGTGAGCCCAGTCGTTCATGAAAACAGGGCTCCCGGGAGCAGCAGACCTGGCGTGTAGCCAGTATTGTGGTGAGAGGGGCCTGGCTAGAGGAAAAGTGGGAAGTGACTAGACACAAGAGGAGGCCCTAGGCACTCAGGATTGGAGACTCGCCCAGTCTGGGAGGAGCTGCTGCACAGTGATTGGTTCCCGCGTACTGACAGGAGAAACTTGACCTGGTGGGCACAGCGCCACCTACTGGAAGAGAAGTTAATCAAACTCTAAGACGGCATTTATTAGTTTTTTTTTTTTTTTTGATTTGGGTTTTTCTTTCATCTTCATTTTTATATCTCATTGTTTTTTGTTTATTTTTTTTCTTTCTTTTTCTTTTTTCTCTTCTAATTTTAATTTTAATTTTTTAAAATTATTATTATTATTTTTTTAATATTTATTATTATTATTTTTTCTTTTTTTAGTTCCTATTTCTTTATTCTTTTGTCTTTTCATTTTTCTTATCCCCCCTTCCTTGAATTCTACCTGCCTACTCTCATTCTCTTTAGTGACTTCTTCCCTTCCCTTCTAATACCTTTCCTCCCAAGCATCAAATAAATTTATAGGAGTAAACAGTAACTCAGCAGTCAAACAGAACAAGAAGCAACATGAGCAGCTTCAAAAAGCAAGGAAGAAAAGGAGTACAAACAATGCAGGACAGCCTAAATATTCAGGAGGACCTAGAGTCATCAGAAAAATGGTCATATAAAGAACTCAAGGAACACATAGACAGATGGAATGGAACCTTAAAGAGGATACAAGACAGCAAATTCAAGCAGCGAAAGAACACATTGAGAATGAATTACATAAACAGCTAAAAGAAGAAGTTAAGCATCTTTATCAGGAGATAGAGATTATAAAAAAGAAATCAAACAATAATTCTAGAAATGAAGGAAATGATAAACCAAATTAAAAACTCAATTGAGAGTATCACTAACAGAGTGGAGCAAGTAGAAGCCAGAACGTCAGATAATGAAGACAAAATATACCATCTTGAAAAGAGTCTAGCCAACTCAGAAAGGCTGGTAAAAAATCACGAGAAAAACATCCAAGAGTTATGGGATAACATAAAAAAACCAAACTTACGAGTCATCGGGATAGAAGAAGGTACAGAGATTCAAACCAAGGGAATGAGAAACCTGCTGAATGAAATAATTACAGAAAACTTTCCAGAGATAAAAAAGGAAACAGATATACAAATTGAAGATGCATACAGGACACCGAGCACACAAAATCACAGTAGACCAATGCCAAGACACATTGTTATGAAGATATCCAATATACAGAGCAAAGAGAAAATATTAAAAGCTACAAGAGAAAGGAGACAGATTACATTCAGGGGTAAACCAATAAGGTTAACAACGGATTTTTCATCACAGACACTGAAAGCAAGAAGGTCATGGAACAACGTATTTCAAACACTGAAAGACAATGGATGCCAACCAAGAATTCTGTATCCAGCAAAATTAAGCTTCAGGTATGACAACGAAATAAAGATCTTTCATGATAAACAAAAGTTAAAAGAATTTGCAGCCAGAAAACCAGCATTGCAAAGCATTTTGAGCAAAACACTACACGAGGAAGAAATGAAAAACAATAACCAAAACCATCAGTGGGAAGTGCCTCAGTAAAGACAGAGGGCGAGGGGAAAGATAATCACGGAGAAACAAACTAAATTTTTTTTTAAAAAAGGATAAACAATCAAACATGGATGGAAGTTCAAACCATATATCAATAGTAACTCTGAATGTTAATGGCTTAAACTCTCCAATAAAGCGACATAGGCTGGTATCATGGATTAAAAAAACAAATCCAACAATATGCTGCCTCCAGGAGACACATCTGATTAGAAAAGACATACACAGGCTGAAGGTGAAAGGATGGGAAAAAATATACCACGCACACAGTTCTCGTAAGCAAGCAGGGGTGACCATCCTCATATCGAATAAAATCGACTTCAAGACTAAGTTAATCAAAAGGGATAAAGAAGGTCATTATATACTGTTAAAAGGAACCATTCACCAACAAGACATAACAATTATCAATATTTATGCACCAAATAATGGTGCTGCGACATTCATAAAACAAATTCTCCTCAAGTTCAAGAATCAAATAGACCACAACACAATAATTATGGGTGACTTCAACACACCTCTCTCACCATTGGACAGATCTTCCAAACAAAAGTTGAATAAAGAAACTATAGAACTCAATATCACAATCAATAACCTAGACTTAACTGACATATATAGAATATATCAACCATCATCAAATGGATATACTTTTTTCTCAGCAGCACATGGATCCTTCTCAAAAATAGACCATATATTATGCCATAGGGCAACCCTCAGTAAATATAAAGGGGTGGAGATAATACCATGCATTTTATCTGATCATAATGGAATGAAACTGGAAATCAATGATAAAAGAAGGAAGGAAAAATCCTACATCACATGGAAAATGAACAATATGTTACTGAATGATCAATGGGTTACAGAAGACATAAAGGAGGAAATCAAAAAATTCTTAGAGATAAATGAAAATACAGACACAACATATCGGAATCTATGGGACACAATGAAGGCAGTTTTAAGAGGAAAATTCATCGCCTGGTGGTCATTCCTCAAAAAAAGGAAAAACCAACAAATAAATGAGCTCACACTTCATCTCAAAGCCCTAGAAAAGGAAGAGCAAAACAACAGCAAATGTAGCAGAAGGCTAGAAATAATTAAAATCGAGCGGAAATCAATGAAATTGAAACAAAAGAAACTATTGAAAAAATTAACAAAACTAAAAGTTGGTTCTTTGAAAAAATAAATAAGATCGACAGACCTTTAGCCATGCTAACGAAGAGAAGAAGAGAAAGAACTCAAATTACTAACATACGGGATGAAAAAGGCAATATCACAACAGATGCTACAGAAATACAGAAGACAATTAGAAATTATTTTGAAAACCTATATTCCAACAAAATAGAAGATAGTGAAGACATCGATAAATTTCTTAAGGCATATGATTTGCCCAGACTGAGTCAGGAGGATACACACAATTTGAACAGACCAATATCAATGGATGAAATTGAAGAAGCCATCAAAAGACTACCAACCAAGAAAAGCCCAGGACCGGATGGGTATACAGCGGAGTTTTACAAAACCTTTAAAGAAGAATTAATACCAATACTTTTCAAGTTATTTCAGGAAATAGAAAAAGAGGGAGCTCTTCCAAATTCATTCTATGATACCAACATCACCCTGATTCCGAAACCAGACAAAGACACCTCAAAGAAAGAAAACTACAGACCAATATCTCTAATGAACCTAGATGCAAAAATCCTCAATAAAATTCTGGCGAATCGAATACAAAAACACATCAAAAAAATTGTGCACCATGATCAAGTAGGATTCATCCCTGGGATGCAAGGATGGTTCAACATACGGAAATCAATAAATGTTATTCACCACATCAATAGACTTAAAGATAAGAACCATATGATCATCTCGATAGATGCAGAGAAAGTATTTGACAAAGTACAGCATCCCTTTATGTTCAAAACATTAGAAAAACTAGGCATAACAGGAACTTACCTTGACATTGTAAAAGCTATCTATGCTAAGCCTCAGGCTAGCATCATTCTGAATGGACAAAAGTTGAAGGCATTCCCTCTAAAATCCGGAACAAGACAGGGATTCCCTCTATCTCCACTTCTATTCAATATAGTTCTCGAAACACTGGCCAGAGCAATTAGACAGACGAAAGAAATTAAAGGCATAAATATTGGAAAAGAAGAACTTAAATTATCACTATTTGCAGATGACATGATTCTATACCTAGAAGACCCAAAAGGGTCTACAAAGAAACTACTAGAACTAATAAATGAATTCAGCAAAGTGGCAGGATATAAAATCAACACGCATAAATCAAAGGCATTTCTGCATATCAGCGACAAAACTTCTGAAACGGAAATGAGCAAAAACACTCCATTCACAATATCCTCAAAAAAAAAAATACTTGGGAATCAACCTAACAAAAGAGGTGAAAGATTTATAAAATGAAAACTACAGAACCCTAAAGAGAGAAGTAGATGAAGATCTTAGAAGATGGAAAAATATACCCTGTTCATGGATAGGCAGAACTAACATCATCAAAATGGCGATATTACCAAAAGTTCTCTATAGGTTTAATGCAATGCCAATCAAAATCCCAAGGGCATTTCTTGTAGAAATAGATAAAGCAATCATGAAATTCATATGGAAAAATAAAAGACCCAGAATAGCAAAAGCAATTCTAAACAGGAATTGTGAATCTGGTGGTATAGCGATACCAGATTTCAAACTATATTACAGAGCAATAGTGACAAAAACAGCATGGTACTGGTACCAAAACAGGCGGGTGGACCAATGGTACAGAATAGAGGACACAGTAACCAATCCACAAAGTTACAACTATCTTATATTTGATAAAGGGGCTAAAAGCATGCAATGGAGGAAGGATAGCATCTTCAACAAATCGTGTTGGGAAAACTGGAAATCCATATGCAACAAAATGAAACTGAATCCCTTTCTCTCGACATGCACAAAAGTTAACTCAAAATGGATCAAGGAGCTTGATATCAAACCAGAGACTCTGCATCTGATAGAAGAAAAAGTTGGCTCCGATCTACAGATTGTGGGGTCGGGCTCCAAATTCCTTAATAGGACACCCATAGCACAAGAGTTAACAATAAGAATCAACAAATGGGACTTAATTAAACTTAAAAGTTTTTTCTCAGCAAGAGAAACAATAAGAGAGGTAAATAGGGAGCCTACATCCTGGGAACAAATTTTTACTCCTCACACTTCAGATAGAGCCCTAATATCCAGAGTATACAAAGAACTCAAAAAATTAGACAATAAGATAACAAATAACCCAATCAACAAATGGGCCAAGGACCTGAACAGACACTTCTCAGAGGAGGACATACAATCAATCAACAAGTACATGAAAAAATGCTCACCATCTCTAGCAGTCAGAGAAATGCAAATCAAAACCACCCTAAGATACCATCTCACTCCAGTAAGATTGGCAGCCACTATGAAGTCAAACAACAACAAGTGCTGGCGAGGATGTGGAGAAAAGGGTACACTTGTACATTGCTGGTGGGACTGCAAATTGGTGCGGCCAATTTGGAAAGCAGTTTGGAGATTCCTGGGAATGCTGGGAATGGAACCACCATTTGACTCTGCTATTGCCCTTCTTGGACTATTCCCTGAAGACCTTAAAAGAGCATGCTACAGGGATACTGCCACATCGATGTTCATAGCAGCCCAATTCACAATTGCTAGACTGTGGAACCAATCCAGATGCCCCTCAATAGAGGAATGGATAAAAAAAATGTGGCATCTATACACAATGGAGTACTATGCAGCAATAAAAAATGACAAAATCATAGAATTTGCAGGGAAATGGACGGCACTAGAGCAGATTATGCTTAGTAAAGCTAGCCAATCCCTAAAAAACAAATACCAAATGTCTTCTTTGATATAATGAGAGCAACTATGAACAGAGCAGGGAGGAAGAGTAGGAAGAAAAGAGTAACATTAATCAGTGACATGAGATGGGAGGGAAAGGGAGAGAAGAGGAAAATTGCATGGAAATGAAGGGAGACCCTCATAGCTATACAAAATTACATATAAGAGGTTGTGAGGGGAATGGGAAAATAAACAAGGAGAGAAATGAATTACAGTAGATGGGGTAGGGAGAGAAGAAGGGAGGGGAGGGGAGGGGGGATAGTAGGGGATAGGAAAGGTAGCAGAATACAACAATTACTAATAGGGCATTATGTAAAATTGTGGATGTGTAACCGACGTGATTCTGCAATCTGCATTTGGGGTAAAATTGGGGGTTCATAACCCACTTCAATCTAATGTATGAAGTATGATATGTCAAGAGCTTTGTAAAGTTGTGAACAACCAATAAAAAAAAATAAAAGATTTGGAGCTAAAAAAAATAAATAAAAATACATTCTTAGATGTTACTATGGTAATTTCTTTGGAGAGGAAGCAGAGACTAGTAGAGATTAGGAAAAAGCACCAGGGGGCTTTTAGAAAAATACAGATAATTTCTATTTCTTGGTATAGGTGATATTACATGGGTTTGTTTACTATTATAATTCATCAGATTGAGGTTTTTCTCTAAGTACAGTTAGACATCAATTTTAAAAAGGCATATTAGGGACATAATACTAAAGCCTCTGAAAACTAAAACTAAGTAAAAAGAAACTTTAAAAACTTCTTGAGATAAAAAGCACTTTATTTTCACAGGCAAAATAATTTATAACAATGGAAGCTAGAAAACAATGAGTAGTTTTAAAGTGCCAAAATTCTATACCTAGCACATGTATACTTTAAGAATAAAAGTAAAGATGACTTCACACACAAGAGAACTAATAGATTTCATGACCAGCAGACATATACTAAATGAAATACTGGAAAAGTGTTTTCAGGTAGAACAGACTTCACATGGAAACTTCAAAGAAATGACAGCAATCAAAAGGGCAAATATGTGAGTAAATTTAAATGATTTACTTTATCAATAATAAAAACATCTTATAGAGATTAAAATACAGAATATAGATGACAACAATGTCAAAATAAATGGGGTAAACTGAGTTAAAATGTTCTAAGTCTTTGCATGTCTGGGAATTGAAACTACACAAACAAATAAACTAAAAGTAAACAGCAGAAAGATCAGTAGAGTAGAGGGAAGGGAACGGGGGGGGGGAAGGGGAAATACTGGGGACTAAATTAAAGCAAATTATATTCCATGCTTTTATAGTTATATCAAATGAATCCTACTGCTATGTATAACTAAAAAGGATGACAACAACAACAACAAAAAGAAGTATGACAAACCCACCCCAATCTTTAATTTCATTTAGTATACCTACAATGCTATTGTTTTAAAAATTTTCTCCCCCATTCTTCAACTACAAACTCTTTCTAAGTGTTTCTTGTAAGAATGAGACCTCTTGGTAGAAAACATGGACTCATATGGACCTGGATTTTAAATTTTATTGAAAAAGGTCCTCTTGGAATCTTAATATCATATTTGGTGAAGCAGGTAAATAATAACACTGTTTTAGTTAGGACTAAAAGTGACAAAAACTTCAAATGTCCTGCATATTACCTGTCATAAGTGGACTTTCAATAATAAATATTCCTCTTGTCGTCAAAGAAGTCAACTTAATGTTGTTTAGGATTTTCTATTTGCTAAGGTAAATATTTTACATATTAAAATTATATTGAGGGCTGGGGATGTGGCTCAAGTGGTAGTGCATTCGCCTAGCGTGCGTGAGGCACTGGGTTCAGTTCTCAGCACCACATAAATGTGAAATAAAGACACTGTGTCCATCTAAAAACTAAAGAAATAAATATTTTTTTAAAATTATATTGATTTATATTCTTAATCTATTTTTGAAGTTATAATCTTTGAACAAATCAGCAATCATAGACTAAACTTTTTCCTTAACTACAAATGTGTGACTTCTTTCTAATCTAGTAATTTTGAGAATCCTGCACTGTTTCTTGTATACTTCATTGATTAGCAACCTTCATGTGAAATATTGAAATAAGAATAAAATGTTTCTCAACACAAATGTATTATAACAACAAAAAACCTACACAAACAAAAATATTTAAAGTTTTGAAAGAAATAAGCCACCAACCTAAAATTCTGTATCCAGTTAACTGATCCTTTAAAAATCTTTCTATTTTTTTAAATTTATTTTTTTTAGATATTGATGGACTTTTATTTTATTCACTTTACTTATATGCAGTGCTGAGAATTGAACCAAGTACCTTATACATGGTAGGCATGCGCTCTACCACTGAGCCATAACCCTAGCCCCTTAAAATTTTAATAAGATTTTTTAAAATGAAGGATTAATTCTCATAGACAAAAATCAAGGGAATTTGTCACAGGTAGGCCTGATTGCAAATATGTAAAGGAATTTCTTCAGAAAATGGAAAATTTTAGGGGAAAGAAACTAGTATTCTATAAAGAAAGGAAGAGCATGGAAGAAGGAATAAAGAAGATAAAGTTTGTTCAAAATAATAATAGCAACAATGCATTTTATCATTATGTTTTATGGACAAGTGAATATGCTCATGGACTAAGCCCAGGAAGCCTGGTACAGCAATGTCCATGGGCAGGGATATGAATAGGAAGAGAAGAGCTCAAACCATCTTTTTTTTTGCTGATGACATGATCCTATATTTAGAAGACCAAAAACTCCACCAGAAAACTTCAAGAACTCATAAATAAATTCAGCAAATTAGCAGGATATGAAATCAACACCCATAAATAAATCATGTTCCTATACTTCAATGATGTTCCTATACTCTTTCAGCTGAAAGAAAAATTAGGAAAACTATCCCATTAACAATAGCCTCAAAAAAATATGAGAGAATCAATCAAATGAAAGAGGTGAAGGACCTCTATAATGAAAACTACAGGAAACTAAAGAAAGAAATTAAAGAAGACTTTAGAATATGGAAAGATCTCCCATGTTCTTCGATAGGCAGAATTAATATTGTCAAAATGGCCGTACTAACCAAAGTGCTATAGATTCAATGCAATTCCCATCAAAATCCCAATAATGTTCTTCATAGAAATAGAAAAAGCAGTCATGAAATTCATTTGGAAAAATCAGAGGCCCAGAATAGCTAAAGCAATCCTCAGTGTGAAAAGTGAAGCAAGAGGCATTACAATACAAACCCTTAATTTATATAGTAATAAAAACAGCACGGTATTGGCACTAAAACAGGCATAAAGACCAACAGAATACAATAAGTGACACAGAAACAAACCTACATAAATATCTCGTACTAGACTGAAGTACCAAAAACATACATTGGAGAAAGAAGTCCCTTCAACAAATGGTGGAGGAAAAACTGGAAATCTATAGTAGTAGAATGAAATTTAACCCCTTATCTCTTAGCCTGCACAAAAATCAACTCAAAGTAGATCAAAGACATACGAATTAGATCAGAAACTCTGCACCTGGTAGAAGAGAATGTAGGCCCAACACTTCAACATAATAGCTCAGGACCTGACCTTAAGAAGAGTCCTAAAGCACAAGTAGTAAAATAAAAAATCAATAAATGGAATTGCATCAAATTAACAAACTTCTTCATAGCAAAAGAAACAAGAACATGAAGAGGGAGGGTACAGAATGGGAGAAAACCTTTGCTTCCTGCACCTCAGATAGGGTGTCAATATCCATGATATACAAAGAACTCAAAAAACTTAACACCAAGAAAACAAATAACCCAAACAATAAATGGGCAAAGGAACACTTCTCAGAAGAAATATGAACGACCAACAAATATATGAAAAAATGTTCAACATATCTAGCAATTAGAGAAATGCAAATTGGAACCACATCCAGAGTTCATCTCACTCCAATCAGAATGACAATTGTCAAGAATACAAGTAACAATAAATGCTGGCAAGGATGTGAAAAAAATGATACACTTATATATTTTTTGTGGGACTGCAAATTGGTGCAACTCCTCTGGAAAGCAGTATGGAAATTTCTCAAAAAATTAGGAATGGAACCATCATTTGATCGAGTTAGCCAACTCTTTGGAGTTAAAAATCAGCAAACTGCAGTGATGCAGCCACATCAATGTTTATAGCAGCACAGTGAACAATAGCTAAGTTATGGAGCCAAACTAGGCGCCCTTCAACAAATGAATGAATAAAGAAAATGTGTGTGTATATATATACATACATACATACACATATACACACAATGAAGTATTACTCAGCCAAAAAGAAGAATGACTTTATGTCATTTGCTGGTAAATGGAAGGATTTGGAGACTGTTATGCTAAGTGAAATAATCACCCCTCCCCAAAAAGCTAATGACCAATGTTTTCTCTTATATGTGGACACTAACCCACAACTGGGGGGTAAGGGGGAAGAACAGAAGTTCAGAGGAGTGAACAAAGGTGAATGGAGGGAAGGGAGAGGGGATAGGAAAAGGAAAGAAAGTGGAATAAATTTGACATAACTTTCCTGTGTAAATACAGGAATATACAACAGTGAATCTCACCACCATTGCATCCACAAGAAATTTATTAAAAAATAACTGGGTAAATGGCAGAAAGATCAATAGAGGAAAGGAAGCAGGGGTGGGGAGAAGGAAAGGAAAGGAGAGGTACTGGGGTCTGAATTAGAACAAGATATATTCCATGCTTGTATGATTATGTAAAAATGGACTTTACTGTCATGTATCACAAAAAAAGAACCAATAAAATTAAAAATAAATAAATAAAATATCAACTGAAAAATTGTCACAGTGGATCAAAAATAAGACTCAACTATATATTGTCTATAAAATCCACTTTAAATACATAAAGACACAAACAAATTAAAAAATAAAGGATGTAGAAAGATATACCAAACTAAGAGTAATCAAAAGAAAACAAGAATAGCTATATTCAGACCATGAAGACTTCAAAGCAAGAAAAATTACTGGGCATAAAGAGGGGTATTACATAGTCAGAAAGACGTAACAATCTGCCAGACTCACAAAAAGAAGTAGATAATATGAATAGACTTATATCAAAAAAATTAAAGCAATACTTAAAACGGAAAGTACCAGGCAAAGATATGATCAGTGGAGAATTCTACTACACATTTAGGAAGAAATTAATGTCTTCAGAAAACAGCAAAAGGAAAACTTCCTAATTTGATTTATGAGGGTAATTACCTAATAGCAAAATCAGGCAAAACACTACAAGAAAGAAAAACAACAGACTAATATCTCATGAACAAATACCTCTCATAAACTTAGATGAAAAAGTTATCAATAAAATATTAGCAAATCAAACCCAATAATGTACAGAAAAAATTATATATTGCAGGGAATTGTAATTGTAGCTCAGTGGTAGATTGCTTGCCCAGCATGTGTGAGGCACAAGGTTTGATCCTCAGCACCACATAAAAATAAATAAAGGTATTAAAAAATACAATAAGACTAAAAAATATACCATTAAAAAATTATATACTGCAACTAAGTGGAATTTATTCCAGGTATGCAGGTCTGATTCAATATTAAGAAATCACTAAATATGATTCACTATAGCAAAATAAAGAAGTAAAAGAATGTGATCAAATCAACAGATGTACACAAATCATCTGACAAACTCAAACACCTAATCCATGATGAAAACTCTTAATAATTTATGAACATAGAGGAACTTCCTCAACTTGATGAATGAAGATTGTATACAAAATTGTAGCTAGGATTACACAGAATTAGTCAGCTTTTGGTCACTATAACAAAATACCTGGGAAAATCAACTTAGAGGAAGAAAGCTTTACTTTGGCACACAATTTTCAGAGGTTTCAATCCATGGTTAGCTGGCTCCATTGTTTTTGGGCCTGTGGTGAGGCAGAACATCATGGTGGAAAGTTACAGCAGAGTAAAACTGCTTATCTTGTGGCAACCAGGAAGTAGACAAAGAGAAGAAAGAGCCAAGGACAAATATAGTCCCCAAATGGACACCCCAAGGACCCACACCCTTTAACTAGGTTCCACCTCCTATGGTTTGGTTTCTACCATCTCCTTCCCAATAGTCCACTTGAATTATGAATCCACTGGAGGATAGATTATACGATAATGTTAGGTCTCAAGATCCAATGATTTCCTAAAAGCCCTATCTCTGAACATTGCTGCATTGGGGACCAAGATCCCAACACATGGGTCTTTGAGAAGCATTTCAAACCCAAACAATAACACATACTAAGTAGTGAAAATTGAGGTGTTTTTCCACTAAAATCAGGAATAATGGTCTACTTTCACCATTCGTATTCAATACTGTATTGGAAGTAGTAGTTAATGCAATAAAAAAAGAAAGTTACACAAATTTGTAAGGAAGAAATAAATCTTTGCTCATAGATGATATGACTGTGTAGAATATTCTACAGAATTCAATAACAGCAACAAAATCCTGGAACTAAAAATACTTATACCGATACTTCAGGATATAAGGTTAACATATAAAGGTCAACTGATTTTTTTTATATGCTAGCAATGAACACAGAATTTGAAATAAAAAGCAATTACTAATTACATTAGCACCAAAAGTAAAATATTTAAGCATAAAATTATTAAAATATGTATAAGATAGAGGACAACTACAAAACTCTGATGAAAGACATAAAAAAAATCTAAATAAATGAAGAGATATTCCATTTACACAGATAGGAAATATCAATACTGCCAAGGTATCAGCTCCTCCTGACTTGATATCATTTCACCACAATCTCTTTCTTTTTTTTTCTTTCTTTTTTTTTAAAGAGAGAGTGAGAGAGGAGAGAGAGAGAGAGAGAGAGAGAGAATTTTTTTTTAATATTCATTTTTTAGTTCTCGGCGGACACAACATCTTCGTTGGTATGTGGTGCTGAGGATCGAACCCGGGCCGCGCGCATGCCAGGCGAGCGCGCTACCGCTTGAGCCACATACCCAGCCCCTCACCACAATCTCAATCAAAATTTCATCTAGTTATTTTGTAGATATTGACAAACTTAATCGGCTTTTTGTTACTATGACCAAAATACCCAACAAAAGAAACTTAAAGTTGGAGAGGTTTGTTTTGGCTTACCGTTTCAGAAGTTTCAGTTCAGGATCAGTCAGCATCAATGCTCTGGGCCTGAGGTGAGGCAGATCATCATAGCAAAAGGATGTGGGAGAGTAAGGCTGTTCAGCTCATGGTAGATAAGAAGTAGAGAGAAACAGAGAGGAAGAAGCCAGGGACAAGATGTAGTCTCCAAGGGCACACCCCCAGTAATATACTTCTGCCAACAATGCCCCACTGGCCTACAGTTTCTACCACGTCCTAGTTGTTCATTCAGCTATCAATGAACTAATCTAATGATGAGGTCAGAGCTCTCATGATCCAATCACTTCCCAAAGCACCACTTCTGAACTTTACTGCATTGGGGATGACCAAATGTTCAACACATGTGACTTTGGGGGACACTCCAGATCCAAACCATAATAATAACAGAAAATACAAGTGACCTTAAATATGGTGAAAACTTCTTAGCTACACCACCAGAGGCATGATCCATGAAAAAAAAAAATAAGCTGGACTTAATTAAAATAAAAAAAATATGTTCTGTAAAGGACAATATCAAGAAATGAGAAAATAAGCCACAGAGTTAAGAGAAAATATTTCAAAACATGTATCAGATAAAGGACTGTTATCCAAAATATACAAAGAACTCCTAAAACTCAATTATAATACAATGAACATCCACATAAAAAAATGAGCAAGCCAGGTGTGAGGAAGCCCCCTTGTAATTCCAGCAACTAGGGAGGCTTTGGCAGGAGAATTCCAAGTTCAAGGCGATCCTACTGACTTAGGGAGGCCCTAAGCAACTTAGTGAGACCCTGTCTCAAAATAAAAAGGGCTGGGAATGTTGCTCAGTAGTAAAGCACCCTTGAGTTTGATCCCCCGTATTAAAAAAAAAAGGCAAAAGACAGAAACAGACACCTCACTGCAGAACACATACAGCTGACAAGTAAGTGTATGAAAAAGATACTTTGCATCATATTTCATTACGGAATTTCAAATCACAACTACACCAACAAGATTACAGTAAATACCTATCAAAATAGCCGATATTCAAAATACAAAACACAAACTCTCATTCATTGTTGGTGGGAATGCAAAATGGTAGTTTGATGGCTTCTTAAAAAACTGAAACAACTCTTACATACAATCCAGCAACTGTACTCCTGGTATTTACCTAAAGGAATGGAAAACCTATCTCCACAAAAAACCGGCACCTGAAACTCAAAATTTTGAGATAACCAAGATGTCCTTCAGTAGATGAATGGATAAATAAACTGTGGTACATTCAGACAATGGAATATTATTCAGAATTAAAAATAAATGAGTCATTAAGTCATAAACAGACTTTAAATGCATATTATTTAGTGAAAGGAGCCAATCTGCAAAAGCTATATGTTGATGAGTCCAACTATATAACACTCTAAAAAGGCAAAACTATGAAGATAGTAAAAGGAAAATTGATTGCCAGGGGTTAGGAAGGAGAGGAGGCTGAATTTACACAAAGGATTTTTTTATGGAAATGAAACTATTCCCTATAATGTTGAATATATACCACTATATTTAGTAAAGTCTGCAGGAGCACAATATTGAGAGTGAACCCTGATATAGCTATGGACTTATTTATCGGTGATAATACTATTTTAATGTAAATTCAAGGATTATAACAAACATACCACTCTGAGGAGCTTTGTTAGTGAGGAAGACTGTTTATTTAAAGTATCTGTACTAAATATAAAGGGGTGGAGATAATACCATGCATTTTATCAGATCATAATGGAATGCAACTGGAAATCAATGATAAAAGAAGGAAGGAAAAATCCTACATCACATGGAAAATGAACAATATGTTACTGAATGATCAATGGGTTACAGAAGACATAAAGGAGGAAATCAAAAAATTCTTAGAGATAAAGGAAAATACAGACACAACATATCGGAATCTATGGGACACAATGAAAGCAGTTTTAAGAGGGAAACTCATCGCCTGGAGGTCATTCCTCAAAAAAAGGAAAAACCAACAAATAAATGAGCTCACACTTCATCTCAAAGCCCTAGAAAAGGAAGAGCAAAACAACATCAAATGTAGCAGAAGGCACCACATACCAACAAAAGATGTTGTGTCCGCCGAGAACTAAAAAATAAATATTAAAAATTCTCTCTCTCTCTCTCTCTCTCTCTCTCTCTCTCTCAAAAAAAAATGTGGATGTGTAACCGATGTGATTCTGCAATCTGCATTTAGGGTAAAAATGGGAGTTCATAACCCACTTGATTCTAATGTATGAAATATGATATGTCAAGAGCTTTGTAAGGTTGTGAACAACCAATAAAAAAATAAAAATAAATAAATAAATAAAGTCTCTGTACTTTCTGTTCATATTTGATGTGAATCTTGAACTTCTCTATAAAACTTAAGGCTCTAAAATGATGTGCAAGACAGGAAAGTATGACACATTATGGAGTAAAACAAAGAATTAATTAAAGAAATGGAGTGACATACTATGTCCTTGGGGAATACTCAATATAGTAAAATTGTTAATTTTTCACAAACTTCTCTGTAATTCCAATGCACTCTTAATCAAAATTCTAACAGGTTGCTGAGTATCTTTATATTTGGAACTTTAGAAGATAATTCTAATATTTAAATGGAAATAAAAGAAAAAGATAAAACAAAACTATCATATATTGAGACTTTTAAAAATACTACTTACAAATATACAATGGAACGGAATAAAAAGTGCAGAAACAGCTCTAGATCTGTGTGTATTATTTATTGCAAAGGTGGCACTATTGAGCAATGGAGAAAGGATAGTCTTTTCAAGAAGTCGGTAACTATATGGAAAAAAATGTAAAACCTGGCATCTATTTTTGTCCATGAACACAAATCAGATGCATGTGGCTTATTGATCTAATTGTGAAAGGTAAATAATAGAGTTTCAATATGATTATATAGGAGAATATCCCCATAATATTGGGCCAAGGGGGCTGGGATTATGGCTCGGAGGTAGAGTGCTCACCTCCCACGTGGGAGGCCCTGGGTTCGATCCTCAGCACCACATAAAAATATATAAGTGAAATAAAGGTATTGTGTCCAACTACAATTAAAAAATAAATATTTAAAAAAATATTGGGCCAAAGAAAGAGTTCTCCCTAAGCACAGTCCATAAGTAAGATGATATTAAAATTAAGAATTTGTGTTCAATAAAAGCCAGCATTAAGAGAATGTAAAAGTAAGCTGATGAGCAAATAACAATTTGACATATTTAATTGTCAGGGGATTTGTATCTATATTATGTGAAGAACTCATACAAATCTATAAGAAAAACACAAAACACCCAAAAGATAAAAGGGCAAGTCATTTGAACAGTCACACTACAACAGATTTTCAAATGCTCTATAAATATACAAACAAATGCTTAATTTCATTGGTCATCAGAAAAATGCAAATTTAAACCATGATGCAATAAAATATTCATATACCAAGATGTATTTTTAAAATGACAATACAAAATGTTAGTGTGTATGTGGAGCAATGGAATGCACAAACTGTTAATGGTATGGAAACTGGTACAAAAAATTCTGGAAAAGAGTTACAAATTTCTAGGTATCTGCCCACAGGTGCACCAAGATCTATCTATATACAACAATGTTCAATACCACTATTGTTTATAATAATGCCAAACAGGAAACAACTCAAATGTTCAAGAATATAACAGATAAACTTTAATGTATTCTTAGAATATTATAAAGCAATCAAAACAAGTAAACGAGAGCTTCATGAAACAATATGGATGGATTCATAAATAATATTGAGGAATATCGCATCTCATAAAAATGATGTTGAGGACTGGGGTTGTGGCTCAGCGCTAGAGCGCTTGCCTAGCATATGTGAGGCACTGGATTCGATTCTCAGCACCATGTATAAATAAATGAATAAAATAAAGGTTCATCGACATCTAAAAAAATTTTTAAAAAAGAACAGAAAACTTTTAAAAATAACAATAATGTTGAAGAAAAGTATTCAGATATATGAATACTTATCATGTGCTTTCATTTATATAAAAGTAAAGTTAAATTTCAATGTTATCCTTGAGGATAATAGTTAACTTTGGAGAAAGCATGGGGGTGGCAACTAAGGAGCTCAGAGGCATTTCAGAGACGATGGGAATGTTCTACTTCTTGACCCAATTTTCCCTGTGTAAGAATTTAGTGGGTTATTTATTAAATTTTGTAACTATCTACGTATTATACAAAATTTAAAAATCAAATAAACATCTGAACACTAATACTACTGTAGAAGACATTGTTATCAGTGAAGGGTATAATTAAAATCAAGAATTAGATCAAGCAAAATACTATATCCTTCTCTGAGAAGCCACCTTTACACATTAAATTTTCAAATTAGGGTTTTAAAATTAGTAAATTAAGAAGAAGCAAGTAACTTACAGGAGAAGATTAGCACATAATAAAAAGGAAAATAATAGTTTGTCCTTCTCAAATAGGGATCGGCATATATTACAATATAAGTTGTATGTGAAGTGGTCGTTTAGATATCGTAGACGCTTTTCCAAAATTTTGGATTTATTACTAAAAGGTTAAAGAAAAGGAAAACATATTGTCAAGCAAACCTAAGTAAAAATAAGTAGCATTAATTAACATATTTATCAAAATATTCACTATGAAAGGCATTTGAAATCACACACATACAAATGAATATAAAACTAGTGAAATATGAATAAGCTCTATAGATTGCACCAAAATTAATCTCTTGTATGAAATATTGGAATATAGTTATGCAACAGGTTACCATCAGAGAAAGAGTGAAAAAGCACATGGGGCCTCCCTATACTTTGTGTGTATATGTGGTTTATAACTTCTTGTGAATCTGTATTTCAAAATAGTTTTTTAAAATGAAGTACCATTCTGTGAAAAAAAACAAAGTATGTTTCATACCATCTTTGTGTTTTCAAAATTCTAAGTAACTTTTATAACTATACCTATTTCCCTCCCTACCTCTTACATTTCCCTTACTAACAGAAATTCAGTAGGTGGTGATGGTTTTTTTTCTTTCTTTCAATTAACTGATTGTTTTTAGTCATTCAAGTTTAAGTTGAATAATTGACATAAAAGTCAAACATAAATTTCAGAGAGTATGTGGAATAATTTAAATTCTCATATACTCCCGTGGGATTTTAAAACAGCAGGGCCACATTGAAAGTTCCATAAAATATTAAGCTGAAAACAATCATCTCTGTTAGTGAGAGAAATGTAAGAGGTAGGGCTGGGAGGGAAATGGGTATAGTTATAAATAAAAGAGCAATCGGGGATCCCTGTAGTGATGAAAATGTTCTTTATCTTGACTATATTAATCTCAATATCCTGGTTATGATATTGTTCTATAGGTTTTCAAAATGGTACCATTGGGGAAACTGGGTAAAGGGTGCATGAGATTTGCATTATTTCTTACAATTTCATGTGAATCTACACTTATCTCAAATTTTAATTTTGATTAAAAAATACTACTTGGGGGTCTGGGGCTGTAGCTCAGTGGTAGAGCACTTGCCTCATATGTGTGGGGCACTGGATTCGATCTTCAGCACCACATAAAAATAAATAAATAAAGATATTTAAAAAATACTACTTGCTCCATAGGAATACAGTTAAAGGGTTAGGTACTGACACTTCTATGAGTAGGCCTTTTTGTACAGAATTGACTTTTGTGGAGTCATTAATG